>NC_068392.1:19750692-20453676 GCF_023724105.1 Carassius gibelio
CGCAGGCATGCACGAGTTGTAATAACAGTGAAGGTTATGTGTCTCGACCGCAAGGCTCCAGCTCCACCTGCTCCACCCTGGATTCCTGCCCTGGGCCCCTGAACGTTTTTTTTTTTTTTCTCTCTCTGTTTCCCTCTATGGACCTGGTCCTCCATCCCTCCCCCTGGTCCTCCACAAGTCCACCTCCTTCCTGGTCTCTGTGTTCCTTGGTTTGTTTTTGTGTTCGATGGAGCATCTGGTAGCTGCTCCTTAGAGGAGGGGGTAATGTCACAGTGTCTGGTCTGTGTTTCCCTGGGTGTCCACTAGTGGTCTCACTTCCCCATAGTCCCCCCACTGCAGGCACTACATTTCCCACAAAGCCTTGTCCCTTCATTACTGTTAATTGCACACCTGTATTGCACTCAGCTGTCTCCACTCTCAGGTTCTCGCGGTTTTCTCGCGTTCCCTTGTGTTTTCTTGTTTCTTGTTTTTGGACTGATTTCCCCGTTATTGACCTCTAGTTTTGGATTTTGATTTTGGATTACCCCATTAAACACACTGCATTTCAATCTCTCGTTTCCTGTGATCAATCGTTACACCACCTGACCCTGTTTAAAACTTTTATCACATAGTATTATAAAATTATTATAATCAGTCATTTAATTCTGATATGTTGCATTATCATGTTTACTATTCAATCAAATGTTTTAAAACATACTTGGTGATTTTAATAAAATTCTGACTTTAGTGTGTAATAAACTTCTCAACAGATGCTGTATAGTATACACATTATAAATTTATAACAAATTATATGGATTTATGGCTCAGGTGACAAAAATCATCTATGAATATTTGCATTTTCATTATATATTAACTTTTCTTTACAAGTATAGTTTTTAATATTGATTACAGCATTTTCAAATTCTTCTTAACTAATTATAAATGATGTTGGCGTAATGTGAGATGTTCTTTTTCACTATTTATCTTGCCTAACAGATTTGATGTGGGTTTTTTTAAGTATATTTATTCACTGTACAGAGCACAACAATACAATAAAAGAATAAAATAAAATAAAATAAAATAAAAATCTTACCTTACTAGATAAAAATTTCACAAATTTTCATAGGAAAGTTACATTTTTATTTTCCACCATGCATTTATTATTTGCTAGAATTATTATTATTATTATTATTATTATTTGTCAAAAAGTTTATTTGCACAATTTACAGAAAAGAAAATATGCAACAAGCTATAAATAAACCATTTTGCTGGAAAGCAAATCTCAGCTATAATCAGCCTCAATCAATAAATCTTAATGTCAAATTGTTTAATTAAAGAAAATCTTTCATTCAAACATTAAACATATGAATCAACAACACTGACTCTTAAATGGAATAAGGGAACAAAGGGAACGTTTTATTTGAAATTTTATGTTGTTGTTGTTGTTGTTGTTTTATACATATTTAGTATAGAAGTCAGTTATGTCTTTTTTTTTTTTTTTTTTTTTAAACAGCTGATTTTCAGTATGAGGAAACATCATGCAATTCCCTTCAATCATTTTTGCTAAGGAAATGAAAATATTGATTTCTTAAAGATCTGGAAAAGGAACAGGGAAAAGGTTCAGCTTAGAAATGAAGCAGGCCCTTCAAACTCCAAAAGCAATTTGAATTTAATTGGTTTTAAAAACACGAGTGATTATGATCAGAAAATGAACTGACACTTCATTACCAAATACCTTCACATAAGAGAATTGTTTGTTTGTTTAGGTTTCTTGACATTTCCCCATCACTGATTCTGGTTAATCTGCATTTTTGACTGGTTAGTCAAGCATTTAATCAACGAGAAGCATTTATTTGATTGTTTAAAGCTGCAGAGTAAGTTGGCATATAATAACTTCTGCCTAAATAGATCTACTTTAAGATAAGATTTTTTTTTTCTCAAAGTTACAAAGTGTACCAGCCCAGTTGGAATAATGATGAGAAAATGGATGTAAATGCTACAGTATCAGTCTTATATACATCAAACTCAGAAACTAGGAACAAAAACAACAAGAAATGAGAAGTAACAAAAAACTGAACAAAACACAGGGTTTAGACCAAACAAACTAATAAAAGAAATGAACAGCAGATGTGAAAATTAATCAAACAACCAGTAATCAAGGAAACTTTCTAAAAACTGTCAAAGAACAAAAATATGTGATACAACCACTCCAAACCAAAACAAATAACAATATACCCTGAAATATACATGTGTGTGTGTGTGTGTGTGTGTGTGTGTGTGTGTGTGTGTGTCGCACACCGGACACGTCACATTCAATTCAAGATGAAAAATAAAAATAAAAACTTTAATCTATTCTCCTAAGTCAAAAGTTCACTTCATGACCAAGTGCTGTCAATGAGTTTGATGTTCAGTGATTGAAAAAAACCCAGATGTGTCGAAAAAACAGATGTGTTAATATGAAGCACGGATTTTATAAGAGCCCCAGAAAAACTAACGTTTCAGTGAAAATTGCACAAAAGATTGTCTTTATGTACATAAGAAAATAATTTGGGTCAAATACAATGCAGTTTAAAGGAAAACTTTGTGAGTGGCATGGCAGGTTTTTGAAGAGCCCAGAGTTATAGCTGAGATTCACGGACAGTCGAATTCGGCACAACATTAAGGATGATGACACACAGGGCAACTTTATGAGCAATGTTGCCATCAATGGGCACCCAGGTTAGACACAGGGCCACCTGACCACCTTATAAATAGTAACATGGAGACTGAACTGCAAACTTCAATGGATTCGTTGTCATTTTTAGCAGCTATTGTGCAGCTAAATTCAGTATGTTATAATACAGCAGCTGCTTTACATTGCCAAGAGGCAAGCTGTGCTTAGATCAATCAGCAATAAAGACGTCCACGCTTTTCCTCACCACTAACTTCCTGTTTACACTTTAATGCGCATGCCCAGGGTGCATGAATGTTCATGTGACATGCCTGTGACAAGGTGTAGGTGATTGGGGAGTGAGGGCATGTGGTAGACAGAAGGGATCATGGGAAGTGTAGAGCTGAGGATGACATGCATGGTGAAAGGAGCTGGTGAACTGATGCAAATGGCATTAGCTGTGTTTGTATGAAATGAGAGAATGAGTTGGCGACACCAGCATGACATAATACAATTTTTGTACAGAAAAAATAATTCGAGATTTAATGTTTTATTGGCCAACCAAACACAAAGCTTCCATGTGGTGACAGCCCAATTAGAATCAAGTATTCCACACAGCTACATAATAAATTGTCTGATTTAAAGCACACCTGCTAGCCAATCAGAATCAGAGTATTCAGAAAACCCATGGTGTGTGTGAGTGTGTGTGTGTGTGTGTGTGTGTGTGTGTATGTATGTATATATATATATATATATATATATATATATATATATATATATATATATATATATATATATATATATATGTATATATAGATAGATAGATAGGTAGATAGATATAGATATATAAAATATTACATTACTTGTAATACATCAACATTTACAAAACTGTTTTGAACTAATGTCTTAAAAGACTTCTAGTTATAAAGCTAGTATAAGATGAATGCTACTAATTCTGACATGCCACAACTTTGAAATGTTATATAGATTTTTTTAATCACACTGAAAGGTGCAGAAATTAAATAACATCCACAAAATATTATATATTACACAACACAGCTCAAGAGATTGTTTTAGATGAGGGAAACAAATGTGTCACCTAAATCATAATAATAATAATAATAATATATACATTTTCATAGTGGCATATTCATTCTTAGATTTTTGTAGAATTTTGCAGTTTTACATGTCAGATCCTTAGGTCAACAATGTTTTGGATTTCTTCACAGTAATCCTGATGGTCCCACTACTGTTTGTGTGTAAGTGATCGAAGAACTGCAATGAAAATTGATAAGCACTGTAAGCAATACAGTTAAAATCAATCAGCATCCTATTACGCAGTATTAGGAAGACATGAATTTTACTCCGACTGAATATTATTCCACCAAGGGGCTGGTTTACAGACAGCAAAATGTCCCCTCGGAGTAGGCAAATTTCTTGTGTTAGAAGTAAATCACTGGGCAAGTGTTGATTGCTAATGTTAAAGTATAATCCTTTCACTGTCTTGGTAATTAATGATTTAAAAAATAAAAACAAACAAATTATTTTTTTTTTAGATTTATTTTAGACTTAGCTACAGGTTATGTACGCAGGTTATTCTACTATCAACCAGATTATTCTCAATTGCTAGATTTAATCTTAAATTGTTTTTACAATTTAAAGATTACATTAAAAATGCATTGTAATCGCTTATTATTTGCTTAAAAGAAGAGTTTGACAATTAATATATATATATATATATATATATATATATATATATATATATATATATATATATATATATATATATATATATATATATATATATATATTAATGACAAACTATCATCTTACCTTTTCAATATATGTAATGATTTTGTCATCGCTCAGCTCAACAAAGGATCTTATTTTGAAAGTTACATATGCAACTGCTGTCGTATCTATAAAAGTAAAATTCAAATCAGAATCATATCCGCATACGTGAACACAACTTGAGAGACAAAATCTGGGTGGTGAATAATACAAAATACATGAATGAACAGATAAAATAAAAATTTGCTTACTTTGCAGGGCAGCTTCTGGAGATGAGGGTGTTGACTGATTGGTTGGTTGAGTTATTGTGACTTCAGAGGTAGATGCTGGTGTTTCTTTTCGAGTTGTGGATGTTAATGCAGATGATATCACTGCAGCTGATGTAGTTGGTGTTTCTGTTACCATTGTAGATGTAGTTTCAGTTGTTGTTGGTTCTGCTGCTGTTGTTGTTGATTCAGATGTAGATGCTGGCATAGTTGATGTTCCTATTACAGCTGTAGATGTGGTTACAGATGTTATTGTTGTTCTGGCTGTTGTTGTTGATTTGGATGTTACCGGTGAGGTTGATGTTATTGTTACAGTTGTAGATGTAGTTTCAATTGTTGTTGGATCAGCTGTTGTAGTTGATTCAGAAGTAGATGCTGGCATAGTTGGTGTTTCTGTTACAGTTGTAGATGTAGTTTCAGTTGTTGTTGGTTCAGCTGTTGTAGTTGATTTATATGTAGATGCTGGCGTAGTTGGTGTTTCTGTTGGAGTTGTAGATGTAGTTTCAGTTGTTGTTGATTCAGCTGTTGTTGTTGATTCAGATGTAGATGCTGGCGTAGTTGGTGTTTCTGTTGGAGTTGTAGATGTAATTTCAGTTGTTGTTGGTTCAGCTGTTTTAGTTGATTCAGATGTAGATGCTGGCGTAGTTGGTGTTTCTGTTAGAGTTGTAGATGTAGTTTCAGTTGTTGTTGATTCAGCTGTTGTTGTTGATTCAGATGTAGATGCTGGCGTAGTTGGTGTTTCTGTTACAGTTGTAGATGTAGTTACAGTTGTTGTTGGTTCAGCTGTTGTAGTTGATTCAGATGTAGATGCTGGCGTAGTTGGTGTTTCTGTTAGAGTTGTAGATGTAGTTTCAGTTGTTGTTGATTCAGCTGTTGTTGTTGATTCAGATGTAGATGCTGGCGTAGTTGGTGTTACTGGTACAGTTGTAGATGTAATTTCAGTTGTTGTTGTTTCAGCTGTTGTAGTTGATTTATATGTAGATGCTGGCGTAGTTGGTGTTTCTGTTAGAGTTGTAGATATAGTTTCAGTTGTTGTTGATTGAGCTGTTGTAGTTGATATATATGTAGATGCTGGCGTAGTTGGTGTTTCTGTTAGAGTTGTAGATGTTGTTGTTGATTCAGCTGTTGTAGTTGATTCATATGTAGATACTGGCGTAGTTGGTGTTTCTGTTAGAGTTGTAGATGTAGTTTCAATTGTTGTTGATTCAGCTGTTGTAGTTGATTCATATGTAGATGCTGGCGTAGTTGGTGTTTCTGTTAGAGTTCTAGATGTAGTTTCAATTGTTGTTGGATCAGCTGTTGTAGTTGATTCAGATGTAGATGCTGGCATAGTTGGTGTTTCTGTAACAGTTGTAGATGAAATTTCAACTGTTGTTGTTAATTCGGATGTAGATGCTGGCGTAGTTGGTGTTTCTGTTACAGTTGTAGATGTAGTTACAGTTGTCGTTGGTTCAGCTGTTTTAGTTGATTCAGATGTAGATGCTGGCGTAGTTGGTGTTTCTGTTAGAGTTGTAGATGTTGTTGTTGATTCAGCTGTTGTAGTTGATTCATATGTAGATACTGGCGTAGTTGGTGTTTCTGTTAGAGTTGTAGATGTAGTTTCAATTGTTGTTGATTCAGCTGTTGTAGTTGATTCATATGTAGATGCTGGCGTAGTTGGTGTTTCTGTTAGAGTTGTAGATGTAGTTTCAATTGTTGTTGGATCAGCTGTTGTAGTTGATTCAGATGTAGATGCTGGCATAGTTCGTGTTTCTGTTACAGTTGTAGATGAAATTTCAACTGTTGTTGTTGATTCGGATGTTGATGCTGGCGTAGTTGGTGTTTCTGTTACAGTTGTAGATGTAGTTACAGTTGTCGTTGGTTCAGCTGTTGTAGTTGATTCATATGTAGATGCTGGCGTAGTTGGTGTTTCTGTTAGAGTTGTAGATGTAGTTTCAATTGTTGTTGGATCAGCTGTTGTAGTTGATTCAGATGTAGATGCTGGCATAGTTGGTGTTTCTGTAACAGTTGTAGATGAAATTTCAACTGTTGTTGTTAATTCGGATGTAGATGCTGGCTTAGTTGGTGTTTCTGTTACAGTTGTAGATGTAGTTACAGTTGTCGTTGGTTCAGCTGTTTTAGTTGATTCAGATGTAGATGCTGGCGTAGTTGGTGTTTCTGTTACAGTTGTAGATGTAGTTACAGTTGTTGTTGATTCAGCTGTTGTAGTTGATTCAGATGTAGATGCTGACGTAGTTGGTGTTTCTGTTAGAGTTGTAGGTGTAGTTTCAGCTGTTGTAGTCGATTCATATGTAGATGCTGGTGTAGTTGGTGTTTCTGTTAGAGTTGTAGATAAAGTTTCAGCTGTTGTAGTCGATTCATATGTAGATGCTGGTGTAGTTGGTGTTTCTGTTAGAGTTGTAGATGTAGTTACAGTTGTTGTTGGTTCAGCTGTTGTAGTTGATTCAGATGTAGATGCTGGCGTAGTTGGTGATTCTGTTAGAGTTGTAGATAAAGTTTCACCTGTTGTAGTTGATTCATATGTAGATGCTGGTGTAGTTGGTGTTTCTGTTAGATTTGTAGATGAAGTTTCAGTTGTTCTTGATTCAGCTGTTGTAGTTGATTCAGATGTAGATGCTGGTGTAGTTGGTGTTTCTGTTAGAGTTGTAGGTGTAGTTTCAGTTGTTGTTGATTTAGCTGTTGCTGTTGATTCAGATTTAGATGCTGGCATAGTTGGTGTGTCTGTTACAGTTGGAGATGTAGTTACAGTTGTTGCTGGTTCAGCTGTTGTAGTTGATTCAGATATAGATGCTGGTGTAGTTGGTGATTCTGTTACAGTTGTAGATGAAATTTCAACTGTTGTTGTTGATTCGGATGTAGATGCTGGCGTAGTTGGTGTTTCTGTTACAGTTGTAGATGTAGATGTAGTTACAGTTGTCGTTGGTTCAGCTGTTTTAGTTGATTCAGATGTAGATGCTGGCGTAGTTGGTGATTCTGTTACAGTTGTAGATGTAGTTTCAGTTGTTGGTTCAGCTGTTGTAGTTGATTCAGAAATAGATGCTGGTGTAGTTGGTGTTACTGTTAGAGTTGTAGATGTAGTTTCAGTTGTTGTTGATTCAGATGTAGATGCTGGTGTAGTTGGTGATTCTGTTACAGTTGTAGATGAAATTTCAACTGTTGTTGTTGATTCAGATGTAGATGCTGGCGTAGTTGGTCTTTCTGTTAAAGTTGTAGATGTAGTTACAGTTGTCGGTGGTTCAGCTGTTATAGTTGATTCAGATGTAGATGCTGACATAGTTGGTGTTTCTGTTAGAGTTGTAGATGTAGTTTCAGTTGTTGTTGATTCAGCTGTTGTTGTTGATTCAGATGTAGATGCTGGTGTAGTTGGTATTTCTGTTAGAGTTGTAGATGTAGTTACAGTTGTTGTTGGTTCAGCTGTTGTAGTTGATTCAGACATAAATGCTGGCGTAGTTGGTGATTCTGTTACAGTTGTAGATGAAGTTACAGTTGTTGTTGGTTCAGCTGTTGTAGTTGATTCAGATGTAGATGCTGGCGTAGTTGGCGTTACTGTTAGAGTTGTAGATGTAGTTTCAGTTGTTGTTGATTCAGCTGTTGTTGTTGATTCAGATGTAGATGCTGGTGTAGTTGGTGATTCTGGTACAGTTGTAGATGTAGTTTCAGTTGTTGGTTCAGCTGTTATAGTTGATTCAGATGTAGATGCTGACATAGTTGGTGTTTCTGTTAGAGTTGTAGATGTAGTTTCAGTTGTTGTTGATTCAGCTGTTGTTGTTGATTCAGATGTAGATGCTGGTGTAGTTGGTATTTCTGTTAGAGTTGTAGATGTAGTTACAGTTGTTGTTGGTTCAGCTGTTGTAGTTGATTCAGACGTAAATGCTGGCGTAGTTGGTGATTCTGTTAGAGTTGTAGATAAAGTTTCAGTTGTTGTTGATTCAGCTGTTGTTGTTGATTCAGATGCAGATGCTGGTGTAGTTGGTATTTCTGTTAGAGTTGTAGATGAAGTTACAGTTGATGTTGGTTCAGCTGTTGTAGTTGATTCAGATGTAGATGCTGGTATAGTTGGTGATTCTGTTACAGTTGTAGATGTAGTTTCAGTTGTTGGTTCAGCTGTTGTAGTTGATTCAGAAATAGATGCTTGCGTCTGGCGTGTTACAGTTGTAGATGACATTTCAAATGTTGTTGATTCAGATGTAGATGCTGGCGTAGTTGGTGTTTCTGTTACAGTTGTAGATGTAGTTACAGTTGTCGTTGGTCCAGCTGTAGATGCTGGCCTAGTTGGTGTTACTGTTAGAGTTATAGATGTAGTTTCAGTTGTTGTTGATTTAGCTGTTGTTGTTGATTCAGATGTAGATGCTGGCAAAGTTGGTGTTTCTGTTACAGTTGTAGATGTAGTTTCAGTTGTTAGTTCAGATGTTGTAGTTGATTCAGAAGTAGATGCTGGCGTAGTTGGTGTTACTGTTAGAGTTGTAGATGTAGTTTCAGTTGTTGTTGATTCAGATGTAGATGCTGTTGTAGTTGGTGTTTCTTTTACAGTTGTAGATGAAGTTTCAACAGTGGTTGTTGATTCAGATGTTGATGCTGGCGTAGTTGGTGTTTCTGTTACAGTTGTAGATGTAGTTACAGTTGTCGTTGGTTCAGCTGTTTTAGTTGGTTCAGATGTAGATGCTGGCGAAGTTGGTGTTTCTGTTACAGTTGTAGATGTAGTTACAGTTGTTGTTGATTCAGCTGTTGTAGTTGATTCAGATGTAGATGCTGACGTAGTTGGTGTTTCTGTTAGAGTTGTAGGTGTAGTTTCAGTTGTTGTTGATTTAGCTGTTGTAGTTGATTCAGATGTAGATGCTGGCGTAGTTTGTGTTTCTGTTACAGTTGTAGATGTAGTTTCAGTTGTTGGTTCAGCTGTTGTAGTTGATTCAGATGTCGATGCTGGCGTAGTTGGTGTTTCTGTTACAGTTGTAGATGTAGTTACAGTTGTCGTTGGTTCAGCTGTTTTAGTTGGTTCAGATGTAGATGCTGGCGTAGTTGGTGTTTCTGTTACAGTTGTAGATGTAGTTTCAGTTGTTGTTGATTCAGCTGTTGTAGTTGATTCAGATGTAGATGCTGACGTAGTTGGTGTTTCTGTTAGAGTTGTAGGTGTAGTTTCAGTTGTTGTTGATTTAGCTGTTGTAGTTGATTCAGATGTAGATGCTGGCGTAGTTTGTGTTTCTGTTACAGTTGTAGATGTAGTTTCAGTTGTTGGTTCAGCTGTTGTAGTTGATTCAGATGTAGATGCTGGCGTAGTTGGGGTTACTGTTACAGTTGTAGATGTAGTTTCAGTTGCTGTTGGTTCTGCTGTTGTAGTTGATTCAGATGTAGATGCTGGCGTAGTTGGTGTTTCTGTTACAGTTGTAGATGTAGTTTCAGTTGTTGGATCGGCTGTTGTAGTTGATACAGATGTAGATGCTGGCGTAGTTGGTGTTTCTGTTAGAGTTGTAGATGTAGTTTCAGTTGTTGTTGATTCAACTGTTTTTGTTGATTCAGATGTAGATGCTGGCGTAGTTGGTGTTTCTGTTACAGTTGTAGATGTAGTTTCAGTTGCTGTTGGTTCTGCTGTTGTAGTTGATTCAGATGTAGATGCTGGCGTAGTTGGTGTTTCTGTTACAGTTGTAGATGTAGTTTCAGTTGTTGGATCGGCTGTTGTAGTTGATACAGATGTAGATGCTGGCGTAGTTGGTGTTTCTGTTAGAGTTGTAGATGTAGTTTCAGTTGTTGTTGATTCAGCTGTTGTTGTTGATTCAGATGTAGATGCTGGCCTAGTTGGTGTTACTGTTAGAGTTATAGATGTAGTTTCAGTTGTTGTTGATTCAGAAATAGATGCTGGTGTAGTTGGTCTTACTGTTAGAGTTGTAGATGTAGTTTTAGTTGTTGTTGATTCAGATGTAGATGCTGGTGTAGTTGGTGTTACTGTTACAGTTATAGATGTAGTTTCAGTTGTTGTTGATTCAGAAATAGATGCTGGCGTAGTTGGTGTTACTGTTAGAGTTGTAGATGTAGTTTCAGTTTTTGTTGATTCAGATGTAGATGCTGTTGTAGTTGGTGATTCTGTTACAGTTGTAGATGAAGTTTCAACTGTTGTTGTTGATTCAGATGTAGATGCTGGCGTAGTTGGTGTTTCTGTTACAGGTGTAGATGTAGATGTAGTTACAGTTGTCGTTGGTTCAGCTGTTTTAGTTGATTCAGATGTAGATGCTGACATAGTTGGTGTTTCTGTTACAGTTGTAGATGTAGTTACAGTTGTCATTGGCTCAGCTGTTTTAGTTGATTCAGATGTAGATGCTGGCGTAGTTGGTGTTTCTGTTAGAGTTGTAGATTTAGTTTCAGTTGTTGATTCAGCTGTTGTTGTTGATTCAGATGTAGATGCTGGTGTAGTTGGTGTTTCTGTTAGAGTTGTAGATGTAGTTACAGTTGTTGTTGGTTCAGCTGTTGTAGTTGGTTCAGATGTAGATGCTGGCGTAGTTGGTGATTCTGTTAGAGTTGTAGATAAAGTTTCAGTTGTTGTTGATTCAGCTGTTGTAGTTGATTCAGATATAGATGCTGGCGTAGTTGATGTTTCTGTTACAGTTGTAGATGTAGTTATAGTTGTTGCTGGTTCAGCTGTTGTAGTTGATTCAGATGTAGATGCTGGCGTAGTTGGTGTTACTGTTAGAGTTGTCGATGTAGTTTCAGTTGTTGTTGATTCAGCTGTTGTTATTGATTCAGATGTAGATGCTGGTGTAGTTGGTGATTCTGTCACAGTTGTAGATGTAGCTTCAGCTGCTGTTGTGTATAGTGGAAATAAAGCAAAAACATAAGTGACTTCTATCTGACTTTAATTGTTTTTCAGTGTTTGTTACTGTGTTTGAGCATTGAATTAGATCTGTTGGTGAACACTTTAAGTAGTATAACTAAGTGTGTAACTAACATATGTGACCAAAGGCTAGTTTCACTTGAAAAACAAGTATGATTCTGCCATCATTGCTGCCCAATAAGTAAAATCAATAGTTATTAGCTGTTTTTTTTTCTTACAAACAATGCAGTGCAAATCCATGAACTGTCCTACATATTTCACTGTCAATAATATTATTATAGTGTTTTTTTTTCTTTATTTGACATCAAAATAACTAAGTTTTATTTGTATTTGCAGGAAATCTTTTTGTTTTATCTTTACAGTTTACCCAAAAAAGATAAACAGGCAGGCAGGCCAGGAACAAGACACAGCACATACCACAAGAACTCTGACTTAAAAAAAAACAAAAAAAACAGCACAATACTACTGACACCAGGGCCCGGTTTTTCAAAAGTAATCCAGTAGGATTTTGGATAACAGATTGGATCAAATCTTGAAAATGTGTTTTTCAAAAGAAAAAAACGGATTACATAATCGGATTAGATCACATAATCCAATCTTGGTTTTGATCCGGATCAAACCTTTAGTTTGGGTTTTTTTTTTTACTTTTTTGTAGGATTTGGAACACTTTGATCCAAAAAATCTGGATTAAACTGATCCCATCAGAAGGGTGGATTCAGCGTGGATTTCATGGCCAAAATGTAATGAAAACTTTAAAAATGTATCAAATAATACTATATTTGGATCATGCAGTATGTTACAATATATCCTATTTATTCATAAGGTTTTAATTTTATTTGTTCATCCGTCAGGCTACAGTGATTAGGTAGGCTTTAACGTATTCAGCCTTTCAGTATAGGCCTACAGCAAAGTAGAAAGAGTTTGGCCTCATAAAATAATCCCCCAAACAGCTGTCAAAATTGAAAAAAAAAACAATACATTTTATTCTGTCACTAATTGATAAATATATTCATCACAATCGAAAATATTTTTTTTTACATTAAGTCTTTTTTTTTTTTTTTATTCAATACATCTATACCTGATACTTGTTATAAATATCCTCAATGTACAGTGTTTGTGTTGTAGGTCTCAGATGAGCGGACTGCTGGAAGAGGATGGGGTGGGGTTTTTCTTTTTTTTTTTTTTTTTTTTTTTTATGTGTGGGTTTTCATTTCAAATAAAAATGAAACACTGTCTATTCTACTTGTTGTTCTTTACATATCTATAGTTCTAGATTTTGATTTCCTATCCTGTTTGAGCACTGGTTATCCAGCACTGGTTATCCAGATTTGGTGATCCTGAAAAGTTCCTATCCGGAACCGATGCTGCGTTAAAAAACTGTCTCCAAAAGTAAGATGGATTACGTGATCACGGATCACAAAATAAGGATTACTAAATCCGGATCAGTTTTATCCGGATTAAACATTTTGAAAAACTGGGCCCAGGAGAATAAATAGGAGCAGGCGGAGTTAAAACCCAACAGGGCGGAGCAGGTGGAGATGAAACCCTCCAGGGCGGAGCAGAATACCACCACAGCAGAGCAGGCATGACTGAAGATCCCCATCGTGAAACTAGTCTCAAATTTATATTTATTACATTTACATTTATTCATTTAGCTGACGCTTTTACCCAAAGCGACTTACAATTGCTATGCATGTCAGAGGACACATGCCTCTTGAGCAACTAGGGGTTAAGTATCTTGCTCAGGGACACATTGGTGTCTCACAGTGGATTCGAACCCGGGTCTCTCATACCAAAGGCGCCAACCACTCTTATCCACTGCGCCAACACCAACTATGCCAGCATCTACATCTGAATCAACAACAACAGCTGAATCAACAACAACTGAAACTACATCTACAACTCTAACAGAAACACCAACTACGCCAGCATCTACATCTGAATCAACAACAACAGCTGAATCAACAACAACTGAAACTACATCTACAACACTAACAGAAACACCAACTATGCCAGCATCTTCATCTGAATCAACTACAACAGCTGAACCAACAACAACTGTAACTACATCTACAACTCTAACAGAAACACCAACTACACCAGCCTCTAAATCTGAATCAACAATAACAGCTGAATTAAACAACAACTGAAACTACATCTACAACTAACAGAAACACCTACTACGCCAGCATCTACATCTGAATCAACAACAACAGCTGAATCAACAACAGCTGAAACTCCATCTACAACTCTAACAGTAACACCAACAACGCCAGCATCTACATATGAATCAACAACAACAGCTGAACCAACAACAACTGAAACAGAAACACCAACTACGCCGACATCTACATCTGAATCAACTACAACAGCTGAACCAGCAACAACTGTAACTACATCTACAACTGTAACAGAAACACCAACTACGCCAGCATCTACATCTGAATCAACTACAACAGCAGAACCAACAACAACTGAAACTACATCTACAACTGTAAAAGTAACACCAACTACGCCAGCATCTACATCTGAATCAACAACAACAGCTGAATCAACAACAACTGAAACAGAAACACAAACTATGCCAACATCTACATCTGAATCAACTACAACAGCTGAACCAGCAACAACTGTAACTACATCTACAACTGTAACAGAAACACCAACTACGCCAGCATCTACATCTGAGTCAACAACAACAGCTGAATCAACAACAACTGAAACTACATCTACAACTCTAACAGAAACGTAAACTACGCCAACATCTACATCTGAATCAACTACAACAGCTGAATCAACAACAACTGAAACTACATCTACAACACTAACAGAAACACCAACTATGCCAGCATCTTCATCTGAATCTACTACAACAGCTGAACCAACAACAACTGTAACTACATCTGCAACTCTAACAGAAACACCAACTACACCAGCCTCTAAATCTGAATCAACAGTAACAGCTGAATTAAACAACAACTGAAACTACATCTACAACTAACAGAAACACCTACTACGCCAGCATCTACATCTGAATCAACAACAACAGCTGAATCAACAACAGCTGAAACTCCATCTACAACTCTAACAGTAACACCAACAACGCCAGCATCTACATATGAATCAACAACAACAGCTGAACCAACAACAACTGAAACAGAAACACCAACTACGCCGACATCTACATCTGAATCAACTACAACAGCTGAACCAGCAACAACTGTAACTACATCTACAACTGTAACAGAAACACCAACTACGCCAGCATCTACATCTGAATCAACTACAACAGCTGAATCAACAACAACTGAAACTACATCTACAACTCTAACAGAAACGTAAACTACGCCGACATCTACATCTGAATCAACTACAACAGCTGAACCAACAACAACTGAAACAGAAACACCAACTACGCCGACATCTACATCTGAATCAACTACAACAGCAGAACCAACAACAACTGAAACTACATCTACAACTGTAAAAGTAACACCAACTACGCCAGCATCTACATCTGAATCAACAACAACAGCTGAATCAACAACAACTGAAACAGAAACACAAACTATGCCAACATCTACATCTGAATCAACTACAACAGCTGAACTAGCAACAACTGTAACTACATCTACAACTGTAACAGAAACACCAACTACGCCAGCATCTACATCTGAGTCAACAACAACAGCTGAATCAACAACAACTGAAACTACATCTACAACTCTAACAGAAACGTAAACTACGCCGACATCTACATCTGAATCAACTACAACAGCTGAACCAGCAACAACTGTGACTACATCTACAACTGTAACAGAAACACCAACTACGCCAACATCTACATCTGAATCAACAACAACAGCTGAATCAACAACAACTGAAACTACATCTACAACTGTAACAGAAACACCAACTACGCCAGCATCTATATCTGAATCAACTACAATAGCTGAACCAACAACTGAAACTACATCTACAACTGTAACAGTAAGACCAACTACGCCAGCATCTAGATCTGAATCAACAACAACAGCTGAATCAACAACAACTTGGGCCCCCCTTGTGAAGAGGTTGTGATGAGCCTCTGAACTTCCGCCTATCTTTAGAAGTGACTCTAAACTGTTGAACATCTCAGGATGAGACTCTGGAATGGAGCCATGATGGGAAAATGCATGTCTGACTGCCTCCCGTTGGGGACTAGAAAGTCCACAAAAGCCCCCAAAAATAAGTTCTCCGTGCCAAACCTCCTCCAGATGTTGATGGGCTCATCAATGGGATAGGTAAACAGTTCCTTGAGAGCTGAATTTTTGTAGCCCCTGGCGAATTCCCTCAAATCAGTCCCCCATTGCTGGAGGGGAACTAAAGGAATCCACTTGAAGCAGACGTTGGTAAAGGGGGTTGCTGCTAGTGGAGGTTGGCAGTTGGAGGTATCCCCTTCTCCACTGAGCCAACAGCAGAACAGTACTCTCTTCTACCCTCAGTACCCAAGGCTAAAGTGCCCTTGAGCACTGAACCCCCAGTTGCTCCCCGGGCACTGGATATACCTGCACACTGCAGTGAACACACACCTGGAGCAGTGTGCAGCTCTACTAAGGAGGTGCACAGTTGAGATAAAAATTTTCTTTAAGTAGAGATGTGATAAACCTCCAGCGTTTACTTCCAGAGGAGACAAAAAACGGGGGAAGTCACAATGTAACTGGGAAGTGGTCTGTAAGAAAAAGGGCTAATATATCAAAGTTTTTAATAAATGGAATGAGAGCTGGCGATATGAGCAGATAATCGATGCAAGAGTAGGATTTATGGTGAGCTGAGAAGAATGAATAGTCTTTGACAGCCCTTATTTCTCAATCACCATACATCATACATGTTAACCTGTTTTATAAAATCATTACATAACTTTGAAGAGGCCTGATCAGAATGTAATATTTGAGATCTAGTAAGTAAGCAATTATGTACAGTATTGAAGTCGCCTCCTATGACAAGATGATAGTCTTTCAAACTTAGTAACATGCGGTTGATAGAATAATCTATCATATCCGTTGGGAACTTCTAACTCTTTTTCTAGCTATCAGCAAAATTAAGCTTTACTTCAGCAGTTTACCCTGCCCAAATTTGATGAACATCACTTAGAGATGCTAAAATGGCCCACTCTCACTAGACAAACTGATACTGGCATTAGACTGCATTCCGAAGAACAAAGCCGGGGAGTGACAAGCACACTTAATATTGGACCAAGTACCAATTATGTAAGTAATGCGACCATCTGCATCACTGCTAGAGCAATGTATGGAAAAAGAAAGATGCCTGGCCATCAATATCAAACCCCATTAGATTTCTTATCAGAAGAAAAAAAAGAAACAAATTCATTATATGTACTGTATTTTGAAATCAGTGTAAATCACAAGCTGTCAAATGAGATTCCTGTATTAGTGCAATGGAAACCAGTTTAGATCTTAGATAATCCAAACATTTGATTTTCTTAATGGCACCTTTTAAGCCATTGATGTTCCAAAACATTACATTAAAAACCATTATTCAATCAAATTACTGGTCATCTTACTTAATAAGAAACATAATTAGCGAACTACAGTTGCATCTCAGTAAATTAGAATGTCATGAAAATGTCATTTATTTCAGCAATTCAACTCAAATTGTGAAACTTGTGTATTAAACAAATTCAGTGCACACAGACTGAAGTAGTTTAAGTCGTTGGTTCTTTTAATTGTGATGATTTTGGCTCACATTTAACAAAAACCCAACCAATCTCAACAAATTAGAATATGGTGACATGCCAATCAGCTAATCAACTGAAAACACAAGAGCCTTCAAAATGATCTCTCAGTTTGGTTCACTAGGCTACACATTAAACAATCATGGGGAAGACTGCTGATCTGACAGTTTTCCAGAAGACGATCATTGACACCCTTCACAAGGATTGTAAGCCACAAACATCCATGGCCAAAGAAGCTGGCTGTTCACAGAGTGCTGTATCCAAGCATGTTAACAAAAAGTTGAGTGGAAGGAAAAAGTGTGGAAGAAAAAGATTCACATCCAAACAAGAGTTCCACTGCCTTAATGAGGATTGTCAAGCAAAATCGATTCAAGAATTTGTGTGAACTTCACAAGGAATGAACTGAGGCTGGGGTCAAGGCATCAAGAGCCACTTCAATGGTTTATATGTGTCAAGGAATTTGCTGAACCAGAAGACTACGTCAGAGGCATCTTACCTGGGCTAAGGAGAAGAAGAACTGAAGTGTTGCCCAGTGGTCCAAAGTCCTCTTTTCAGATGAGAGCAAGTTTTGTATTTAATTTGGAAACCAAGGTCCTAGAGTCTGGAGGAAGGGTGGAGAAACTCATAGCCCAAGTTGCTTGAATTCCAGTGTTAAGTTTCTACAGTCTGTGATGATTTGGGGTGCACTTTCATCTGCTGGTGCTGGTCCATTGTGATATTTGAAAACCAAAGTCACTGCACCCTTTTACCAAGAAATCTTGGAGCACTTAAAGCTTCCCTCTACTGACCAGCTTTTTGAAGATTCTGATTTCTTTTTCCAGCAGGATTTGGCACCTGCTCATACTGCCAGGAGCACCAAAAGTTGTGAGAAAATGGTTCTGTCGTGCTTGACTGGCCAGCAAACTCACCAGACCAGAACCCCATAGAGAATTAAAAATCAGAAACAGGAGACGACAAAAATGCAAATGTGCTGCAGGCCACTGAAGAAACCTGGGCTTCCAGACCACCTCAGCAGTGCACAAACTGATCTCCTCCATGCCATGCTGAATCGAGGCAGTAATTAAAGCAAAAGGAGCTCGTACCAAGTATTGAGTACATGTACAGTAAATGAACATACTTTCCAGAAGTCCAACAATTCACTTCAATTTTTTTTTTAAATTGGTCTTTTGAAGTATTCTAATTTATATTTTCTAATTACTTATATATATATATATATATATATATATATATATATATATATATATATATATATATATATATATATATATATATATAATTATTTATTTTTTCTGGTACATTTTGGCATCGATTGGCATCAAACAAAGTAAGTTGCAGAAAGCTGGACATAATAGAACCTGAATAACATAAACAACCTATAACAGAACCTGAAACATATATAATGTTATTTATAAAGAATTACACTCATATTTTGTATTTCAAAGGGTTTTCTTTCAAATTAAACCTTTTTTTTTTCATTTATTGTGTAGGGTAAACATTTGAATTTTAGTATGTCACATTTAGGCAAAAATACAAAAATAAATAAATAAATAAATGCCCCAGAGTATAAGGGATTAATTGAATGATTGTCATGTGGCATGTCATCCTGTCAGTGAAGCTGGTTCTGAGATTAGTAGAAAATATCCAGCATGTGCCTTCAGATGGAGTGGCATTTAATACACAGAGCCGTAATTCATTGACAACTACGCAAAATTGAGTTCATAATTGCAGACGATTTAATTGTGCAATTAGGAAAGCATATGTGACGTTTCAGCATAAGAATTCCCTTTGGCCTTCGGAGATTTACTGCTGATCACAGAACTGTACTTCACTGAAAGATATGCATGACAAATGCAGCTTCTGCCTAATCATGATTTATCGCCTTTGTGATTTAATTGTGCAGCCCTAATTAGCAAGAGATGGTATACTGTATAAGGTACAGATAAACTTGAAGAATTTAGAGGTCACCTACTTCTGCAAAGAGCAGTTTCACTATTGAATCCCTTTGTTTATTCTACTCTCACAATTCTGTTTTTATTACAAACACTGAAGAACTATTTCGTTTTTGGCATCAAGCAGAATTGCATAAATAATGGCAAACAAGTAACATTAATCAGTTTCTTCCTGTGGTCAGGCAAACCAAAATATTGTTATTGTTTAAGCCAATAGTGCTGGGCTGGTCACAATGCTCAAACAAATGGACCAATATTTTTATACAATCACACAACAAGAGTTACATTAAACCCATTATTATTATTGATTATTATTTTTATTTATTTTTTCATCTAAATCTGGTCTGAGTACTCTACTGAGAATTCTCATTTAAGATTACCAAATGCAAATCATGTGCAATTGTCAGAAATCAGATAATATATATATATATATATATATATATATATATATATATATATATATATATATATATATATATATGTTATGTTTTATCAAATATAAATTCAAAATTCAGATTCAGAAATGGTAAAAGTATAGAACACAGATGTTTTATATTCCTAAATTAAACATCATATCAGGATATCTCACAATATATTTCTACTTTTAAAGATTCTTGAAACGTTGATAATTCACTTATATAAAGTACATTATATGTACAAGTATTAAATAATAAATCAGTAATATATACACACACATATACAGTATATTTAGTAATTATTTGCAGAGATGTCTTACCTGTTGGTATTGATTTACCAATCAGTAAAGCCAATCCAATAAATATAATAAACTGAAACATCTTTCAAGCTTTAGCTACTAAGCCTAATGTAAAATGATTTCTGAGAAGCAACCTAACATGACTAATGCAAGCTTAAGGATCTACAATCATCTTCTTCACGGAAAATCACTAAAGACAGATGTGTTTTGCATCAAACTAAGACTTGTCCTTAAACTCCACCCACCCTTACATGTGCACTAATATAACATGTTCCCAGATTAAGTCACCAGAGTTCAGTGAGAATTTACTTATTGATTGATTTATTTAATAAAATAAAATGGAGACTTATAAATCTATTTCCGTCATTCTCATTTTTGTGAAACTTGATCAGTTTATGTCTTGTTGTTTAACTTTTATAAGTGACATTTCTTCTTGTTTTTAATAATAATTAAAAAAAAGTTTTGTTATTTCATATTTTCTATACATTACAAAAATAAAATATGCAGCAAGCTATGAATTAATAAATGCTTTTACTGCTAAACAATGTTGTATATAATGCAAACCTTCACAGATGTTTTCAACACATTCTCACTAAAGACTTGTAACATGTATGGTCTTTTTGTGTTCAATTTTGTTTTCCCTGTGTTCTGACTAGATCACTCTTCTCACCTGTTATCTCAGTAATTATATCATTAATCCCAGTGTTTAAATATCCAATTCCTTCTAGCCACGGGCTGTCTAAATTTACATTTTATGTTTGGTTGATTCTCTATGTGTTTTCTGTGATGTATCTATTAAAGTTGATTTTTGTATGTATTCCTTTGTTGTGCGATTCATTACCGCAGAACGAGTCAGTCTGTTGTTCGTTATCTGGCTCTGCTCGCAGTTCATCTTCAGTTCTCTCTTCACAGCAGTTCAGTCAGTGTACTGTTTGAGTGCATGAATTACTCCGGGATATTGGTTTGTTTGAACTCAGAGAAAGTGTCAGCCACATTTAAAAAGTTAACAGCTTAAGTCAATTGTGGATTAATGCGTATTGGAGACGCAAACCGTTTAAAACGATTCAGTTCGATTTGGTGAACTGGTTCAAGAAGATCCGGTTACATCGAGTGATTCGTTCACTAACCGGATATCACAAACTGCTGTGTTTTGAACTCTTTCACAACAGACCAGAAGAGAAGACAATGCTGAATAAAGTCGTAGTTTTTGCTATTTTTGTACCAAAATGTATTTTTGATGCTTCAAAAATTCTAACTGACCCTCTGTGTTAGCCTTCATGGCAGCAGCATAGAAATCAGGCAGCTCTGTAGTGGCTTCTGTTGCCAAGACAAGGATTATGGACTGCTCAGTGATGACCTTTGTGGTGGCAGCAGAGAAATTGGGTAGCTCTGTAGCGACCTGAAGCAGGCTTTGGAGTGGATTCTGAAGGCTCCTGAATTGGAGCAGGTTCCTGAGTGGACTCCACTGCAGGCTCCCAGGAAGCTAGTGCGAACTCTGAAGAAGTACATGCCCGCAGAACAGCCCTGAGGTGAAACGCAAAGACAGCCTTCTTGACGACGGCAGCAGTTGTGAAAACATGCAGCGCTGTAGTGGCTACCATGTCCAAGACAAGGATAGTGGGCTGTTCACACACATCAGAAACCACCAAACATAAGACCACCTGAGTCCGTTGCGAAGAACGGACTTTGCATTCTCGTGGAAGAACGAACTTGGAATGATGTGAGGACACAGAACGGACCCTTATGAGAATCGAGATGTGCTGCGCTCTTGGTTAACTGACTGCATAGTCACAGCATAAGCAGCGGCCAGTGAACCATAAATATAACATAACATTAAATACAAATGTCTTTACAACTTACTTAAACATTTCATACTTTTATATATATTATTTACCTATAATTGTACATTGTTTTATTTTACATTGCTTGAATAACTTTGAATATGTTAAGATTAATTTTAATATGCCAATAAAAATATTGCAGACTTTCTCTGGTTCTTATAACTTGATTAAAATTAAGCAAAGCAAAATGATAAATGTTTACTTTCAAGAGCATTCAAGTATTTGGTAGTTTAAAGCTTGAAGGCTTCCGGACACTAGACGCCCGCAGAATCTTCTGGGATTTCTTATGGTGTGATTCTCTGAAGTCTGCACTCGATGCATCCTCAAATTTTAAGAACATATCCGGGAATTTTCATGTGTCTTCTGTACTTGCGTTCTTGAGAATTGGAATTGAATGTTGATAGTTAAAATGACGTAGAGTGAGAACACAATGTCGAAAGATCGCTGAAGAATGCATATTGAGAAATGGCGAGTATTTATTTCTTTGATGAATAATTTTTGTCATTAGTATTAGTTCCCAATATGCGGAAGTAAGTGAAGAGCAGACATATGGATAAATCTGACAACGCAAGAGAGAATTCAATTCGGTCTGGTATTCTGAGCGTTCTTTCACGTTGCATTAAAGGAGAATTACACACAAAATTAAAGCTGCAAGCAGCGATGAACGGGCCCTCGCACCCGGGCTCACCGACAGCGAGTGGCTTTAGTAAATAGGTGAACGGTGAGAAACATGCATTTAAACTCATAAATATAAGTGGAATATATCAAAGTTTACTCCATATTTGTGCCAATCTTTGTGTTGCCAGTAGGTGGTGCTCTCATTATAATGGACTATTGGCCTTCAGATGTGTTCAGGGCAGGACTCTTATCGAACATGTGAAGTTTGGGGAAGATTGAACAAATTATGCCTGAGTTACAACAACTTCTCTTGCTGTGGCGAGACATCAAAATTTGTCATGATGCCATGGACATGCCCTTTAACAAAAACTCAAGATCTCCACAAGTTAACATTGCACAGGCCTTTAGATTAGACTGACTACAAAAAATACATTAATCTCAAAAAAATTCTAGGAGTAGTTTGTCACAGCATACAACATGTCACTTCCTGTTGCCAGCAGGTGGCGCAATGACTATAACTGAATATGGGCATGTAGATCTGTTAAGGGTAGAAGTCCTATCTAACATGTGAAGTTTGGGGCAGATTGGACATTGTAAATCTGAGTAACAGCAACTTCCTTTTTCATGGCGAAACATCGAAATTTGTCAGGCCGCCATGGACACGCCCTTTAACGAAACCTCAAAATCTTTGCAATCTAACATCGCAAATACCTTTAGATTTAACTGACCAAGTTTGGTGTTGATCTGAATATATCTCTAGGAGTAGTTTGTTAAAGTACAACCCCTGAAAATGGCAAAAACAACACCAATTTTGCAGAGAAAATTCTAAATAACTGACTTCCTGATGGGATTCGGATTTCGTACCAAGAGACTTTTTTGTAGGTATTGGTGTATTACATGTGTGTACCGACTTTTGTACATGTACGTGAAAAATAGCTCGAGGCGCACTCCATTGAATTTGCATATGCACTCCGTTGAAAGTTCATAGGTGGCGCTATCGAGCCATTTTGCCACACCCAATGGAATATTGGCCTTCAGATCTGTTCAGGCCAGGACCCTTATCACACATGTGAAGTTTGGGCAAGATCGGACACTTTATGCCTGAGTTATAACATCTTTTATTCCCATGACGAGACATCGAACTTCGTCACGGCGCCATGGAAACGCCTTTTAACAAAAACTCAAGATCTTCACAACTAAACATCACACAGGTCTTTAGATTAGACTGACCACAAAAAAGACATTGATGTCATACAATTTCTAGAAATAGTCTGTCACAGTGTAAAATATGTCACTTCCTGTTGCCAATAGATGGTGCTATGACTATAACTGAATATGGGCATGTAGATCTGTTCAGGTCAAGAGTCTCATCCAACATGTGAAGTTTGGGGCAGATTGGACATTGTATGTCTGAGTTACAGCAACTTCCTTTTTCATGGCGAAACATCGAAATTTGTCAGGCCGCCATGGACACGCCCTTTAACGAAACCTCAAGTCCTTTGCAATTTAACATCACAAATGGCTTTAGATTACACTGACCAAGTTTGGTGTTGATCTGAATAAATCTCTAGGAGGAGTTCGTTAAAGTACAACAACTGAAAATGGCAAAAACAACACCAATTTTGAAGGGAAAATTCAAAAAAACCGACTTCCTGTTGGGATCCGGATTTCGTACCAAGATACTTTTTTGTAGGTATTGGAGTGTTACATGTGTGTACCAATTTTTGTACATGTACGTGAAACATAGCTCGAGGCGCACTCCGTTGAATGTGTATAGGTGGCGCTATAGAGCCATTCTGCCACACCCGGTGGAATATTGGCCTGCAGATCTGTTCAGGCCAGGACTCTTATCACACGTGTGAAGTTTGGGGAAGATCGGACATTTTATGCCTGAGTTATAACATCTTTTATTCCCATGGCGAGACATCGAACTTCGTCGCGGCACCATGAACAAGCCTTTTAACGAAAACTCAAGATCTTCACAACTGAACATCACACAGGCCTTTAGATTAGACTGACCACAAAAAAGACATTGATGTCATAAAATTTCTAGGAGTAGTTCGTCGCAGCGTAAAATATGTCACTTCCTGTTGCCAATAGGTGGCGCTATGACTATAACTGAATATGGGCATGTCAATCTGTTCAGGTTCGGAGTCTCATCAAACATATGAAGTTTGGGGCAGATTGGACATTGTATGTGTGAGTTATAGCAACTTCATTTTTCATGGCGAATCATCGAAATTCGCCAGGCCGCAACGGACACGCCCTTCAACGAAAACTCAAGATCTTCGCAATTTAACATCGCAAAGGCCTTTAGATTAGGCATACCAAATTTGGTGTTGATTTGAAGAAATCTCTAGGAGGAGTTCGTTAAAATACAACACATGGAAATGACCAAAATTACACAAAATATGCTCATAATATTAAAAATAACCGACTTCCTGTTGGGTTTAGAATTTCGCTCCAAGAGTCTTTTTTGTAGGTATTGGTGTGTTACATATGTGTGCCAATTTTCGTGCATGTAAGTGAAACATAGCTTGAAGGCTGTTGATTTTCTTGGCATAGGTGGCGCTGTCGAGCCATTTTGCCACACCCTCTTCTGAATCCTATATCAGACGAAAATTTTCACCAGGTTTGACGCGTGTGCAAAGTTTCATGACTTTTTGAGCATGTTAAAGCCCTCAAAAATGCGATTCATTCGGGAGAAGAAGAAGAAGAAGAATTAAAGCTGCAAGCAGCGATGAACGGGCCCTCGCACCCGGGCTCACCGCCATCGTGTGTCTTTAGTAAAAAGGTGAACGTTGAGAAATATGCATTTAAACTCATAAATATAAGTGCAATATATCAAAGTTTATTCCATATGTGTGCCAATCTTCCTGTTGCCAGCAGGTGGCGCTATCGTTATAATGGAATATTGGCCTTCAGATGTGTTCAAGCCAGGACCCTTATCACACATGTGAAGTTTGGGCAAGATCGGACATTTTATGCCTGAGTTATAACATCTTTTATTCCCATGGCGAGACATCAAACTTCGTCATGGCGACATGGACATGCCTTTTAACAAAAACTCAAGATCTTCACAACTAAACATCACACAGGTCTTTAGATTAGACTGACCACAAAAAAGTCATTGATGTCATAAAATTTTTAGGAGTAGTTTGTCACAGTGTAAAATATGTCACTTCCAGTTGCCAATAGGTGGCGCTATGACTATAACTGAATATTGGCATGTAGATCTGTTCAGGTGAAGAGTCTTATCAAAAATGTGAAGTTTGGGGCGGATTGGACATTGTATGTCTGAGTTACAGCAACTTCCTTTTTCATGGCGAATCATCGAAATTTGTCAGGCCGCCATGGACACGCCCTTTAACGAAACCTCAATTCCTTCGCAATTTAACATGGCAAAGGGCTTTAGATTTCACTGACCAAGTTTGGTGTTGATCTGAATAAATCTCTAGGAGGAGTTCGTTAAAATACAACCCCTGAAAATGACAAAAACAACACCAATTTTGCAGGGAAAATTAAAAATAACCGACTTCCTGTTGGGATTCGGGTTTCGTACCAAGAGACTTTTTTGTAGCTATTGGTGTGTTACATATGTTTACCGATTTTCGTACATGTATATGACATGTAGCTCGAGGCGCACTCCATTGAAAATGTATAGGTGGCGCTATCGAGCCATTTTGCCACACCCAATGGAATATTAGCCTCCAGATGTGTTCAGGTCAGTACTCTTATCAAACATTTGAAGTTTGGGCAAGATCTGATATTTTATGACTGAGTTACAACAACTTCTACTCCCATGGCGAGACATCGAACTTTGACATGGCGCCATGGACACGCCCTTTAACGAAAACTCAAGATCTTCTCAATTTAACATCGTACAGGCCTTTAGATTAGACTGACGACAAAAAAGACATTGATGTCAAAAATTTCTAGGAGTAGTTTGTCGCAGCGTAAAATATGTCACTTCCTGTTGCCAATAGGTGGCGCTATGACTATAACTGAATATGGTCATGTCAAACTGTTCAGGACAGGAGTCTCATCAAACATGTGAAGTTTGGGGCAGATTGGTCATTGTATGTCTGAGTTATAGCAACTTCCTGTTTCATGGCGAATCATCGAAATTCGCCAGGCCGCCACACACAGGCCCTTCAACGAAAACTCAAAAGCTTCGCAATTTAACATCGCAAAGGCCTTTAGATTAGGCATACCAAATTTGGTGTTGATCTGAATTAATCTCTAGGAGGAGTTCGTTAAAATACAACGCATGGAAATGACAAAAATGACACAAAATTTGCTCATAATATTAGAAATAACCGACTTCCTGTTGGGTTTCGGTTTTTGCTCCAAGAGACTTTTTTGTAGGTATTGGAGAGTTACATGTGTATACCGATTTTCATACATGTACATGAAACGTAGCTCGAGGCGCACACCGTTGAACGTGTATAGGTGGCGCTGTTGAGCCATTTTGCCACACCCACTTCTGAAACCCATATCAGACGTAAATTTTCGCCAGTTCTGAGGTGTGTGCAAAGTTTCATGACTTTTCGAGCATGTTTAGGCCCTCAAAAATGCGATTCATCTTAGAGAAGAAGAATAATAATAATAATTAAAGCTGCAAGCAGCGATGAACGGGCCCTCGCACCCGGGCTCACCGCCATTGTGTGGCTTTAGTAAAAAGGTGAACGTTGAGAAATATGCATTTAATGTCCTAAATATAAGTGGAATATATCAAAGTATATCCCATATATGTGCCAATCTTACCGTTGCCAGCAGGTGGCGCTATCATTACAATGGAATATTGGCCTTCAGATGTGTTCAGGCCAGGACTCTTATCAAACATGTGAAGTTTGGGGAAGATTGAACATTTTATGCCTGAGTTACAACAACTTCTCTTGCTGTGGCAAGACATCAAATTTTGTCATGGCGCCATGGAAACGCCCTTTAACAAAAACTCAAGATCTCCAAAAGTTAACATTGCACAGGCATTTAGATTACACTGACCACAAAATATATGTTAATCTCAAAAAAATTATAGGAGTAGTTTTTCGCAGCGTAAAACATGTCACTTCCTGTTGCCAATAGGTGGCGCTATGACTATAACTGAATGTGGGCATGTAGATCTGTTAAGGGCAGAAGTTTTATCTAACATGTGAAGTTTGGGGCAGATTGGACATTGTATGTCTGAGTTACAGCAACTTCCTTTTTCAAGGCGAAACATCGAAATTTGTCAGGCCACCATGGACACGCCCTTTAACGAAATCTAAAGATCTTCGCAATTTAACATCGCAAAGGGCTTAAGATTACACTGACCAGGTTTGGTGTTGATCTGAATAAATCTCTAGGAGGAGTTCGTTAAAGTACAACCCCTGAAAATGGCAAAAACAACACCAATTTTGCAGAGAAAATTCTAAATAACTGACTTCCTGTTGGGATTCGGATTTCGTACCAAGAGACTTTTTTATAGGTATTGGTGTGTTACATGTGTATACCGATTTTTGTACATGTACGTGAAACATAGCTCGAGGCGCACTCTGTTGAAAGTGTATAGGTGGCGCTATCGAGCCATTTTGCCACACCTGATGGAATTTTGGCCTTCAGATGTGTTCAGGCCAGGATTCTTATCACACATGTGAAGTTTGGGGAAGATCAGACATTTTATGCCTGAGTTATAACATCTTTTATTCCCATGGCGAGACATCGAACTTCGTGACGGCGCCATGGACACGCCTTTTAACGAAAACTCAAGATCTTCACAATTTAACATCGCACAGGCCTTTAGATTAGACTGACCACAAAAAATACATTGATGTCATAAAATTTCTAGGAGTAGTTCATCGCAGAGTAAAATATGACACTTCCTGTTGCCAATAGGTGGCGCTATGACTATAACTGAATATGGGCATGTCAATCTGTTCATGTTAGGAGACTCATCAAACATGTGAAGTTTGGGGCAGATTGGTCATTGTATGTCTGAGTTATAGCAACTTCCTGTTTCATGGCGAATCATCGAAATTCGCCAGGCCGCCACGGACACGCCCATTAACGAAAACTCAAAAGCTTCGCAATTTAACATCGCAAAGGCTTTTAGATTAGGCATACCAAATTTGGTGTTGATCTGAATGAATCTCTAGGAGGAGTTCGTTAAAATACAACGCATGGAAATGACAAAAATGACACAAAATTTGCTCATAATATTAGTAATAACCGACTTCCTGTTGGGTTTCGGATTTTGCTCCAAGAGACTTTTTTGTAGGTATTGGAGAGTTACACGTGTATACCGATTTTCATACATGTACATGAAACGTAGCTCGAGGCGCACACCGTTGAACGTGTATAGGTGGCGCTGTTGAGCCATTTTGCCACACCCTCTTCTGAAACCCATATCAGACGTAAATTTTCGCCAGTTCTCAGGTGTGTGCAAAGTTTCATGACTTTTCGAGCATGTTTAGGCCCTCAAAAATGCGATTCATTTTGGAGAAGAAGAATAATAATAATAATAATAATAATAATAATAATAATAATAATAATAAACGGAGCAATTCCAAGAGGGTCCTCACACCATCGGTGCTCGGGCCCTAATAATAATAAACGGAGCAATTCCAAGAGGGTCCTCACACCATCGGTGCTCGGGCCCTAATAATTAAAGCTGCAAGCAGCGATGAACGGGCCCTCGCACCCGGGCTCACCGGCAGCGAGTGGCTTTAGTTAATAGGTGAACGGTGAGAAATATGCGTTTAAACTCATAAATATAAGTAGAATATATCAATGTTTATTCCATATATGTGCCAATCTTCCTGTTGCCAGCAGGTGGCGCTATCATTATAATGGAATATTGGCCTTCAGATGTGTTCAGGGCAGGACTTTTATCGAACATGTGAGGTTTGGGGAGGATTGGACACTTTATGCCTGAGTTACAACAACATCCTATTTCATGGCGAAACAATGAAATTTGTCAGGCCGCCATGGACACGCCCTTTAATGAAACCTCAAGATCTTCGCAATTTAAGATCGCAAAAGGCTTTAGATTACACTGACCAAGTTTGGTGTTGATCTGAATAAATCTCTAGGAGGAGTTCGTTAAAGTACAACCCCTGAAAATGGCCAAAACAACACTAATTTTGCAGAGAAAATTCCAAATAACTGACTTCCTGTTGGGATTCGGACTTCGTACCAAGAGACTTTTTCGTAGATATTGGTGTGTTACATGTGTGTACCGATTCTTGTACATGTACGTGAAACATAGTTCAAGGCGCACTCCATTTAAAGTGTATACGCACTCCGTTGAAAGTGTATAGGTGGCGCTATTGAGCCATTTTGCCACACTCGATGGAATATTGGCCTTCAGATCTGTTCAGGCCAGGACCCTTATCACACAAGTGATGTTTGGGCAAGATCGGACATTTTATGCCTGAGTTATAACATCTTTTATTCCCATGGCGAGACATTGAACTTCATCACGGCGCCATGGACACACCTTTTAACAAAAACTCAAGATATTCACAACTAAACATCACACAGGTCTTTAGATTAGACTGACCACAAAAAAGACATTGATGTCATAAAATTTCTAGGAGTAGTTTGTCGCAGTGTAAAATATGTAACTTCCTGTTGCCAATAGGTGGCGCTATGACTATAACTGAATATTGGCATGTAGATCTGTTCAGGTCAAGAGTCTTATCCAACATGTGAAGTTTGGGGCAGATTGGACATTGTATGTCTGAGTTACAGCAACTTCCTTTTTCATGGCGAAACATCAAAATTTTTCAGGCCGCCATGGACCCGCCCTTTAACGAAACCTCAAGTCCTTCGCAATTTATTATCGCAAAGGGCTTTAGATTACACTGACCAAGTTTGATGTTGATCTGAATAAATCTCTAGGAGGAGTTCGTTAAAGTACAACCCCTGAAAATGGCAAAAACAACAGCAATTTTGAAGGGAAAATTCAAAATAACCGACTTCCTGTTGGGATCCGGATTTCGTACCAAGAGACTTTTTTGTAGGTATTGGAGTGTTACATGTGTGTACCAATTTTTGTACATGTAAGTGAAACATAGCTCGAGGCGCACTCTGTTGAAAGTGTATAGGTGGCGCTATCGAGCCATTTTGCCACACCCGGTGGAATATTGGCCTTCAGATGTGTTCAGGCCAGGACTCTTATCACACATGTGAAGTTTGGGGAAGATCGGACATCTTATGCCTGAGTTATAACATCTTTTATTCGCATGGCGAGACATCGAACTTCGTCGCGGCGCCATGAACAAGCCTTTTAACGAAAACTCAAGATCTTCACAACTGAACATCGCACAGGCCTTTAGATTAGACTGACCACAAAAAAGACATTGATGTCATAAAATTTCTAGGAGTAGTTCGTCGCAGCGTAAAATATGTCACTTCCTGTTGCCAATAGGTGGCGCTATGACTATAACTGAATATGGGCATGTCAATCTGTTCAGGTTCGGAGTCTCATCAAACATGTGAAGTTTGGGGCAGATTGGTCATTGTATGTGTGAGTTACAGCAACTTCATTTTTCATGGCGAATTATCGAAATTCGCCAGGCCGCCACAGACACGCCCTTCAACGAAAAGTCAGGATCTTCGCAATTTAACATCGCAAAGGCCTTTAGATTAGGCATACCAAATTTGGTGTTGATTTGAAGAACTCTCTAGGAGGAGTTCGTTAAAATACAACACATGGAAATGACCAAAATTACACAAAATATGCTCATAATATTAAAAATAACCGACTTCCTGTTGGGTTTAGAATTTCGCTCCAAGAGTCTTTTTTGTAGGTATTGGTGTGTTACATATGTGTGCCGATTTTCGTGCATGTACGTGAAACATAGCTGGAAGGCTGTTGATTTTCTTGGTATAGGTGGCGCTGTCGAGCCATTTTGCCACACCCTCTTCTGAATCCTATATCAGACGAAAATTTTCACCAGGTTTGATGAGTGTGCAAAGTTTCATGACTTTTTGAGCATGTTAAAGCCCTCAAAAATGCGATTCATTCGGGAGAAGAAGAAGAAGAAGAATAATAATAATTAAAGCTGCAAGCAGCGATGAACGGGCCCTCGCACCCGGGCTCACCGCCATCGTGTGGCTTTAGTAAAAAGGTGAACGTTGAGAAATATGCATTTAAACTCATAAATATAAGTGCAATATATCAAAGTTTATTCCATATGTGTGCCAATCTTCCTTTTGCCAGCAGGTGGCGCTATCGTTATAATGGAATATTGGCCTTCAGATGTGTTCAAGCCAGGACCCTTATCACACATGTGAAGTTTGGGCAAGATCGGACATCTTATGCCTGAGTTATAACATCTTTTATTCCCATGGCGAGACATCGAACTTCATCATGGCGACATGGACATGCCTTTTAACAAAAACTCAAGATCTTCACAACTAAACATCACACAGGTCTTTAGATTAGACTGACCACAAAAAAGACATTGATGTCATAAAATTTCTAGGAGTAGTTTGTCACAGTGTAAAATATGTCACTTCCAGTTGCCAATAGGTGGCGCTATGACTATAACTGAATATTGGCATGGAGATCTGTTCAGGTGTAGAGTCTTATCAAAAATGTGAAGTTTGGGGCAGATTGGACATTGTATGTCTGAGTTACAGCAACATCCTTTTTCATGGCGAAACATCGAAATTTGTCAGGCCGCCATGGACCCGCCCTTTAACGAAACCTCAATTCCTTCGCAATTTAACATGGCAAAGGCCTTTAGATTACACTGACCAAGTTTGGTGTTGATCTGAATAAATCTCTAGGAGGAGTTCGTTAAAATACAACCCCTGAAAATGACAAAAACAACACCAATTTTGCAGGGAAAATTAAAAATAACCGACTTCCTGTTGGGATTCGGGTTTCGTACCAAGAGACTTTTTTGTAGCTATTGGTGTGTTACATATGTTTACCGATTTTCGTACATGTATATGACATGTAGCTCGAGGCGCACTCCATTGAAAATGTATAGGTGGCGCTATCGAGCCATTTTGCCACACCCAATGGAATATTAGCCTCCAGATGTGTTCAGGTCAGTACTCTTATCAAACATTTGAAGTTTGGGCAAGATCTGATATTTTATGACTGAGTTACAACAACTTCTACTCCCATGGCGAGACATCGAACTTTGACATGGCGCCATGGACACGCCCTTTAACGAAAACTCAAGATCTTCTCAATTTAACATCGTACAGGCCTTTAGATTAGACTGACGACAAAAAAGACATTGATGTCAAAAATTTCTAGGAGTAGTTTGTCGCAGCGTAAAATATGTCACTTCCTGTTGCCAATAGGTGGCGCTATGACTATAACTGAATATGGTCATGTCAAACCGTTCAGGACAGGAGTCTCATCAAACATGTGAAGTTTGGGGCAGATTGGTCATTGTATGTCTGATTTATAGCAACTTCCTGTTTCATGGCGAATCATCGAAATTCGCCAGGCCGCCACACACAGGCCCTTCAACGAAAACTCAAAAGCTTCGCAATTTAACATCGCAAAGGCCTTTAGATTAGGCATACCAAATTTGGTGTTGATCTGAATTAATCTCTAGGAGGAGTTCGTTAAAATACAACGCATGGAATTGACAAAAATGACACAAAATTTGCTCATAATATTAGAAATAACCGACTTCCTGTTGGGTTTCGGATTTTGCTCCAAGAGGCTTTTTTGTAGGTATTGGAGAGTTACATGTGTATACCGATTTTCATACATGTACATGAAACGTAGCTCGAGGCGCACACCGTTGAACGTGTATAGGTGGCGCTGTTGAGCCATTTTGCCACACCCACTTCTGAAACCCATATCAGACGTAAATTTTCGCCAGTTCTGAGGTGTGTGCAAAGTTTCATGACTTTTTGAGCATGTTTAGGCCCTCAAAAATGCGATTCATTTTGGAGAAGAAGAATAATAATAATAATTAAAGCTGCAAGCAGCGATGAACGGGCCCTCGCACCCGGGCTCACCGCCATCGTGTGGCTTTAGTAAAAAGGTGAACGTTGAGAAATATGCATTTAAACTCATAAATATAAGTGCAATATATCAAAGTTTATTCCATATGTGTGCCAATCTTCCTGTTGCCAGTAGGTGGCGCTATCATTATAATGGAATATAGGCTTTCAGATGTGTTCAAGCCAGGACCCTTATCACACATGTGAAGTTTGGGCAAGATCGGACATTTTATGCCTGAGTTATAACATCTTTTATTCCCATGGCGAGACATCGAAATTCGTCATGGCGCCATGGACACGCCTTTTAACAAAAACTCAAGATCTTCACAACTAAACATCACACAGGTCTTTAGATTAGACTGACCACAAAAAAGACATTGATGTCATAAAATTTCTAGGAGTAGTTTGTCACAGTGTAAAATATGTCACTTCCTGTTGCCAATAGGTGGCGCTATGACTATAACTGAATATTGGCATGTAGATCTGTTCAGGTCAAGAGTCTTATCAAACATGTGAAGTTTGGGGCAGATTGGACATTGTATGTCTGAGTTATAGCACCATCATTTTTCATGGCGAATCATCGAAATTTGTGAGGCCGCCGTGGACACGCCCTTTAACGAAACCTCAAGTCCTTCGCAATTTAACATCGCAAAGGGCTTTAGATTACACTGACCAAGTTTGGTATTGATCTGAATAAATCTCTAGGAGGAGTTCGTTAAAGTACAACCCCTGAAAATGGCAAAAACAACACCAATTTTGAAGGGAAAATTCTAAATAATCGACTTCCTGTTGGGATCCGGATTTCGTACCTAGAGACTTTTTTGTAGATATTGGTGAGTTACATGTGTGTACCAGTTTTTGTACATGTACGTGAAACATAGCTCGAGGCGCACTCTGTTGAAATTGTATAGGTGGCGCTATAGAGCCATTCTGCCACACCCGGTGGAATATTGGCCTTCAGATCTGTTCAGGCCAGGACTCTTATCACACATGTGAAGTTTGGGGAAGATCGAACATTTTATGCCTGAGTTATAACATCTTTTATTCCCATGACGAGACATCGAAATTCGTCGTGGCGCCATGAACACGCCTTTTAACGAAAACTCAAGATCTTCACAACTGAACATCACACAGGCCTTTAGATTAGACTGACCACAAAAAAGACATTAATGTCATAAAATTTCTAGGAGTAGTTCGTCACAGCGTAAAATATGTCACTTCCTGTTGCCAATAGGTGGCGCTATGACTATAACTGAATATGGGCATGTCAATCTGTTCAGGTTCGGAGTCTCATCAAACATGTGAAGTTTGGGGCAGATTGGAAATTGTATGTCTGAGTTATAGCAACTTCATTTTTCATGGCGAATCATCGAAATTCGCCAGGCCGCCACGGACACGCCCTTCAACGAAAACTCAAGATCTTCGCAATTTAACATCGCAAAGGCCTTTAGATTAGGCATACCAAATTTGGTGTTGATTTGAATAAATCTCTAGGAGGAGTTCGTTAAAATACAACATATGGACATGACCAAAATTACACAAAATTTGCTCATAATATTACAAATAACCAACTTCCTGTTGGTTTTAGAATTTTGCTCCAAGAGTCTTTTTTGTAGGTATTGGTGTGTTACATATGTGTGCCAATTTTTGTGCATGTACGTGAAACATAGCTCGAAGGCTGTTGATTTTCTTCGTATAGGTGGCGCTGTCGAGCCATTTTGCCACACCCTCTTCTGAATCCTATATCAGACGAAAATTTTCACCTGGTTTTACGCGTGTGCAAAGTTTCATGACTTTTTGAGCATGTTTAAGCCCTCAAAAATGCGATTCATTTTGGAGAAGCGGAAGAATAAGAATAATAATAATAAACAGAGCAGATACAATAGGGTCCTCACACCATCGGTGCTCGGGCCCTAATAAAAAACAAAGCAGATACAAGAGGGTCCTCGCACCTCGGTGCTCGGGCCCTAAATATAGCTGCAAGCAGCGATGGCGGGCTCAAGCCACCAATGCCATCACCACCCCGGTGGCATCAGGTAAACTGTGCCCAGCGGGCACATGCATTCACAATATCCCTCAGGCAGTGAGGTTTTAAAGGATAGAGGGGAGCGTAGAGGGGAGCGTGCATTTGCAGTGGCTGGGCCACGACTCTGGAATACCCTGCCTTTAGAGATCAGACTGGCCCCTTCCTTGTCTATTTTTAAATCTTTGCTAAAAACTTTTTTATTTTCCTTAGTGTACTGACTACTGTGTTATGCTACATTTTGAAATGGGTGGTTTTAAATTTTTTGTCTGGTCTATTTTTATGTATGTGTAATATTCTTGCTCTTATGTTAAAGCACTTTGGTCAGCCAGGAGGCTGTTGTAAATGCGCTATACAAATAAATTGAACTTGAACTTGAACTTGATATGGCAGTTAAAGGGTTAATCCGAATCATCTAGACTTTAAAATCACATTCACAGAACAATATATATATATATATATATATAACTTTAGTAACACTTTACAATAAGATTTCATTTATAAACATTATGTTAACATGAACAATATTTATATAGCATTCATTCATGTCAGTTAATATTCCAAACTTAAACATTAAAACATTGTTTTATTGTGATTTTTTCCAAGCACATTTTACCAATTCCAAACCATATCAATCTTAATAACTACCATTATTTTTTATTTAATCATTTATGAGTGCTATACAATAGTCCAGGAAAGCTGGAAGAGAAAAACAGGTCAAGAAGAACTGACAAAAGAATTGCAAAAGAATTAGGAATTAATGTGAAGATTAATTTTTAGTCAATTCTGCAAGACAGACTTTCAGGAAAGGAGGTGGAATAAAAATGAGCTCCTAAATCTTAATCCCAGATTCTGGAAGATATATTCCTCAAACCATCGAACAAGAGGAGGTGGTGCTGGTCCTTCACGAGTCACTCTAATCTGTTCATAAAGCCTATATATAAAGCCTTAATATATAGTATTTCACAATACTTCATGGTATTCTAATTAAATATTTTTTTGGAATCTTAGATCTCTCAGAACCTGACACATTGTAATTCTGAGACTCCAGGAAAGTGGCAGTTCTGTAAAATGTTGGCGCTGGAGACTAAATGCTCACTGATAGTTTCACACCTAATTCACTTAAAACACACACAAACACACACACACAGTGACAGAGGGACAGAGTGACATCAGATGTATGTTTTTTAATTTTCTGTCATCCATATAATGTTGTATAGTCATGAAACTATGCATATTTCCTCAGAATGACTTGTCTTCTATGTGTACATTTTTTTGAAGTGTTTAGAAGCTGCACTTTTTTTTACTGGTTCCTTTTTTACTATTATTTCAAAAAAATCACCACGACAAAACCATTCAAGCTATCCAAAATTCATTCACACCTGTTCTGTAAGATTAATTCTTTAAACAGTGGTAAAAGAGGATGTGGTGCTGAACCTTCAAGAGTCACTTAAAACGTATCTGTCCATAAAGCCTATTAAGAATTATTCTTAATATACAGTTCACAATACTTCAGCTTGTTATTCTAATTAAGTGAGGGTCATTTTATCAGTAAAATTCCTAAAATACATATTATTTTATTTGAAAGATTTCTATAAATTATTTAAATCATACTCGTTTCTCCAATAATTATTTAAAAGTAATCCTATAGCTCCCTCTGGTGGCCATTATAGGTACTAAGAATTGCAAGCTTGATTTATAAGTTATGATAGTTTTAATTTTATGCTGGCTCTTGAAAATGATAAAGCTATGAAACTTACTGTGCTTCCTTCAAATGAGGACTTCTACTTATATAAAAAATTATGAAGAGTTAGAATGAAAAATTTTAAAGATATAGTAAAATAACTATTGTATTTTTTATGTTACTTTAATAAATCTCTATGGCAACACCATTTAAGCTATCCTAAACCCATTCACAATTTAACATCTCAGTATATTGGCATCATGTTGAAAAAGGAGTATGGAGTAGTATGAGGAGGAGTATGAATTCATTTACAGGCTGATTTTATCATAAATCCACAATAAGATTTCTGAGTTCTGTATCAATCTGTGTTGTTGTTGTTTGTTTATTTTTATCTTTTATTTTTCATAGGAAGATAACTGACCCTTTACTCTCCTTTTTAATAAATGTGCTTATAAACCAAGGACAAGCTATTTATAGCTGTATTTATAAACTGCTTACTACTGACTATTAATATTGGGACAAGGCTTTATAAAGCATGAACTGACTATTTACTAATGAGTGCAGTTATTATAAAGTGTTATCAATGAATTTGCTAATGTTAACAAATTAGACATTATTTTACAGTGTTATCAAATCCTTAAATGACTCATAAGCATTTGTGAAAGTTCTGCTTGCATTACAGCTTAGTATTGATCTGTGAGCTGAACAGATTTACTGTTACATCTATGAGATTATGTAAATTCAAATAAATATAATGTCACAGGATGTCATAGGTCAGTATCAAATGAGTTTGAAATTATTATTTGCAGCACAAATAAGTTTTTTTTAGGATTTTTAAAAATCCCTAAAACTGACAGAAAAAGGTTAAGGCCTAAGCTATTTCTATGTGAGTGGCTAAATTTATTTTTGTTTTCATAATTGTAATACACAAACTATGAAATTATACAAAATGTATAAAAAGGTAAATAAATAAATACGCACACATTAAAAAAGCAGCCAAGTCGAATGAGTTTCCTTTTTTATATAGATTAAAATTGAAGACAGAAGCAAGTGGTAAATGTGGTCACTTTAATATTCAAATCCAGTAGATCCAGTTTATGTTCACGTGGCTGTTTTCGTTTATATTCGCCAAGCTATTATGTATTTTGAAATAATCTTGTCCGTTATGTGTTCGTTCGTACGACGAAAGCCAGAATCCTGCAGCTCGAGAGATATGTTATTCTGCCAGTCGCGCTTTCAAATAGTCTTGCACACTTAAACAGGTCACAAACACCTGCATTTAGCTCTTGTAGTGTTACAATGGGTTTATTGTGTGCATTTGTGGTAATATTTTATTTAAAAAAGCTCTTAAACAAGAATAAATTCGTTTGTTTTGAGCTCGACACTGTACGCGCTGATCGGAGGCGGTGATTTCAGATAGGCAGCCACAAATATTTCATTTTCACACAAACAGTTCAAAAACATCTGAATTTAGCTCTTGGTGTGTTCTAATTGGTTGATTGTGTGATATCGCTGTAATAATTTATTTTTAAAAGCTTTAAAACAGGAATAAATTCGTTTTTTCTGAGCTCTTTACTCCAGACGCTCGTGGTCACAGCGGTGATTCATCTCTCCTATTTCTCACGTATCTCTGGCCAGAAATAATTTATCCATGAGCCCTGAACCGGTAATAATCAGATATGTTGGTTTAGCTTGTCAGTGTGAATTAAATCTAAGTATTTGTTTGTATTTTTAACCGATTTAAAAGTGAAAGTAAAAGTTCGGGAATTGAACCTGTAGGGGCGCTATTTCTCTCAGACAATGGAAGTCTGAAGCACATACTCAAACAGAGGGACAGCGTGAGATGAGATGTCTGACAGTTTTTTAATTTTCTGTTATCCATACAGTGTTGTAAAGTTGTGAAACTATACATATTTCCTCAGAATGACTTTTTCATCTGTATGAAAAAATTCTTTGACGTGTTTGGAAGCTGCAATTTAAAAATACAATAATGATTCCCTTTGTAAGGTCATTTAAAAAAATCACCACGGCAAAACCATTCAAGCTATCCAAAATCCATTCACAATTTAAGTTCCTATCAGAAATACTGATGTGTGTTCAGAGTTTTGTGAAATTCTAAGTATGTTATATGCCTCAAAATCACCTGAGAAGTATTCCAGTTTGACATGTTGCCACGCCAACAATTTTTTAGATATCAATATCCCCCTTGCAGATTTATATCGGCTGTGTTTTAACATTATTCTGATGAAGTTTGAAGCAAATCGAGTAATAATAAGATGCTGAATTCAAATCATTTTGAAAATGACACACTTCCTTCTGCCAGTTGGTGGCGCTATAACTTTGACTCCTAATAGTCACATATATGTGATCGACATCATACAACGAATAATCTGATGAAGTTTGATTAAAATCAGGAAATGTATGTGGACGGTATTAGACACTTCCTGTTTCTCATTTCTCGCCATAATTTCAACGCCTCGCCACGAGCAAACCGTTCGAGATATCAAAAATCCCCTGGCAATTTTTCATCCCCAATGTCTTGAGATCATGTTGACCAAGTTTGGCGGCAATCGAGAAAAAAACCTATGACAAGTATTTCAAATTCCAGAGCATGCGCTTTTTACATAACTCTAAATAGCTGACTTCCTGTTGGGCGGAGCCTATGACATGCAATACGAAAGTTGTTCGGCACGATGAGATCTATATGTGTACTGAGTTTCATATGAATATGTGCAAGTATGTGTGAGCTATACATCAACATTTCTGACTGTGTTCCAGGGGGCGCCGTAGAGCCCCTGTGCCACGCCCGGGTCCCAGCCTCTGCAGGCTCCTAAAGGCCACAGATTCCAAAGTGTGCGCAAATTTTCAAGAGTTTTTGAGTATGTTAAGGACCCCAAAAGCCCCCACAACTTTGACGAAAAATTTGAATACTAAACCCTAAATAGCCAACTTCCTGTTGGGCGGAGCCTATGATATGCAATACAAAAGTTGTTTGGATTGATGAGATTTATATGTGTACCGAGTTTCATTCATCTACGAGCAAGAATGTATGATATATGGCCCTCCATATTCCAGGGGGCGCTGTAGAGCCCCTGTGCCACGCCCGTGTATCAGTCTCTGCCCGGCCCTAATGGCCGCAGGTTCCAATCTGTGTGCCAATTTTCAAGACTTTTTAAGCACGTTAAGGGCCCCAAAAGCCCCCGAGACGTTGGAAAAAAATAATAATAATAATAATAATAATAATAAAAAATAATCCTAAGGAAAACAATAGGCCTCTCGCCCTTTGGGCTTGAGCCCTAATAAATATAGCTGCAAGCAGCGATGGCGGGCTCAAGCCATCAATGCAACGCCACCCCGGTGGCATCGGGAAAACTGTGCCCAGCGGGCATAAGCATTTACAGTAACCCTCTGGCAATCAAATTTTAAGGGATATGGCAGTTAAAGGGTTAATCCGACCCATCTAGACTTTGAAATCACATACACAGAACAATATATATAACTTTAGTAACACTTTATTTTAATATATATAAAAAATGTATAAGGTGTGCATCGTAGCTGACACCTAAATGAACACATTACAATTGTTTTATGACTGCAAGTCTTTTTCCTCAAATGCTATTGAGCTTCAAATTTGCGTTTGAGCCAATGTGAAAAAGTAGCATAATTTACATATGACTTACAGTTTGTTTTAATAAATATCAAACATTCAATTTAATTATGCATTATAGCTGTCACCTAGATGGACAATTACAGTTGTTTTATGACTGTAAGTCATTCTCTTCAAATGCTACTGACGTTAGAAAAGTGTATAACAATATCACATGTAACTTTAGAGACGGTCCCTAAATTTGAGACTCTCGAATGTCCAATGTCAAGCCAACTTTATGCCTGTTTTTTTTTTTTTTTTTACTTTATTTTTCTTTTCTCTGTGCCGGATTGCTGATGTCTTTTACCCGGGCATAGATGTCCATCCATCAATTACGAACATTCATCCGCAAATGTCCGAGCGGTCGCGAGCGCGGATGGGAGAATGGCGCATGTTTTATTTTTTTTTGAGCTACTGGGATGGTGCCACCTCTGGGAGTTGGTGCCCTACGAAGACTGCGTATTCTGCATATAGGGAGCGGCGGTACTATCTGGAAGATATATTCCTCAAGCCGTCGTACAAGAGGAGGTGATGCTAGTACTTCATCTGTTCATAAAGCCTATATATAAAGTCTTAATATAGTATTCCACAATATGTTGTGCTATTCTAATATTATTGCGTTTTTTTATTGACATTGTTATTTGCTGTTATTTTTGACTTGATAAAAAAAAATTAAATATAAACTTATGCAATTGTGTATATTTATATATATATATATATAGTGTACAGTTTTCTTTTATTGCATCTAGAAATAAGTGTTTCTGAGTTCTGTGTTTGTTTATTTAATTTTATTTTTTTAGGAAGATTACAGCATTTAATCTCCTCAAAATAAATGTGCATATAAACCATGAACAATTTAATTATAGCTGTATTTATAAAATGCTTATTAATGACTATTAATTTTGGGAGAAGGCTATATGATGCAGCAACAGTTGATGTTGAGGCCTAAGATATTTCTTAAGCTGTAATGATGAAAAAACAACAACAACAACAACAACACAAAATTGCTTATTTTTTCTCTGCTGGTGATTAAAGAGATGATTAAGTCTCCCTCTCTCTCTCTCTCTCTCTCTCTCTCTCTCTCTCTCTCTCTCTCTGACACCAAGCCCATCTCCTCTCTCACACATTCACACAAACTCAGCACACACACTTAACACACAAACACACACACACACACACACACACACACACACACACACAAACACACACATTACCCACAGTGACAGAGGGACAGAGTGACATCAGATGTATGGTAGTTTTTTTTATTTTCTCTCATCCATATAGTGTTGTGTAGTCATGAAACTATGCATATTTCCTCAGCATGACTTGTCTTCTATGTGTACATTTTGTTGAAGTGTTTAGAAGCTGCACTTAAAAAAATAAAAGACATTTACTGGTTCCTTTTTTACTGTTATTTCAAAAAATCACCATGACAAAACCATTCAAGCTATCCAAAATTCATTCGCACCTGTACTGTAAGATACATTCTTTAAACAGTGGTAAAAGAGGATGTGGTGCTGATCCTTCAAGAGTCACTCCAAACTTATCTGTCCATAAAGTCTATAAAGAATTATTCTTAATACACAGTATTTCACAAAACTTCAGCATATTATTCTAATTAAGTGAGGGTCATTTTATCAGTAAAATGCATATTTTTCTTTGAAAGATTTCTATAAATGATTTAGATCATATTCGTTTCTACAATAATTATTTAAAAGTAATCCTATAGCTCCATCTGGTGGCCATTATTGGTACTAAGAATTGCAAGCTTGATTTATAAGTTATGATAGTTTTAATTTTATGCTGGCTCTTGAAAATGATAAAGCTATGAAACTTACTGTGCTTCCTTCAAATGATGACTTCTACGTATATAAAAAATGATGAAGAGTTGGAATGAAGAATGTTAAAGATATAGTAAAATAACTATTGTATTTTTTTATGTTACTTTAATAAATCGGTATGGCCACGCCATTTAAGGTATCTTAAACCCATTCGCAATTTAACATCTTCAGTATATTGGCATCATGTTGAAAAAGTTTGGTGTGAACTACTTGTGTCTTCTTGAAGGAGTATGATTCATTTACAGGCTGATTTTATCATAAATCCACAATAAAATTTCTGAGTTCTGTATCAATCTGTGTTGTTGTTTGTTTATTTTTATCTTTTATTTTTCATAGGAAGATAACTTACTCTCCTTTTTAATAAATGTGCTTATAAACCAAGGACAAGCTATTTATAGCTGTATTTATAAACTGCTTACTACTGACTATTAATATTGGGACAAGGCTTTATAAAGCATGAACTGACTATTTACTAATGAGTGCAGTTATTATAAAGTGTTATCAATGCATTTGCTAATGTTAACAAATTAGACATTATTTTACAGTGTTATCAAATCCTTGAATGACTCATAAGCATTTGTGAAAGTTCTGCTTGCATTACAGCTTAGTATTGATCTGTGAGCTGAACAGATTTACTGTTACATCCATGAGATTATGTAAATTCAAATAAATATAATGTCACAGGATGTCATAGGTCAGTATCAAATGAGTTTGAAATTATTATTTGCAGCACAAATAAGTTTTTTTTAGGATTTTTAAAAATCCCTAAAACGGTCAGAAAAAGTTTAAGGCATAAGCTATTTCTATGTGAGTGGCTAAATTTATTTTTGTTTTTATAATTGTAATACACAAACTATGAAATTATACAAAATGTATAAAAAGGTAAATAAATAAATACGCACACATTAAAAAAGCAGCCAAGTCGAATGAGTTTCCTTTTTTATATAGATTAAAATTGAAGACAGAAGCAAGTGGTAAATGTGGTCACTTTAATATTCAAATCCAGTAGATCCAGTTTATGTTCACGTGGCTGTTTTCGTTTATATTCGCCAAGCTATTATGTATTTTGAAATAATCTTGTCCGTGATGTGTTCGTTCGTACGACGAAAGACAGAAACCTGCAGCTCAAGAGATATGTTATTCTGCCAGTCGCGCTTTCAAATAGTCTTGCACACTTAAACTGGTCACAAACACCTGCATTTACCTCTTGTTGTGTTACAGTGGGTTTATTGTGTGCATTTGTGGTAATATTTTATTTAAAAAAGCTCTTAAACAAGAATAAATTCGTTTGTTTTGAGCTGGACACTGTACGCGCTGATCGGAGGCGTGATTTCAGATAGGCAGCCACAAATATTTCATTTTCACACAAACAGTTCAAAAACATCTGAATTTAGCTCTTGGTGTGTTCTAATTGGTTGATTGTGTGATATCGCTGTAATAATTTATTTTTAAAAGCTTTAAAACAGGAATAAATTAGTTTTCTCTGAGCTCTTTACTCCAGACGCTCGTGATCACAGCGGTGATTCATCTCTCCTATTTCTCACGTATCTCTGGCCAGAAATAATTTATCCATGAGCCCTGAACCGGTAATAATCAGATATGTTGGTTTAGCTTGTCAGTGTGAATTAAATCTAAGTATTTATTTGTATTTTTAACCGATTTAAAAGTGAAAGTAAAGTTCGGGAATTGAACCTGTAGGGGCGCTATTTCTCTCAGACAATGGAAGTCTGAAGCACATACTCAAACAGAGGGACAGAGTGAGATGAGATGTCTGACAGTTTTTTTAATTTTCTGTTATCCATACAGTGTTGTAAAGTCGTGAAACTATGCATATATCCTCAGAATGACTTTTTCATCTGTATGAAAAAATTCTTTGACGTGTTTGGAAGCTGCAATTTAAAAATACAATAATGATTCCCTTTGTAAGGTCATTTAAAAAAATCACCACGGCAAAACCATTCAAGCTATCCAAAATCCATTCACAATTTAAGTTCCTATCAGAAATACTGATGTGTGTTCAGAGTTTTGTGAAATTCTAAGTATGTTATTTGCCTCAAAATCACCTGAGAAGTATTCCAGTTTGACATGTTGCCACGCCAACAATTTTTTATATATCAATATCCCCCTTGCAGATTTATATCGGCTGTGTTTTAACATTATTCTGATGAAGTTTGAAGCAAATCGAGTAATAATAAGATGCTGAATTCAAATCATTTTGAAAATGACACACTTCCTTCTGCCAGTTGGTGGCGCTATAACTTTGACTCCTAATAGTCACATATATGCGATCGACATCATACAACGAATAATCTGATGAAGTTTGATTAAAATCAGGAAATGTATGTGGACGGTATTAGACACTTCCTGTTTCTCATTTCTCGCCATAATTTCAACGCCTCGCCACGAGCAAACCGTTCGAGATATCAAAAATCCCCTGGCAATTTTTCATCCCCAGTGTCTTGAGATCATGTTGACCAAGTTTGGCGGCAATCGAGAAAAAAACCTATGACAAGTATTTCAAATTCCAGAGCATGCACTTTTTACATAACTCTAAATAGCTGACTTCCTGTTGGGTGGAGCCTATGACATGCAATACGAAAGTTGTTCGGCACGATGAGATTTATATGTGTACTGAGTTTCATATGAATATGTGCAAGTATGTGTGAGCTATACATCAACATTTCTGACTGTGTTCCAGGGGGCGCCGTAGAGCCCCTGTGCCACGCCCGGGTCCCAGCCTCTGCAGGCTCCTAAAGGCCACAGATTCCAAAGTGTGCGCAAATTTTCAAGAGTTTTTGAGTATGTTAAGGACCCCAAAAGCCCCCACAACTTTGACGAAAAATTTGAATACTAAACCCTAAATAGCCAACTTCCTGTTGGGCGGAGCCTATGATATGCAATACAAAAGTTGTTTGGATTGATGAGATTTATATGTGTACCGAGTTTCATTCGTCTACGAGCAAGAATGTATGATATATGGCCCTCCATATTCCAGGGGGCGCTGTAGAGCCCCTGTGCCACGCCCGTGTATCAGTCTCTGCCCGGCCCTAATGGCCGCAGGTTCCAATCTGTGTGCCAATTTTCAAGATTTTTAAGCACGTTAAGGGCCCCAAAAGCCCCCGAGACGTTGGAAAAAAATAATAATAATAATAATAATAAAAAATAATCCTAAGGAAAACAATAGGCCTCTCGCCCTTTGGGCTTGAGCCCTAATAATTAAAGCTGCAAGCAGCGATGAACGGGCCCTCGCACCCGGGCTCACCGGCAGCGAGTGGCTTTAGTTAATAGGTGAACGGTGAGAAATATGCGTTTAAACTCATAAATATAAGTAGAATATATCAATGTTTATTCCATATATGTGCCAATCTTCCTGTTGCCAGCAGGTGGCGCTATCATTATAGTGGAATATTGGCCTTCAGATGAGTTCAGGGCAGGACTTTTGTCGAACATGTGAGGTTTGGGGAGGATTGGACATTTTATGCCTGAGTTACAACAACATCCTATTTCATGGCGAAACATCAAAATTTGTCAGGCCGCCATGGACACGCCCTTTAACGAAACCTCAAGATCTTCGCAATTTAAGATCGCAAAAGGCTTTAGATTACACTGACCAAGTTTGGTGTTGATCTGAATAAATCTCTAGGAGGAGTTTGCTAAAGTGCAACCCCTGAAAATGGCAAAAACAACGCCAATTGTGCAGAGAAAATTCTAAATAACTGACTTCCTGTTGGGATTCGGATTTTGTACCAAGAGACTTTTTCGTAGATATTGGTGTGTTACATGTGTGTACCGATTTTTGTACATGTACATGAAACATAGCTCGAGACGCACTCCGTTGAAAGTGAATACGCACTCCGTTGAAAGTGTATAGGTGGCGCTATCGAGCCATTTTGCCACACCCGATGGAATATCGGCCTTCAGATCTGTTCAGGCCAGGACCCTTATCACACATGTGAAGTTTGATCAAGATCGGACATTTTATGCCTGAGTTATAACATCTTTTATTCCCATGGCGAGACATCGAACTTCGTCACGGCGCCATGGACACGCCTTTTAACAAAAACTCAAGATCTTCACAACTAAACATCACACAGGTCTTTAGATTAGACTGACCACAAAAAAGACATTGATGTCATCAAATTTCTAGGAGTAGTTTGTCACAGTGTAAAATATGTCACTTCCTGTTGCCAATAGGTGGCGCTATGACTATAACTGAATATGGGCATGTAGATCTGTTCAAGTCAAGAGTCTCATCCAACATGTGAAGTTTGGGGCAGATTGGACATTGTATGTTTGAGTTACAGCAACTTCCTTTTTCATGGCGAAACATCGAAATTTGTCAGGCCGCCATGGACACGCCCTTTAACGAAACCTCAAGTCCTTCGCAATTTAACATCGCAAATGGCTTTAGATTACACTGATCAAGTTTGGTGTTGATCTGAATAAATCTCTAGGAGGAGTTTGTTAAAGTACAACCCCTGAAAATGGCCAAAACAACACTAATTTTGCAGAGAAAATTCGAAATAACTGACTTCCTGTTGGGATTCAGATTTCGTACCAAGAGACTTTTTCGTAGATATTGGTGTGTTACATGTGTGTACCGATTTTTGTACATTTACGTGAAACATAGCTCGAGGCGCACTCAGTTTAAAGTGTATACGCACTCCGTTGAAAGTGTATAGGTGGCGCTATCGAACCATTTTGCCACACTCAATGGAATATTGGCCTTCATATCTGTTCAGGCCAGGACCCTTATCACACAAGTGAAGTTTGGGCAAGATCGGACATTTCATGCCTGAGTTATAACATCTTTTATTCCCATGGCGAGACATCGAACTTCATCACGGCGCCATGGACACACCTTTTAACAAAAACTCAAGATCTTCACAACTAAACATCACACAGGTCTTTAGATTAGACTGACCACAAAAAAGACATTGATGTCAAAAATTTCTAGGAGTAGTTTGTCGCAGTGTAAAATATGTAACTTCCTTTTGCCAATAGGTGGCGCTATGACTATAACTGAATATTGGCATGTAGATCTGTTCAGGTCAAGAGTCTTATCCAACATGTGAAGTTTGGGGCAGATTGGACATTGTATGTCTGAGTTACAGCAACTTCCTTTTTCATGGCGAAACATCGAAATTTGTCAGGCCGCCATGGACCCGCCCTTTAACGAAACCTCAAGTCCTTCGCAATTTATTATCGCAAATGGCTTTGGGTTACACTGACCAAGTTTGGTGTTGATCTGAATAAATCTCTATGAGGAGTTCGTTAAAGTACAACCCCTGAAAATGGCAAAAACAACACCAATTTTGAAGGGAAAATTCAAAATAACTGACTTCCTGTTGGGATCCGGATTTCGTACCAAGAGACTGTTTTGTAGGTATTGGAGTGTTACATGTGTGTACCAATTTTTGTACATGTACGTGAAACATAGCTCGAGGCGCACTCCGTTGAAAGTGTATAGGTGGCGCTATAGAGCCATTCTGCCACACCCAGTGGAATATTGGCCTACAGATCTGTTCAGGCCAGGACTCTTATCACACATGTGAAGTTTGGGGAAAATCGGACATTTTATGCCTGAGTTATAACATCTTTTATTCCCATGGCGAGACATCGAACTTCGTCGCGGCGCCATGAACAAGCCTTTTAACGAAAACTAAAGATCTTCACAACTGAACATCGCACAGGCCTTTAGATTAGACTGACCACAAAAAAGACATTGATGTCATAAAATTTCTAGGAGTAGTTCGTCGCAGCGTAAAATATGTCACTTCCTGTTGCCAATAGGTGGCGCTATGACTATAACTGAATATGGGCATGTCAATCTGTTCAGGTTCGGAGTCTCATCAAACATGTGAAGTTTGGGGCAGATTGGACATTGTATGTGTGAGTTATAGCAACTTCATTTTTCATGGCGAATCATCGAAATTCGCCAGGCCGCCACGGACACGCCCTTCAACGAAAACTCAAGATCTTCGCAATTTAACATCGCAAAGGTCTTTAGATTAGGCATACCAAATTTGGTGTTGATTTGAAGAACTCTCTAGGAGGAGTTCGTTAAAATACAACACATGGAAATGACCAAAATTACACAAAATATGCTCATAATATTAAAAATAACCGACTTCCTGTTGGGTTTAGAATTTCGCTCCAACAGTCTTTTTTGTAGGTATTGGTGTGTTACATATGTGTGCCAATTTTCATGCATGTACGTGAAACATAGCTGGAAGGCTGTTGATTTTCTTGGTATAGGTGGCGCTGTCGAGCCATTTTGCCACACCCTCTTCTGAATCCTATATTAGACGAAAATTTTCACCAGGTTTGACGCGTGTGCAAAGTTTCATGACTTTTTGAGCATGTTAAAGCCCTCAAAAATGCGATTCATTCGGGAGAAGAAGAAGAAGAAGAATAATTAAAGCTGCAAGCAGCGATGAACGGGCCCTCGCACCCGGGCTCACCGCCATCGTGTGGCTTTGGTAAAAAGGTAAACGTTGAGAAATATGCATTTAAACTCATAAACATAAGTGCAATATATCAAAGTTTATTCCATATGTGTGCCAATCTTCCTGTTGCCAGCAGGTGGAGCTATCTTTATAATGGAATATTGGCCTTCAGATGTGTTCAAGCCAGGACCCTTATCACACATGTGAAGTTTGGGCAAGATCGGACATTTTATGCCTGAGTTAAAACATCTTTTATTCCCATGGTGAGACATCAAACTTCGTCATGGCGTCATGGACACGCCTTTTAAGAAAAACTCAAGATCTTCACAACTAAACATCACACAGGTCTTTAGATTAGACTGACCACAAAAAAGACATTAATGTCATAAAATTTCTAGGAGTAGTTTGTCACAGTGTAAAATATGTAACTTCCTGTTGCCAATAGGTGGCGCTATGACTATAACTGAATATTGGCATGTAGATCTGTTCAGGTCAAGAGTCTTATCAAACATGTGAAGTTTGGGGCAGATTGGACATTGTATGTCTGAGTTATGGCACCATCATTTTTCATGGCGAATCATCAAAATTTGTCAGGCCGCCATGGACACGCCCTTTAACAAAACCTCAATTCCTTCGCAATTTAACATCACAAAGGGCTTTAGATTACACTGACCAAGTTTGGTGTTGATCTGAATAAATCTCTAGGAGGAGTTCGTTAAAATACAACCCCTGAAAATGACAAAAACAACACCAATTTTGCAGGGGAAATTAAAAATAACCGACTTCCTGTTGGGATTCGGATTTCGTACCAAGAGACTTTTTTGTAGCTATTGGTGTGTTACATATGTTTACCGATTTTCGTACATGTACATGACATGTAGCTCGAGGCGCACTCCATTGAAAATGTATAGGTGGCGCTATCGAGCCATTTTGCCACACCGAATGGAATATTAGCCTCCAGATGTGTGCAGGTCAGTACTCTTATCAAACATGTGAAGTTTGGGCAAGATCTGATATTTTATGCCTGAGTTACAACAACTTCTACTCCCATGGCGAGACATCGAACTTTGACATGACGCCATGGACACGCCCTTTAACGAAAATTCAAGATCTTCACAATTTAACATCGTACAGGCCTTTAGATTAGACTGACCACAAAAAATACATTGATGTCATAAAATTTCTAGGAGTAGTTCTTCGCAGCGTAAAATATGACACTTCCTGTTGCCAATAGGTGGCGCTATGAATATAACTGAATATGGGCATGTCAATCTATTCAGTTTCAGAGTCTTATCAACCATGTGAAGTTTGGGGCAGATTGGACATTGTATGTCTGAGTTATAGCAACTTCATTTTTCATGGCGAATCATCGAAATTCGCCAGGCCGCCACTGACACGCCCTTCGACGAAAACTCAAAAGCTTCGCAATTTAACATCGCAAAGGCCTTTAGATTAGGCATACCAAATTTGGTGTTGATCTGAATGAATCTCTAGGAGGAGTTCGTTAAAATACAACGCATGGAAATGACAAAAATGACACAAAATTTGCTCATAATATTAGAAATAACCGACTTCCTGTTGGGTTTCGGATTTTGCTCCAAGAGACTTTTTTGTAGGTATTAGAGAGTTACATGAGTATACCGATTTTCATACATGTACATGAAACGTAGCTCGAGGCGCACACCGTTGAACGTGTATAGGTGGCGCTGTTGAGCCATTTTGCCACACCCACTTCTGAAACCCACATCAGACATAAATTTTCGCCAGTTCTGAGGTGTGTGCAAAGTTTCATGACTTTTCGAGCATGTTTAGGCCCTCAAAAATGCGATTCATCTTAGAGAAGAAGAATAATAATAATAATAATAATAATAATAAACGGAGCAATTCCAAGAGGGTCCTCACACCATCGGTGCTCGGGCCCTAATAATTAAAGCTGCAAGCAGCGATGAACGGGCCCTCGCACCCGGGCTCACCGCCATCGCGTGGCTTTAGTAAAAAGGTGAACGTTGAGAAATATGCATTTAATGTCCTAAATATAAGTGGAATATATCAAAGTATATCCCATATATGTGCCAATCTTACCGTTGCCAGCAGGTGGCGCTATCATTATAATGGAATATTGGCCTTCAGATGTGTTCAGGCCAGGACTCTTATCAAACATGTGAAGTTTGGGGAAGATTGAACATTTTATGCTTGAGTTACAACAACTTCTCTTGCTGTGGCAAGACATCAAATTTTGTCATGGCGCCATGGAAACGCCCTTTAACAAAAACTCAACATCTCCAAAAGTTAACATCGCACAGGCCTTTAGATTAGACTGACCACAAAATATATGTTAATCTCAAAAAAATTATATGAGTAGTTTGTCGCAGCGTAAAACATGTCACTTCCTGTTGCCAATAGGTGGCGCTATGACTATAACTGAATGTGGGCATGGAGATCTGTTAAGGGCAGAAGTTTTATCTAACATGTGAAGTTTGGGGCAGATTGGACATTGTATGTCTGAGTTACAGCAACTTCCTTTTTCATGGCGAAACATCGAAATTAGTCAGGCCGCCATGGACACACCCTTTAACGAAATCTAAAGATCTTCGCAATTTAACATCGCAAAGGGCTTAAGATTACACTGACCAGGTTTGGTGTTGATCTGAATAAATCTCTAGGAGGAGTTCGTTAAAGTACAACCCCTGAAAATGGCAAAAAAAACGCCAATTTTGCAGAGAAAATTCTAAATAACCGACTTCCTGTTGGGATTCGGATTTCGTACCAAGATACTTTTTTGTAGGTATTGCTGTGTTACATGTGTATACCGATTTTTGTACATGTACGTGAAACATAGCTCGAGGCGCACTCTGTTGAAAGTGTATAGGTGGCGCTATAGAGCCATTTTGCCACACCTGATGGAATTTTGGCCTTCAGATGTGTTCAGGCCAGGACTCTTATCACACATGTGCAGTTTGGGGAAGATCGGACATTTTATGCCTGAGTTATAACATATTTTATTCCCGTGGCGAGACATCGAACTTCGTGACGGCGCCATGGACACGCCTTTTAACGAAAACTCAAGATCTTCACAACTTAACATCGCACAGGCCTTTAGATTAGACTGACCACAAAAAATACATTGATGTCATAAAATTTCTAGGAGTAGTTCATCGCAGTGTAAAATATGTCACTTCCTGTTGCCAATAGGTGGCGCTATGACTATAACTGAATATGGGCATGTCAATCTGTTCAGGTCAGGAGTCTCATCAAACATGTGAAGTTTGGGGCAGATTGGTCATTGTATGTCTGAGTTATAGCAACTTCCTGTTTCATGGCGAATCATCGAAATTCGCCAGGCCGCCACGGACACGCCCATTAACGAAAACTCAAAAGCTTCGCAATTTAACATCGCAAAGGCCTTCAGATTAGGCATACCAAATTTGGTGTTGATCTGAATGAATCTCTAGGAGGAGTTCGTTAAAATACAACGCATGGAAATGACAAAAATGACACAAAATTTGCTCATAATATTAGTAATAACCGACTTCCTGTTGGGTTTCGGATTTTGCTCCAAGAGACTTTTTTGTAGGTATTGGAGAGTTACATGTGTATACCGATTTTCATACATGTACATGAAACGTAGCTCGAGGCGCACACCGTTGAACGTGTATAGGTGGCGCTGTTGAGCCATTTTGCCACACCCACTTCTGAAACCCATATCAGACGTAAATTTTCGCCAGTTCTGAGGTGTGTGCAAAGTTTCATGACTTTTCGAGCATGTTTAGGCCCTCAAAAATGCGATTCATTTTGGAGAAGAAGAATAATAATAATAAATATAGCTGCAAGCAGCGATGGCGGGCTCAAGCCACCAATGCCATCGCCACCCCGGTGGCATCAGGTAAACTGTGCCCAGCGGGCACATGCATTCACAATATCCCTCTGGCAGTGAAGTTTTAAGGGATATGGCAGTTAAAGGGTTAATCCGAATCATCTAGACTTTAAAATCACATTCATATATAACTTTAGTAACACTTTACAATAAGATTTCATTTATAAACATTATGTTAACATGAATAATATTTATATAGAATTCATTCATGTCAGTTAATATTCCAAACTTAAACATTAAAACATTGTTTTATTGTGATTTTTTTCCAAGCACATTTTACCAATTCCAAACCATATCAATCTTAATAACTACCATTATTTTTTATTTAATCATTTATGAGTGCTATACAATAGTCCAGGAAAGCTGGAAGAGAAAAACTCCTTATATTCATGTGTGCAGAATTATTAGGCATGTTTTCTTTTACAGATGAAATGCGCTAAAAAAGAGTTTTAACTCAAACTGTTTTAACTCAAAGTCGAAATTATGAAATACCCATGAGAAATATCAAACACAAATGCAATACAGAAATGGATAAATTAAGACTTGACCATTGTACAAAAATGCTGACAGGGTCATGAGGTCAGAAAAGAAGAAGAAAAAACAGGTTAAGAAGAACTGACAAAAAGAATTGCAAAATAATTAGGAATTAATGTGAAGATTAATTTTTAGTCAATTTTGCAAGACAGACTTTCAGGAAAGGAGGTGGAATAAAAATGAGCTCCTAAATCTTAATCCCGGATTCTGGAAGATATATTCCTCAAACCATCGGACAAGAGGAGGTGGTGCTGGTCCTTCACGAGTCACTCTAATCTGTTCATAAAGCCTATATATAAAGTCTTAATATATAGTATTTCACAATACTTCATGGTATTCTAATTAAATCATTTTTTGGAATCTTAGATCTCTCAGAACCTGACACATTGTAATTCTGAGACTCCAGGAAAGTGTCAGTTCTGTAAAATGTTGGCACTGGAGACTAAATGCTCCCTGATAGTTTCACACCTAATTCACTTAACACACACACACACACATACACACACACATTACCCACAGTGACAGAGGGACAGAGTGACATCAGATGTATGATAGTTTTTTAATTTTCTATCATCCATATAGTGTTGTATAGTCATGAAACTATGCATATTTCCTCAGAATGACTTGTCTTCTATGTGTATATTTTTTTAAGTGTTTAGAAGCTGCACTTAAAAAAAATAAAAGACATTTACTGGTTACTTTTTTACTGTTATTTCAAAAAATCACCATGACAAAACCATTCAAGCTATTCAAAATTAATTCGCACCTGTTCTGTAAGATAAATTCTTTAAACAGTGGTAAAAGAGGATGTGGTGCTGATCCTTCAAGAGTCACTCAAAACATATCTGTCCATAAAGCCTATAAAGAACTATTCTTAATATACAGTTCACAATACTTCAGCTTGTTATTCTAATTATGTGAGGGTTATTTTATCAGTAAAATACATAAAATACATATTATTTTTCTTTGAAAGATTTCTATAAATGATTTAAATCATACTTGTTTCTACAATAATTATTTAAAAGTAATCCTATAGCACCATCTGGTGGCCATTATTGGTACTAAGAATTGCAAGCTTGATTTATATGTTTTGATAGTTTTAATTTTATGCTGGCTCTTGAAAATGATAAAGCTATGAAACTTACTGTGCTTCCTTCAAATGATGACTTCTACCTATATAAAAAAATATGAAGAGTTGTAATTAAAAATTTTAAAGATATAGTAAAATAACTATTGTATTTTTTTATGTTACTTTAATAAATCGCTATGGCCACACCATTTAAGGTATCCTAAACCCATTCGAAATTTAACATCTTCAGTATATGGCTTCATGTTAAAACAGTTTGGTGTGAACTACTTGTGTCTTCTTGGAGGAGAATGAATTCATTTACAGCCTGAGTTTATCATAAATCCACAATAACATTTCTGAGTTCTGTATCAATCTGTGTTGTTGTTTGTTTATTTTAATTTTTTTTATTTTTCATAGGAAGATAACTGACCCTTTACTCTCCTTTTTAATAAATGTGCTTATAAAACCAAGAACAAGCTATTTATAGCTGTATTTATAAACTGCTTACTAATGACTATTAATATTGGGACAAGGCTTTATAAAGCATGAACTGACTATTTACTAATGAGTGCAGTTATTATAAAGTGTTATCAATGCATTTGCTAATCTTAACAAATTAGACATTATTTTACAGTGTTATCAAATCCTTAAATGATTTGTAAGTGTTTTGTAATGATTTTATTGACCTACAAGCATTTGTGAAAGTTCTGCTTGCATTACAGCTTAGTCTTGATCTGTGAGCTGAACAGATTTACGGTTACATCCATGAGATTATGTAAATTCAAATAAATATCATGTCACAGGATGTCAGAGGTCAGTATCAAATGAGTTTGAAATTATTATCTGCAGCACAAATAAGGTTTTTTAGGATTTTAAAAAAAAACCTAAAACTGTCAGAAAAGGATAAGGCCTAAGATTTCTATGTGAGTGGCTAAATTTATTTGTTTTTATAACTATAATGCATAAACTATGAAATTATACAAAATGTATAAAAAAGTACAACAGTTATTGTTTTCCAATGTTTTTTATTTATTTAATTTATTTTTTGGGATTTACATAAAAACAAATTAGCCTACTGCAATCATTCTAAACAGCTTGAATAAAACCTGTTAATATTTATTATAGACCACTGTAACTGTGTATAATCTAAGAAACAAGTTTATTATGAAAATAAAAGTGTGTACACCAGATAAATTGGACGATAAAGAAATTGCTAACAATAGTATAATAGAGCATGTTTTAGGTTTTTAGGCGTTTAGATGCAGAAATGGACAAATCAAATGTAAAATAAAATGTAATTGATTTAATTAAATATAGATTAATTCTTGTTAGAGCAAAATAATAAATAAATGCGTACACACATTAAAAAAGCCGCCAAAATGAATGAGTTTCCTTTTTTATATGTAGATTAAAATTGAAGACAGAAGCAGCTGGTATATGCGGTCACTTAATATTCAAATCCAGTAGATCCACTTCAGATTTATTTCTCAACAGTTTATGTTCACGTGGCTGTTTTCGTTTATATTCGCCAAGCTATTATGTATTTTGAAATAATCTTGTCCGTGATGTGTTCATTCTTACGATGAAAGGCAGAATCCTGCAGCTCGAGAGATACATGTTATTCTGCCAGTCGCGCTTTCAAATAGTCTTGCACACTTAAACGGGTCACAAACACCTGCATTTAGGACGTGTTGTGTTATAATGGGTGTATTGTGTGCATTTATGACAATATTTTATTTGAAAAAGCTCTTAAACAAGAATAAATTCGTTTGTTTTGAACTTGTGACACTGTGTGCGCTGATCGGAGCAGTGATTTCAGATAGGCAGCCGCGAATATTTCATTTTCACACAAACAGTTCAAAAACATCTGAATGTAGCTCCTGGTGTGTTCTAATTGGTGAATTGTGTAATATCGCTTTAATATTTTAATTTTAAAAGCTATAAAACAAGAATAAACTCGTTTTTTCTGAGCTCATCATTCCACACGCTCCTGCTCAGAGCGTGATTCATCTCTCGTGTTTCTCACGTATCTCTGACCACACATCAATTATTAATGAGCCCTGACCTGGTAATAATCATATATGTTGGTTTAGCTTGTCAGTGTGAATTAAATCTAAGTATTTATTTGTATTTTAACCGATTTAAAAATGAAACTAAAAGAGAGTCTCCTCCCTTTCAGTCGAATTTCCCTTTCAGGAATTGCACCTGTAGGGGCGCATTTTCTCTCAGACAATGTAAGTCTAAGCACATAATACTCAAACAGATGGACAGAGTGAGATGAGATGTCTGACAGTTTTTTAATTTTCTGTTATCCATACAGTGTTGTAAAGTCGTGAAACTATCCATATTTACTCAGAATGACTTTTTTTCTGTATGAAAAAAGGTTTTGAAGTGTTTGGAATTTAAAAATGCAGGACAATTAATAATTCCATTTTTACTGTCATTTAAAAAAATCTCCACGACAAAACCGTTCAAGCTATCCAAAATCCTTTGGCAATTTAAGTTGTTTAAAATGTTTTGGCATCATGTAGACAAAGTTTGGTGTGTATAGTGTTACTCTCCTCTGAGCAGTATGCATTAATTCACAGCTAAATGTAAAAAAAAATCCACATTCAAATCAAAATAGCTGACTTCCTGTTGATCGTAGCTGATGACTGTGAATTAGAAAGTTGTCCGTCTTGATAAGAACAATTTTTGTACCGAGTTTGGTATCTGTAGCTAAAACTAACCCCCCCACTTTTGACAAAAGGTGGCGCTATAGAGTGCCTCTTCCACGCCCTCTTATGAACTTTTGCCAGTGTCTAGTTATCATAAATACTGATATGTGTTCTGAATTTCATGAAATTCTAAGTATGTTATATGCCTTAAAATCACCTGAGAAGTATTCAAGTTTGACATGTTGCCACGGCAACAATATTTTTAGATATCAATATCCCCCTAGCAGATTAATATAGGCTGTGTTTTAACATTATTCTGATGAAGTTTGAAGCAAATCGAGTAAAAATAAGATGCTGAATACAAAGCATTTTGAAAATGACACACTTCCTGCTGCCAGTTGGTGGCGCTATAACTTTGACTCCTAATAGTCACATATATGCGATCGACATCATACAACGAATAATCTGATGAAGTTTGATTAAAATCAGGAAATGTATGTGGATGGTATTAGACACTTCCTGTTTCTCATTTCTCGCCATAATTTCAACGCCTCGCCACGAGCAAACCGTTTGAGATATCAAAAATCCCCTGGCAATTTTTCATCCCCAGTGTCTTGAGATCATGTTGACCGAGTTTGGCGGCAATCGAGTAAAAAACCTATGACAAGTATTTCAAATTCCAGAGCATGCGCTTTTTACATAACTCTAAATAGCTGACTTCCTGTTGGGCGGAGCCTATGACATGCAATACGCAAGTTGTTCGGCACGATGAGATCTATATGTGTACTGAGTTTCATATTAATACGTGCAAGTATGTGTGAGCTATACATCAACATTTATGACTGTGTTCCAGGGGGCGCTGTAGAGCCCCTGTGCCACGCCCGTGTCCCAGCCTCTGCAGGCTCCTAAAGGCCACAGATTCCAAATTGTGCGCAAACTTTCAAGAGTTTTTGAGTATGTTAAGGACTCCAAAAGCCCCCACAACTTTGACGACAAATATGAATAATAAACCCCAAATAGGCAACTTCCTGTTGGGCGGAGCCTATGATATGCAATACGAAAGTTGTTTGTATTGATGAGTTCTATATGTGTACCGAGTTTCGTACGTCTACGTGCAAGTATGTATGATATATGGCCCTCCATATTCCAGGGGGCGCTGTAGAGCCCCTGTGCCACGCCCGTGTATCAGTCTCTGCCCGGCCCTAATGGCCGCAGGTTCCAATGTGTGTGCCAATTTTCAAGACTTTTTAAGCATGTTAAGGGCCCCAAAAGCCCCCGAAACCTTGAAGAAAAATAATAATAATAAATAATAATAATAATAATAATAATAATAATAATAATAACAAATAATCCTAAGGAAAACAATAGGGCTCTCGCCCTCCAGGCTTGAGCCCTAATAATAATAATAATAATAATAATAATAATAATAATAATAATAAACGGAGCAATTCCAAGAGGGTCCTCACACCATCGGTGCTCGGGCCCTAATTAAAGCTGCAAGCAGCGATGAACGGGCCCTCGCACCCGGGCTCACCGGCAGCGAGTGGCTTTAGTTAATAGGTGAACGGTGAGAAATATGCGTTTAAACTCATAAATATAAGTAGAATATATCAATGTTTATTCCATATATGTGCCAATCTTCCTGTTGCCAGCAGGTGGCGCTATCATTATAATGGAATATTGGCCTTCAGATGTGTTCAGGGCAGGACTTTTATCGAACATGTGAGGTTTGGGGAGGATTGGACATTTTATGCCTGAGTTACAACAACATCCTATTACATGGCGAAACAATGAAATTTGTCAGGCCGCCATGGACACGCCCTTTAACGAAACCTCAAGATCTTCGCAATTTAAGATCGCAAAAGGCTTTAGATTACACTGACCAAATTTGGTGTTGATCTGAATAAATATCTAGGAGGAGTTCGTTAAAGTACAACCCCTGAAAATGGCCAAAACAACACTAATTTTGCAGAGAAAATTCGAAATAACCGACTTCCTGTTGGGATTCGGACTTCGTACCAAGAGACTTTTTCGTAGATATTGGTGTGTTACATGTGTGTACCGATTTTTGTACATGTACGTGAAACATAGCTCAAGGCGCACTCTGTTTAAAGTGTATACGCACTCCGTTGAAAGTGTATAGGTGGCGCTATTGAGCCATTTTGCCACACTCGATGGAATATTGGCCTTCAGATCTGTTCAGGCCAGGACCCTTATCACACAAGTGAAGTTTGGGCAAGATCGGACATTTTATGCCTGAGTAATAACATCTTTTATTCCCATGGAGAGACATCGAACTTCATCACGGCGCCATAGACACACCTTTTAACAAAAACTCAAGATCTTCACAACTAAACATCACACAGGTCTTTAGATTAGACTGACCACAAAAAAGACATTGATGTCATAAAATTTCTAGGAGTAGTTTGTCGCAGTGTAAAATATGTAACTTCCTGTTGCCAATAGGTGGCGCTATGACTATAACTGAATATTGGCATGTAGATCTGTTCAGGTCAAGAGTCTTATCCAACATGTGAAGATTGGGGCAGATTGGACATTGTATGTCTGAGTTACAGCAACTTCCTTTTTCATGGCGAAACATCGAAATTTGTCAGGCCGCCATGGACCCGCCCTTTAACGAAACCTCAAGTCCTTCGCAATTTATTATCGCAAAGGGCTTTAGATTACACTGACCAAGTTTGGTGTTGATCTGAATAAATCTCTAGGAGGAGTTCGTTAAAGTACAACCCCTGAAAATGGCAAAAACAACACCAATTTTGAAGGGAAAATTCAAAATAACCGACTTCCTGTTGGGATCCGGATTTCGTACCAACAGACTTTTTTGTAGGTATTGGAGTGTTACATGTGTGTACCAATTTTTGTACATGTACGTGAAACATAGCTCGAGGCGCACTCCGTTGAAAGTGTATAGGTGGCGCTATAGAGCCATTCTGCCACACCCGGTGGAATATTGGCCTGAAGATCTGTTCAGGCCAGGACTCTTATCACACATGTGAAGTTTGGGGAAGATCGGACATCTTATGCCTGAGTTATAATATCTTTTATTCGCATGGCGAGACATCGAACTTCGTCGCGGCGCCATGAACAAGCCTTTTAACGAAAACTCAAGATCTTCACAACTGAACATCGCACAGGCCTTTAGATTAGACTGACCACAAAAAAGACATTGATGTCATAAAATTTCTAGGAGTAGTTCGTCGCAGCGTAAAATATGTCACTTCCTGTTGCCAATAGGTGGCGCTATGACTATAACTGAATATGGGCATGTCAATCTGTTCAGGTTCGGAGTCTCATCAAACATGTGAAGTTTGGGGCAGATTGGTCATTGTATGTGTGAGTTATAGCAACTTCATTTTTCATGGCGAATCCTCGAAATTCGCCAGGCCGCCACGGACACGCCCTTCAACGAAAAGTCAGGATCTTCGCAATTTAACATCGCAAAGGCCTTTAGATTAGGCATACCAAATTTGGTGTTGATTTGAAGAACTCTCTAGGAGGAGTTCGTTAAAATACAACACATGGAAATGACCAAAATTACACAAAATATGCTCATAATATTAAAAATAACCGACTTCCTGTTGGGTTTAGAATTTCGCTCCAAGAGTCTTTTTTGTAGGTATTGGTGTGTTACATATGTGTGCCAATTTTCGTGCATGTACGTGAAACATAGCTGGAAGGCTGTTGATTTTCTTGGTATAGGTGGCGCTGTCGAGCCATTTTGCCACACCCTCTTCTGAATCCTATATCAGACGAAAATTTTCACCAGGTTTGATGAGTGTGCAAAGTTTCATGACTTTTTGAGCATGTTAAAGCCCTCAAAAATGCGATTCATTCGGGAGAAGAAGAAGAAGAAGAAGAAGAAGAAGAAGAAATATAGCTGCAAGCAGCGATGGCGGGCTCAAGCCACCAATGCCATCGCCACCCCGGTGGCATCAGGTAAACTGTGCCCAGCGGGCACATGCATTCACAATATCCCTCTGGCAGTGAGGTTTTAAAGGATATGGCAGTTAAAGGGTTAATCCGAATCATCTAGACTTTAAAATCACATTCCCAGAACAATATATATATATATATATATATATATATATATATATATATTTATTTATTTATTTAGTAACACTTTACAATAAGATTTCATTGATAAACATTATGTTAACATGAACAATATTTATATAGCATTCATTCATGTCAGTTAATATTCCAAACTTAAACATTAAAACATTGTTTTATTGTGATTTTTTTCAAAGCACATTTTACCAATTCCAAACCATATCAATCTTAATAACTACCATTATTTTTTATTTAATCATTTATGAGTGCTATACAATAGTCCAGGAAAGCTGGAAGAGAAAAACTCCTTATATTCATGTGTGCAGAATTATAAGGCATGTTTTCTTTTACAGATGAAATGCGCTAAAAAAGAGTTTTAACTCAAACTGTTTTAACTCAAAGTCGAAAATTATGAAATACCCATGAGAAATATCAAACCCAAATGCAATACAGAAATTGATAAGTTAAGACTTGACCATTGTACAAAAATGCTGACTGGGTCATGAGGTCAGAAAAGAAGAAGAAAAAAACAGGTCAAGAAGAACTGACAAAAAGAATTGCAAAATAATTAGGAATTAATGTGAAGATTAATTTTTAGTCAATTCTGCAAAACAGACTTTCAGGAAAGGAGGTGGAATAAAAATGAGCTCCTAAATCTTAATCCTGGATTCTGGAAGATATATTTGTAATAAACAAATCTCCATATTCATCGGGAAGAAGGAGGCGGGAACCGGCGCACAATCAAAAAGCACTTTAATATCCAAAATAAATACAAAACGGCGCACCAGTCGGCCGTGAGTAAATAAATAAAAAGCACACACATTAAAATAATGTCCCAGGCCTGGTCCTCTCTCGTCCTTCACGGTCGTCACTCCAGTTTTATATCCTTCCATCTCCTACGTGGGACTCGATACTAGCGGTGGGGCTCAGGTGTAGCTCATCTCCAATCACTACACCTGGCCTCACTCCTCGTTCCCACGCCTCTCGGCCCCGCCCCACTCGCCACATACCCCCATCGCCCCTCGCAGGCCGGGGGGTACCCTCGAGACTGCGCTCTACTCCCCCCCCCCCCCTTCCCTCCGGGGGGGACCGCTCACGGGGACCTGCAGGAACCTGGGGGTAGGACAGACGAGGCGAGAGAAAAGGAGATGGAAGGAGGAGCGACAAGGACGAGAGAGGGGAGAGAGGAAAAAAAAAAAAAAAATCCGGTTCCCAGACGCACTGCTGCTCGGCCCTCCACCAGCTGGGTGATCTCCTCCGCGGTGCCTGGCGGTGGCACTGGACGGCCCTCGGTGGACGGCGCGACACTCCTCCGCCGCCCGATGGACGGCGACGGCTCCTCCGATTTTGGGCAGCGGCAGGAGTCCCCCGTTCCCTGCCCCTCCGGATTCCGTCACGGAGGCGGCAGGCTCCGGCCCCCTGGCGAACGGCGCCGACTCCTCCGCTCCCTCACGGACGGCAGCCGCCCCTCCTTGTCGTGGGCGGTCGGCAGCAAGCTCGCCCGTCCCCGGCAACTCGCTCCAGCCCACCGCCTCGAGCGTCCCTGGCGGCACATACCTCGCCTGCTCGAGGGCACCGCGGATTCACCACAGCGGCGAGGGATCTTCAGCAGCGCGTCCCTCCTTCTCCCGGGCTTCGGCACCACTGTAATAAACAAATCTCCATATTCATCGGGAAGAAGGAGGCGGGAACCGGCGCACAATCAAAAAGCACTTTAATATCCAAAATAAATACAAAACGGCGCACCAGCCCCTCACGGCCGACTGGTGCGCATAAATAAAAAGCACACACATTAAAATAATGTCCCAGGCCTGGTCCTCTCTCGTCCTTCACGGTCGTCACTCCAGTTTTATATCCTTCCATCTCCTACGTGGGACTCGATACTAGCGGTGGGGCTCAGGTGTAGCTCATCTCCAATCACTACACCTGGCCTCACTCCTCGTTCCCACGCCTCTCGGCCCCGCCCCACTCGCCACAATATTCCTCAAACCATCAGACAAGAGGAGGTGGTGCTGGTCCTTCACGAGTCACTCTAATCGGTTCATAAAGCCTATATATAAAGTCTTAATATTTAGTATTTCACAATACTTCATGGTATTCTAATTAAATCATTTTTTGGAATCTTAGATCTCTCAGAACCTGACACATTGTAATTCTGAGACTCCAGGAAAGTGGCAGTTCTGTAAAATGTTGGCGCTGGAGACTAAATGCTGTCTGATAGTTTCACACCTAATTCACTTAATACACACACACACACACACACACACAAACACACACACATTACCCACAGTGACAGAGGGACAGAGTGACATCAGATGTATGATAGTTTTTTTAATTTTCTATCATCCATATAGTGTTGTATAGTCATGAAACTATGCATATTTCCTCAGAATGACTTGTCTTCTATGTGTAATTTTTTTTGAAGTGTTTAGAAGCTGCACTTAAAAAAAATAAAAGACATTTACTGGTTACTTTTTTACTGTTATTTCAAAAAATCACCACAACAAAACCATTCAAGCTATCCAAAATTCATCCGCACCTGTTCTGTAAGATTAATTCTTTAAACAGTGGTAAAAGAGGATGTGGTGCTAAACCTTCAAGAGTCACTCAAAACGTATCTGTTCATAAAGCCTATAAAGAATTATTCTTAATATATAGTTCACAATACTTCAGCTTGTTATTCTAATTAAGTGAGGGTTATTTTATCAGTAAAATACATAAAATACATATTATTTTTCTTTCAAAGACTTCTATAAATGATTTAAATCATACTTGTTTCTACAATAATTATTTAAAAGTAATCCTATAGCTCCATCTGGTGGCCATTATTGGTACTAAGAATTGCAAGCTTGATTTATATGTTATGATAGTTTTAATTTTATGCTGGCTCTTGAAAATGATAAAGCTATGAAACTTACTGTGCTTCCTTCAAATGATGACTTTTACGTATATAAAAAATTATGAAGAGTTGGAATTAAAAATTTAAAAGATATAGTAAAATAACTATTGTATTTATGTTACTTTAATAAATCGCTATGGCCTGTGTTGTTTGTTTATTTTTATTTTTATTTTTTTTCATAGGAAGATAACTGACCCTTTACTCTCCTTTTTAATAAATGTGCTTATAAACCAAGAACAAGCTATTTATAGCTGTATGGATTTACATTTTAAAAAAATTAGTCTACGGCATTCATTCTAAACAGCTTGAATAAAACCTGTTAATATTTATTATAGACCACTGTAACTGTGTATAATCTAACAAACAGGTTTATTATGAAAATAAAGTGTGTACACCAGATAAATTGGACGATAAAGAAATTGCTAACAATAGTATAATAGAGCATGTTTTAGGTTTTTAGGCGTTTAGATGCAGAAATGGACAAATCAAATGTAAAATAAAATTTAATTGATTTAATTAAATATAGATTAAGTCTTGTTAGAGCAAAATAATAAATAAATACGTACACACATTAAAAAAGCAGCCAAGATGAATGAGTTAAATTTTTTATATAGATTAAAATTGAAGACAGAAACAGCTATGCGGTCACTTAATATTAAAATCCAGTAGATCCACTTCAGATTTATTTCTCAACAGTTTATGTTCACGTGGCTGTTTTCGTTTATATTAGCCAAGCTATTATGTATTTTGAAATAATCTTGTCCGTGATGTGTTCGTTCTTAAGACGAGAGGCAGAATCCTGCAGCTCCAGAGATATATGTTATTCTGCCAGTCTCGCTTTCAAATAGTCTTGCGCACATAAACGGGTCACAAACACCTGCATTTAGCTCGCGTTGTGTTATAATGGGTGTATTGTGTGCATTTATGGCAATAATTTATTTTAAAAAGCTCTTAAACAAGAATAAATTCGTTTGTTTTGAACTTGTGACACTGTGCGCGCTGATCGGAGGCAGTGATTTCAGAAAGGCAGCTGAAAATATTTCATTTTCACACAAACAGTTCAAAAACATCTTAATTTAGCTCTTGGTGTGTTCTAATTGGTGAATTGTGTGATATCGCTGCAATACTTTATTTTTAATAGCTATAAAACAAGAATAAACTCGTTTTTTCTGAGCTCATCATTCCACACGCTGGTGCTCAGAGCGGTGATTCATCTCTCGTGTTTCTCACGTATCACTGACCACACATCGATTATTAATGAGCCCTGACCTGATAATAATCATATATGTTGGTTTAGCTTGTCAGTTTGAATTAAATCCAAGTATTTATTTGTATTTTAACCGATTTAAAAGTGAAACCAAAAGACAGTCTCCTCCCTTTTTTAGTCCGGTAACTGAACCTGTAGGGGCGCATTTTCTCTCAGACAATGGAAGTCTAAGCACACACACTCAAACAGAGGGACAGAGTGATATGAGATGTCTGACAGTTTTTTAATTTTCTGTTATCCATACAGTGTTGTAAAGTCATGAAACTATGCATATTTACTCAGAATAACTTTTTTTCTGTATGAAAAAAGGTTTTGAAGTGTTTGGAATTTAAAAATGCAGGAAAATTAATAATTCCATCTTTATTGTCATTTAAAAAAATCACCACGACAAAACCATCCAAGCTATCCAAAACCCATTCACAATTTAAGTTCCTCAATGTTTTTTCAACAAGTAGGCCAAGTTTGGTGTGTATAGTGTTACTCTCCTCTGAGCAGTATGCATTAATTCACAGCTAAATGTAAAAAACAATCCACATTCAAATCAAAATAGCCGACTTCCTGTTGGTCGTAGCTGATGACTGTGAATTAGAAAGTTGTCCGTCTTGATAAGAACAATTTATGTACCGAGTTTGGTGTCTGTAGCTAAAACTAACCCCCTCACGTTTGACAAAAGGTGGCGCTATAGAGTGCCTCTTCCACGCCCTCTTATGAACGTTTGCCAGTGTCTAGCTGTCACTAATACTGATATGTGTTCTGAGTTTGATGAAATTCTAAGCATGTTATATGCCTCAAAATCACCTGAGAAGTATTCCAGTTTGACATGTTGCCACGGCAACAATATTTTTAGATATCAATATCCCCCCAGCAGATTTATATCGGCTGTGTTTTAACATTATTCTGATGAAGTTTGAAGCACATCGAGTAAAAATAAGATGCTGAATTCAAAGCATTTTGAAAATGACACACTTCCTGCTGCCAGTTGGTGGCGCTATAACTTTGACTCCTAATAGTCACATATATGCGATCAACATCATACAATGAATAATCTGATGAAGTTTGATTACAATTAGGAAATGTATGTTGATGGTATTAGACACTTCCTGTTTCTCAATTCCCGCCATATATTCAACGCCTCGCTACGAGCAAACCGTTCGAGATATCAAAAATCCCCTGGCAATTTTTCATCCCCAATGTCTTGAGATCATGTTGACCGAGTTTGGTGTCAATCGGCAAAAAACCCTATGACAAGTATTTCAAATTCCAGAGCATGCGCTTTTTACATAACTCTAAATAGCTGACTTCCTGTTGGGCGGAGCCTATGACATGCAATACGAAAGTTGTTCAGCACGATGAGATCTATATGTGTACTGAGTTTGATATTAATATGTGCAAGTATGTGTGAGCTATGCATCAACATTTCTGACTGTGATCCAGGGGGCGCCGTAGAGCCCCTGTGTCACGCCCGGGTCCCAGCCTCTGCAGGCTCCTAAAGGCCACAGATTCCAAAGTGTGCGCAAATTTTCAAGAGTTTTTGAGTATGTTAAGGACCCCAAAAGCCCCCACAACTTTGACGAAAAATATGAATACTAAACCCTAAATATCCAACTTCCTGTTGGGCGGAGCCTATGACATGCAGTACGAAAGTTGTTTGGTTTGATGAGATCTACATGTGTACCGAGTTTCGTGCATCTACGTGCAAGTATGTATGATATATGGCCCTCAGTATTCCAGGGGGCGCTGTAGAGCCCCTGTGCCACGCCCGTGTATCAGTCTCTGCCCGGCCCTAATGGCCGCAGGTTCCAATGTGTGTGCCAATTTTCAAGACTTTTTAAGCATGTTAAGGGCCCCAAAAGCCCCCGAAACCTTGAAGAAAAATAATAATAATAATAACAAATAATCCTAAGGAAAACAATAGGGCTCTCGCCCTCCAGGCTTGAGCCCTAATAAATATAGCTGCAAGCAGCGATGTCGGGCTCAAGCCATCAGTGCAACGCCACCCTGGTGGCATCGGGAAAACTGTGCCCAGCGGGCATAAGCATTTACAGTAACCCTCTGACAATCAAGTTTTAAGGGATGTGGCAGTTAAAGGGTTAATCCGACCAATCTAGACTTTGAAATCACATACACAGAACAATATATATAACTTTAGTAACACTTTATTTTAAAATGTATAAAAAATGTATAAGGTGTGCATTGTAGCTGACACCTATATGAACACATTACAATTGTTTTGTGACTACAAGTCTTTCTTCTCAAATGCTATTGAGTGGTCGCGAACGCGGATGGGAGAATGGCGCATATTTGTTTTGTTTTTTTTGAGCAACTGGTGCCCCCTCTGGGAGTTGGTGCTCTACGAAGACTGCATACTCTGCATATAGGGAGCGGCGGTACTATCTGGAAGATATATTCCTCAAACCATCGTACAAGTGAAGGTGATGCTAGTCCTTCAAGAATCGCTCAAAACCTTTTCAAGTGTACAATTTCCTTTTATTGCATCTTGAAATAAATATTTCTGAATTCTGAATCAAACTGGGTTGTGTTTATTGATTTATTTTATAAGACAACTGAAACTTTAATCTCCTTTGTAATATATGTGCTTTTAAACCAAGAACAATGTAATTAGAGATGTATTCCTGCTTAATAATGACTATTATTAAGGCAAAAGGCTTTATAATCATGAACTATTTACTAATGCTTAGCTAATGAGTGCAGTTATTATAAAGTGTTACCAATGCATTTACTAATGTTAACAAATTAGACATTATTATACAGTGTTACCAAACCCTTTAATAATTTATTAGTGTTTTGTAATGATTTTAATGACCTATAAGCATTTGTGAAATAGTTTTGCTTGCATTGCAGCTTAATCTGTCAGTTGAAGAGTTTTACTGTTACATCCATGAGATTAATAAATGTCATGTCACGTCACAGGTTGTCATAGGTCAGTATCAAATGAGTTTGAAATTATAATTTGCAGCACAAATAAGGCTTCTTAGGATGTTTTTAAATCCCAAAAACTGTCAGAAAAGGATAAGGCCTAAGAGATTTCTTAACCTGTAATGAAAGGAAAAAAACACCACCATTAGCAACAACAAAAACAATAACAATTTAAAATATAGATTTTTTTCCTGATTATTAAAGGAATGATTAGGTCTCTCTCTCTCTCTCTCTCTCTCTCTCTCTCTCTCTCTGCCAGACAGCCCCTCCCTACAATCCACACACACTGTCAGTCACCAAAGATTCACAGTCACCAACCCCCTCACACTCACACTCCCCCTCCCTCTCCCCCTCCCTTTCTTCACACAGACGGAGTGGCCAGAGTGAGATCATGTCAGTTGAGAAGTCTGACAGTTTTTTCTTTTCTTTTATCCATACAGTGTTGTAAAGTCATGAAACTATGCATATTTCCTCATAATGATTTGATCTCTGTATGAAAACATGCCTTGAAGTGTTTGGAAGCTGCAATTTAGACATACAATACAATTAATGTTTCCCTTCTTACTGTCATTTCAAAAAATCACCACGTCAAAACCGTTCAAGCTAACCAAAATCCGTTCGCAATTTAAGTTCCTCGATGTTGTTTCTTCATGTAGTCAAAGTTTGGTGTGTATAGTGTACTTCCCATGTGAGGAGTATGCATTAATTCACAACTGTAAAATCTCAAAAATACACATTCAAATCAAAATAGCTGACTTCCTGTTGATCGTAGCTTATGACTGTGAATTAGAAAGTTGTCCGTCTTGATAAGAACAATTTAAGTACCGAGTTTGGTGTCTGTAGCTAAAACTAAATAAAATGCATTATTATTATTATTAGCTGTACACTTGCTAAACATTTTTAAATATAAACTTATGCAATTGTGTGTGTGTATATATATATATATATATATATATATATATATATATATATATATATATATATATATAAATTCAAGTGTACAGTTTTCTTTTATTGCATCTTGAAATAAATATTTATGAGTTCTGTGTTTGTTTATTTTATTTATTTTATTTTTTATTTTACATTTTTTTTAGGGAGATTACAGCCTTTAATCTCCTCAAAATAAATGTGCATATAAACCATGAACAATTTAATTATAGATGTATTTATAAAATGCTTACTAAAATATTAATTTTGGGAGAAGGCTATATAAAGCATGAACTGACTATTTACTAATGCTTAGCTAAGAATTGCAGCTATTATGAAGTGTTACCAATGCATTTACTAATGTTAACAATTGAGACATTATTTTAAAGTGTTACCAAATCCTTAAATAATTTAAAAGTGTTTTGTTATGATTTCATTAACCTATAAGCATTTGTGAAATAGTTCTGCTTGCATTAAAGCTTAGTCTTCATCTGTGAGCTGAACAGTTTTACTGTTACATCCTTGAGATTATGTAAATTCAAATAAATGTCATGTCACAGGGTGACAGAGGTCAGTATCAAATGAGTTTGAAATTATTATTTGCAGCACAAATAAGGTTTTTTAGGATTTTTTTTAATCCCTGAAACTGTCAGAAAAGGATAAGGCCTAAGATATTTCTTAAGATGTAATGATAACAGCACAATTTGCAACAACAACAAAAAAATAACTATTTAAAATACAGTTTTTTTTCTGGTGATTAAAGAGATGTTTAAGTCTCTCTCTCTCTCTCTCTCTCTGTCTGTCTGCCACTCAGCTCACACCCCTCCCCCACTCACACTCACACACACACACAGAGTCAGCACACAGAGTGACAGAGTGAGATCAGATGTCTGACAGTTTTTTAATTTTCTTTTAATCATACAGTGCTGTAAAGTCATGAAACTATGCATATTTCCTCAGAATCACTGGTTTTCTAAATTAAAAATGTTTTTTAAAGGTTTGGAAGCTGCAATTTAAAAATACAAGACGATTAATGTTTCACTTTTTACTGTCATTTCAAAAAATCACCACGACAAAACCGTTCAAGCTAACCAAAATCTGTTCGCAATTTAAGTTCCTCGATGTTTTTTCTTCATGTAGACAACGTTTGGTGTGTATAGTGTACTTCCCCTGTGAGGAGTATTCATTAATTCACAACTGTAAAATCTCAAAAATACACATTCAAATCAAAATAGCCGACTTCCTGTTGATCGTAGCTGATGACTGTGAATTAGAAAGTTGTCCGTCTTGAAAAGAACAATTTATGTACCAAGTTTGGTGTCTGTAGCTAAAACTAACCCCCCCACTTTTGACAAAAGGTGGCGCTATAGAGTGCCTCCTTCACGCCCTTTTAAAAGCTTTTGCCATTGTCTAGCTATCACTAATACTGATATGTGTTTTGAGTTTCATGTAAATCTGAACTTGTTGTCTGCCTCAAACTCACCATAACAGAACATTCAAGTTTGACACGTTGCCATGGCAACACTATATCAGATATCAATATCCCCACAACAGATTTACATCGGCCGTGTTTTGTCATTATTCTGATGAAGTTTTAAGTAAATCGAGTAAAAATAAGATGCTGAATTCAAAGCATTTGGAAAATGACACACTTCCTGCTGCCAGTTGGTGGCGCTATAACGTTGACTCTTAATAGCCACATATATACAATCGGTATCATACAACGAACAAACCCATGAAGTTTGATCAAATTCAGGAAATGTATGTGGATGTTATTAGACATTTCCTGTTTCTCATTTCTCGCCATAAGTTCCATGCCTCGCCACGGGCAAACCGTTCGAGATATCAAAAATCCCCTCGCAATTTTTCATCCTCAATGTCTTGAGATCATGTTCACCGAGTTTCGTGGCGAACGGGTTGAAAACCTCAGAGGAGTATTTCAAATTCCAGAGCATGCTTTTTTTAAACAGCCCTGAATAGCTGACTTCCTGTTGGGCGGAGCCTATGACATAAAGTGTGAAAGTTGTTTGGCTCAATGAGATCTATAAGTGTACCGAGTTTGATATAAATACATGCAAGTGTGTGTGAGCTATGGTTCAAGAATTCTGACTGTCTTCCAGGGGGCGCTGTAGAGCCCCTGTGCCACGCCCGGGTCCCAGCCTCTGCGGCGTCCTGATGGCCGCAGATTCCAATGTGTGTGCCAATTTTCAAGAGTTTTTGAGCATGTTAAGGCCCCCAAAACACCCCGGAAGGTTTAATAAAAAATAAAAATAATAATAAATATAGCTGCAAGCAGCGATGTCGGGCTCAAGCCGTCAGTGCAACGCCACCCCCGGTGGCATCGGGAAAACTGTGCCCAGCGGGCATAAGCATTTACAGTAACCCTCTGACAATCAAGTTTAAAGGGATGCGGCAGTTAAAGGGTTAATCCGACCAATCTAGACTTTGAAATCACATACACAGAACAATATATAGAACTTTAGTAACACCTTATTTTTATATTTATTTAAAGATGTATTACTGCTTAATAATGACTATTATTAAGGGAAAAGGCTTTATAATCATGAACTATTTACTAATGCTTAGCTAATGAGTGCAGTTATTATAAAGTGTTACCAATGCATTTACTAATGTTAACAAATTAGACATTATTTTACAGTGTTACCAAATCCTTAAATAATTTATTAGTGTTTTGTAATGATTTTAATGACCTATAAGCATTTGTGAAATAGTTTTGCTTGCATTGCAGCTTTATCTGTCAGTTGAAGAGTTTTACTGTTACATCCATGAGATTAATAAATGTCATGTCACAGGTTGTCATAGGTCAGTATCAAATAAGTTTGAAATTATTATTTGCAGCACAAATAAGGATTCTTAGGATGTTTTTAAATCCCTAAAACTGTCAGAAAAGGATAAGGCCTAAGAGATTTCTTAACCTGTAATGAAAGGAAAAAAACGCCACCATTAGCAACAACAAAAACAATAACAATTTAAAATACAGATTTTTTTTTCCTGATTATTAAAGGGATGATTAGGTCTCTCTCTCTCTCTCTCTCTCTCTGCCAGACAGCACCTCCCTACAGTCCACACACACTGTCAGTCACCAAAAATTCACAGTCACCAACCCCCTCACACTCCCCCTCCCTCTCCCCCTCCCTTTCCTCACACAGAGTGGCCAGAGTGAGATCATGTCAGTTGAGAAGTCTGACAGTTTTCACATTTTCTTTTATCCATACAGTGTTGTAAAGTCGTGAAACTATGCATATTTCCTCAGAATGACTTGTCTTCTATGTTTACATTTTTTTGAAGTGTTTAGAAGCTGCACTTTAAAACAATAAAAGACATTTACTGGTTCCTTTTTTACTGTTATTTCAAAAAATCACCACGACAAAACCATTTAAGCTATCCAAATTCATTCGCAACTGTTCTGTAAGATAAATTCTTTAAACAGTGGTAAAAGAGGATGTGGTGCTGATCCTTCAAGAGTCACTCAAAACTTATCTGTCCATAAAGCCTATTAAGAATTATACTTAATATACAGTATTTCACAATACTTCAGCATGTTATTCTAATTAAGTGAGGGTCATTTTATCAGTAAAATACATAAAATACATATTTTTCTTTGAAAGATCTCTATAAATGATTTAAATCATACTCGTTTCTACAATAATTATTTTAAAGTAATCCTATATCTCCATCTAGTGGCCATTATTGGTACTAAGAATTGCGAGCTTGATTTATAAGTTATGATAGTTTTAATTTTATGCTGGCTCCTGAACATAATAAAGCTATGAAACTTATTGTGCTTCCTTCAAATGATGACTTCTACTTATATAAAAAAATATGAAGAGTTGGAATGAAAAATTGTAAAGATATAGTAAAATAACTATTGTATTTTTTTTATGTTACTTTAATAAATCGCTATGGCCACAACATTTAAGGTATCCTAAACCCATTCACAATTTAACATCTTCAGTATATTGGCATCATGTTGAAAAAGTTTGGTGTGAACTACTCTTCTTGGAGGAGTATGAATTCATTTACAGTCTGATTTTATCATAATTCCACAATAACATTTCTGAGTTCTGTATCAATCAGTGTTGTTGTTTGTTTATTTTTATTTTTTTATTTTTCATAGGAAGATAACTGACCCTTTACTCTCCTTTTTAACAAACCAAGGACAAGCTATTTATAGCTGTATTTATAAACTGCTTACTACTGACTATTAATATTGGGACAAGGCTTTATAAAGCATGAACTGACTATTTACTAATGAGTGCAGTTATTATAAAGTGTTACCAATGCATTTACTAATGTTAACAAATTAGACATTATTTTACAGTGTTATTAAATCCTTTAATGACTTATAAGCATTTGTGAAAGCATCTTAGTCTTGTTACATGTACTGTTACATCCATGAGATTTTAAAAATGTAGATACATGTCATGTTACAGGATGGAATAGGTCAGTATCAAATGAGTTGAAATTATTATTTGCAGCACAAATAAGTATTTTTAGAATTTTGTTTTTAATTCCTGAAACTGTCAGAAAAGGATAAGGCCTAAGAGATTTCTTAAGCTGTAATGAAAACAGCAATGTTAGCAACAACAACAAAAAATAACAATTTAAAATACTTTTTTTTCTTCTGGTGATTAAAGAGATGATTAAGTCTCTCTCTCTCTCTCTTTCTCTCTCTCATTGTGTCTGCCACTCAGCTCATGCCCATCCCCCACTCACACACACACACACTCAGTCAGCACACATACATTCCTCAAACAGAGGGACAGAGTGAGTTGAGATGTCTGACAGTTTTTTTATTTTCTTTTAATCATACAGTGTTGTAAAGTCATGAAACTATGCATATATCCTCAGAATGATTTGATCTCTGTATGATTTTTTTTTTTTTTTAAGTGTTTGGAAGCTGCAATTTAAAAATACAAGACAATTAATGATTCCCTTTTTACTGTCATTTCAAAAAATCACCACGACAAAACCGTTCCAGCTAACCAAAATCTGTTCGCAATTTAAGTTCCTCGATGTTTTTTCTTCATGTAGACCTAGTTTGGTGTGTATAGTGTACTTCCCCTGTGAGGAGTATTCATTAATTCACAACTGTAAAATCTCAAAAATACACATTCAAATCAAAATAGCCGACTTCCTGTTGATCGTAGCTTATGACTGTGAATTAGAAAGTTGTCCGTCTTGATAAGAACAATTTATGTACCAAGTTTGGTGTCTGTAGCTAAAACTAACCCCCCCACTTTTGACAAAAGGTGGCGCTATAGAGTGCCTCATTCACGCCCTTTTAAAAGCTTTTGCCATTGTCTAGCTATCACTAATACTGATATGTGTTTTGAGTTTCATGTAAATCTGAGCTTGTTGTCTGCCTCAAACTCACCATAACAGAACATTCAAGTTTGACACGTTGCCATGGCAACACTATATCAGATATCAATATCCCCACAACAGATTTTCATCGGCCGTGTTTTGTCATTATTCTGATGAAGTTTTAAGTAAATCGAGTAAAAATAAGATGCTGAATTCAAAGCATTTGGAAAATGACACACTTCCTGCTGCCAGTTGGTGGCGCTATAACATTGACTCTTAATAGTCACATATATACAATCGGTATCATACAACGAACAAACCCATGAAGTTTGATCAAATTCAGGAAATGTATGTGGATGTTATTAGACATTTCCTGTTTCTCATTTCTCGCCATAAGTTCCACGCCTCGCCACGGGCAAACCGTTCGAGATATCAAAAATCCCCTCGCAATTTTTCATCCTCAATGTCTTGAGATCATGTTCACCGAGTTTCGTGGCGAACGGGTTGAAAACCTCAGAGGAGTATTTCAAATTCCAGAGCATGCTTTTTTTAAACAGCCCTGAATAGCTGATTTCCTGTTGGGCGGAGCCTATGACATAAAGTGTGAAAGTTGTTCGGCTCAATGAGATCTATAAGTGTACTGAGTTTCATATAAATACATGCAAGTGTGTGTGAGCTATGGTTCAAGATTTCTGACTGTGTTCCAGGGGGCGCTGTAGAGCCCCTGTGCCACGCCCGGGTCCCAGCCTCTGCGGCGTCCTGATGGCCGCAGATTCCAATGTGTGTGCCAATTTTCAAGAGTTTTTGAGCATGTTAAGGCCCCCAAAAACCCCCGGAAGGTTTAATAAAAAATAAAAATAATAATAATAAATATAGCTGCAAGCAGCGATGGCGGGCTCAAGCCGTCAGTGCAACACCACCCCGGTGGCATCGGGAAAACTGTGCCCAGCGGGCATGAGCATTTACAGTAACCCTCTGGCAATCAAATTTTAAGGGATATGGCAGTTAAAGGGTTAATCCGGTTATGCCTGTTTTTGTTTTGTTTTTTTACTTTATTTTTCTTTTCTCTGTGCCGGATTGCTGATGTCTTTTACCCGGGCATAGATGTCCATCCATCAATTACAAACATTCATCCGCAAATGTCAGAGCGGTCGCGAGCGTGGATGGGAGAATGGCGCATGTTTTATTTTTTTTGAGCTACTGGGATGGTGCCCCCTCTGGGAGTTGGTGCCCTACGAAGACTGCGTATTCTGCATATAGGGAGTGGCGGTACTATCTGGAAAATATATTCCTCAAACCATCATACAAGAGGAGGTGATGCTAGTACTTCAAGAAACTCTCAAAACCTATCTGTTCATAAAGCCTATATATAAAGTCTTAATATAGTATTACACAATATGTTGTGCTATTCTAATATTATTGTGTTTTTTTTACTGACATTGTTATTTGCTGTTATTTTTTGTTTTAATATTGTTACTGTTGTTACTTGTTGTACGGTGACCTTGAGTGGTTTGAAAGGCGCCTTAAATAAAATGCATTATTATTATTATTATTATTATTAGCTGTACACTTGATAAAAAAAATTAAATATAAACTTATGCAATTGTATATATATATATATATATATATATATATATATATATATATATATATATATATATGTATATGTATATATATATATATATATATATATATATATATATATATATAGTGTACAGTTTTCTTTTATTGCATCTTGAAATAAATGTTTCTGAGTTCTGTGTTTGTTTATTTTTTTTTATTTTATTTTTTTTTAAATTTTTAGGAAGATTACAGCCTTTAATCTCCTCAAAATAAATGTGCATATAAACCATGAACAATTAAATTATAGCTGTATTTATAAAATGCTTACTAATGACTATTAATTTTGGGAGTAGGCTAGCAACAGTTGATGTTGAGGCCTAAGATATTTTTTAAGCTGTAATGATGAAAAAACAACAACAACACAAAATTGCTTTTTTTTCTGCTGGTGATTAAAGAGATGATTAAGTCTCCCTCTCTCTCTCTCTCTCTCTCTCTCTCTCTGACACCAAGCCCATCCCCTCTCCCACACATTCACACAAACTCAGCACACACACTTAACACACACACACTTAACACACAAACACACACACACACATACACATTACCCAGAGGGACAGAGTGACATCAGATGTATGGTAGTTTTTTAATTTTCTATCATCCATATAGTGTTGTATAGTCATGAAACTATGCATATTTCGTCAGCATGACTTGTCTTCTATGTGTACATTTTGTTGAATTGTTTAGAACTTGCACTTAAAAAAATAAAAGACATTTACTGGTTCCTTTTTTACTATTATTTCAAAAAATCACCATGACAAAACCATTCAAGCTATCCAAAATTAATTCGCACCTGTTCTGTAAGATAAATTCTTTAAACAGTGGTAAAAGAGGATGTGGTGCTGATCCTTCAAGAGTCACTCCAAACTTATCTGTCCATAAAGCCTATAAAGAATTATTCTTAATATACAGTATTTCACAATACTTCAGCATATTATTCTAATTAAGTGAGGGTCATTTTATCACTAAAATACATATTATTTTTCTTTGAAAGATTTCTATAAATGATTTAAATCATACTTGTTTCTACAATAATTATTTAAAAGTAATCATATAGCGCCATCTGGTGGCCATTATTGGTACTAAGAATTGCAAGCTTGATTTATATGTTATGATAGTTTTAATTTTAAGCTGGCTCTTGAAAATGATAAAGCTATGAAACTTGCTGTGCTTCTTTCAAATGATGACTTCTACGTATATAAAAAATTATGAAGAGTTGGAATGAAGAATGTTAAAGATATAGTAAAATAACTATTGTATTTTTTTATGTTACTTTAATAAATCGGTATGGCCATACCATTTAAGGTATCCTAAACCCATTCGCAATTTAACATCTTCAGTATATTGGCATCATGTTGAAAAAGTTTGGTGTGAACTACTTTTGTCTTCTTGGAGGAGTATGATTCATTTACAGGCTGATTTGATCATAAATCCACAATAAAATTTCTGAGTTCTGTATCAATCTGTGTTGTTGTTTGTTTATTTTCATTTTTTTATTTTTCATTGGAAGATAACTGACCCTTTACTCTCCTTTTTAATAAATGTGCTTATAAACCAAGATCAAGCTATTTATAGCTGTATTTATAAGCTGCTTATTAATGACTATTTAAGTTGGGACAAGACTTTATAAAGCATGAACTGACTATTTACTAATGAGTGCAGTTATTATAAAGTGTTACCAATGCATTTACTAATGTTAACAAATTAGACATTATTTTACAGTGTTATAAAATCCTTTAATGACTTATAAGCATTTGTTAAAGTTCTGCTTGCATTACAGCTTAATCTTGATCTGTGAACTGAACAGTTTTAATGTTACATCCATGAGATTATGTAAATTAAGATAAATGTCATGTCACAGGATGGAATAGGTCAGTATCAAATGAGATTAAAATTATTATTTGCAGCACAAATAAGTATTTTTAGAATTTTGTTTTTAATTCCTGAAACTGTCAGAAAAGGATAAGGCCTAAGAGATTTCTTAAGCTGTAATGAAAACAGCAATGTTAGCAAAAGCAACAAAAAATAACAATTTAAAATACATTTTTTTCTGGTGATTAAAGAGATGATTAAGTCTCTCTCTCTCTCTCTCTCTTTCTCTCTCTCATTGTGTCTGCCACTCAGCTCATGCCCATCCCCCACTCACAGACACACACACACACACACACACACACACACACACACACTCAGTCAGCACACATACATTCCTCAAACAGAGGGACAGAGTGAGTTGAGATGTCTGACAGTTTTTTTTATTTTCTTTTAGTCATACAGTGTTGTAAAGTCATGAAACTATGCATATGTCCTCAGAATGATTTGATCTCTATGTTTTTTTTTTTTTTAAGTGTTTGGAAGCTGCAATTTAAAAATACAAGACAATTAATGATTCCCTTTTTACTGTCATTTCAAAAAAATCACCACGACAAAACCGTTCAAGCTAACCAAAATCCGTTCGCAATTTAAGTTCCTCAATGTTTTTTCAACATGTAAACAAAGTTTGGTGAGTATAGTGAACATTTCCTGTGAGGAGTATGCATTAAATCAGAGCTCAATTTAAATATTCAAATCAAAATAGCCGACTTCCTGTTGGTCGTAGCTGATGACTGTGAATTAGAAAGTTGTCCGTCTTGAAAAGAACAATTTATGTACCAAGTTTGGTGTCTGTAGCTAAAACTAACCCCCCCACTTTTGACAAAAGGTGGCGCTATAGAGTGCCTCCTTCACGCCCTTTTAAAAGCTTTTGCCATTGTCTAGCTATCACTAATACTGATATGTGTTTTGAGTTTCATGTAAATCTGAGCTTGTTGTCTGCCTCAAACTCACCATAACAGAACATTCAAGTTTGACACGTTGCCATGGCAACACTATATCAGATATCAATATCCCCACAACAGATTTACATCGGCCGTGTTTTGTCATTATTCTGATGAAGTTTTAAGTAAATAGAGTAAAAATAAGATGCTGAATTCAAAGCATTTGGAAAATGACACACTTCCTGCTGCCAGTTGGTGGCGCTATAATGTTGACTCTTAATAGTCACATATATACGATCAGTATCATACAACGAACAAACCAATGAAGTTTGATCAAATCCAGGAAATGTATGTGGATGTTATTAGACATTTCCTGTTTCTCATTTCTCGCCATAATTTCAACGCCTCGCCACGGGCAAACCGTTCGAGATATCAAAAATCCCCTCGCAATTTTTCATCCCCAATGTCTTGAGATCATGTTCACCGAGTTTGGTGGCAATCAAGTAAAAGACCTATGACAAGTATATCAAATTCCAGAGCATGCTTTTTATAAACAGCCCTAAATAGCTGACTTCCTGTTGGGCGGAGCCTATGACATAGAGTGCGAAAGTTGTTCGGCTCAATGAGATCTATAAGTGTACTGAGTTTCATATAAATACATGAAAGTGTGTGTGAGCTATGGTTCAAGATTTCTGACTGTGTTCCAGGGGGCGCTGTAGAGCCCCTGTGCCACGCCCGGGTCCCAGTCTCTGTGGCGTCCTGATGGCCGCAGATTCCAATGTGTGTGCCAATTTTCAAGAGTTTTTGAGCATGTTAAGGCCTCCAAAAACCCCCGGAAGGTTTAATAAAAAATAAAAAAAATAATAAATATAGCTGCAAGCAGTGATGGCGGGCTCAAGCCACCAATGCCATCACCACCCCGGTGGCATCAGGTAAACTGTGCCCAGCGTGCACATGCATTCACAATATCCCTCTGGCAGTGAGGTTTTAAAGGATAGAGGGGAGCGTAGAGGGGAGCGTGCATTTGCAGTGGCTGGGCCACGACTCTGGAATACCCTGCCTTTAGAGATCAGACTGGCCCCTTCCTTGTCTATTTTTAAATCTTTGCTAAAAACTTTTTTATTTTCCTTAGTGTACTGACTACTGTGTTATGCTACATTTTGAAATGGGTGGTTTTAAATTTTTTGTCTGGTCTATTTTTATGTATGTGTAATATTCTTGCTCTTATGTTAAAGCACTTTGGTCAGCCAGGAGGCTGTTGTAAATGCGCTATACAAATAAATTGAACTTGAACTTGATATGGCAGTTAAAGGGTTAATCCGAATCATCTAGACTTTAAAATCACATTCACAGAACAATATATATATATATATATATATATATATATATATATATATATATATATATATATATATATATATATATATATATAACTTTAGTAACACTTTACAATAAGATTTCATTTATAAACATTATGTTAACATGAACAATATTTATATAGCATTCATTCATGTCAGTTAATATTCCAAACTTAAACATTAAAACATTGTTTTATTGTGATTTTTTTCCAAGCACATTTTACCAATTCCAAACCATATCAATCTTAATAACTACCATTTTTTTTTATTTAATCATTTATGAGTGCTATACAATAGTCCAGGAAAGCTGGAAGAGAAAAACAGGTCAAGAAGAACTGACAAAAGAATTGCAAAAGAATTAGGAATTAATGTGAAGATTAATTTTTAGTCAATTCTGCAAGACAGACTTTCAGGAAAGGAGGTGGAATAAAAATGAGCTCCTAAATCTTAATCCCGGATTCTGGAAGATATATTCCTCAAACCATCAAACAAGAGGAGGTGGTGCTGTTCCTTCACGAGTCAGTCTAATCTGTTCATTAAGCCTATATATAAAGTCTTAATATATAGTATTTCACAATACTTCATGGTATTCTAATTAAATATTTTTTTTGGAATCTTAGATCTCTCAGAACCTGACACAGAGTAATTCTGGAGACTCCAGGAAAGTGGCAGTTCTGTAAAATGTTGGCGCTGGAGACTAAATGCTCACTGATAGTTTCACACCTAATTCACTTAAAACACACACAAACACACACACACAGTGACAGAGGGACAGAGTGACATCAGATGTATGTTTTTTAATTTTCTGTCATCCATATAATGTTGTATAGTCATGAAACTATGCATATTTCCTCAGAATGACTTGTCTTCTATGTGTACATTTTTTTGAAGTGTTTAGAAGCTGCACTTTTTTTTACTGGTTCCTTTTTTACTATTATTTCAAAAAATCACCACGACAAAACCATTCAAGCTATCCAAAATTCATTCACACCTGTTCTGTAAGATTAATTCTTTAAACAGTGGTAAAAGAGGATGTGGTGCTGAACCTTCAAGAGTCACTTAAAACGTATCTGTCCATAAAGCCTATTAAGAATTATTCTTAATATACAGTTCACAATACTTCAGCTTGTTATTCTAATTAAGTGAGGGTCATTTTATCAGTAAAATTCCTAAAATACATATTATTTTATTTGAAAGATTTCTATAAATGATTTAAATTATACTCGTTTCTACAATAATTATTTAAAAGTAATCCTATAGCTTCCTCTGGTGACCATTATTGGTACTAAGAATTGCAAGCTTGATTTATATGTTATAATTAGTGCTGTCAAAATTAGCGCGTTAACGCATTCGATTAATTTGAAATATTTAACGCGTTAAAAAAAAAATAACGCAATTAACGCGGTTGCAGTTTTTTTATTTCCAGTTGTGGCCTATGTGTGTTCAACGTGCAAAGAAATATAGATAAGACCAAGGAAGGACTTTTAGACGGAAAGTTTCAGTATAAAACCCTGCCGGATTACTCTTCAGTCTGCCACAAGAAACATTTTCATTCAGTCTGCCACAAGAAACAGCAACATTAAAATCATGAACTCAAATGTCATTGTTTAAAAAACAAAAAAAACAATGACTGTAACAGTGCGTAAATCAGACCTTTCTGTAACGCTAACGTTAATAAGCTTAAACGAAAATAAAGAAATAATTGTGTAGCGGAGTATTTTTTGTACACAGTGCCGCGAACTGTCAATCACTCCTGTGCGCGTGCATCACTGTCCTCCTCAGTTGCAGCAACTTGCGCTCTCTCTCTTCATCAAGCTTTAAAACAAAAAGGGGACAAAAAGATCATATTGTCTTTGTGCATAGGCTATAGATTTATTAGATAAATGAATATCTAAATTTTTGCCTTGCCGTCTACGGTATTTTTTTAGAACTTAGAAAAAAGATGCTGCAGCCAATGAACAGCCAGCGGGGGCTGCAGGACGACTCAACCTCCGCAGACAGTTTTTAATGTTTATCAGACAATAAATACTCAAGATTTTGCTTTAGTATAACTCACAACGAGTTTCACACACCTTCTCCGGCCACGTTGAGTTGTTGACACTTAACAGTGGGAAAAGCGACACATGCGCTATTCACTTGTATAACTTAAGGGTGAATGGGTAATGTAGTTTCTGCTCTGGGTGGGATGAATTAGGAAGCTTGCATTGTGAAGGGCGCTCTGAAAATCGGCAAAAAGATTAAAACCTCTATTAAAACAGATGTCCAAATGAGCGTACCGGTACGCTAAAAGCACGTTCTGGGCGCACGGAGAGGTGGCGGTACGCTCAAGAGCTATATTTGGAAGTGGCGGTACTGAGTACCGGTGCGTACCGGCCAACTTAAAGCACTGGCAATGACTATACTTTGGAATTTTTTTGCAGTCCACTTAGAATTCAACATGGAAATCATTTTTGTTTTTTATTGGCATTGATTGTTTTGAAATTCAAATGGTACTTACATGCCTGTGTTTTTATTTCTGTAATAAATATGGCTTTCAAGCCAACAGTTAATTTGGAGGATATTGATGGTTTATTGCAGGTATGTTGTTTACATGAGAAAATCTGTGTTACAAGTTAAACAAAAATTCCAATAAACAATCATATTTTGAATTTAAATAGTTTCTTTGTCTTGAGTTTACATTAATTATTTACATTTTACATTTACATATCCAAAAAGTTTCAGTCTTTTAATTGCGATTAATCGCGATTAATCGCGATTAATTTTAAAAAATTGTGCGATTAATTAGTTAATTTTTTTTAATCGATTGACAGCACTAGTTATAATAGTTTTAATTTTATGCTGGCTCTTGAAAATGATAAAGCTATGAAACTTACTGTGCTTCCTTCAAATGATGACTTCTACGTATATAAAAAATTATGAAGAGTTGGAATTAAAAATTTTAAAGATATAGTAAAATAACTATTGTATTTTGTTTATGTTACTTTAATAAATCGCTATGGCCACACCATTTAAGGTATCCTAAACCCATTCGAAATTGAACATCTTCAGTGTATGGCTTCATGTTAAAACAGTAAAACAGGTGTGAACTACTTGTGTCTTCTTGGAGGAGAATGAATTCATTTACAGGCTGAGTTTATCATAAAGCCACAATAACATTTCTGAGTTCTGTATCAATCTGTGTTGTTGTTTGTTTATTTTTATTTTTTTTATTTTTCATAGGAAGATAACTGACCCTTTACTCTCCTTTTTAATAAATGTGCTTATAAACCAAGAACAAGCTATTTATAGCTGTATGGATTTACATTAAAAAAATTAGCCTACGGCAATCATTCTAAACAGCTTGAATAAAACCTGTTAATATTTATTATAGACCACTGTAACTGTGTATAATCTAACAAACAAGTTTATTATGAAAATAAAAGTGTGTACACCAGATAAATTGGACGATAAAGAAATTGCTAACAATAATATAATAGAGCATGTTTTAGGTTTTTAGGCGTTTAGATGCAGAAATGGACAAATCAAATGTAAAATAAAATGTAATTGATTTAATTAAACATAGATTAAGTCTTGTTAGAGCAAAATAATAAATAAATACCTACACACATTAAAAAAGCAGCCAAGATTAATGAGTTTAATTTTTTATATAGATTAAAATTGAAGACGGAAGCAGCTGCGGTCACTTAATATTAAAATCCAGTAGATCCACTTCAGATTTATTTCTCAACAGTTTATGTTCACGTGGCTGTTTTCGTTTATATTAGCCAAGCTATTATGTATTTTGAAATAATCTTGTCCGTGATGTGTTCGTTCTTACGACGAAAGGCAGAATCCTGCAGCTCGAGAGAGATATGTTATTCTGCCAGTCGAGCTTTCAAATAGTCTTGCACACATAAACGGGTCACAAACACCTATTTAGCTCGTGTTGTGTTATAATGGGTGTATAGTGTGCATTTATGGCAATAATTTATTTTAAAAAGCTCTTAAACAAGAATAAATTTGTTTGTTTTGAACTTGTGACACTGTACGCGCTGATCGGAGGCAGTGATTTCAGATAGGCAGCCGCAAATATTTCATTTTCACACAAACAGTTCAAAAACATCTTAATTTAGCTATTGGTGTGTTCTAATTGGTGAATTGTGTGATATCGCTGAAATACTTTATTTTTAATAGCTATAAAACAAGAATAAACTCGTTTTTTCTGAGCTCATCATTCCACACGCTCCTGCTCAGAGCGGTGATTCATCTCTCGTGTTTCTCACGTATCACTGACCACACATCCATTATTAATGAGCCCTGACCTGGAAATAATCATATATGTTGGTTTAGCTTGTCAGTGTGAACTAAATCCAAGTATTATTTTGTATTTTAACCGATTTAAAAGTGAAACCAAAAGAGAGTCTCCTCCCTTTTTTAGTTCAGGATATGCACCTGTAGGGGCGCTATTTCTCTCAGACAATGGAAGTCTAAGCACACACACTCAAACAGAGGGACAGAGTGAGATGAGATGTCTGAGAGTTTTTTAATTTTCTGTTATCCATACAGTGTTGTAAAGTCATGAAACTATGCATATTTACTCAGAATAACTTTCTTTTCTGTATGAAAAAAGGTTTTGAAGTGTTTGGAATTTAAAAATGCAGGAAAATTAATAATTCCATTTTTACTGTCATTTAAAAAAATCACCACGACAAAACCATCCAAGCTATCCAAAACCCATTCACAATTTAAGTTCCTCAATGTTTTTTCAACATGTAGACAAAGTTTGATGTTTATAGTGTTACTCTCCTCTGAGCAGTATGCATTAATTCACAGCTAAATGTAAAAAACAATCCACATTCAAATCAAAATAGCCGACTTCCTGTTGGTAGTAGCTAATGACTGTGAATTAGAAAGTTGTCCGTCTTGATAAGAACAATTTTTGTACTGAGTTTGGTGTCTGTAGCTAAAACTAACCTCCCCACTTTTGACAAAAGGTGGCGCTATAGAGTGCCTCTTCCACGCCCTCTTATGAACTTTTGCCAGTGTCTAGCTGTCACTAATACTGATATGTGTTCTGAGTTGAAATTCTAAGCATGTTATATGCCTCAAAATCACCTGAGAAGTATTCCAGTTTGACATGTTGCCACAGCAACAATATTTTTAGATATCAATATCCCCCCAGCAGATTTATATCGACTGTGTTTTAACATTATTCTGATGAAGTTTGAAGCAAATCGAGTAAAAATAAGATGCTGAATTCAAAGCATTTTGAAAATGACACACTTCCTGCTGCCAGTTGGTGGCGCTATAACTTTGAAACCTAATAGTCACTTATATGCGATCGACATCATACAATGAATAATCTGATGAAGTTTGATTACAATTAGGAAATGTATGTTGATGGTATTAGACACTTCCTGTTTCTCAATTCTCGCCATAAATTCAACGCCTCGCTACGAGCAAACCGTTCGAGATATCAAAAATCCCCTGGCAATTTTTCATCCTCAATGTCTTGAGATCATGTTGACCGAGTTTGGTGTCAATCGGCAAAAAACCCTATGACAAGTATTTCAAATTCCAGAGCATGCGCTTTTTACATAACTCTAAATAGCTGACTTCCTGTTGGGCGGAGCCTATGACATGCAATACGAAAGTTGTTCAGCACGATGAGATCTATATGTGTACTGAGTTTGATATTAATATGTGCAAGTATGTGTGCGCTATGCATCAACATTTCTGACTGTGATCCAGGGGGCGCCGTAGAGCCCCTGTGCCACGCCCGGGTCCCAGCCTCTGCAGGCTCCTAAAGGCCACAGATTCCAAAGTGTGCGCAAATTTGCAAGAGTTTTTGAGTATGTTAAGGACCCCAAAAGCCCCCACAACTTTGACGAAAAATATGAATACTAAACCCTAAATATCCAACTTCCTGTTGGGCGGAGCCTATGACATGCAGTACGAAAGTTGTTTGGTTTGATGAGATCTACATGTGTACCGAGTTTCGTGCGTCTACGTGCAAGTATGTATGATATATGGCCCTCAGTATTCCAGGGGGCGCTGTAGAGCCCCTGTGCCACGCCCGTGTATCAGTCTCTGCCCGGCCCTAATGGCCGCAGGTTCCAATGTGTGTGCCAATTTTCAAGACTTTTTAAGCATGTTAAGGGCCCCAAAAGCCCCCGAAACCTTGAAGAAAAATAATAATAAATATAGCTGCAAGCAGCGATGGCGGGCTCAAGCCACCAATGCCATCGCCACCCCGGTGGCACCAGGTAAACTGTGCCCAGTGGGCACATGCATTCACAATATCGCTCTGGCAGTGAGGTTTTAAAGGATACAGCAGTTAAAGGGTTAATCCGAATCATCTAGACTTTAAAATCACATTCACAGAACAATATATATATATATATATATATATATATATATATATATATATATATATATATATATATATATATATATATATATATATATATAACTTTAGTAACACTTTACAATAAGATTTCATTTATAAACATTATGTTAACATGAACAATATTTATATAGCATTCATTCATGTCAGTTAATATTCCAAACTTAAACATTAAAACATTGTTTTATTGTGATTTTTTTCCAAGCACATTTTACCAATTCCAAACCATATCAATCTTAATAACTACCATTATTTTTTATTCAATCATTTGTGAGTGCTATACAATAGTCCAGGAAAGCTGGAACAGAAAAACTCCTTATATTCATGTGCAGAATTATTAGGCATGTTTTCTATAACAGATGAAATGCGCTAAAAAAGAGTTTTGACTCAAACTGTTTTAACTCAAAAGTCGAAAATTATGTAATACCCATGAGAAATATCAAACACAAATGCAATACAGAAATGGATAAGTTAAGACTTGACCATTGTACAAAAATGCTGACTGGGTCATGAGGTCAGAAAAGAAGAAGAAAAAAACAGGTCAAGAAGAACTGACAAAAGAATTGCAAAATAATTAGAAATTAATGTGAAGATTAATTTTTAGTCAATTCTGCAAGACAGACTTTCAGGAAAGGAGGTGGAATAAAAATGAGCTCCTAAATCTTAATCCCGGATTCTGTAAAATATATTCCTCAAACCATCGGACAAGAGGAGGTGGTGCTGGTCCTTCACTAGTCACTCTAATCTGTTCATAAAGCCTACATATAAAGTCTTAATATATAGTATTTCACAATACTTCATGGTATTCTAATTAAATCATTTTTTGGAATCTTAGATCTCTCAGAACCTGACACATTGTAATTCTGAGACTCCAGGAAAGTGGCAGTTCTGTAAAATGTTGGCGATGGAGACTAAATGCTCCCTGATAGTTTCACACCTAATTCACTTAACACACACACAAACACACACACACACACACACATTACCCACAGTGACAGAGGGACAGAGTGACATCAGATGTATGATAGTTTTTTAATTTTCTATCATCCATATAGTGTTGTATAGTCATGAAACTTTGCATATTTCCTCAGAATGACTTGTCTTCTAAGTGTACATTTTTTTGAAGTGTTTAGAAGCTGCACTTAAAAAAATAAAAGACATTTACTGGTTACTTTTTTGCTGTTATTTCAAAAAATCACCACGACAAATCCATTCAAGCTATCCAAAATTCATCCGACCTGTTCTGTAAGATTAATTCTTTAAACAGTGGTAAAAGAGGATGTGGTGCTAAACCTTCAAGAGTCACTCAAAACATATCTGTCCATAAAGCCTGTAAAGAATTATTTCTTAATTTACAGTTCACAATACTTCAGCTTGTTATTCTAATTAAGTGAGGGTCATTTTATCAGTAAAATACATAAAATACATATTTTTATTTGAAAGATTTCTATAAATGATTTAAATCATACTTGTTTCTAAAATAATTATTTAAAAGTAATCATATAGCTCCATCTGGTGGCCATTAATGGTACTAAGAATTGCAAGCTTGATTTATAAGTTATGATAGTTTTCATTTTATGCTGGCTCTTGAAAATGATAAAGCTATGAAACTTACTGTGCTTCCTTCAAATGATGACTTCTACGTATATAAAAAATTATGAAGAGTTGGAATTAAAAATTTTAAAGATATAGTAAAATAACTATTGTATTTTTTTATGTTACTTTAATAAATCGCTATGGCCACACCATTTAAGGTATCCTAAACCCATTCGAAATTTAACATCTTCAGTGTATGGCTTCATTTTAAAACAGTTTGGTGTGAACTACTTGTGTCTTCTTGGAGGAGTATGAATTCATTTACAGGCTGAGTTTATCATAAATCCACAATAAAATTTCTGAGTTCTGTATCAATCTGTGTTGTTTGTTTATTTTTATTTTTTTATTTTTCATAGGAAGATAACTGACCCTTTACTCTCCTTTTTAATAAATGTGCTTATAAACCAAGAACAAGCTATTTATAGCTGTATTTATAAACTGCTTACTACTGACTATTAATATTGGGACAAGGCTTTATAAAGCATGAACTGACTATTTACTAATGAGTGCAGTTATTATAAAGTGTTTTCAATGCATTTGCTAATTTTAACAAATTAGACATTATTTTACAGTGTTATAAAACCCCTTAAATGATTTGTAAGTGTTTTGTAATGATTTTATTGACCTACAAGCATTTGTGAAAGTTCTGCTTGCATTAGAGCTTAGTCTTCATCTGTGAGCTGAACTGATTTACAGTTACATCCATGAGATTATGTAAAATCAAATAAATATCATGTCACAGGATGTCAGAGGTCAGTATCAAATTTGTTTGAAATTATTATTTGCAGCACAAATAAGGTTTTTTAGGATTTTTAAAAATCCCTAAAACTGTCAGAAAAGGATAAGGCCTAAGATTTCTATGTGAGTGGCTAAATGTATTTGTTCTTATAGCTATAATACATAAACTATGAAATTATACAAAATGTATAAAAAAGTACAACAGTTATTCTTTTCCAATGTTTTTTTACTTTTTATTTATTTATTCATTTATTTTTGGATTTACATTTTAAAAAATTTGCCTACGGCAATCATTCTAAACAGCTTGAATAAAACCTGTCAATATTTATTATAGACCACTATAACTGTGTATAATCTAACAAACAAGTTTATTATGAAAATAAAAGCGTGTACACCAGATAAATTGGACGATAAAGAAATTGCTAACAATAGTATAATAGAGCATGTTTTAGGTTTTTAGGCGTTTAGATGCAGAAATGGACAAATCAAATTTAAAATAAAATGTAATTGATTTAATTAAATATAGATTAAATCTTGTTAGAGCAAAATAATAAATAGATACGTACACACATTAAAAAAGCAGCCAAGATGAATGAGTTTAATTTTTTATATAGATTAAAATTGAAGACAGAAGCAGCTGGTCACTTAATATTAAATTCCAGTAGATCCACTTTAGATTTATTTCTCAACAGTTTATGTTCACGTGGCTGTTTTCGTTTATATTAGCCAAGCTATTATGTATTTTGAAATAATCTTGTCCTTGATGTGTTCGTTCTTACGACGAAAGGCAGAATCCTGCAGCTCGAGAGATATATGTTATTCTGCCAGTCGCGCTTTCAAATAGTCTTGCACACTTAAACGGGTCACAAAAGACCTGCATTTAGCTCGTGTTGTGTTATAATGGATGTATTGTGTGCATTTATGGCAATAATTTATCTTAAACAAGAATAAATTCGTTAGTTTTGAACTTGTGACACTGTGCGCGCTGATCAGAGGCAGTGATTTCAGATATAGGCAGCCGCGAATATTTCATTTTCACACAAACAGTTCAAAAACATCTTAATTTAGCTCTTGGTGTGCTCTAATTGGTGAATTGTGTGATATCGCTGCAATACTTTATTTTTAATAGCTATAAAACAAGAATAAACTCGTTTTTTTCTGAGCTCGTCATTCCACACGCTCCTGTTCAGAGCAGTGATTCATCTCTCGTGTTTCTCACGTATCACTGACCACACATCCATTATTAATGAGCCCTGACCTGATAATAATCATATATGTTGGTTTAGCTTGTCAGTGTGAATTAAATCCAAGTATTTATTTGTATTTTAACCGATTTAAAAGTGAAACCAAAAGACAGTCTCCTCCCTTTTTTTAGTCCGGTAACTGCACCTGTAGGGGCGCTATTTCTCTCAGACAATGGAAGTCTAAGCACACACACTCAAACAGATGGACAGAGTGAGATGAGATGTCTGACAGTTTTTTAATTTTCTGTTATCCATACAGTGTTGTAAAGTCATGAAACTGTGCATATTTACTCAGAATAACTTTTTTTCTGTATGAAAAAAGGTTTTGAAGTGTTTGGAATTTAAAAATGCAGGAAAATTAATAATTCCATCTTTATTGTCATTTAAAAAAATCACCACGACAAAACCATCCAAGCTATCCAAAACCCATTCACAATTTAAGTTCCTCAATGTTTTTTCAACATGTACACCAAGTTTGGTGTGTATAGTGTTACTCTCCTCTGAGCAGTATGCATTAATTCACAGCTAAATGTAAAAAACAATCCACATTCAAATCAAAATAGCCGACTTCCTGTTGGTCGTAGCTGATGACTGTGAATTAGAAAGTTGTCCGTCTTGATAAGAACAATTTTTGTACTGAGTTTGGTGTCTGTAGCTAAAACTAACCCCCCCACTTTTGACAAAAGGTGGCGCTATAGAGTGCCTCTTCCACGCCCTCTTATGAACTTTTGCCAGTGTCTAGCTGTCACTAATACTGATATGTGTTCTTAGTTTGATGAAATTCTAAGCATGTTATATGCCTCAAAATCACCTGAGAAGTATTCCAGTTTGACATGTTGCCACGGCAACAATATTTTTAGATATCAATATCCCCCCAGCAGATTTATATCGACTGTGTTTTAACATTATTCTGATGAAGTTTGAAGCAAATCGAGTAAAAATAAGATGCTGAATTCAAAGCATTTTGAAAATGACACACTTCCTGCTGCCAGTTGGTGGCGCTATAACTTTGACTCCTAATAGTCACATATATGCGATCGACATCATACAATGAATAATCTGATGAAGTTTGATTACAATTAGGAAATGTATGTGGATGGTATTAGACACTTCCTGTTTCTCAATTCTCGCCATAAATTCAACGCCTCACTACGAGCAAACCGTTTGAGATTTCAAAAATCCCCTGGCAATTTTTCATCCCCAATGTCTTGAGATCATGTTGACCGAGTTTGGTGTCAATCGGCAAAAAACCCTATGACAAGTATTTCAAATTCCAGAGCATGCGCTTTTTACATAACTCTAAATAGCTGACTTCCTGTTGGGCGGAGCCTATGACATGCAATACGCAAGTTGTTCGGCACGATGAGATCTATATGTGTACTGAGTTTCATATTAATACGTGTAAGTATGTGTGAGCTATACATCAATATTAATGGCTGTATTCCAGGGGGCGCCGTAGAGCCCCTGTGCCACGCCCGGGTCCCAACCTCTGCAGGCTCCTAAAGGCCACAGATTCCAAAGTGTGCGCAAATTTTCAAGAGTTTTTGAGTATGTTAAGGACCCCAAAAGCCCCCACAACTTTGACGACAAATATGAATAATAAACCCCAAATAGCCAACTTCCTGTTGGGCGGAGCCTATGATATGCAATTCGAAAGTTATTTGTATTGATGAGTTCTATATGTGTACCGAGTTTTGTGCGTCTACGTGCAAGTATGTATGATATATGGCCCTCAGCATTCCAGGGGGCGCTGTAGAGCCCCTGTGCCACGCCCGTGTATCAGTCTCTGCCTGGCCCTAATGGCCGCAGGTTCCAATGTGTGTGCCAATTTTCAAGACTTTTTAAGCATGTTAAGGGCCCCAAAAGCCCCCGAAACCTTGAAGAAAAATAATAATAATAAATAATAATAATAACAAATAATCCTAAGGAAAACAATAGGGCTCTCGCCCTCCAGGCTTGAGCCCTAATAACAAGAATATAGCTGCAAGCAGCGATGTCGGGCTCAAGCCATCAGTGCAACGCCACCCTGGTGGCATCGGGAAAACTGTGCCCAGCGGGCATAAGCATTTACAGTAACCCTCTGACAATCAAGTTTTAAGGGATGTGGCAGTTAAAGGGTTAATCCGACCAATCTAGACTTTGAAATCACATACACAGAACAATATATATAACTTTAGTAACACTTTATTTTAAAATGTATAAAAAATGTATAAGGTGTGCATTGTAGCTGACACCTATATGAACACATTACAATTGTTTTGTGACTACAAGTCTTTCTTCTCAAATGCTATTGAGTGGTCGCGAACGCGGATGGGAGAATGGCGCATATTTGTTTTGTTTTTTTTGAGCAACTGGTGCCCCCTCTGGGAGTTGGTGCTCTACGAAGACTGCATACTCTGCATATAGGGAGCGGCGGTACTATCTGGAAGATATATTCCTCAAACCATCGTACAAGTGAAGGTGATGCTAGTCCTTCAAGAATCGCTCAAAACCTTTTCAAGTGTACAGTTTCCTTTTATTGCATCTTGAAATAAATATTTCTGAATTCTGAATCAAACTGGGTTGTGTTTATTGATTTATTTTATAAGACAACTGAAACTTTAATCTCCTTTGTAATATATGTGCTTTTAAACCAAGAACAATGTAATTAGAGATGTATTCCTGCTTAATAATGACTATTATTAAGGGAAAAGGCTTTATAATCATGAACTATTTACTAATGCTTAGCTAATGAGTGCAGTTATTATAAAGTGTTACCACTGCATTTACTAATGTTAACAAATTAGACATTATTATACAGTGTTACCAAACCCTTTAATAATTTATTAGTGTTTTGTAATGATTTTAATGACCTATAAGCATTTGTGAAATAGTTTTGCTTGCATTGCAGCTTAATCTGTCAGTTGAAGAGTTTTACTGTTACATCCATGAGATTAATAAATGTCATGTCATGTCACAGGTTGTCATAGGTCAGTATCAAATGAGTTTGAAATTATAATTTGCAGCACAAATAAGGCTTCTTAGGATGTTTTTAAATCCCAAAAACTGTCAGAAAAGGATAAGGCCTAAGAGATTTCTTAACCTGTAATGAAAGGAAAAAAACACCACCATTAGCAACAACAAAAACAATAACAATTTAAAATATAGATTTTTTTTCCTGATTATTAAAGGAATGATTAGGTCTCTCTCTCTCTCTCTCTCTCTCTCTCTCTCTCTGCCAGACAGCCCCTCCCTACAGTCCACACACACTGTCACAGTCACCAACCCCCTCACACTCCCCCTCCCTCTCCCCCTCCCTTCCCTCACACAGACAGGGTGGCCAGAGTGAGATCATGTCAGTTGAGAAGTCTGACAGTTTTTTAATTTTCTTTTATCCATACAGTGTTGTAAAGTCGTGAAACTATGCATATTTCCTCAGAATGATTTGATCTTTGTATAAAAAAATGCTTTGAAGTGTTTGGAAGCTGCAATTTAAACATACAAGACAATTAATGTTTCCCTTTTTACTGTCATTTCAAAAATTCACCACGACAAAACCGTTCAAGCTAACCAAAATCCGTTCGCAATTTAAGTTCCTCAATGGTTTTTCTTCATGTAGACAAAGTTTGGTGTGTATAGTGTACTTCCCCTGTGAGGAGTATGCATTAATTCACAACTGTAAAATCTCAAAAATACACATTCAAATCAAAATAGCCGACTTCCTGTTGATCGTAGCTTATGACTGTGAATTAGAAAGTTGTCCGTCTTGATTAGATCAATTTATGTACCAAGTTTTGTGTCTGTAGCTAAAACTAACCCCCCCACTTTTGACAAAAGGTGGCGCTATAGCGTGCCTCCTTCACGCCCTTTTAAAAGCTTTTGCCATTGTCTAGCTATCACTAATACTGATATGTGTTTTGAGATTCATGTAAATCTGAGGTTGTTGTTTGCCTCAAACTCATCATAACAGAACATTCAAGTTTGACACGTTGCCATGGCAACGCCATATTAGATATCAATATCCCCACAACAGATTTACATCGGCCATGTTTTGTCATTATTCTGATGAAGTTTTAAGGAAATTGAGTAAAAATAAGATGCTGAATTCAAAACATTTTGAAAATGACTCACTTCCTGCTGCCAGTTGGTGGCGCTATAACGTTGACTCTTAATAGTCACATATATACGATCTGTATCATACAACGAACAAACCAATGAAGTTTGATCAAATTCAGGAAATGTATGTGGACGTTATTAGACATTTCCTGTTTCTCATTTCTCGGCATAATTTCAATGCCTCACCACGGGCAAACCGTTCGAGATATCAAAAATCCCCTCGCAATTTTTCATCCCCAATGTCTTGAGATCATGTTCACCGAGTTTCGTGACGAACGGGTTGAAAACCTCAGAGGAGTATTTCAAATTCCAGAGCATGCTTTTTTTAAACAGCCCTGAATAGCTGACTTCCTGTTGGGCGGAGCCTAAGACATAAAGTGTGAAAGTTGTTCGGCTCAATGAGATCTATAAGTGTACCGAGTTTCATATAAATACATGCAAGTGTGTGTGAGCTATGGTTCAAGATTTCTGAAGGTGTTCCAGGGGGCGCTGTAGAGTCCCTGTGCCACGCCCGGGTCCCAGTCTCTGTGCCGTCCTGATGGCCGCAGATTCCAATGTGTGTGCCAATTTTCAAGAGTTTTTGAGCATGTTAAGGCCCCTAAAAACCCCCGGAAGGTTTAATAAAAAATAAAAAAAATAATAATAAGAAGAATAATCCTTAGAAGAACAATAGGGCTCTTCGCCCCTTCGGGCTTGAGCCCTAAATAATCCTTAGAAGAACAATAGGGCTCTTCGCCCCTTCGGGCTTGAGCCCTAATAATAATAACAAGAATAATCCTTAGAAGAACAATAGGGCTCTTCGCCCCTTCGGGCTTGAGCCCTAATAATTAAAGCTGCAAGCAGCGATGAACGGGCCCTCGCACCCGGGCTCACCGCCATCGTGTTGCTTTAGTAAAAAGGTGAACGTTGAGAAATATGCATTTAATGTCCTAAATATAAGTGGAATATATCAAAGTATATCCCATATATGTGCCAATCTTACCGTTGCCAGCAGGTGGCGCTATCATTATAATGGAATATTGGCCTTCAGATGTGTTCAGGCCAGGACTCTTATCGAACATGTGAAGTTTGGGGAAGATTGAACATTTTATGCTTGAGTTACAACAACTTCTCTTGCTGTGGCAAGACATCAAATTTTGTCATGGCGCCATGGAAACGCCCTTTAACAAAAACTCAAGATCTCCAAAAGTTAACATTGCACAGGCCTTTAGATTAGACTGACCACAAAATATATGTTAATCTCAAAAAAATTATAGGAGTAGTTTGTCGCAGCGTAAAACATGTCACTTCCTGTTGCCAATAGGTGGCGCTATGACTATAACTGAATGTGGGCATGTAGATCTGTTAAGGGCAGAAGTTTTATCTAACATGTGAAGTTTGGGGCAGATTGGACATTGTATGTCTGAGTTACAGCAACTTCCTTTTTCATGGCGAAACATCGAAATTTGTCAGGCCACCATGGACACGCCCTTTAACGAAATCTAAAGATCTTCGCAATTTAACATCGCAAAGGGCTTAAGATTACACTGACCAGGTTTGGTGTTGATCTGAATAAATCTCTAGGAGGAGTTCGTTAAAGTACAACCCCTGAAAATGGCAAAAACAACGCCAATATTGCAGAGAAAATTCTAAATAACCGACTTCCTGTTGGGATTCGGATTTCGTACCAAGAGACTTTTTTGTAGTTATTGGTGTGTTACATGTGTATACCGATTTTTGTACATGTACGTGAAACATAGCTCGAGGCGCACTCTGTTGAAAGTGTATAGGTGGCGCTATCGAGCCATTTTGCCACACCTGATGGAATTTTGGCCTTCAGATGTGTTCAGGCCAGGACTCTTATCACACATGTGAAGTTTGGGGAAGATCGGACATTTTATGCCTGATCTATAACATCTTTTATTCCCATGGCGAGACATCGAACTTCGTGACGGCGCCATGGACACGCCTTTTAACGAAAACTCAAGATCTTCACAACTTAACATCGCACAGGGCTTTAGATTAGACTGACCACAAAAAATACATTGATGTCATAAAATTTCTAGGAGTAGTTCATCGCAGTGTAAAATATGTCACTTCCTGTTGCCAATAGGTGGCGCTATGACTATAACTGAATATGGGCATGTCAATCTGTTCAGGTCAGGAGTCTCATCAAACATGTGAAGTTTGGGGCAGATTGGTCATTGTATGTCTGAGTTATAGCAACTTCCTGTTTCATGGCGAATCATCGAAATTCGCCAGGCCACCACGGACACGCCCATTAACGAAAACTCAAAAGCTTCGCAATTTAACATCGCAAAGGCCTTCAGATTAGGCATACCAAATTTGGTGTTGATCTGAATGAATCTCTAGGAGGAGTTCGTTAAAATACAACGCATGGAAATGACAAAAATGACACAAAATTTGCTCATAATATTAGTAATAACCGACTTCCTGTTGGGTTTCGGATTTTGCTCCAAGAGACTTTTTTGTAGGTATTGGAGAGTTACATGTGTATACCGATTTTCATACATGTACATGAAACGTAGCTCGAGGCGCACACCGTTGAACGTGTATAGGTGGCGCTGTTGAGCCATTTTGCCACACCCACTTCTGAAACCCATATCAGACGTAAATTTTCGCCAGTTCTGAGGTGTGTGCAAAGTTTCATGACTTTTCGAGCATGTTTAGGCCCTCAAAAATGCGATTCATTTTGGAGAAGAAGAATAATAATAATAATAATAATAATAATAATAATAATAAACGGAGCAATTCCAAGAGGGTCCTCACACCATCGGTGCTCGGGCCCTAATAAAAAACAAAGCAGATACAAGAGGGTCCTCGCACCTCGGTGCTCGGGCCCTAATAATAAACAAAGCAGATACAAGAGGGTCCTCGCACCTCGGTGCTCGGGCCCTAATTATGTTCAATTGTCCGTTCTGACGAGTCTTCACATAAACATTTGATTATGTCTCAGGTGAGCGTAAGCAGTAGGGAGAACGTGTATCAGTACATTGCATCCATTGCAATGTGCATTCGATTTTAAAGGGACAGCGGCCTATTTTTTTTTTTGCAATTGTCAGTCATTGATTTTAATAAAGCAACAAAACAAAAAACAGAAAATCACTCACTGCTCTTGACTGAAAAACTTTGGTAGTCCTAAAGATTAATCAAAATTTATTTATAGATATACGTCTACATTTATTTATAGATATATGATATTATTTATAGATATATGATATGTTTGCTTGAAAGGATAAAGAATATGTTAAACAAGTTGCTATAAAGAATGCATAATTAACCTGTATAACCATTGGTATTTCATTAAAAAAGAAGAACATGCTCTTCTTTATGAGAAGTGGTTTAATTTAATTTTAACATAAAGGCATGTTGTGCGTCACCGCAGTTAAATCTGTATCTATCATGATAAAGCCGTAATATCAAACCGAGTTTGGAAATTTTAGAGAAATGCTTAATAAATGCACTATAAACCCATTAGATTTTAGCCGACTAAATTTACTGTAGATTTAGTTGACTAAAATCTTATGATATTTAGTCGACTAGAAATAAAAACAAATCAGATGACTAAAACTTAAATGGCATTTTAGTCAAAAGTCTAAGACTAAAACTAATTCAAAATTTGACATTGTCCTCTGGTGGCCATCTAAGGCACACCAGTTGATAACTGTGACAGTCTAAGAACGTAATGCACAATTATTAAGAAATTTAAGGAAATGTATTTATAAAGCAAGAGTTGATATATTGTATAAGGCACAGATAAACTTGCAGAATTTAAAGGTCACCTCCTTCTGCAAAGAGCAGTTTCACTATTGAATCCCTTTGTTTATTCTACTCATACAATTTTGTTTTTATTACAAACACTGAAGTACACTTTCATTTTTGGCATCAAGCAGAATTGCAGAAATAATGGCAAACAGGTTTCCAGAACATTAGTCATTGTCTTCCTGTGGTCAGGCAAACCAAAAAATTGTGATTGTTTAAGCCAATAGTGCTGGGCTGTAATTTGAGCAATTGCCTTGCTATAGGCTATTGGCTGTGCTAATTATAAGTTGGCCACAGTTGTTTTCACTTTAGTGTCTTAGACTGTGTGTTTATTGGATGTCTGTGCACTGCCGCGGAAGTATTTAGCCCTCCTTGTGTTGAGTATAGTATTTAGTCCTCACTTTTCCATGTCTAGCATGTGTTTACAAAACATTCCTGTTGTCTCTCGACAGTGCTGGAATGTCAAATGTAGACGGCAACGCAATCTTGCTAACCTGCATCCATTTCTACATCTTCTGCTGCACCTCTTTCTTTTTCTGTGGGTCTCTGGAATTGTCAGTCGGCTGTCATTTCTGCTTTTTCTATACAATCCATACTCAACATTTTGGGCTTGACTGAGACCTGGATTCATCCAGAAGACTCAGCAACCCCAGCTACTCAGTCTAAAAATTTATCTTTCTCTCACATCCCCCTTCAAGTTACCAGGGTGAGGGCACTGGTCTGCTCATTTCTAACAATTGAAAATACTCAACCCACTCCTGCCTATGCAATTATAACTCATTTAAATATCCAGTAATCACTTTAATGGCTTTAAAAATACAGTTTGAATTACCGCCCTCCTGTGCAAATTCTAGCCACCTTCCTAGAGGAGCTGGATGGGCTGCTGTCCTCACTCCCAGAGGATGGCAGTTCACTTTTAGTCTTTGGTGACTTCAGCATTCATCTGGACAAGACTTATGCTACAGACTTAAATTCACTCCTTGCTTCATTTGATCTCAAAGGATTTACAACTACAAACTTGCACAAATTGGGAAACCAACTTGACTTAATTTACACACACAATTGGACTGCATTCATTACATTTCGTCATTACATTTAAATAGAATTTTGCTACCTGTGTGCCACCAACCCCTATATCAGTTACTTTTAGACAAAATGTTTGCTCCCTTTCGTCCGTAGTATCTTCTAGGGTACAATTATTCAAATTCGACTGTCATACGCTTCTTGTCAGTAAAGCCAGTTCTGTGATTAGTAGTAAATCATCATCACCTGCTTTCAGTGGCACTCACTACACAGAGCCATAGTTCACTGACAAGCTAAGCGTAACTGCGTTCAAAATCGAATGCGATTAATCTGCAATTATTAAGGCGATATTGCCTAATTGTTAGTGAACTACGGCTCTGTGTAGTGAATGCCTCTTAGTCTGAAAGCAGGTGATGGTGATTTACTACTAATCACAGGACCGGATGTCTTTTAGCATGTCCTAGGGAGGAGAGGTATCAAAGCACATCAACTGGTCACTGGGGTTCCCCTGGGATCAGTTCTTGGACCCCTCCTGTTCTCCATGTACACTGCATCACTGGGTCCCATCATGCGGGCACATGGCTGGTTTCTCTTACCATTGCTATGCTGATGACACACATAGCTTTTATTCTTATTTCAACCAGATGATGCAACTAAAACTGTATGGATCTCAGGCTGCCTAGTAGAGATCCTGGCATGGATGAAAGAATATCACGTACAGCTCAACCTGGTAAAGAGTGAGCTTCTTGTCTTTCCTGTCACTCCAACTTTTTAACATGACTTCACCATCCAGCTTGGCTCTTCTACAATTACCCCATTAACCTTGCTCAGAAATCTTGGTGTAATCTATGACCAACTGATCTTCAAAAGACCACATTTGCAAAGGCTGCTCGATCTTGCAGTTTTGCATTGCACAACAAAAGAAAGAGCAGGCCCTTCCTAAAAGAGTGTGCTGCACAACTTCTTGTCCAGGCACTCAATATTAGGAATCTACATCCCCTCCAGAAGTTTGAGATCCGCTAGTGAGCGATGCTTTCTGGTACCATCACAGAGAGGCTCAAAGTAACTTTCCAGAACAATTTTTAATCACCATTTTTAGCTGGGGTAGTGATCTGCCCACCCCTTTCTGGAATGCTGTATCCAGGGGAGAGCAGGTGTGAATAAATATAGATTTAAACTCAAAGAGAGAGGATAGTCTGCACATGATCTGATATTTTATTCGGACCCAGAATACAGCGAGATGAACATCACGAAGCACTAAACTCTCATGCAGTGTGTGATTCATTCATACTCGAAGCTGGAGGGTGCTCTTGCACAGAAAGTCATATCATGAAATTCCTATTATGGACAAAAACCGTCCAAGCTATCGCTGTATGAAAACATTTTTTACACAGAAAAAAAAAACTGTAAATAAAATTAAAAAAATTAAAAAGCCCTGAAACTTTTGGAAACATGAAGACATTGAACATAAGATTGAAACAAAATATGTTTTTTCAAGTCATCTCTAGCAGGTGATAAATAAAGTATGAACAATGCAGTGCTAATTGACATAGCATTTATTACAGAATAGAAACTATTCTGCCTTATAATGTGATTAAAAAAAATTTGTAGTATATAAACAAATCATATATATGTGTTACTTGTCCAGCAGTTATACATTTCTAAGCCAATTAAAAGCTAGAAATTAGAGAGAAGTTAAAGTTGCCTATACTACCAGTCAACAGTTTTTGAGCAGTTGGGGATTCAGTGCCTTGCTCAAGGGCACCTAAGTCATGGTATTGCCGGCCTGAGACTCGAACCCACAAAAGAGTCCTTGCTAAATAGAAGTATTCTGTCTATAATTTATTTTACAAAAAACTAAAATTATACTCAAAAAGTTAGACTCAAAGCTTTTGAATGATATAGTGTATAATGTTGCAACAGCTTTTTATTTCACATAAAAGCTGATATTTGGAACCTTATATTCATCAAAGAATACTGGAAAAAAATACTCATGTTTTAAATATTGATAATCAGCAAAACAGCATTTTAGAATGACTAATGATGCTGAAAATACAGCTTTGATCACAGGAATACATTACATTTTAAAATATATTCAAATAGGGAAAAAAGTTATTTTAAATATAAAAATATTGCACAATATTACTGTTTTTGCTGTACATTGTATCAAATAAATGCAGGCTTGGTGAGCAGAAGAGACTTCTTTAAAAACATAAAAAATCTTACTGTTCAAAAACTGATTGGTAGGCTATACTGATTACAGAAATGTTATATAGTAATGGTAATGTTATATAGTATAGTAATATACTGTATTTGTCCCCCTCACTTCTGAAAAGATGGCTATGCCCCTGGCTGAATCCCTGACAATTTTCATGTGACAGGTGAAAACTCATCCCTTTCGAAGTTAGTTGACTTCATTCTTAACAACAACAACAACAACAACAACAACAACAACAACGAAAAACCTTTGTCATTCTCTTTATTTCTTCCTTCCCTTTCTAGCTTGTACTTATTTGAACAATGCCTAAGTCTTGGTATTACAAGCACTTCTGATGTTTGCCTCTTAAAGAAAAATTGCTTTATGTATTCCCCAATTGTAAATCAAAATTGCTAAATTAACTAAATCTAAAATGTAAATGTAAGCCAATATTGCGTTGGGCTGGCCACAATGCTCAAACAAATGGACCAGTGTTTCAAAACAATCACAGAGCCAGAGTAATATTAAAGGGGTCATATGACATTGTTAAAAAGAACATTATTTGGTGTAATGCAATGTGTTTATATTGTTTAATGTTAAGAAAACACATTATTTTTCACATAATGTACAATATTTTTGCTCATCTATGCCCCGACTTTCTGAAATGCGTAAATTTTGACAAAGCTCATCATTTTGAAAAGTGAGGTCTATGTTGATTGGTCAGCTATCCAGTGCATTGTGATGCTTTATGGCTGAATGCCTCAAGCATGTGACGGAAATGTTAGGCCCCTTAACATACTGTGATGCCAATTCCCGGTCCTACAATTTTCATGTCTTTTTACGTCTTGCATTGCATTTTGTGCCGTGTAAACATAAAACCATGTCTGCATTTGTGATTGGAGAAACAACAAAAACAAGCGCTACTCTACACTGCTCAAAACTCACGTTTGAATCATCAGTGGCAATTTTATAACGTTACTTACAAGCAGTCAAAATTGCCAGCCTGTCCTTGCAAAGTTGGAATTGCCCCACTTTATAGAAACAGAAACCGTCATTGTAGGCTACTGGTTCAGGAAACAGTCCAAGTCCTCTGTAAAATGTGATGCACACATCTGAATATTTGGGTTGAACTGTTCTGGAACAGTGTTGTAAATATAACTTAACGACTGACTTCTTGTTGTGTCCTCTTTTGGAAGAACAAACAAAGTAGCTCCGCTTTCACAAAGAAACACACAGCGTCTCCACAACATGGTAGCGGCGGCAACAGCGAGAATAACATTTACACCTTCTTTCTTTTTGTGAACATTTGGGCAGAGTTCTTCCCACATAATGATGTAGACATGTGGGGGCGTGTTAGAATGAGTTGTTTTAGGTAGGTGTGGTTGACTGAACTTTTATTAAGAATATTTCTTTGGATTTGAGACTTCAGTCTTTGCAACTTTACAGATTTTCTTTACGCATCGAGAGCTTGTAACATATCAAAGAGAAAGGAAAAATGTATCATCATATGACCCCTTTAAACCCATTATTATTACTGATTCCTATTTTTTTTCATTCTATTATCTAAAAACTGGTCTGCGTACTCTAATACTCTATTATTCTAATTTCAGATTACCAAATGCAAATTATGTGCAAATTGTCAGTTTTCAGATTTTTCTCAGAAATGTAATTTCTTTGTAACTGACAACGTGATGGTAATTATTATTATTATTATTATTATTATTATTATTATTATTATTATTATTATTATTACTATTATTATGTTTTACAAAAATACATGGATTATTCAGAAATGGTAAAAGTATAGAGCACAGATGTTTAATATTCCTAAATTAAATTTATATTTATATTTCTAAACATTTTTGTGACTGATATATATAATTCACTTATATAAAATATAATAATAATTTAATAATAAATTTGTAATATATATATATATATATATATATATATATATATATATATATATATATATATATATATATATATATATATATATATATATACCACACACACACACACATATATATATATATAGTAATTATTTGCTGATCTAGATTTAGATTCAAATAAATAGATGTCTTACCTGTTGGTATTGATTTACCAATCAGTAAAGCCACTCCAATAAACATAATAAATCTAAACATCTTTCAAGCTTTAGCTACTAAACCTAATGAAAAATTATTTCAGAGAAGCAACCTAACATGACTAATGCAAGCTTAAGTTGAATATTTCTCTTCTTCACGGAAAATGTCTAAAGACAGATGTGTTTTGCATCAAACTAAAACTTGTCCTTAAACTCCACCCACCCTTACATGTGTACTAATATAACAGGTTCTCAGATTAAATCAACAGAGTTCAGTGAGAATTTACTTATTGTTATTTAATAACATAAACATTGGCACTCATTATTCAATATCTTTCATTCTGATGATCAAATGTTCTTGAAACTTGATCAGTTATGTCTCAGTTGTTAAACTTTTGTATGTTAATTCAAATAGGAGACATTTATTTTTTTGTTGAGTTTATTTCTGTTTTCATTCAAACGTTTTAAGTGTTTTACTATTTACAATTTTTTTCATTACAAAAATAAAATATGCAGCAAGCTATTAACTCATAAATGCTTTTACTGGAGAAGAATGTTATATATAATAAACTTAGATTAAACATAGATTGGTTTGTAGTTTTCAACACATTCTCACTAAAGACTTGTAACATGTATGGTCTTTTTGTGTTCCATTGTGTTATCCCGGTGATTCATTCCCTGTGTTCTGATTAGTTCATTCTGCTCACCCGTTATCTCGGTAATGATCTCATTAATCCCAGTGTTTAAATATCCAGTCTGGCAGCGTGTCATCTCCCAGGTTTCCATCATGGCTCCTCCCTCCCTCGACTCCGGTCTCTGGACCAACATCTGGCTTCCTCTGTTCCTGGCTTCCCCCTGGCTCCTCCCACCCTCCACTCCCCCACATATTTATTATTTGGACTTGTTCTGGTTCTGCCCCTCTCCTGCTCCACGTCCCCTTCCAGAATTAATCCCAGTGTTTAAGGCCACATCCACACAAAGCCAGAGCTTTCCTCATCTGATCCTTCCCCCCTCAATCTAATTTGTAAATTTGTAAAAATTCTGTAGACAGGTGTAGTTTTAAGAAATATTTTCGTACACACAAAATCACTGAAACGGACTCAAAATAATGAAGTATACATGCAAGACCAGTATGTGATGCTGTATTCTGCCACAGAGATGCACTAAAAATGGAGAAGACTACTTGGAGCATGCACATAATAAACCTTGTGCACTGTATACAAAACTCATTCTGTATACTTATTTTTATAAATCAGAGCAGATTTTGCATGTGACTAAAGAATGTTGCAAGTCAGTAACATAACTTACAGCTAGATTTCAGTATGAAGAAACATCATGTAAGTCCCATCAATCATTCTGCGTAACACTCTATTGCCTTTTTCTGTACTCTGGTTATTTAAGAATGGATGAAAAGATTGATGCATTTATACTTGATATTGTCATCCATTATCTAGTCATTATCTGTCACCTATATTGAGAATCTTGATGAAATAGAAAAGATCTGGAATTGGGACAGAGGTGTAGAAGAGATAAGATGTAAAGATACAAATATTCTTTGGTGAGCTAAAACAGGTCAAACTCCAAAATATTTGAATTAAATTGGTTTTAAATGCAAATAAACATGAGGAGAAAATTAACTAATACCACATTACCAAATAAATTCTCATAGGAGAACACATTTTTTCTTAGGTTCACTGATATTTCCCCAAGGCTGAGGCTGGTTAATCAGCATTTTATTGAGTTACTATCTTGATAAGTGCCAAGTTTCTACAAGAATTTAAAGTCAACATGTCACTTGTCTACGCTTCAAATTTGCAAATAATTTCCCTGTACATTCAAAACTGTCTATTGGAATATACCTGCTTATTGTTATTCCTTATTTCCTTGTTACTTTTTTTATCTGTTCTTGTTCTTTCACTGTCATTCTGTTGGACTGCGGAAGCTTCTGTCATAAAAACAAATGTATCATACTTGTAAACATACCTAGCAATAAAGCTCATTCTTCTTCTTCTTAAAGGTTGTTTCCAAGTGTGACTTCCCGACATATAACAACGTATTCCTAATTAATAGATGTAGATGGACATATCTGGTGTAAGTTTTAAGGTTAAGATTAGTAATTAAATAAACAGTTCGCCCCAAAATGAAAATTTGTAAAAAAATTTACTCACCCTCAATCCAAAATGTAGATCATTTATGTGAGAAATCTAATACTTTGACAAGCCAGCCAAACCACTGCCAAGCCAAAAATTGCAAACAGTGATGCAATGCAAAATTTCTCCAAGCCTATTCAGATGAAAAAACTAACTCATCTACATCTCGGATGGCCTGAGAATGAGTACATTTTAGGCAAATTTTAATTTATGGGTGAGCTAGTCCATTAAAATTAACCTCAGTAAAATAAGTAACAATGCTTTGTTGGTAATATAAAATAATTGAGATGTTAGAGTTTTGTATAATTGACATGCTGGAGTTAAAAATATAGAAATATTTACAGTATATTTAAAATGTATCACATCACCTATAATTCAACATCATATTATTCGTCATTGCTTCCATTATTGCAGGGTAAAGAAGGAACATTAGCAACAAAGGTAAATGTAAAATCAATGTTTACAAGATTTAAAACATTTTCTCCTACTGCCTTGAAAGTCTTCTCTAGCAAGTCTAACACAAATGTGAAAAATTCTGTTCCATAGATGAGAGTTTTTATTAAAATTAATCAGACTGAAGGGAGCAGAAATGAAACATTCACACAACATTACATATTACACGAATGATTGACTTCATTATGAAAAAAAACGCAATAATCAATAAATAAATAAATAATACAAAATAAACAAACAAATAAAATAACTGTAATTAATCGCTGCAGTCAGACATATGTTTTCCATCAGATCCTTAGGCCAACAATTTTCTTGAATTCTTCACTGTAATCTTTATGGTCCTATTAATGTTTGTATGAAACTGCTTAAAAAAAACTGCAGTGAAAACAATACAGTTAAATGTGTAGTAGCATTTGTTGCTTTACCCCAAAATAAACAGTACTTATTATTACTAGCCATGTTAATATTGCAAATTAATACAACATTTAGGTACATACAGTCAGGATGATTGTATAAAAATGATTTGTTAAGAGCATGCTCGACAAGATTCTCTTTTAACTGTTACTGTTGCCATGTTTGTCCATGTTGTTGTTTTCTTCTTCTTCTTCTTCTTCTTCTTCTTCTTGAATGTTAGTTATTATTATAATTCTGAATGTTATGATTCAGAGCCGTTTCTCTTGTCAGCAGTAAATCACCAGTCTAAAATTTAAAGATAGTCTTTTCGCTCTTATGGCACACACGTTAGTCTTGTAGCTACAGGTTATTCTGTTGTCAGCCAACTCTTTCTCGATTTGTTGTTTCCCTGCCATGGCTACATTACATTCCTGTCATAATTGCTTGCTGTATTTGCTTGATATAATTGCTTGCTGAACAGTTTGGCAACAACTTAATGCTTACAATTAGACAAAATAAGAAAGAAAAAAACAAAATAACAAAATAATAGCTCATCTTTTCAATATATGTAATGATTTCATCATTGCTCAGCTCAACAAAGGATCTCAATTTAAAAGTTGCATAAGCAAATACTGTCCTATCTGTAAAATGAAAGCTCACATTAGATTCATATTATCATAGGTGAATAAAACTGTATAAAAAATGAATAAAATCTAGATGGTGATTAATAAAAATGCATGAACAGGCAAAATAAATGTTTTTTTTTTTAACTTTGTGGGACAGAATCTGGAAATGAAGACGTAAATTGAGCTGTCATTCGAGAAGAGGATGTTGGTATTCGAGAAGATGTTAATGTAGCTGATATCAATGTTGATGCAGTATTGCAGTTGTTGTTGACTAAGTAGTAGATTTAGGTGCAAGTGATTGACTGGACGATGTTGGTTGAGATTTAGATAATAATACAGTTGATGTAGAACTTTGAGTCACAGATGTTGATGCACTTCATGAATATGCTGGTGCAGTTGTTTGAGCTGTAGAAGATGTGCTAAATGTCGGTACAGTTATTGTTGTTTGAGCTGTGGATCTTGTTTGAGTTGATGACAGTGGAGTCGATGAAGATGTTGATGCAGTTGTTTAAACTGTAGAGGTCGGTAAAAGTAATGTAGATATTGAGATAGTGATTATTGACTGAGTTGTAAATGATGCAGTTGATTTAGATGTTGGTACAGCTCTTGATTGAGCTGTGGATGTTGGTGCAGTTGTTGTTTGAGTTATAGATGTTATCACAGTAAGGTTTTAAGGTTGTGGCATTTGTTGTTGTTTACTAAGAGGCAGATGTTGGTACAGCTAATGCAGATGTTGGAGCAATTGATGTGATATTGCAGTTGTTGTTGATTGGGTTGTAGGTGTTGTTGCAGCTGATGTAAATGTTTAAAGAAAAAAAAAGATTGTGTCAAAGCAACTGAACAACAATAATTAGGAAAACAGTGTGTCAACAATGCAAAATGACAGTTAAAGGCACATAATCATCATCATTCAGCTCTGTTCCATTTTTAATAGTATCTGTACAATCTTTTGCAATCAAGTCAACAATATCCATGTAAATTAACCCTTATACGTTTTCGGGGACATTTCGTCCACTAGGGGGTAAAGTTGAGTATTATTTTGACCACAACTTTCTCTGTGTTTCAGCAAATGGAATGATTTTTGGTGACAAATCTTATATTGACACATATTTTGGGAGAATACAAATGACTTATTTTCAATATAAAAAGTGATTGTGGACTGGATATTTTTTATTTTTTCATTTTATCACAGTCTTGGGCATTGATGCATTGTTAGTTTTTGTGCAGCATTAGATTTAAATTTTTTCTCCCTCATTTATTGTTTGTGGCTTTTTACTTTTTACTACTTGTGAAATTTACTTCCATTATAATGACATTTTTTGATTGCAAAGCCATGACACCATAAAATTATGCATTCTTGGTGGTTGGTGGTTTTCCCTGTATGGGGAAGAGGTCAAATTTAAATTTGTATGGTTGATCACTAGGTACGACCATTAACCCATTAGATAGGCCTGTGCAAAAAAATAAATAAATAAAATAAAAACCTTTCTGGCTTGTGTATGGAGTTATATGGAGTATAACAGCAAATTATAGTGTGTGTGTGTGCGTGAGATTCTTGATTATTGGTGGTTTTCACTGTTGGGAAGAAGTTGAATTTGTTATTTTCTACAGTTGATCACTAGGTGGGACCATTAACCCTTTAGACAGGCATGTGCAAAAAAAAAAGCTTAGTTTCTGGCTTGTATATGGAGTTATATGGAGTATAACAGCAAATTATGCTGTGAGAGTGTGAGAGAGACCTTTACACACTTACCTTGATGTATCTGAAAAAATCAAAATGTGCACCTCAGCGCTCAGAACTACATGGAAAAAAACATGAAAAAAAAATAAATAAGTGTGTTTATTCACCTGCTGCCTTTTAATGGTGATAAGTACAGGCCGAACAAAAGACAAGTGGATTTAAACACTTGCATGCCATCCTGCTGGTCATTTGATGGTGAGAAGAGCAGCAAGCAACATGAGAAAGGGCTTGACTTGTACCGAAGTTTTATAAAAGATTGTACAGCTTGACACCTCCAGTAAGCTGCAGAATGTATTGTCTTCTCCCTCTGACACCACAGACTTAGGAGAGTCAGATGCTAATTTTGTGTTGGCACCCTCATCATCCTTTCCATCTTCCACTGAAGGCGAGAAGGATTCAAAGGATCCTGTATCAGGGTGTATTGGGATAAACGGTAAAGTGTGTTTTTCCACCAATGTGGAGACAACTCACTTCCTTCAGCCTGCCAAAGAGACTTCAGGGACAACACGTCCCAAACATAACGAAAGGGTAGTGAATTTGAACAATGCACAAGGGTTAAGTCTCCACAACTAAGGAAGCCAGAGGCGACAGCGGCAAGGAACCAAAACTCCATCGGTGATAGAATAGAGAAAAAACCTTGGAAGAAACCAGGCTCAGTTGGGGGGGCAGTTCTCCTGTGGCCAGACGAAACCAGCAGTTCAATTTGGATACAATATGGACACACACACAGACTTATATCTGGGTAAGCGCCAATGGGTTAAAGTAGCCTATGTATTATAATAAATAAAAATAAAAAAACATATAAACAGCACATTTTATATTTGAGTATGACTGAAACTACATGATAGGAGCCATTTTTGTTGTTTACCATTTACATGCTAATCCCTGTGTTAACAAACTTTCAAGACTTTAAAACACTCAATTTTATAACTGACCAACCTCTAAAAACAAATTTATAGTTGTCTTTGTAAAGGAATATGTAGCTTTGGAGCCACTGCTGTGAGGTTGTTCAAACCTTTCCAGTGTGAAACACTGTTATGACCCCCATAACAATTATTCATGCTTTTGTCACGCCCAAGGACTGTTCTGTGTATTTTGTTTGGTTTCCCTCATGTCCCATGTACCTTTTGATCTAATTTTCCCTCATGTTTTCCTATGCTAACATTTAGTTTTCCTGTTCCTTGATTGTGTTCTATTTGATTCCAGTCTCCAGTCTCGTTGTTCCCTGATTTAGATGCATATTTATGGATCATTCTGTTCATGTTTCTTTCTTTCTCAACTGTTAAATGTCAATCCTTGTCTGTTCTTCTGAAGTTGTTCTTATTTTGAATTATTATTAAAGATTTCTGAGATTATTATTATTATTAAAGATTTATTCTATGTCTCCTTGTTCCCTCACTCCAGGAGTGTTCACTCGGTCCTCGCTCATTCTCCTCTTCTAAAAAGAGAAGGATGACAGCAGCTGAGGACAGGCTGTGGTGTTTGCAGCAGGGCAGTCTGAGGTTGGAGCGATATGTGTAGGAATTCATCAAGCTTGCTAACCAGATGAGCTGGTAATATGCAGCTTTAGGCACTATCCGCTGCGATCCGAAGTCAAACCTGCCAGCCGGGCACTCTCAAGCTCTCAGCTGACAGCAGCCTAATCCTTAACCCCAAATCAAGTGAGGAATCTAAAGAGGAAGTGATTGTTGGCCACTGAGAGTGCTTCAGTGTTGGCTCAAGCCCCTGAGTCCCTTCCAGTGTCAGCTTGAGCACCTGAGTTCACTCCAGTGTTAGCTCGAGCCACTGAGTCCACTCCAGTGTCGGCTCCAGGTCCTGAGTCCACTGCACTCTCATGTCGGCTCAAGCCCCCGAGTCCCCTCCAGTGTCGGCTTGAGCCCGAGTCCACTTCATTGTTGGCTCGAGCCCCTGAGTCCCTTCCAGTGACAGCTTGAGCCCCTGAGTCCACTGCACTCCCATGTCGGCTCGAGTCCCTGAATCCACTCCAGTGTCAGCTCCAGCCCCTGAGTCCACTGCGCTCCAGTGTCGGCTCAATCCCCTGAATCCCCTGCACTCCTGTGTTGGCTCGAGCCCCTGAGTCCACTGCACTCCTGTGTCGGCTCAAGCCCCTGAGTCCACTGCACTCCCGTGTCGGCTCCAGCCCCTGAGTCCACTGCACTCCAGTGTCTGCTCGAGCCCCTCAGTCCACTCAATTGTCAGCTCAAGCCCTTGAGTCCACTCCCATGTTGGCTCGAGCCCCTGAGTCCACTACAGTGTCAGCTCCAGCCCCTGAGTCCACTGCACTCCTGTGTTGGCTTGAGCCACTGAGTCCACTCCAGTGTCAGCTTGAGCCCGAGTCCACTGCACTCCCGTGTCGGCTCGAGTCCCTGAGTCCACTCCAGTGTCAGCTCCAGCCCCTGAGTCCACTCCAGTGTTGGCTCCAGCCCCTGAGTCCACTGCACTCCCATGTTGGCTCAAGCCCCTGAGTCCACTCCTGTGTTGGCTCCAGCCCCTGAGTCCACTCCCGTGAAGGCTCGAGCCCCTGAGTCCACTCCCATGTTGGCTCCAGCCCCTGAGTCTACTCCTGAAAGGGCTCCCACATTAAGCCCTATGACGGCTCCAATTCCCAAGTCCAGACCAAAGAGGGCTCCAGTCCCAAGTTATAGTAATAGTGATGCTTGAGTAACACCATTAAGTGTACTGTGATTTTTTTTTTAAGTTGTTTTTCTTTATCCTTTAAAGAGCAGGTCATATGGTTTTTAAAGTGTTCTAATATTGTGTTGGAGTGCCCTACAACAGGTTAAAATGCATGTAAGGTCAGAAAAACTGTTTGTTGGATTCAGTTATGAGAGAAATGTCTGTAAACCCTTCCCTTCCATAAGCCTACTCTGCTCTGATTGGTCAGCTGGCCAAGCCTGTTCTGATTGGCACAAAGAAGCGTGCTTGAGCAAATTAGTGAGCGCTATCTCTGTGTTGTCATGTCCTTGTTGATTTTGATGTAGAGACCCCGATAACTATTTTACACTCACTAGTGTAAAATAAATAAATTAATAGATAAAACAATTTGTCAACATTATTATTATTATTATTATTAAGTTGGCTTGAGAAAGCCAACTTACTGAAATCCTATTTAAACTTATTATTATTATGTTGGCTTGGCAACAAAAAAACTTAAACTTATCAAGCCAACATACTGTTATGCTATTTAAACTTCTTCTTATTATTATTCTTATGGTCCTAAAAAGTCTGAACGCTACTCCTCCTAGGGCTTTAAAGCCACAAGCCCCAAACTCGGCAGACACCTGCAGCATAGGGGGGTGCTTTATGCTATATCTTTTCAGACTGATCAGACTTAAAGTTTTTTTTTTAATTAATTTTTTAATATAAAAATACATTACCCATAGACTTACATTATCTGAGAAAAATTGCGCCCCTAGTTGCAATACCCGAGATTAAGGGAGGAGTCGGGTTTCGTTTCACTTTTAAACCGGTTAAAAATACCAAGTAAATAATACAATTTCCCTCAAACTGACAAGCTAAACCAACATATCTGATTATTACAGGGGTCAGGGCTCATTAATAATTTATTTCTGGGCAGAGAGCAGTCAGAAGATGAGAGAAGAATCACTGCTGCTCAGCTCAGGCTGTCTCCATGGAGCTCACAACGAGCGAATTTATTCTTATTTAAGACCTTTTAAAACGGCGATTTCACGCAATCCACACGTTAGAGCACACCAAGAGCTAAATTCAGATGTTTCTGAACTGTTTAAAGTATTAAAATGATACACTGTTGCATTCCCGAAAGAGATTTAGGGGAGGAGTAAATACTCAATGAAGAGACATGGGAGATATATCTATAGAAAGTGGACTTCAAGACCCAAGGCTGGGCTGTTGGCTTACTGGGGTCCTTGCCCTCAAGTAAGTACAAAGTTCCATACACAGGTGGATGAGCACAAGCTGGGCTATTAGCTCACCGGGGCTCTAGCGTTCAGGTAAGTACAGAGTTCAGAACACAGGTAGGTATTCACCGGGCCGAGCTGTTAGCGTGCAGGGGTTCTAGCTCCTAGGTAAGTACAGAGTTTAATACACAGGTGGGTATTCACAGGGCTGAGCTGTTAGCGTGCAGGGGTTCTAGCTCTCAGGTAAGTACAGCATTAGATACACAGGTGGGTATTCACAGGGCTGGGCTGTTGGCATGCAGGGGTTCTAGCTCTCAGGTAAGTACAACGTTCAATACACAGGTGGGTATTCACAGGGCTGGGCTGTTAGCGTGCAGGGGTTCTAGCTCTCAGGTAAGTACAACGTTCAATACACAGGTGGGTATTCACAGGGCTGGGCTGTTAGCGTGCAGGGGTTATAGCTCTCAGGTAAGTACAATGTTCAATACACAGGTGGGTATTCACAGGGCTGGGCTGTTAGCGTGCAGGGGTTCTAGCTCTCAGGTAAGTACAAAGTTCAATACACAGGTGGATATTCACAGGGCTGGGCTGTTAGCGTACAGGGGTTCTAGCTCTCAGGTAAGTACAAAGTTCAATACACAGGTGAGCATTCACAGGGCTGGGCTGTTAACTGGCTACTCACCACTAAAGATATTCAGAGGTCGGTATTCCAAGCAGATACGGGTTTGGTCGATGACTGACGGCTGGTGGGCCTTACAGGTGAGACTGCAAACAATACTGGGCTTCCCGCCCAGCTTGACAAGGGGGCACACGGGGGAGGATCGGCTATTGTCCTTCGCTTCCCTCGTCGAAGAGACAGCACAGACGACACGCACAAGGCCGGTGGTTGCTGACAAGGCCAATGACACAACGTCACATGGATAAAAAGGGTAAGGCTTTGATTTAAAAGCTTACAGAGATCGCTGCGTGGGTAACGTCATCCAACCTCCTCCAGAGGCGCCTCCAACACCTCCAAGCTCCAGCTTACTTAAGGTAAAGACCGTGGTTGCCACCAATACACTGCTCCTCTCCGTCAGGGTTCTTCCTACGACCGGGGACACAGCCACGGACAAACACCACACACCACAAAGGCACTACAATTCTACTCGTGTGTACACTTCAATATAGCGGCACTCACCGCACTCCACACACTCAGTGAAAGAAGATCCGTGGTGTATTCCAGTTTCGGGCTCAGAGTCCTGGCGGGACGTGTCAGATGGACGAAGGCAGGGGGCAGACCACAGCACACTGTAAAAAAAAATATGCCTCTCCAACATAAAAATTTCTAGTGACCCGTTGCACCTAAAATTTTTAGTTGGCCCAATTTAAGTTGCGGAAACCAACTTTTTTGTGTTGTGCTGACTACCCCTGCCTGTAGACTGAACTTGAAATAGAATGTTGTGTCAATTAAATATTTTCTGTTGACTAAACATAGCTTGTTGGGCCAACAAGCAGACTCCAATTGAAATAAAATGTTGTATTAAATATTTAATCTTGGTCAAAACTGTCTATTTTTCATTATTTCAAATAAATTACACACTATGCTTTGATAAAGAACATTTTATGTATTTATTTAAATACATATGAACTTGCCTGTTAGGCTCAAGTAAAATATTACACAAGTATTCAAACAGTGCCAAAACAAGCATCATGAGGGCATTTGTGAAGTCTCCCAGATTGTCCATGACAACTCCTCCTCCAGTACTACAGCCACATTGACCACTGTGGGATATGGTCCTGAGTTGGTAGAACTGTCAGTCACTTCCAGGATCCCCATTTTCATGGCCTTTGTGTGTGGCCCCAGTGCCTCAGTATCCTGTGAAACACAATAAATGTCTTTTAGTGTCAGACCGAAAGCATAATGTCTTATGCAATCACTACTGAATCACAAACAGTTATACCATAATAAAGATATTCAAATTAATTACCTTAATAATCTTTTAAATTGAAGCTGGTTCTCTCAAGTACAGGGGTAGACCACGAAGAACAGCAGACCTTCTATGAGTAGTTAGATCTGTGGTCTGCCAAAAAGAACATCAATAACACATTATTAAGTCACTTAATTAACAAAGAGATTACACATATACTCTACCAACAGTTTAGGATCACCTACTCTTTTCACCATTGGGCGTCATTTCAACCAACTTCATGAAATAGTTACCTGAAATACATTAAGATTACAATCTGCGGGGGATAATCAGCTAACAAGTGCAGCAAGTCTACAGATCCCTTAAAGAGATACTCCACCGAAAAATGAAAGTTCTGTCATCATATATTCGCTATCATGTTGTTTCAAACCTGTATGAATTTCTTTCTTCTGCTGAACAGAAAGGAAGATATTTAGAAGAATGTCAGTGGGGTATCCCTTTAAGACTGTTGGAATAACATTCCCAGAGTCTACTTAGGTTAGATACTGAGAGTGGTTTTCTAACAGTCCTAAAATAGATCTCAAACATGCTGTGAGCTCGTTGGCTGTTTTTTGTTCAGTCATATTTACCAAAAGCATGTAAGGTGACTTTCATGAGGCTGATCAAGATTAACCAATGGTGAAATTAGTCAATTTTGTATGTAGGTGCTGGTCAAACGGAGCTATATGATAGGAGAAAAACAGCTTAATACTACACCAAAATATTTCTCTCTAATGCATACATGTTGATCTCAAGGTCTTAATCAGGGAAGTTGACTGCTTTGCCTATTTTGTTATCCATACCAATTGAAACAATAAATTAGCACAATAATCAAAATCTCACCGAGGTTCCATCTACAGCCCATGCAAATAAGATAACGTAAACAATACATGTGACATCCCACAAGCAAAAAAATAACCCATTATCTCTGAACGCCATTTATGGCATACATTATATTATGTATTTGCGGGATTTGAACATGTATTGTAGATCATCAACATCAAGTAAACATGGAACCTTTTTGACAAATTCTGATCATATGATGTAATTCTATTGCTCACATAGTTTTGCAGTTAAGTTTTTGTGGAGCAGTGAGCTGTTGGCAGTTTCTTATTTTAAACAGGTATCAGTAAATTATGTTACACTGTTTAACACTGTTATATTTTATACAAAGAAATGATTAACATACCTGGGCATCCAGTTGTTCCAGAAGTTCATCCAAGTTGTTCCACCTTCCCTGTCTTGCTTTGGCTCTGTACATCTTTAGCAACCCCTGGGTGTGATTGTCCAGCGATGTCAGGAATGGCTAACTTCAGGTCAATACAGTAGATGCGGAAGAATTCAGCACAAACCTGTGGGTAATGAACGATTGACACGAAGGCACACATGCTTTGAATGCCAACTAACTGTTAGAACTAACGTTATCCTAAATTATCAGTCACTCTGCAAAAGCACAAGTTGTCAAGACTAGCTGTCTGTTACAGTCAATTATCATACATATCATACGCCAAAATGTAAATGGAATTTGAAAATATTGACCATTAAAAATATTAAACTGGAACATGTCATGCTTAACCGTTAGGGTCGACTTTAAATCACATGCCAGGTGGAAAGGAATGCTAAGCTTTATGAGTTAAACATGTTATTTTCCAGCACTGCTAATCACTGTAGGTAATTTACTAACAATAAAGCTATTGTAAACTTTGTTGATAGACAATCGATATATTCTTAACCTAAATTTGCTCATTAACTCGCAGCACAAAGTACTCACCAGTGCAATGTCGTGACTCGTGGTGAGGGAAACTCCAGCCTGCTAGAACTCCTTTGCGCATGCTCAGACGATTGACGCTGTTCCCTCTTTGCTCGGCCAACATAATATTTTTTGTGCAACGTTAAAAGTTCTCTCAACACAATTATTTATTTTCTCTTGATGAACATTTTTTAGTACATTCATGGAAAGCATGCAATCATATACCAAACATATTTTTCTTTTTTGACACAACCATTATGTTGAGCCAACATGTATTTCCTCATATGTACAACTTTTTGCATCAGTAATTTTTTACAGTGCAGGCATATATATCGTACACCGGAGTCTCTCCGTCTTTCCCAGCGATCTCCAACGCAAGGCACTACTATCAACACTGAGTAAACACACAAGCACTGAGGATTATTAGATCAACACAAAAGGGGGGGGGGGGAATTATCCACTGCTACGGAGAAATATGCAGTCAGAGACTAAGGCAGTTAGTCTCCCTCCACATCCGACATCCACTCTCCACAATATACAAGGAATGTTCATAAAGTCTTCACCCACCAGTGCACAGTGTTGTCCTCTCCCAATACGAATTCAATGATCTCCTTCACTCAGGGGCCTTCCAAACATAGGATCGCTCCTTCAACTCAATCCACAATAAGATGTAAACACAACATACAAAAGGTTGATCACTTAACTTCCTCCGCACTTCCAATATCCACTTTCCTTGGATTCTCCGTTGTAGCCCGTAAATCACAACATCCACGCCACACCAGCCACTTCCGTATCATGTGGAACAACAGCGGAACAAACTACACTCCTTTCCTGTTCATAAACCAGCCCCTTTTATATCTCTGCTTCCTTCCCGATCCTCCAATCGGTATCCGACACGTCCTCTTCCCACACCTGACGTGTATTTTGGATAATTTCCCTGCCTTGGGCCAACCAGAGAACAGAACTCGTGTTTCACTTAAATTAGTCCAGGCGGAAGTATTTCCCACACTTCAGTTCCGCCCGGAAAAGAAAAGTTCCGCTCGGATTAGTCACCCGGTGACATCCTCCCCCGCCAAATCGTTCTAGTCCCTAGAACGTGGTTGTTTAACCCAGTCCCCAGACCTCTCGGGGGGCTGTCCTCGGTTCTCTCGTTGGGACTGTCTGAGTGGTGATCCGGGGTCCAGTCCCCTTGGCTCAGCCTCTGGGAGCCTCGGAACTATGGCCCATCCTTGCAGCGGTGGAGCGCACACAGTCGGGGCTGGTGGCGCCTCTAGGGGAGGTCTAGGGTAGTTCGGGCATGGCCGAATCAAATTGGGATGTAATACCCATTTTGGTCCAGCCTTTCCCTCAGTTCGAAGTACATAGACTGGCTGCTGGTGCTGCACCACATATGGAACAGGTTCCCAACGGTCACTCAACTTCCCTTTCCCCTGTCGCCGGTTGTCCCGTACCAGCACTCTCTCTCCTGGTAACAACGGGGCTTCTCGTGCCGTTCGATCATACATCTGCTTGTTCTTAATTGCGGCAGCATTTATCCTCCCCGAGACTTGCTCATAGGCGGAGTGAAGGCGCTGGTGGTGGCATCCTACCCACTCGGTCAAACTCGAGGTCTCATCCAACGTGGACACCCCCAATACCAAGTCCGTCGGCAACCGCACGTGTCTCCCGAACATTAGGTAGGTCGCGGCGTACCCCGTAGTGCTGTGGATGCTGTTGTTATAGGCCTGGACCAGTGCAGGAAGGTTATTCACCCAATCGTTCTGACGTTCCTGGTCCAGCGTACCCAGTAGACTCAACAGAGTCTGGTTGAAGCGTTCGCAGCATCCATTCCCTTGGGGATGGTAGGGGGTAGTATGGGTCTTAGTACATCCATACACCCGACACAACTCCCTGATCACTGTGGACTCAAAGTTCGGCCCCTGGTCGCTGTGCAAGAATTCTGGGCATCCGAAAGGCTGAATCACTGCCTTCCATAAAGCAGTGGCGGTCACTTTGGCTGTCTGATCCAAAGTCGGGATGGCCCAAGCATATTTGGTAAACAGGTCGGTGACCACCAAGATGTTTTGGTAGCGGTCCATTGGCCTGCCCAGGGTCAGATAATCCATGGCCAGGATATGCAATGGGGCCCTGGCCTGTATCGGAACCATCGGGGCTTTCGCCTCCTTCCGCGCCTTAAACAGGGTACATCGAGGGCATGCTTGAATGAACAAACTCACAGCGGCCTCCATCCCGGGCCAGTAGAAATGACGCCGCAAGAGTGACAACGTCCTCTCATTCCCCTGGTGCCCCAATTGTGTATGGTAGGCCTCTAACAAAGCCTGCACCTGGCCTCCTGGCACCACCACCTGGCAGACCTCTTCTCCCGACTTCGGGTCTTTAATCGTCCTGTACATCACCCCATCCATCAAGCCAAGGCGTGCCCACTGCCCCAGCAGCTTCCTCACCTTGTGAGTCTGGGCTCGCCGTTCCACCTTCGTTGGCCCCCTCCTCCCTCCACAACCCCCACTGTCAGCCCTTCCTCCGGGCCTATCGGTAACTCTCGTTCACCCTCCGTCTGCTGTGCCTCCGGGAGTCTGGACAAGACGTCGGCATTTGTGTGCTCTCGGCCTGGCCGATATTGGATCTGGTAGTCAAAGTTTGCCAGCTGGGCCACCCACCTTTGCTCCACTGCCCCCAGCTTTGCCGTCTGTAAATGGACCAAGGGGTTGTTGTCTGTAACCACCTGTACTTTAGCACCCCATAAGTAGTCCTTGAATTTTTCACTCAGGGCCCACTTCAAAGCCAGCAACTCCAGCTTAAATGAACTGTAATTTGAATCGTTCCTTTCTGCCGGGTGGAGGCTTCGGCTAGTATAGGCGATCACTCGCTCTACCCCTTGCTGCTGCTGAGCTAACACCACCCCGAGCCCGAGGTTGCTGGCGTCTATGTACAAGGTGAAAGGTTGTGAATAATCCGCATAGCCCAAGATCGGAGCCTGGAGCAGCTCTTGCTTCAGCCTTTGAAACGTTGATTCACACACCGGGCTCCAAGCAATGGAGGGAGACCCACGGGCGCGAGGGTGCCCAGTCCCTGCCAACAGCTGATTTAAGGGTTTGGTAATTTTTGAAAAATCTTTGATGAATCGCCAATAATATCCGACGAAGCCCAAAAAGGACCGAACTTGCCTCAGGGTTTTCGGTGCCTCCCAGCCCTGCACAGCCGCCACCTTCTCGGGATCCTCCGAGACTCCCGAGGCACTCACACAATGGCCCAGAAACTTTACCTCCTTCCTCAACAGGTGGCACTTCTCTGGCTGCAGCTTCAACCCATACTGCTCCATGGCCCGGAACACATCCTCCAGGTGTCGCAGATGGGACTCAAAATCTGGGGAATAGACGATGACATCATCTAGATATACCAGCGTAGAGTCCACCAACTAGCCGCCCAGACACCGCTGCATCAGCCGTTGGAACGTGGCCGGTGCATTGCATAGGCCAAAGGGCATACGGTCCCACTCGAAAAGCCCAAAGGGAGTGGTGAAAGCAGTCTTCTCTCGGTCGACCCCCTCGACCTGGACTTGCCAATACCCACTCGCAAGATCCAAAGTGGAGTACCATACAGACCGTGTCAGGCTGGCAAGAGATTCCTCTATCCGCGGCAGTGGAAAAGCAACTTTCTTTGTGACTTGATTTAGTTTCCGATAGTCTACACAAAATCTCCAAGATCCCATCTTCTTCTGGACGAGGACAATCGGGGCCGCCCATGGACTACTGCTCTCCCGGACAATCCCCTTGTCCAGCAGTCCCTGCAGCAGAGTACGAACCTCCGAATACAGAGTGGGTGGTACTGGACGGTATCTCTCACGACTAGGCGGGGCATCGCCAGTGGGGATCTGATGTTTCACTACGCCGGTACAGCCATAGTCCTCATCATGTCTGGAGAACACATGTTGCCACTTGGTAAGGAGATCCTGCAATTGTTTACTCTGGCTTTCCTCTAGCCCTTCTCCCTGCAGGGACTCTCTGGCCAGGTGAGCAGGCACCTCATTTCCGATCACTTCCAAGGACGAGTCTGTCTGGGCCAAGGTCACTTCTACGACCGTAGGACACACCTGCCGGAAGCTGACTTCCCGGCCCTCTCGCACCTGGTGGGCATCCACCATGGTCACCAGGACCAACCGCTGGTGACGATGTAAATTGACGGGGTAAGGGTTCTCGTTCCATATCTTCACCGGGACTCGGCCTCGGCGAACCACTGCCAGTCCATGGGCCACTGCTACACTCTGGAAGTCCATATAGGGCTCGACCAGCACCCAGCCTGACGACCCGCACTCGTGTGATGGTACTCTTGCCCAGACAATGGCCTCACTCCTTGCTGGTATAGAAACTGCATATCGGCAGGCAACCCACCCGATACCTTCTTGACTCCGTGCCTTGGCCATGTGTACCCGACGACAATCGGCCTCTATCCTTTCCCATTCTTGTCTTTCTGCTGGTGGTAGGGTTTTCTTAGGCCTAGCCTGAAACAACTCCTCCCAGAAGTCTGCAATTACATTCATCCCCAACAGGGCTTTATGGGTTCCTAGGCAATGATCTCGGACAATAACGACCCCCTTCTGGGGCACAGTGATTCCATGAATCTCCAAATCTGTGACTAGATATCCGACATAGGGGATCTCCAGTCCATTAGCCCCCCGTAAGGTCAGCCAGGGTGCTTCTGTTCCCTGTACCTGGCTACCCTGAAACAGCTCCTTGGACAGGCTCTCTGAGACTAAGGTGACTTGAGACCCAGTGTCTACCAGACAATGTATCTTCACCCCATGGATCCATACCTCTACCACTGGGCTATGCCCGATCAGCTGATGCCTGGGGGCGCTCATCCAATTTGGGTCACTCACAGAGGTCCCAGCCACTTGACCCACAGTGGCCGGCCGACCTAAAAATCCCCTTCGGAACTCCGTCGAGAGCCGCATTGGCGACTATAATGCCCTGGCTCACCACACTGGTTACAAATGGGGCGTCCATGTTCGTCCCACTGAAAACGGACTCGGGCCTCCAGTACTGGACGTCTCTCCAGACCTCGTCCTCCCTCGGAGTGCGACCGCTCCCGTGACATTGGTGGTAAGCGTTGGGGGCCTCGTCGCATCTCTTCTAGGAGGGTTTTAGATACCTCTACCATCTGCTCTCGGACTTCTTTCAAGAGCTCAGAACGTAAGGCCTGTTTCCAATCCCCTGATCCAGAGGCAGCTGCCGCTTCTCCACTCACTGCCGCACACACTGGGGAATCCACCACTCCCGCCTGATCCGCTTCTAGGGCCAGAGCCTCTGCTCTCAGGTCTTCAAACGTCATAGCTGGGTCTCTGCGAAATTGAACGCGTAGACTCTGACGGACTGGGCCCTCTTGCAGCCCCAACAGGAACTGGTCTCGTAAGAGAGTCTCTCCCTCTCCCAGGCCATGGTCCCGCTTCTCTCGCAGCCTGATGAACTGCTCCCACAGCCTTAGTGTGAAGGCCCTTAAGGATTGTTGCTGCCCTTGCTCGCAATTGAAAAACTGGGCCCGAAGGACCGCTACTGGGGTCGCATCCCCATATTGTCCTGTGAGGAAGTCCAACACAGCTTGTGCAGTAGCTCGAACCGCCTCTGGGGCAGCCTGGACCTCCCGTCGGGCCTCCCCCTCTAAGGAATTTATCACAAACTGCAGTTTCTGGGGGGCAGAATCCCAGCCAGATATTCGACCTGTGCTTTCCATTCCGACAGCCGTATCTCAGATCCCGGCCCTCCATACTTCGGTGCCCAGGGGGCTCCCAGAAAAATGGGCATGACTCGGGGTGGGGCCTCAGGCACTGCCTCATCCGCCATTGGGGAGCCGCGGTCGCTCAACTCGAGGTGGAACCCTGCCGACTACGCCAAAATCTGTCGCAGGTCAGAGCGGACCACCAATTTAACGGGTCTCGCTCCTCCCTCTAACTTCCACCTCGAGGAGGTCCCACAACACCCCAAGGAACGGACAGACAACCAAGATTAAAATGTAACAATTTTATTTATTTAAAAGTTAGGGGAAAGGGGAGGGGAAACTTTAAAACTACTAATGACTCGAACTATTTTTGTCCACAGATACGGATTCCAGTCTCGATAACGCTCCTCTTCAGCCCTTCCTCGACAACACTCCACTTCAGCCCTTAATTTCCAGCCGACTCCACTCCAGGTAAGTTTAACCCTTTCGAGTCGATCAACGTATATATGCGTTTTGAGTCATTTTCTCCTGATAACCCCGAAAAGAACTTAAATTACACTCTCAGTTTTAATCGTACAGATAAGAGCAATACATCAATCGAATCTGTAAAGGGTCTAGTTTTTTTGGATACAGACATAATAACAAAAAACCTTTGTGCACTTATAAAATAACGATAACAAACAAGGTGTGCTGTCTACAGTCTTTGTCTCCGCTGATCGTCATGTACAAACATTTCATTAAAATGAACTGTAACTCCGTGAATACTCAACGAAGAGACATGAGAGAGATATCTATAGAAAGCCTGGAATGTCTACTTTTAAACTAAACAAGTGCTGCCGAAAACAAATATTCTGAGATAAAGTAATCCATATGAAAACAACGCAATGTCTGTTTTTCATATCTCCCTTCATTATATTTAATGTGACCACGCCCCCGCGCTGAACGCGCTATTCAGATTCAAACTGAAGCGCGCGGCTTGAATACGCCCACACAGAAGAAAAGGCAGCGAGACTGTTCTTCAAGTTTTTATTTTATTTTACTGTTTGCTTCGCGATGAGAGGACTAAGACATAATTCACCCCAAAAGATTTGATGTGGTTGAGGATTTGAGAAATGGATTTCCTCAGAAAAAAGAATGAAGCACTTTATTCAGCAGAGATCATAAACATGAGTAAGTCTCTTTTTATTTATTTGTACTAGTTTTCACATAAAGTGTAAACATTTTACTAGTTAGACTTTTTCCAAATACTTCCAAACTATAATTCCTGACTAAATGTATAATCAAGTGAAACATTATGAAGTTTCAATAACAATATACAATACTATACCATTCAAAAGCTTGGTGTAAATAATATAAATGTGACAAATAGAGATAACTCTAACAAATGTAAAAACTATGCAGTTCTTTCGATTTATTCCCCCTAAAAAAACCTGAAAAATATTATCAGCTCTTTTCAACATTAATAATAATAACGATGATGATAATAAATGGGGTTTATTTGGTAAAAAATAAGATTGTTAAAAGGATTTCTGAAGGATTGTGTGACTGAAGTAAGGATGCCAAAAAATTTGTTTGAAAGTCAGCTTTGATTGTTCCTAATAAACTGTTTAACTTCTCCCCCAAGTGGATATTAAATTATGTTGTGGGATAATTAAATATATTCTTAATAAACTACAAACATAAAATTATATACTTTTATTTTGTCCCCACATTCTTTCTTATAACTCCTCCCTCACAGTGGCACAGTTGAATGAGAGTCTCATTATGCAGCTCATTATGCAGGCCTTTGTTTTCTCAGGTGTAAATCACAATGATATTCATGATAGTTGACGCCTACTCGCATATGACTTTTACCAACAAAAAGTGTTTTAGAAAATTTAAATCAATATATTGTTTTCTGTGAGCGATTAAACAAGATGATTTTCACATCATTCAGAAAGAAAAATTCTAGGCTACAAGCTCCAGTTCTCAACTTTTCCGGCAACCAATTTTATGTATGTGTTTTATTGCCTTATTCAAGTGATTTAACATTTTTAGTTTTTCACTAACCATGCATAAATTTTTTTTTCTCAAAAATACAATCATGTACATGCATGCCTTTCACATATTATTATAGCCCAGTTTGTGCTGATTACAGTGAAATTAGAATTTACCCATTTAGAATATTTATAAGAAACTGAAAAAAGCACAAATGTCAGGGCATGACAAAACTTCTCAAGGCCCCAAACATACCCTAAGACTCCAGAGGGTTAAAGCACAAGGTGATGCACACATACAGCGGGAGCTGCAGACTCACAAAGACTCCAATTGCAGGTAAGTACAAAGCGCAATATGGGTAGATACTCACAGAGCTAGGCAGTTGACGTGCAGAGACTTTCTGGCTCTGGGGGGGGGAGGGGGGGGGGGGGGTGTTGGACTTCAAGACCCAAGGCTGGGCTGTTGGCTTACTGGGGTCCTTGCCCTCAAGTACGTACAAAGTTCCATACACGGGTGGATGAGCACAAGCTGGGCTATTAGCTCACCGGGGCTCTAGCGTTCAGGTAAGTACAGAGTTCAGAACACAGGTAGGTATTCACCGGGCCGAGCTGTTAGAATGCAGGGGTTCTAGCTCCCAGGTAAGTACAGAGTTCAATACACAGGTGGGTATTCACAGGGCTGAGTTGTTAGCGTGCAGGGGTTCTAGCTCCCAGGTAAGTACAGAGTTCAATACACAGATGGGTATTCACAGGGCTGGGCTGTTGGCGTGCAGGGGTTCTAGCTCTCAGGTAAGTACAACGTTCAATACACAGGTGGGTATTCACAGGGCTGGGCTGTTAGCGTGCAGGGGTTCTAGCTCTCAGGTAAGTACAACGTTCAATACACAGGTGGGTATTCACAGGGCTGGGCTGTTAGCGTGCAGGGGTTCTAGCTCCCAGGTAAGTACAGCGTTCAATACACAGGTGGATATTCACAGGGCTGGGCTGTTAGCGTACAGGGGTTCTAGCTCTCAGGTAAGTACAAAGTTCAATACACAGGTGAGCATTCACAGGGCTGGGCTGTTAGCGTGCAGGGGTCCTAGCTCTCAGGTAAGTACAAAGTTCAATACACAGGTGAGTATTCACAGGGCTGGGCTGTTAACTGGCTACTCACCAGTGAAGATATTCAGAGGTCGGTATTCCAAGCAGATACGGGTTTGGTCGATGACTGACGGCTGGTGGGCCTTACAGGTGAGACTGCAAACAATACTGGGCTTCCTGCCCAGCTTGACAAGGGGGCACACGGGGGAGGATCGGCTGTTGTCCTTCGCTTCCCTCGTCGAAGAGACAGCACAGACGACATGCACAAGGCCGGTGGTTGCTGACAAGGCCAATGACACAACGTCACATGGATAAAAAGGGTAAGGCTTTGATTTAAAAGCTTACAGAGATCGCTGAGTGGGTAACGTCATCCAACCTCCTCCAGAGGCGCCTCCAACACCTCCAAGCTCCAGCTTACTTAAGGTAAAGACCGTGGTTGCCACCAATACACTGCTCCTCTCCGTCAGGGCTCTTCCTACGACCGGGGACACAGCCACGGACAAACACCAAACACCACAAAGGCACTACAATTCTTCTCGTGTGTACACTTCAATATAGCGGCACTCACCGCACTCCACACACTCAGTGAAAGAAGATCCGTGGTGTATTCCTGTTTTGGGCTCAGAGTCCTGGCGGGACGTGTCAGATGGACGAAGGCAGGGGGCAGACCACAGCAGGCATATATATCATACACCGGAGTCTCTCCGTCTTTCCCAGCGATCTCCAACGCAAGGCACTACTATCAACACTGAGTAAACACACAAGCACTGAGGATTATTAGATCAACACAAGAGGGGGGGGGGATTATCCACTGCTACGGAGAAATATGCAGTCAGAACCCTTTCTTAAAGGCAGTTAGTCTCCCTCCACATCCGACATCCACTCTCCACAATATACAAGGAATGTTCATAAAGTCTTCACCCACCAGTGCACAGTGTTGTCCTCTCCCAATACGAATTCAATGATCTCCTTCACTCAGGGGCCTTCCAAACATAGGATCGCTCCTTCAACTCAATCCACAATAAGATGTAAACACAACATACAAAAGGTTGATCACTTAACTTCCTCCGCACTTCCAATATCCACTTTCCTTGGATTCTCCGTTGCAGCCCGTAAATCACAACATCCACGCCACACCAGCTACTTCCGTATCATGTGGAACAACAGCGGAACAAACTACACTCCTTTCCTGTTCATAAACCAGCCCCTTTTATATCTCTGCTTCCTTCCCGATCCTCCAATCGGTATCCGACACGTCCTCTTCCCACACCTGACGTGTATTTTGGATAATTTCCCTGCCTTGGGCCAACCAGACAACAGAACTCGTGTTTCACTTAAATTAGTCCAGGCGGAAGTATTTCCCACACTTCAGTTCCGCCCGGAAAAGAAAAGTTCCGCTCGGATTAGTCACCCGGTGACAAAAGCTTGACATGTCTACTTTTAAACTAAACAAGTTCTCCCGAACAAATATTCTGTGATAAAGTAATCCATATCAAAACAACGCAATGTCCCTTTTTCACGTCTCCCTTCATTATATCTAATGTGCAACTCCTCACGTTAGAACACACCAAGAGCTAAATTCAGATGTTTCTGAACTGTTTAAAGTAATAACATGATATAAAAACATGAGCTCGCAATGTATTTCTCTGAACACTTGAAGAGAATTTAAAGCCTGTCACATGAAAACACTGCAGCGAAACGGCACAAAACAATTAGAAGAATATATTATACACATGAAAATGAGTGTTTATATGTGCTTGTGAGATTTTATCTGTCAGGCTGAACCTCACATCAATTGCTATCCATCGTCACAACATGGTAAAGTCATATATATATTTTTTAAGAGCTTCTTAAAATAAATATTCCTGCGAATGCACACGATCCACCCATTAGAACACACTAAGAGAAAAATTCAGGGGTTTTTGAGCCGTGTATGTGTGCAAAATGCAATATTTGACATCGCGAAGGGAAAAAAAAAGTCACATGACAGCCGCGTTTCGGGGCAGCACAAGATGGCCGCCAGCCCAGCGCCACAGCACAAGATGGCCGCCAGCTCAGCGCCACAGCACAAGATGGCCGCCAGCCTAGCACCATAGCCCAAAATGGCCACCTGTCTAGCGCCACAGCCCAAGATGGCCGCTAACCCAGCGCCACAACCCAAGATGGCCGCCAGCCTAGCGCCACAACCCAAGATGGCTGCCAGCCTAGCACCACAGCACAAGATGGTCGTCAGTTTAGAGCCACAGCACAAGATGGCCGCCAGCCCAGCACCACAGCACAAGATGACCGACTCAACGCCTGAGTCGCCCGTCAAGGTGCCACCGACTCTCCATCATAGAGGGCGGAGGAGGAGGAGGCAGGCGTTTACCATTCCTCAAGACCCGGAGAACGTTCCGGAGCGGGCCGCTGCCGTCCAGGAGGACGTTCCCGAGCGGGCCGCTGCCGTCCAGGAGGCCATTCTAGAGGCCGAGGTGGTGCCCGAGGCCGTTCCCGAGGTGGTGCTCGATGCTGTTCTGGAGTTCGAGGTGATGCCCGCTGCTGTTCCGGAGGCCGAGGCGGTGATCGATGCTGTTCCGGAGGCCGAGGCGGTGCCCGAGGTCGTTCCTGAGGAGATGCTCGATGCTGTTCCGGAGGCCGAGGCGGTGCCCGCTGCTGTTCCGGAGGCCGAGGCGGTGCCCGAGGCCGTTCCCGATGCGGTGCCCGCTGCTGTTCCGGAGGCCGAGGCGGTGCCCGCTGCTGTTCCGGAGGCCGAGGCGGTGCCCGCTGCTGTTCCGGAGGCCTAAGCGGTGACCGAGGCAGTGCCCAAGGCCGTTCCAGAGGCGGTGCCCGAAGCAGAGGCGTCTCACGTCTCCACAGGCAGTCCAAAGTCTAGTCAGGTGCCCATTGACTGTCCAGAGTTGAGTCAGTTCCCAGGTGACCCTCTAGAGTCGAGTCAGGTGTTCATGTCAGGGTTAGTCACCGTCGACCTTCCAGTGTCAGGGTTAGTTACCGTTGACCCTCCAGAGTCAGGACTAGTTCCTGCTGACCATCCTGAGTCGAGTCATGTTTCAGTTGTTCCTCTTGATTAAAGTCAGATTCCTATTGACTTTCCCGAGTCGAGTCAGGTGCCCGTTGACTTTCCTGAGTTAAGTCAGTTTCCGGTTGACCCTTCGGACTTGAGTCAGGTGTTCATGGACCCTCCAGAGTCAGGGTTAGTCACCGTCGACCTTCCAGTGTCAGGGTTAGTTATCGTTGACCCTCCAGAGTCAGGGCTAGTTCCTGCTGACCATCCAGAGTCGAGTTATGTTCCAGTTGTTCATCATGAATCAAGTCAGATTCCTATTGATCTTCCCGAGTCAAGTCAGGTGCTCGTTGACTTTCCCGAGTTGAGTCAGTTTCCGGTTGACCCTCCAGAGTCGAGTCAGGTGTTCATGGACCTTCCAGAGTCAGGGTTAGTCACCGTCGACCTTCCAGAGTCAGGGTTAGTTACCATTGCACCCATACTTGCATTTGGATCCTACCCTCTCCTTGTGTTTCCCCTAAACCCAACCGTCACAGTTCATCATTGAATTCAGTGATTTCATCTCTGTTCAGTTTAAATAGTGTCTGTGCATTTATTTTAAATCAAGTCAATGATATCGCTGTAGATGAAGTGACCCCAACTAAGCAAGCCAGAGGCAACAGCGGCAAGGAACCGAAACTCCATCGGTGACAGAATGGAGAAAAAACCTTGGGAGAAACCAGGCTCAGTTGGGGGGTCAGTTCTCATCTGACCAGTTGAAACCAGTAGTTCAATTCCAGGCTGCACGGTGACCTCGGAATAAGAGAGAAACAGACTAATATTAGCGTAGATGCCATTTTTCTAATGATGTAGCAAGTACATCGGGTGTTATGGGAAGTGTTCCCGGTTCCGGTATACCTATTTAATGCAGCCTAAAAATCCTTTAAGGGATTAATCCGTTAAGATGCATTACAGTTAAACTGCTTATTCCAGTTATAGTTTTATTCCGAACAAAAGGTGAAATGGATCTATTAATAATATTCCCATATATCATGCATTCAACCAGACCCTAAAACAGATGTTGCGCCGAGTGGTGGCTGAAGATAAGTGGGACTGGGACAAGATGCTACCCTATGTGCTGTTCGGTGTCCGAGAGGTCCCTCAGGCCTCCACTGGCTTCACTCCGTTCGAGCTGCTCTTCAGCCGACAATCCCGCAGTCTGCTCAACATTGCCCGATATGCCTGGGAACAACAACCATCAGTACACCGCACCACCGAGGAACACGTTTGCGAGATGCAGGAGCGGATCGACTGAGTCATACCCATCATCCGGGAGCACCTCGTCCCGGGCGACCCAACCACGGGAGTTCCAGTGAGGAGACCATGTACTGGTTCTGGTCACCACAGCTGCCTGCAAATTCTTGGCCACCTGGCAGTGTCCGTACACCATCACCAAAAAGGTCGGCCCCTGTTACTTACCGTTTGCGGCAGCCGGGAAAAGAAAAGAGGACCAGCTCTACCACGTAAATCTCCTGAAGTGCTGGGTCGGAACCGGGCCTCAGCTCTCTGCCTACACCAACTCGACTCCCGTGGTCGTTGATATGGATCCTCAACTCTCAGCCGCTCAGAATTTGGAGCTGCAACACCTGGTCAGTCAGTTTCCTGATGTGTTCTCCCCCAGCCTGGGCAGACCCACATCTTGGAGCATGACATCCACACACCACCTGGTACAAATCGTCCGGCAGCAACCCTACCGTGTCCTGGAAACTCGGCGACACGCCATCAAGGAAGAGGTACAGGAGATGCTGAGGTTAGGGGTAATTCTATCATTCTACAGCCCATGGTCCAGCCCCATCGTCATGGTTTCATAGCCCCACGGCACCCTCCGCTTCTGTAACGACTCACGTCACCTTAATGAAGTCTCCGAGTTTGACTGCTACCCAATGCCCTGTGTCGATGAGTTGTTGGACCTTTTGGGAAGGGCCCAGTTCATCTCGACCCTCGACCTCTCCAAGGGCTACTGGCAGGTCCCCTTAATGGAACTGGCCAAACTGGAGATGGCCTTCTTGACCCAAAGCGGTCACTGGCAGTACACATGTCCAGACCTCTCGTCACACCTGCACCTGCTCGTCAAGGGCTGAGCAGCCACACCTGCGCCCCCATCAAGCTCTGGTTACATAAACCCAGCAAACGAACGCAGAGGTGAGAGATGTCACCACAAGACTCGGCTAACCCCTTGTTCTATTGTTTCTGCAAAAAGAAGTGTGTGACACCCAGCCTCACCGCAAACGGGAGAACACGGACCCACACCGCACAAGCGCACCAATAGAAGAGGAAGCCGAGAACAAAACCGCCTCACACCAACGCCCTTTCACCGCCATGCCCTTGATAAAATCCACCCTTCAGGGAACTTACCTGCATCCTCGCATCATGTCCTTCTTCATCCCGCCATACAAGCTATTTTATAATAAAATTCTACTATATTTGTTTTATTAAACTTCAGGCTTACTGTTCTCAAAATGGAAACCAAATCAGCTAATTATTTCAATGTTCTTGTTCATATAGAACTACTCTTACATACAGGAATTAAAGGATCCCTCTCCTCTATACTCTTGTATTTTTGTGGGCTTTATTTTCACCAAGCAAGACATCCCCCCCTTTAAGACTTCTCAAACCTCAGTAAGCATTCGCCTCTAACTTAAGAGGTTCTTACTACTTTTGTGCACATTTAACTCTTTCTGGGTCTTTTCAATTTTAGTCTACTCAAGTTTTTATAGGATCTTTTTCACCTACATAGGGCACCATGTTTTACAGTGCTTATTGTTCTACACTTTCTACCTTATTAGGGCTCAAGCCTGGAGGGCGAGAGCCCTATTGTTTTCCTTAGGATTATTTGTTATTATTATTATTATTATTATTATTATTATTTATTATTATTATTTTTCTTCAAGGTTTCGGGGGCTTTTGGGGCCCTTAACATGCTTAAAAAGTCTTGAAAATTGGCACACAGATTGGAACCTGCGGCCATTAGGGCCGGGCAGAGACTGATACACGGGCGTGGCACAGGGGCTCTACAGCGCCCCCTGGAATACTGAGGGCCATATATCATACATACTTGCACGTAGACATACGAAACTCTGTACACATATAGAACTCATCAATACAAACAACTTTTGTATTGCATATCATAGGCTCCGCCCAACAGGAAGTTGGCTATTTGGGGTTTATTATTCATATTTGTCGTCAAAGTTGTGGGGGCTTTTGGGGTCCTTAACATACTCAAAAACTCTTGAAAATTTGTGCACACTTTGGAATCTGTGGCCTTAAGGAGCCTGCAGAGGCTGGGACCCGGGCGTGTCACAGGGGCTCTACAGCGCCCCCTGGAACACAGTCATAAATGTTGATGTATAGCTCACACATACTTGCACTTATTAATATGAAACTCAGTACACATATAGATCTCATCGTGCCGAACAACTTGCGTATTGCATGTCATAGGCTCCGCCCAACAGGAAGTCAACTATTTAGAGTTATGTAAAAAGCGCATGCTCTGGAATTTGAAATACTTGTCATAGGTTTTTTTCACGATTGCCACCAAACTCGGTCAACATGATCTCAAGACATTGGGGATGAAAAATTGCCAGGGGATTTTTGATATCTCGAACGGTTTGCTCGTGGCGAGGCATTGAAATTATGGTGAGAAATGAGAAACAGGGAGTGTCTAATACCATCCACATACATTTCTTGATTTTAATCAAACTTCACTTAGATTATTCGTTGTATGATGTTGATCGCATATATGTGACTATTAGGAGTCAAAGTTATAGCGCCACCAACTGGCAGCAGGAAGTGTGTCATTTTCAAAATGCTTTGAATTCAGCATCTTATTTTTACTCGATTTGCTTCAAACTTCATCAGAATAATGTAAAAACACAGCCGATATGAATCTGCTGGGGGGATATTGATATCTAATAATATTGTTGACGTGGCAACATGCCAAACTGGAATACTTCTCAGGTGATTTTGAGGCATATAACATGATTAGAATTTCATCAAACTCAGAACACATATCAGTATTAGTGACAGCTAGACACTGGCAAAAGTTCATAAGAGGGCGTGGAAGAGGCACTCTATAGCGCCACCTTTTGTCAAAAGTGGGGGGGTTAGTTTTAGCTACAGACACCAAACTCGGTACATAAATTGTTCTTATTAAGACGGACAACTTTCTAATTCACAGTCATTAGCTACGACCAACAGGAAGTCGGCTATTTTGATTTGAATGTGGATTTTTTTTTTACATTTAGCTGTGAATTAATGCATACTGCTCAGCGGAGAGTAACACTATACACACCAAACTTTGTCTACATGTTGAAAAAACATTGAGGAACTTAAATTACCAATGGATTTTGGATAGCTTGAATGGTTTTGACGTGGTGATTTTTTTAAATGACAGTAAAAAGGGAATTATTAATTATCCTGCATTTTTAAATTCCAAACACTTCAAAACCTTTTTTCATACAGAAAAAAAAATAATTCTGAGTAAATATGGATAGTTTCACGACTCTACAAAACTGTATGGGTAACAGAAAATTAAAAAACTGTCAGACATCTCATCTCACTCTGTCCCTCTGTTTGAGTATTATGTGCTGAGACTTACATTGTCTGAGAGAAAATGCGCCCCTACAGGTGCAATTCCTGAAAGGGAAATTCGACTGAAAGGGAGGAGACTTTCTCTTTTGGTTTCACTTTTAAATCGGTTAAAATACAAATAAATACTTGGATTTAATTCACACTGACAAGCTAAACCAACATATATGATTATTATCAGGTCAGGGCTCATTAATAATTGATGTGTGGTCAGTGATACGTGAGAAACAGGAGAGATGAATCACGGCTCTGAGCACCAGCGTGTGGAATGACGAGCTCAGAAAAATGAGTTTATTGTTGTTTTATAGCTTTTAAAATTAAAATATTAAAGCGATAAAACACAATTCACCAATTAGAACACACCAAGAGCTAAATTCAGATGTTTTTGAACTGTTTGTGTGAAAATGAAATATTTGAGGCTGCCTATATCTGAAATCACCGCTCCGATCAGCGCGTACAGTGTCACGATGTCAAAACAAGCGAATTTATTCTTGTTTAAGAGCTTTTTAAAATAGAATATTGCCACAAATGCACACAATACACCCATTATAACACAACAAGAACTAAACGCAGGTGTTTGTGACCCGTTTAAGTGTGCAAGACTATTTGAAAGCGCGACTGGCAGAATAACATTTATCTCTCGAGCTGCAGGATCCTGCCTTTCGTCGTACGAACGAACACATCACGGACAAGATTATTTCAAAATACATAATAGCTTGGCTAATATTAACGAATACAGCCACGTGAACATAAACGGTTGAGAAATAAATCTGAAGTGGATCTACTGGGTTTGAATATTAAGTGACCGCATTTACCTGCTTCTGTCTTCAATTTTAATCTATATATATACAAAAGGAAACTCATTCGTCTTGGCTGCTTTTTTTAAATGTGTGTGCGTATTTAATTATTTACTTTTTTATACATTTTGTATAATTTCATAGTTTATTTATTATAATTATAAAAACATAAATAAATGTAGCCACTTCAAACTCATTTGATACTGACCTATGACATCCTGTGACATGATATTTATTTGAATTTACATAATCTCATGGATGTAACAGTAAATCTGTTCAGCTCACAGATCAAGACTAAGCTGTAATGCAAGCAGAACTTTCACAAATGCTTATAAGTCAATAATCATTACAAAACACTTACAAATCATTTAAGGGATTTAATAACACTTTAAAATAATGTCTAATTTGTTAACATTAGCAAATGCATTGATAACACTTTATAATAACTGCACTCATTAGTAAATAGTCAGTTCATTCTTCATAAAGCCTTGTCCCAAAATTAATAGTCAGTAGTAAGCAGTTTATAAATACAGCTATAAATAGCTTGTTCTTGGTTTATAAGCACATTTATTAAAAAGGAGAGTAAAGGGTCAGTTATCTTCCTATGAAAAATAAAAAAATAAAAAAAAACAAACAACAACACAGATTGATACAGAACTCAGAAATGTTATTGTGGATTTATGATAAACTCAGCCTGTAAATGAATTCATTCTCCTCCAAGAAGACACAAGTAGTTCACACCAAACTTTTTTAACATGAAGCCAATATACTGAAGATGTTAAATTTCGAATGGGTTTAGGATACCTTAAATGGTGTGGCCATAGCGATTTATTAAAGTAACATAAAAAAATACAATAGTTATTTTACTATATCTTTAAAATTTTTAATTCCAACTCTTCATAATTTTTAATATACGTTGAAGTCATCATTTGAAGGAAGCACAGTGAGTTTCATAGCTTTATCATTTTCAAGAGCCAGCATAAAATTAAAACTATCATAACATATAAATCAAGCTTACAATTCTTACTACCAATAATGACCACCAGATGGAGCTAGGATTACTTTTAAATAATTATTGTAGAAACAAGTATGATTTAAATCATTTATAGAAATTTTTCAAAGAAAAATAATATGAATTTTATGTATTTTACTGATAAAATGACCCTCACTTAATTAGAATAACAAGCTGCAGTATTGTGAACCGTATATTAAGAATAATTCTTTATACGCTTTTTGGACAGATATGTTTTGAGTGAGTCTCGAAGGATCAGCACCACACCCTCTTTTACCACTGTTTAAAGAATGTATCTTAAAGAACAGGTGCGGATGAATTTTGAATAGCTTGAATGGTTTTGTCGTGGTGATTTTTTGAAATAACAGTAAAAAAGTAACCAGTAAATGTCTTTTATTTTTTTTAAGTGCAGCTTCTAAACACTTAAAAAAAAATGTACACATAGAAGACAAGTCATTCTGAGGAAATATGCATAGTTTCATGACTATACAACACTATATGGATGATAGAAAATTAAAAAACTATCATACATCTGATGTCACTCTGTCCCTCTGTCATGTGGGTAATGTGTGTGTGTGTGTGTGTGTGTGTGTTAAGTGAATTAGGTGTGAAACTATCAGGGAGCATTTAGTCTCCAGCGCCAACATTTTACAGAACTGCCACTTTCCTGGAGTCTCAGAATTACTCGGTGCCAGGCTCTGAGAGATCTAAGATTCCAAAAAATGATTTAATTAGAATACCATGAAGTATTGTGAAATACTATATATTAAGGCTTTATATATAGGCTTTATGAACAGATTAGAGTGACTCGTGAAGGACCAGCACCACCTCCTCTTGTTCGATGGTTTGAGGAATATATCTTCCAGAATCCAGGATTAAGATTTAGGAGCTCATTTTTATTCCACCTCCTTTCCTGAAAGTCTGTCTTGCAGAATTGACTAAAAATTAATCTTCACATTATTTCCTAATTATTTTGCAATTCTTTTTGTCAGTTCTCCTTGACCTGTTTTTCTCTTCCAGCTTTCCTGGACTATTGTATAGCACTCATAAATGATTAAATAAAAAATAATGGTAGTTATTAAGATTGATATGGTTTGGAATTGGTAAAATGTGCTTGGAAAAAAATCACAATAAAACAATGTTTTAATGTTTAAGTTTGGAATATTAACTGACATGAATGAATGTTATATAAATATTGTTCATGTTAACATAATGTTTATGAATGGAATCTTATTGTAAAGTGTTACTAAAGTTATATATATATTGTTCTGTGAATGTGATTTTAAAGTCTAGATGATTCGGATTAACCCTTTAACTGCCATATCCTTTAAAACCTCACTGCCAGAGGGATATTGTGAATGCATGTGCCCGCTGGGCACAGTTTACCTGATGCCACCGGGGTGGCGATGGCATTGGTGGCTTGAGCCCGCCATCGCTGCTTGCAGCTATATTTTCATTTGTTCTCAGGTTAGGTAAAGCAAGTTAAATCTGTCCTATATATCTCATAAGCATTCACATTGTCATATATACAAAACAGATTTCTCGGTCTGTTCTGTTCAAGTTTAGAAATCAGAGTCTTTTGGCAGATGAGCTTCTTAGTTATAGTTAAGCATAAGTTTATTGTATATAGATTAATTACATTACAAACAAAATACTAATATAAAAACAAACATATAATTTGCAAGCTTGTTGTTCAGAGGCATCAATGTCAAGGCCCCTGGCACCGGAGAAGCTGTTCCACAGAACCAGCATCTGGTTTCCTCATTGCACTTCAGTCCCTTGTAGACAGCAGGTGGATTCCAGTGTCTTGTTATGTCATGAGGTCTGGAAATACCCTAAGAAGCTCCCTATAAGAAGCCTTCAATTTTCCCATATTTCTTCTCCAGGACTTTCTTCATTGATGCCTCCTGCTCTGAGTCTGCAAAACAGCATTCTATGGTAACATCCCTTTTCTTCAGTTTTCTTTCGCAAAGCTCTTACTAATGCTGTACGTTTCATTTCTAGCTATAATTTCGCTATATGCTGTATATAGTAGCTCAATTAATGCTTTTAAACAATTATAATATAACGTGTGGTGTCTTTCTTAATAAACCACTTAACAAATAAAAACGATTATAATACAGTATAATGTGTGGTGTCATTTTTAATAAACCACTTTCCTAATAAAAAGATAACAATATATGCAGTTACAATATAAAGGTATCACATATAAAGAAAAAGGCAAACATGCAATAGGACGAATGCATATTTTCCTCAACAATACATTTCCAAATAATCATATATAATTAAGAATATTCAGAATATTCATTATTAATTATCTAATTGAAGATAAGAATATTTAAAATGTCACCTAAATTACAATAATAAAGTTTATAATTGTCTTCTGAAAACATAAATAGTCTAAGACAAACAAGCATGTTACAGAACAAATTCTTTTTGACCTTTTGACCAATAAATTTCCATGGTTTACCATGATTTTTTTTTTTTTTTCAAACATTTGTGATCGCTGAATACAGATTTTTTTATTACTATTATTATTATAATTTTTTTTTTTAATAATTTCCATTTACTTATATGACAACTCTTCCAGACCTGGAAGTCATAATTTCAAAATTGCCAGGTAATTCCAGGTTGTTCATGACTATGTTGCAAATACATTTAAAATCAAGAAAGAAACCTGGTCTCAATCAACAGTCAAATGTTGAGCTGCTGCCTCTGCTGGTATCAACCATAAAAATAAACACTTTTCAGTAGTAAAAGATGATAGTAGATACATCGGCTGTTAATTCAAAGATTAACATGCATATTTTCAGAATGCAGGTAAAGAAAACAACACGTGCACACAAGTACACACACAAGCACACACACACACAATGTTGATGTTTTTGCACCTTTGACTTTTGGCTATGTTTGAGCTCTCATAATGTTTAGTACATTTAGATAATCCCATTTGCTTTTATGGTTCTCAATTGCTCCTCTCCCAAACCCAAGAAAGTGTATGCATTTATTTTTGCTAAATTTAAATAAGAAAATAACTAAACTGCCAGTGGTCAGAGGAGGACAACCTAAGGCAGGGCTTCACTGCCATTGGGCACCTGAAGGGATGTGTAATCTGTGCAAAAGGAGTGAGTATGATGCTTTGAAGGGACTTGAAGAAATTAGTCTGCCTCGACCCAGATTCCACTCCACAATAGATGTTCAATCCTGCTCATTTAAAAAAATGGCTCATTATATAAAGATGTAAGTACACCATTTTGTTTTTTAGATCATTTGGTATGATCACATCCTGAAGCAAATAGCGACCAGTTGTATAATGGGAACGGGTGTGGGGCACAGAGAACCATCTCAGACAATTAGGAGTTGTAACTTCATTAAAATACAGAGCACAACTGTTACAACAGGAGCAACTTCATTTACATTAAGGGCAGTAAACTATAACTGTATAAAAGGTTTGAGCTTAGGATGTTCGTGGTCCATGCTGTTGAACCCAAGCTTCTACATGTACTTTCTCTTTGCTGTGTTGCAATAACCATCTTCATCGAGATCTTCAATGTCCTGATATTTTTTTTCTTACAGTAGGTCCACTTAAACCATCTACAATGAATAACAGAAAAAAAATTGTTTTAACTGAATTTGATCTGCAAATATCCCAGTGAAATGTAAGATGGATTTGATTATTTAGAAAATAATTACTGCCTTATTAAATGATCAACATGACATAATTACCTTCTGTAACATCATTAGTTACCTGTGCTTATATCTTTATTAATCGTGGCATCAAGAGTGTCATAAATATGAGCAGTTCCTGTAATAAATCAATGCATCTTATGAATTTAAGCCCACATAAAAATATTGCTTTTATGTTGACACTGCTAAACTCAACTACATATGTGAGGTGCTATTAACATTTTAAATTGCAGTTAATATTTTGTTATGCATTATTCATAATTAAATGAAACTGAATTACATCAAATAAAAAACACCAAATGTCAGTTACACAAATATATTACACTTTGGAGGAGGGGAAAATTATTTAAGAATCTCAGCTTGTAAAAAATTATGGTAAAATATTTATGTTTAATGAGTAAAGACTGACCAGACGTGAGTGCTGTATATACTGCTTCACTCTGGTTCTGCTCTGATGTCTGCCTGCTGTTCTTCTGTTGACTGACACTAGAGGAAGACTGAGATCTTCCACCTAGACAAACATAAAAAGATTTTGAGGAAATAAGGGGGTCAAAAAATTACTATAATAAAGTCTTGGGCATGTCAAAGATTAGTGACAACATTGGCTTTGATGCATTTTTAGTTTTTGTGCAGCATTATATTTACATTTTTTCTCCCTCCTTTGTTGTTCGTGGCTGTTTTTGCCCCATTGACTTCCATTATAACAACATTTTTTTTTTGATTGCAAAGCCATGACACCATAAAATCATGCATTCTTAATTGTTTGTGTTTTTCCCTGCTGGGAAGAGATAAAAGTTGTTATTTTTACAGTTGATCACTAGGTGGGACCATTAACCCTTTAGATATGCCTGCGCAAAAAAAGCTTAGTTTCTGACTTGTATATGGAGCTATATGGAGTATTACAGCATATTATATGGTGTGTGTGTGTGTGTGTGTGTGTGTGTGTGTGTGTGTAAGAGAGAGAGAGAGAGAGAGAGAGAGAGAGAGAGACCTTTGCACACTTACCTTGATGTATTTAAGAAAATCAAAATTTTACACCTCAGCTCTCAGAACTACATGGAGTAAACAAAAGTGTATTTATGCACCTGCTGCCTTTTGATGGTGATGACAAGTATAGACTAAACAAAACCAAGGTACGTGGATTTAAACGCTTGCATGCCATCCTGCTGGTCATTTACATTTACATTTACATTTAATCATTTAGCAGATGCTTTTATCCAAAGCTACTTACAAATGAGAACAATAGAAGCTGTCAGGTCAACAAGAGAACAACAACAGTATACAAGTGCCATGACAAGTCTCAGTTAGTCTAGTATAGAATGCATAGCCAGGTTTTTTTTTTTTTTTTTTAAATGAAAAGACAAGAAAAGGAAAAGGGCACATAAGATTTAACCAGTGAGTTTAGGTAAGTTGGTGCAGTGCCAGTGGTCGTCTTGTAGGCAAGCATCGGTACCTTGAATTTGATGAGAGCAGCTACTGGTAGCCAGTGTAACCTGATGAGGAGAGGAGTAACGTGAGCTTTTTTTGGCTCATTGAAGACAACCCTCGCTGCTGCATTCTGGATCATTTGCAGAGGCTTCACAGTACGTGCAGGAATGCCCACCAGCATTGGTGAGAAGAGCAGCAAGCGACATGAGAAAGGGCTTGACTTGTACCAAAGTTTTAGAAATGATTATGCAGTTTGACCCCTCCAGCGAGCTGCAGCTTATTTGAAGTTGATATTGCATTTTGGTTCATAATACATTATGTTAATAATTCTGATGCAAAGTAGATTTTTTTTTTACAGTATTTTAAGGTTTTAAACTGGCTTTACCATCAAGAAAAGACAAGCATTTCACACACAGGCCATCCGTACTTTTCACCATCAAAAGGCAGCAGGTGGATAAACACACTTCTTTTTTTATTGTTTACTCCATGTAGTTCTGAGAGCTGAGGTGCATATTTGGATTTTTTCAGATACATCAAGGTAAGTGCACAAAGGTCTCTCTCACTCTCTCTCTCTCTCACACACACACACTATCATTTGCCATTATCCTCCATATACAAGCCAGAAACTAAGCATTTTTTTTGCACAGGCCTATCTAAAGGGTTAATGGTCCCACCTAGTGACAAATAGCAACCCAGTCTCACGGCAGTTCGTCATTGAGGACACGAAATTTAATCTATTGAATCGTCTTTATGGACACGAATTTCCCTTTTTTTTCGTGTCATACAGAACGACCTTCAATCTAATGTATTTCAATGGGACGTTTTTTTTCGCGGCTGCACCTCGTTTTTCTTTCGAGAGCACAGTATTGTTTTTTTTCTCAATTGTTATTAATTTAGCAAACTTTAAGGGCTACACTACCCAACATTTAATCAGGAGATTTTAAGCCTTTTTGTATTGCTTTATATTCGATAGGCCACTCAAAATGAATATATTTATTCGTGTCCATGGGGACGTCTTTCAATCTAATCTATTTGATGCACCTCGTTTTTCTTTTGAGAGTAACGTACATTATTGTTTTTTTTTTCTCATTTGATATTCATTTTGCAAACTTTAAGGGCTACATTAATCTACATTTATTAAAGAGATTTTAATCCTTTTATTGCTTTATAATCTGTAGGTTACTCAACATTGTAAACCATCGTCAGTGCTCCTAACAGTCAAAATATAATAAATATATTTTTCCTGGATGCGACTGCAGAGCTTGAGTTACGGCTATCGCTGGTTTCTTTATAGAAATACCGGGTTTCCATCGGTTTAATGTGTCAAATCTTAGAGTAGCCTAACTACATTTCCCATGAGCCTTATCGACCGTTACAATGCTGAAGACGACAGATGAAACTGCGGACGCGCCGCCGATCCTCTTTTAATGATATCCTCATCTTTTTTCAACACAAACGCAAAATTGTGGTTGATAATTCAACAATACTATGTTATGGCCATCAGTTTTATTTGTTTCCAGCATTACCCATGATCATCAGCTTCCGTTGCTATGGAGACGGAGCCAGCCCGCTTTGCAATTGGGTGATTTCTTTGGTGATTTCTCATTGCGCTCAAACCACTTTCCAGGTAAGTTAAGTTATGAGGCTCCTAGATTCATATGACGTAACGATTAAGTTTTGCTTAAATGCTATACAAATTGTTGTCTTTCTTTGCCATTATAGATTCACATTGTTTACACGTTAGGGCAACGAATTAAAGCCCGTCCATGGTTTCCTCATTATCAGAAAAGAAACCTGTGAAATTAGGCTTGCTAAATGGCTAGCCAACTTTAACATAAGATAACAATTCCAGTTATCTAGATGATGTCATTTTATTTCGATCATCGTGGTTCACACACAACGTCACTGTAATGTGTCAGTAATAAAAATATTATAACTTGATCTAACGTTATACAGCACATAACGCTGCCTTTAAATCTTGGATGACGAACTCCAGACACATGTTAGGGGCTTTACAAATTACGCGCCTTTTTTTATTACGCGCCTTTTCACCGTCGCAAAGGAAATAGGAACAACGTGAATATGTATCCATTTATCTTAAGTATTTATTATAAAATGAGAATCACTCACTATTAGGGTACACTTTTTAAATGATTATATCAACATAATACTACATAATTAACATTTTCTGTTGTTCTCCTTGCAGATCCTGTCAAACTCATCACCTGTCCTATAGCTACACCTGATTTTTAAAACCCAACGGCACTTTTAAGAGCCAACCTCTATCTCTTTATTTTCTATATCTTACATCCTCTCTGTTCTTAATATCTATATTTCTGTCCATCTCTTCAAACTTTATCTGTCTCACATCTATTGCTCTTTCTTTTCTCCCGGTCTGTCTTTGTCTACCTGTCTTACCCATCTTTGTCAGTCTGTCTGTCTGTCTGTCTGTCTGTCTGTCTGTATCTGACTGCATTGCAATGGCCACCAAGCATAAACTTGATTCAAAGGATCCCCACTACAAAGAGGGGAGACGCATGGCTCTGGAGCTGAAACATGAACACATTTTAGCTGAAGCCAAGGTTAGAGTTTTTGTACACCTCAATCATTTTATACTTGAACATAACAAATTAAAGTAAAACATGATGAGGAATGTGTAAGAATGATGAGTGCAGAAGATTTAATACAGGTATATTGCATGATGCATCCTACCATGCTCTGTTAATAAGGGAATATAATAATAATAATAGTATATGCAGTTCCATTCCCCACAGAGACTTGGAGAATCTATTCCAAGGCTCATTTAAGCTGTTCAACACCTTACTAACACACTATGTTGTGTTTTCCTTTCACTAGTTACCTGCCTTTTGGTTACAGTCCTTTTAAAAACATCAGTCTTACAAGAAATATTCACTCCAATACACAGAGAGCAGCTGATGAGAGAAAACGTGTACGAGACCCTCCACACACCTCTAAAAGGGACTCTGTAGGACGTGGTAAGCCGAGGGGAAGGCGAGGAGGGCGACGCCATGCCTCCGCTACAGGTTATATTTTAATTATTTGACATTTGTAGGAATTTACTATGACCAACTCAAATTAGAACAATGTAATTGTTTATTGAGAGTTAAAAAATTCAAATATCTAAAAAGACATTAAAAAGTAGATAAACATTTCAGTGACACTATTGTAGAAGACACTGCCAAGTACTTAACAAACATATGTCTGATTTCATAAATTGTTTAGTATATAGGTTGAAAAGAAGAACAAGAATGGAGTGTGATAGCCTAACTTGTTCTTATTCTTCTATGTCTTGTTTTACAGCCACATATCCCACGTTTGAGTGCTCCCTTTCATCCAGTGTTGAGGTTCCTTTTACTGCAACCTCAACTAAACTAAATCCTCAAGAGGAATTTGGTAATTCACAGTGATTAATTTATGCAAGTACAGTAAATAAAAAAAATGTTAATTCTAATACTGATCAGCTGACTTTTAATTGTTTCTTATCTACAGTAAATTATCCCTTACCGCTTTATTTTTGTATTTTCTTTACAGAAAAAAATATGGAGAGGCTCTCTGACATTTTGGCGTCATGTCCTTCTGCTGGTCAGCCTCAAAGTAGCTCTGCATCATCATGGTCTTTTCGGCAACAGAAAGCCTCAGAGCGCTGGAAAGAAGCAAGACCATACCACCTAAAATGCCTTATTTCAAAAGAGGCTGTTGGTCATCCCCTGTGTGGCCTTTGCAACAAGCCTGCTGTTATTAGGTTGGTTTTCATTAATACCAAACTTTAATTGCCCAGGGTAGGTGACATGTCTTTTGGGATTGGAGAAGACTTAGATACCCAGATGAAAAACACATTAATGAGAAAAGTAAATCTAGGACCTTCTTGCTGTGAGGTGACAGTGCTAAACATTGAGGCACTATTCAATCCTATACAATAAAATCAAACCTAGTAAAAGTGAAGTAGCTTAAATATACTGTACAGTACTTTATATGAGTTATTCACCTGAAATAATGTATTATATTATAATATTGTTTTCTTTTCTCCCTAGGTGCAGAGAGTGTCTTCCTGAGGAGTGGTTCTGTGGGGACTGTGATGTATTGCATCACAAAAAACAGCCACTCCACAACAGGGAATGCGTGATTCGTGGTTTTTTTGAAGCCATTCCTTCAACCACATGCATCATCAAAGGGGAAGCTGGATTTTGCACCCATGAGCAAGGTACGTTCTCACGAAAGCTTTAATTTTGCTGTTCAATGTGTGTCTGCAGACAGTTACAGATAATCTAAATTATTGGTTTTCCTTCTTTTTGCCAGCTTGCATTTTGCCAACTGTGAAGATGCCAGACTGCTCCTGTGGAGGCACAAACTTCACTGTCTTACCAGGCAAACCAGTGATTTTAATTACCATCAATGGTAAAAAAAAAAATATATATATATATATATATATATATATATATATATATATTACAATTTTTATTTGTAGATTTGATGTTTTTCACACTAGTGTGCTGTGGCATTGTGCTTACAATTGCAGAAGTGTCAAAACATATGGAATAGCACATGATATTGTTATTAACTGAAACAAAGACAGATTTTTATTTTATTTTTGTCCTTCACAAAGAAAAAACATATAACCATCTTTCCAGCATGATGTCCAATCGCCACAGCAGTGTGGAATTTAGTGAATTAGAAAATATTTATATATTATAAAATTATAATAATAATATAATGTGGGATTATAGGAACTTGTGCAATATCTCTCAACCATTCACAATGTGCAGAATTAACTAAGTGTTGTAAAATTAAGTATGTGGTAAATGTGTATTATATTTTTAATAAATTTTTTGTTCCAAGGGCGTTTTGACTTGCATCAGCCACTGTATGAATGTCAAACATGCCAGCAGCAATGGACCCCTGCCTTTAAAGACCTCCTAAGAAGTGGATATTGGCCAGCCTCCATCACCAATTCCACACTTTATACCCTGGACCTCTTGAGCTCCCTTCAGGAACTCAAGATCATATCTCCGGGATTCTCCAGACAAGCCTTCGCAAAGCTGCTGGAGCATCGGACTAAGTGTGGAGGAAGAGTAAGTGTAAATGTTATTACCATTTTATAAAAAAAAATTAAAAAAAATAATCTATAAGACCACATCACAAATAATATTTCATTCTATATATTTTCCAGTCTGGACCTATCAACGGCGATGCACTGCAGCGCAGCTTTTTAGAGCTTTCGTATGCATCATTTGAGGAAGACCAGCTCTGCTGTGGTGCTCCTTTCACCTGCCCAGCCTGCACACCAGAAATGTTGGCTGTTTCAGCAGATGGAAATAGAAAGCTATATCGCTTTTGCCGAAACGGAAGGTGATCTTTCTTCCAGTCTTTTTATTGATTTATTTTCTTCCTTCATATATTTCTTGAATGGATTTTTTATTTTTCTTTCTTCCTTAGCTCTGATGATCCTGGCTTTTTTGAGGGGCTCTTTGTGGCTGAAGACAGTGTGGTGTCTAGATTTGTCGACACCATACAGAAAGCAGTGAAAAATGCAAGTTGACAAAATAGTTTTTACAATAATAACCGTAACCCCAACTTCAATTACTTCTGCCTACCAATTCCAAAATCAAATTGAGAGAATAAATGCCATATATTGAATGACATCTTTGCTTTTATTTGATTTGTCATGTTTGTTTTGTGTGTCATAGACACAGGGAAGAGGCACATGTGGGGACTCCCAATGGACAGCAGCGAGGGAATCTTCAAGGAGGGCTTCAAAATTGGACGAAGAGGGGATGGAGGTTGCTGTGTGTCGTCATGGGTTCCTTTTGAAAGCCCTTAATATGTACAGGGGAGAGATATTTGCCTACCCTCTGTACCTTCAAAAGGAGCTCATGCCAGCCAAGGCACAATTCTTCGCAATGGATGTGGCATGCAAATACTGGCCATACCTGGAGAAAGTTGCTAGTGTCCTTCCTGCTCTTCAGGAGCTGACCACTATGAAACCCTTTCTCAGTGTAATGCATGCTCGAGCCCATGCTACTAAGTGTGAGGTGTGTATAATATTTTAGCATCATATGTACATTTGTAATATTAACAAGCACATTAATACCATTTCTTGCATGGATTGTAATGCCCTTTGATGCAGATTGTGTTTTGTGATATTGTCCTATATAAATTTAATTTAATTTAATTTAGTTTCTTTCACCCTTTACTAACAGATTAATTGGAGTGGCAGGAACCAGGAAGGAGCAGGGACAACCGCTGGTGAGGAGGTGGAGCAAGTGAACAGTTACCTTTCACGTTGTGCCCTGACGACCAAATACATGTCAAAAGCAGGTGATCGGAGTTTGCAAAATTCGTGTATACTTTTTTTTTAGATTGATCATCATAACCTCATTATTTGCTTTAAACAGCATGGGTGGACATGCTTACATTGCATGCAATGGGGTGGAACGAGAAAAAAAATCTCTCTTTACATCAGGCACTTTCCACAAGATATGTGAAGGTAAGTCTCTTATTAATTGTTTTGTGTGTCCTTTTGTTGTGTTTACTTGGCCTGTTGGTAATCATACAAAGTTGTAATCCTGATTATTGTATAACACTGTTCATCAGACTTGTCAGAGACTCCATGATGAGACTGCAAGGCTAGCTGACCTAAAAACAGAGCTAGATTGCACAGATGAATTGGTATCACAGTGGCTATCTGATGTAAAGGAATGGGCAGCTGGTGGTAAGCATGACCAGATAAAAGAAACAACAAACATCCCTTTCTACCATCTACATTTTATGTTTGATATTAAAGAGCAGAAAAAATAGTAGGCGGATCATCATCTAATGTGATGCCACATTTATGTCAGGTTTATTAGAATATTCCAGTTCCTTGCAGGAAGTGCACATACTAACTTTAAATAAGTTTGATTAAAAGGTTTAACATAAAATTCAAACAGAGAAACGGTTCTGTGTTGTTTTAACAGTGAATTTGCTCTCACTATTTCTTCTACAGAGACACCTGGTACATCTCGTGTCAGTCAAGGCACAACACACAAAGAAATTCAGCAGTCAATTGAGGGGCTCTACCTTAGTGTGAGGCACCGGAAGCGAACCCTCTACCGTCAGAATGGTATAACTCTACAATATAATAGGCTGATAAATTCAAGCTACTGTATGCATCCTACTCCACCAACATGGAATTAGCAAATAATGTAGTAGCACAGTTCAGCTCAATCATTGAATTCTGTTCTTTAAATGATAAGTCTGTAGGATTTAGTGGTATCGATCATTGAGATTTGACGATTGCAACCAGCTTCCCTCACCTCTTATCTTTCCAAGCTACAGTAGCCGACAAGAAAATGTGTGAGGTACTATCTAAACCCAGTGTTTGTTTGTCCGTTGTGGGCTACTGTAGGAACATGGAGGTGCAACATAGCGGCCTCCATGAAAGGGGAATGTATTTAGATAAAAAAAAAAACTGCCCATTCTAAAGTAATTAATGCACAATTATTATTTTCAGGCAATCATGAAAAGTGTGTGTGTGTGTGTTATTCCTGCAAATAGATTCCCCCCAAAATTTTACACACTGGACCTTTGTTTCCCATGTCAGTCTACATTATAATTTTCACGTACTTCAACAACTTTTTTTTTTTGTAAGTTTTTGGTGCTATAATATCTTTCTTGCTTAAGAGTGCTGTCAAAAACCTCTGCCTCTGTACTTCATGTCTTTCTAGACAGCAGCAAGTTTCGCCATCGCCTTCGAAGGAAGCTGGCAGAAGACAAAAAACTCCTTCTTCAGGAGATACAGAAATACAATGATCTTGTACTAGAATCGGCAACAACCATTGACATAGCTGTGGTGGAGCATTCCCTAACTGGAGAGAATACTGTGTCTCAAATTTGGCCGTGGGAGGTTCATGGCAGTGGTATGTCTGTTTTTAGATGCTTCACAGGAATTTATTTTCAGTTCTGCTTTATAGAGTATACTGAACTAAGGCATGCATGTTACATATTGAGTATTGTAATATTAATTTAGTTTATTGGTGTATTTTCAGTTTTCTTATGTATCAATTTGATAAAAAAGTAAATGTTTGTAGTGATTATGCAAGATTGTCTCATGTATACATATAACTGTTATTGATTCTTAGCAAACATTTCAATCAAGAAACGAGTGCACGACCAAGTGATGTTAACAAGGCGACTGCATGAGGAAACAAGAGTTTTGGTTTTGGAGATGGCACAACACTGCACATGGTTGCAGAGCTTGGCAATGGTTCTCAAGAACAAGTTGGCTGAAGAGGGTAAGTTTAATTAAAACCCTGTCCATCTAACACACACAAAAAAAAAAAACACATCAGTCACAGAACTTGATGGAGTAGAACGGTTATTGCTCTCTTTGCCGAGGTCCTTTAACACGTACATAAAATGGGGATTAAAGTTGTTACTGTAGCTATGTTAACAAGTCAGTAAGGCTATAAAGATTCACATTTGCTTGAAAGATGTGCAGATTTGTTGTAGTATTTCTGTTACTTGAAAGCATAAATTAACAAAGTAATTTGAACATTGAAATTTGTGTCCTGATGTGTTACACGTGGTTAGAATAACATCAAGATTAATCTTATTATTATCATCTCCTCCAGTCAACATAGAAAACCTTGCTGGTCAGCAAGTAACAAAATGTCTTATTTCAGCACAACTGTAGTGAAGAAGAAAACTGTTAACTTAAAACAGCTATCAGATATCATATATATATGCTGCTTTGGGCCTCCCTCCATAAAGTCACCTCAGTGAGCCATGTTGCCTTAAGTTGTTTTATACAGAAGCTAGCCTGGTCCCATGTCAGCGATATACGTAAAAATGCCAATCATCCTGCTATGTAGATTTGAATAGGTGATATCTTTTTACTCCATTTAAGTTCTTTTGCCTTAAGAAACAGTCTTAATATAGTTTGTCTTTAATGTAATCTCGTTTGTATTTTGAGACGTAGACCAGGGAAATGAGGGATTTTGCTGTCTCTTAAGAAGAAGACTGTCAGAGGTGTCAGAAAGGTTCCAAATGGTCCTCCAACAGTACAAGACTGCCTTAGGTCCTGAGGCCTCTGTCCTTCTACATGTTGAAGAGGAAGATCAAAGTGACCTCAGTAGTCCAGACACCAGTGAGGATGAAGAGGAAAACACAATTTAGGTCATTTATTTATTATTATGTATGTTTGTTTGTTTGTTTTTGGAATAACCCCCTGTTGCTGTTATTCTTAATAATTTATTTTTACACACCTTACTTATTCTAAAACAGTTGAAATTCACCCTCTTATCCTAATTCTTTATTTCCCCAGATGGAAGCTGCACGAAGGACTATGTGGAAGGAAATGGACTTGCCCTATATCTGTGTATTTTTAGAATGCTGATTAATTAACCACATCAAAATCTTGTTGAAAATTCAAACTGTGTCTTTAGATTTTCCAAGCAATTTAGTAAGCACATTGCAGAGTTCATTGAAAATGCACAAACATCTCATTATAGGGCCACCAATCTTAGCCAAAAATGTCAACTTTGCATGTATGATATTACCAGATGTAATTACTGTGCTCATGATATTTGGGTAGTGTACACTCTTCTAAAAGAGAGACTCCCCTTGATTGTGGTGACCCTGTAACCTTTCCTTTTGCACCAACGTTGCCACCAACGTTGCCAAACTCTTGACCTGCACACAACAAATGTTATGAACCGATTTCTGTAATTTTCTGAGCAATGAATCACGTCATGTTGACCTTATGACATTCCCTGTAGCACAATCATTAGACCAGAATGTAAAATTGAATATTGTCTAATTGGGTAGATTGCCATGAAATCTTGTAAGCACATGATGACTTTGGTGACCTCATGACAATTCCTCTATCATCACATTTAGGCCTTAATGTAAAAACTCATTCTTGATTGCATTTCTCAATATTCACTTATTCTGTGGTGCCGTGTCAGTCTATGACATTTTGTTTTTCCCCAGAGGAGGCTGCCTATGGATCACTACTTGATTGAGTGTATTATATAACTGTTGTGTTACTTTATATTACTGCAAAGATGCATTATAGTATGTAACAGAAAAATACAGTTTTTTATTTTACGATTATACTTTATATTGTATATTATTACAGTTGACAGATGACTTAATTCTTTTTTCTGCTGGAGCTTTTCAAGTGAACTTAACCTCACAGTCCAATATTTTTAAATACAGCCTTATGGCTTGTTTGACAAATATGTATTTGGTGTATTTTCACTGGTATTGTTATGAAAGACAAGAAATAAAGTATTTCCAAAGATTACTATTTTATTTTTTTACTTTTTCATACTTTGTTATTGAAAAACAATATTTTATATTTTTATAGTTGATGAAGACTATCTCTGTTTAACATCAAAATGCATTCTTAATTAATTACTTTAATGCATATCTTTTTACTTATTTTCAAACAATCAACCTTGCTTGTAATTAAACAAGATCTATCATAGTAAGTAATGTGTATCTAAGGTGTATATGTTACAGTTTTTCGCAATTGCTGAAATACTATAACTATGGATTTGAACAAAAATTTCAAAACCACAACGTTTATCAAAAAGCACACCCTTTTCCCCGAACAATAAACACTACTCCCCAGTTTTGACACGAGTCAGATTTGTTAAACTTACACTGCAAATCTTTACACACATATCCATTTATCATTGTCTACACAATGTTGTATTTTAGAAAGCACTACACAAAACTGATCACACAGCAATCAGAACCTTCAACAGATCGATGAAAGGGATAAGATGAGAGGGGGAGGAGAAAGGGGAAGGGCAAAGAGTCTAGCAGTCTCAGATGAGATTTGTGCCAGCGTCATCCCTCTGTTCCCACAGCTCTATGTTCCCTCTGCCCTATGTTGCCACATTTCTTTTTACTGAAAATTTTGAAAATAGGTTCTATGTTACCACAACCATATGTTCCCACAGCCCTACGTTCTCTCAATATTTTTCTAATTTCAAATATTTTTCTCAAAATAAAATGCTAAGCCAAGTAATTTTTATACCGCATTTAACACTCCCCTGTCCCCCAAAAAAAGTTAAGCAGGAAGTGCCAACTCACCAAAAGGTCGGGAGAAATCTGTCAGGATCTCTATGATCCCACATTTCTAGGACATTTTCAAAATAGAGTATTGTGTTCATACATTTCCCTATAATTTCAACAGCTATTCTACACTACTACAGCTAGTTAGGGTTAGGGTCAGGGTAACCCTAACCCTCTGTGGGAACATAGGCACGTTCCTCCCTGTAGAGACGTGCCATTGAACTTGTTACTAAGCTTACAAATCAGCATCCATACTTGAAGTTCTTCCAGTTTCCAGAGTAGGGTTAGTTTTAGGGTTATAAAAATGTAGCTTTACTATATACACTCACCTAAAGGATTATTAGGAACACCATACTAATACTGTGTTTGACCATCTTTCGCCTTCAAAACTGCCTTAATTGTACGTGGCATTGATTCAACAAGGTGCTGAAAGCATTCTTTAGAAATGTTGGCCCATATTAATAGGAGAGCATCTTGCAGTTGATGGAGATTTGTGGGATGCACATCCAGGACACGAAGCTCCCGTTCCACTACATCCCAAAGATGCTCTATTGGGTATAGATCTGGTGACTGTGTGGGGCATTTTAGTACAGTGAACTCATTGTCATGTTCAAGAAACCAATTTGAAATGATTCAAGCTTTGTGACATGGTGCATTATCTTGCTGGAACTAGGATGGGTACATGGTGGTCATAAAGGGATGGACATCTATGCAACGCTCAAAATTGCTTAAATCACCTTTCTTTCCCATTCTGACATTCAGTTTGGAGATCAGGAGATTGTCTTGACCAGGATCACAACCCTAAATCAATGCATTGAAACAACTGCCATGTGATTGGTTGATTAGATAATTGCATTAATGAGAAATTGAACAGGTGTTCCTAATAATCCTTTAGGTGAGTGTACATCAACAATCTCCTACAGTTGAAACATACATTATACTATATTTAAATGATCAAGATAAAAAAAATCACGAGGCTATCAGGTCATTGAGTATATTTGACTGTCATTGTAGTTGTAGAACAACCATCAGGGCCGTCTACAATGTACAATATTTACAGTTTTTTTTTCCAACTGCTTGCACACATTTTCAAAACTATTTCACCTTTTTTCAAAACTTTTCCAAAACTGCACACAACTACAATTCCCACAAGAGACGCACCATTGAACTTCTTACAAGGTGTATAAATCAATCACCATTCTTGTAGTTCTTCTGGTTTCCTGACCAGCAATAGGATTATAAAAATGTGTGTTTACTATTCTATATTAAGAAACACATTATACAGATTAAACATACATTATGCTATATTTATATATGTTTATTTAACATTATGTATATTTAATTATGGCCGGCAAATGTTTGATTTACCACCTGATGAATGTAATAAACTGCCCCTTATAAATATGTCAGCATTAGGTGCAGTAAGTATGCAAACAATATCCTAATATTAAAGATTTCCAAAATGTGTGATATAGGCTACTCTCCAGATCAAGACCTTCACAATAAATATATATTTGTATTTTAATTAGAGACAAAAACTGTTCAATTCTAGAAGCTAAAATCATTTATTTTATTTGGATGAATTAGTCTGTTTATCAGATTTACCAATTGTTATAATTCGTGCTGGTCAAGAATAATAGATAAAATTGAACTGCAACCAAAACTTGGGGTCATTTTCAAATATTTGACTGGCTCCTCCAGAAATCCAAAAATCCACATATAAATATGCTCAATGTAGCCTGTTTCTTTTGTCAGAAACCACTTCATCCTCATATTGTTTTGAATTAAATTTATGTATGGAAAAGTAAAAAACTAAAATTATCATTTTTTGCAAATGTTATTGTAGTGTATTTGTGATCTTTCACAAAAATGTAAGTGAAAATACGCCAAATGCTTATTTATTGCTTAATTACTCACTAGAGGCTTAAAGAGTGATCAAACAAATTTATTGACAAGGTATTTATTGACATAACAAATTGAAACTATAAAGTCTTTGGCAATTGGACCACATCAAGACATAATTCTTTTAAAATAAATGCATGATATGAAAAAGGGATATCCCCTACATGGAGCCGACACTGGTGGTGGTGAAGGGGTGGGTAGATGTTGAGATCTAGATGAATGTAGAGCTCTTCTCCTGATGACCACGGTGGAGGGACCTACTGTATGACACGATTGGCTCAAGAGGGTTGAGATGAAAATACATTTTGTTTAATACATAAAACACCCAGTCAGCTGATAAGTTTGAAGTAGAAGAGAGTGAGAGAGACAATGTAAAATATATGATATAATGTGTGAGTATAAAGAAGGTCAGTCTTATTTGTTGAAACTTCATATTTAAGCTTCATGTCAAACAAGCCATAAGGTTGTATTTCTTAACAGTGGACTGTGAGGTTAAGTGAACTTGAAAAGCACAGAAAACAGAACTGAATGAAATCAAATTACATGTCAACTGTAATAAAATAACAGTGCAATTTATAATCATGAAATATAAAAAGCATGATTTTGAATATCATCTGAAAAAGAAAATTGAGTTGGATTGAGTAAATTTCTAGTACATTCCCTTTTGAGATTAAACTCCAGGTCACAATCTTGGAGATGTTCCCCTTTTCACTACTACAGAAAGATGAGATATGACTTCAAATGCAGCATAGAAACAGTTTAATAAATAGGCTGAAACCAAAATGTTTAGAGTTCTAAACATACATTTTATTTATTTTCATTATTTTGGAGTGAATCCTTTGGCTGCCAGGAATGGGCCCACTGCTCACCACTAAAAACAGAAGGGATTTTTTTTCTGTTACTGGTTGGGGTTTCCAATAAACTTACAACATTACCGAACATGTCTTTTATAAGTATAAGTTTTATTTTCCATCTATTAAGGACCACCACCTTTATGCATGGAAAATAAAACTGTTATACTTATAAAAGACATGTTCGGTAATGATGTGTGCTTTTTTTTTCACTTGTTTAAAAGGCTTGTTTAATCTAAAACAGAACAGATTAAAGGTGCATTCAACGATCCCAGTTGGCCTAACCTCTTGTTGATGTTTGAAATTATTATCAAACAAAACGGAGGCTAGCTAGACCCTCCCCTCCTCCTCATCAGCGCAATAACCCCCCAAATCATTATTGTCGGTGATTAGGTGGAACAGTCTGTTATGTTTCGTGATATGGGTTGATCTGTTTGTTGCTCAGTTTGTTTGACCTGCGTTTGTGGAGACTAGGCTATCTACAGAGATCGCGTTTCTTTACAGTGTGTTCAGGGGACAGGCAGCTAGCGGATACTGACGAGATGTTTGCGGTAGGTGAAACAAAATGTTTTGGCCTAAAAAATAAGTGAGATCGCTGAATGCACCTTTAATAATAAATAATTGTAGCAAAAAAAAAAAAAAAGTTTAAGTAAATAAATAATGAATGCATTAATTCATAAAGCAGAAGAACAGAATAATACATACCATACTGGACAAGGCTCCCAGTCAACCAGCATTTTTGCTTTGCCCTAATGTAAGAAAATACAACAACAAAAAAATCCATTCTTAGCATAAGGCTATTATGTCTGGTTATAGGCATTGAGTTTCATTGATTTTCAGTAGACACTCCTTCATAAACTGTAATTCAAAAAGACTGAACACAAAAAGTATCTACCTAACAATTATGGTATGTATAATATGTATTTGACAACACACAAGGAAGTTTCTAAATCCTATATTACACTCTGCATACTGCCTAAACTCTGCAGTTCCTTTATGACTGTCTAACCTTTCTCACTCTTTCTCTTAATACACTCCTGATGGGGAAAACCTCTAGGCGAGTGTGGTAGGAGCAATCTGTGAACATCAAAAACACATTTCAAATATTTCTTAAATAGTTATGAACAAAATAAACACAACTATGAATACTTAAGTAGTGAACAGACAACAGGATGAACAGAACAGAACAGAACAGGATGGCAAGTGATGTTTATCACTAATCAAAACATGTATCATGGAATCAAATTACTCTCGGTTCCAATGTGGTATGCTTGCTTGAATAACCATACTACTGCTAAGCCACAGCTCACAACTAAGAATACTCCACTGCTGCTACTACTAATTGGCAATGCATTTTGGTCAATTTTGACTAATTAAGCCTGTTGGATTTTATAGGTTGTCAATTGCACTAATCTCAATAATAGTAATCATTCCTATTCTATATCTATTATTAATAATCATGGGTGTGTGTGCTACGCTAGACTAGCTGGACTGGTCACGACATTTTAATATTGTTGCCCTGTTGTTGATTTGACTGCTTGTATTGTAAATATTGTATTTATTTGTAAGTCGCTTTGGATAAAAACGTTTGCTAAATAATTAATTAAATAAATAAAATTGTGACTACCGGTAATTGTCTGTTGTAGTAGTTAAAAAAAAAATAAGCAATTGAAATAAATCAAATTAACAGGGGTTAAGTTGCAATGTTTAACAAAGTATTAATCATTGCATTTACATGCACTTACTCTTTTGTTGCCTTTTCCTTTCAGGCATATGCCTTGGTCCCCCTGTGGAATATAAGATTACAGTCCAGTCATATATCCACTCAGAAAAAAACAAAACACATTTACAATAATTAGACAAAATGAACTTTGTAATGTCTTTTCAATATAAATATGTGTCCCTGGTGTGTCTAGACACCCCTGAAATATGTGAAAAGACCATCCTCTTCAGTTCATGTGTGTGCAAACACGCTGTTTAATTTGGCTCCACATTTTACATAATGTGCAGGCTCATTAGAATAGTAATCATAGAAGGCTTTTAGAATACTTCATCTAAAATTACCTGTTTCAGACAGGGTCTGCATAAAGGACCAGTTTAAGATAAATAAGGAATTTTTTAAGGATCATGCAAAGCTACTCTAGTGGAGTATCAGAATAAAAATATAGAACTGGAAATTAGCATAATAGGTCCCCTTTAAATTCTATTTAAGTAATTAATTTACTTATAAGAGAATCTGCTTGACTAATGAGCTATGGTAACAGTTATCAGAACCACTAATAATTAGCATAATAATAATAATAATTCATTACATTTATATAGTGCTTTTCTGGGTACTCAAAGCGCTTCACATATGGAAGGGGGAATCTCCTCAACCACCTCCAATGTGCAGCATCCACTTGGATGATGCGACGACAGCCATATTGCGCCAGAAAGCCCACCACACACACACACCAGCTTACTGGTGGAGAGGAGACAGAGTGTTGAAGCCAATCAGTATATGGGGATGATTAGGAGGACATGACGGACAGAGGCCAAGGGGCAAATTTGGCCAGGATGCCGGGGTTACTCCCCTACTCTTTTTCGAAGGACATCCTGGGATTTTTAATGAACACAGAGAGTCAGGACCTCGGTTTAACGTCTCATCCAAAGGACGAACAAACATTATTTACATACCTGACTTTTTCTTTTTGCGACTTGCGACTGTGTCCCTGGCTGACCCTGTGAAGACAGCTGTGGGTTTGGAGAAAGAAAATTACTCATATACCAAATAAATCTTTAACTGATTATTTTTAAATACTTGAAGATCACAACATTGTACAAGTGTGGCAGTACATCTATTAATAGGTGTAAAGTGCATGCATTCTTATTGCGATTTAATTAAGGTTGCTCCATTAACTCCTCGTGTTTCAATTTCTTGCTTATGTCCATCCTGTTTGTGATAATCCTAATTTGTTTCAACAAGCGCTGATCCTGCACTAACTTGTTCAGATTGACTTTTCTAGCAAATTATCGATCAAAAATGAGAACCCTGTGAGTTTTACTTTATCAATCAGCAAAAAAGTTATAGTATGGTGTGTTTGAGTTCATTTCCCCTACTTGACATCATCAATCCTGCATTGTGACTATTTCACATGCGCACATTGCAATGTTGATGCTGAAAAGAGCCCTAACCTGCATAAAGCTCTATGGGGGAAAAAGACTGGAAGCCAAGTAAAGTTAAGGTAACCCATGGGTCAAACACTTTTGGCCTTTATAAATATAAACTGTAACTCTTTAAATTTGTTCTAATTACCTTGCCCCTCTGTGTGGCTCGCCTGCTCCACCTGCCCCCCCGTGGGTTCAGCCTGCTCCACGTGCCCCCCCGTGGGTTCAGCCTGCTCCACCTGCCCCCCCGTGGGTTCAGCCTGCTCCACCTGCCCCCCCGTGGGTTCAGCCTGCTCCACCTGCCCCCCCGTGGGTTCAGCCTGTTCCACCTGCCCCCCCGTGGGTTCAGCCTGTTCCACCTGCCCCCCCGTGGGTTCAGCCTGCTCCACCTGCCCCCCCGTGGGTTCAGCCTGCTCCACCTGCCCCTCCATGGGACTCGTCTCGCAGGGTGTGAGCTGCAGAGTAATCAGCTGATCCTCATTACCACTGGAATCCTGGGTCCATCCTGTGCAGGTTAAACAAGTGTTGTGTTTTGCTTATTTAAAACATAGAGGTTAACCATAAGCTTGATCTGTACCTGTTTTAACTGTTAGGTAAATGTGTTTGAATAATATACCAAATTTTCCAGGAGAACTATTGAGAGTCTACTGGATGTATTAGATATCTATAATATATTGTAATATACTGTAATAGATATATGTAATATATCTGTAATTAATTTTCTATGACGATAACCAATACAATTTATCTTTAAGTCAGGAAAATAAAACCTAGAGTGCTCATAATATCTACTCAAAAAATGACAAGTATAATGTTTGTTTACAGTCTGGGTCAAACTATTCAGTTAAGACTGTACTGTGTACGCTAAAAAACTTTGGGCTTTATTCCTCAAAGTTAGTAGCAGTGTAAGTTTGTGTTGTATCCAGCAAACATTTGATGGTTTTCTTTTTCATTGTGTTATTTCCGTTAATGACCTACATTTTAGCACTGTCCTTGATATTGTTTCATTAAGTATATATAGATTCATTATCATTTGATTCATTGAACCAGTGACCAAAACTGGTCTTTGCAAATGTAATGCGTTCAATTAGTATGTCCCTACAAAAATTGCTGTGGTCAGTGTGCCTAAACATTAAAAATATGGTTGTATATGGGCTGAAAACAGAAATGAAATATGGCTTATTGTAGCTCAAATCCCATTGTAGACCAGTGTGCTGCATGCTATTAATTCAAACAGGGCTCAATACACTTAGAATCTATATGTCAACAACTGCAGTTGCAGGAAACTACTGTTTTAAAACAGTTTACTTCAATTCCCATAATCAATTGCCAGGTGTGAATTTTTTATGTTTTTCGACCCATTTGCGTCTACATTAAATGTGTTGGTAGAGACTTCACATAGAGTAGACTATGATCATACAAGCATTCAGCAGCAGAAAAAAAAAAGAATGACTGAATTTAAGTTTGAAGGGGTGAGCCATTCCTTTAAGATTTAACACAAGTTATGAACTGTGACTTTAAGATACAGTGCATGCATCTCACCTTCACAAAGGTATTCATAAAATGAACCTATCTTCTGTAGGTAGTCCTGGGCAAAGGTGGAGAGTGTGCAGCGAGGCGTTAATATTTCACACTTAATTTCCTTTTTTCTGTTTGCCTTTCCTAGTAGCAGAACTGGCTTGTAGCCAATGGCATGGAGTTTCTCAAGCTGCAATGACAAAATTGTGTATTTGCTGTTTAAATAGAAAAACAACATAAAAAATAACTAAGAATATTAATTAAAAAAATATAAATTATTAAATGACAGCATCCAGGTTACTGCCATTCAGAATTTTTAACCTAATGTTGAGTTTAGCTTTATGTGCAAACAGGAAAGGCTCATACATTAGAAGGAAAAAACAACTCTACATAAACAACAGCAAAAAGATGAATCTGACACCTTTATATAACTTTATATAAATATTACTTTTTGTAACATCAGTAGCTCGGGTTTTGCACCTACATTGATAAGATTATGTAACCATTGTGCAACTGGACAATGACAATCTAAAGATTTATTAAAAATAAAGGCAGAACCTTAGTGACGGGTGAATGCTGCACATATTTATAGTTGACGCATTCACAATTTAAAGTGCTTTGAGTAGTACAGCATGAATGCAGTTCATGTGAAATTTCTCATCCACTTGATAAGAAAGTTTGATTATTAAATGGCCCCTGTAATTCTGTCATAATGCATGCCTGTATATGTTATGAACTCAATAATTCCTGAGTTTAAATTATATTTGCTGTGTATTCAAATTTTGCTCTGGTAGATCATTTAGGTATGTGATGTATTACGGTGAAGATGTGATAACTTTATGGTTGCATTACCACCACTAAAATAACAAATAGAAATCACAATTACGGTAAGTGTGCCTTCAAAGTTAATAGTTAAATTATACTTTTAAAGTGTTTCTGATGACGCAGGGAGGACATATAGGATCTATACTGGCAAAAAACAATACCTTTCTGACCCTGCACTGGCATGCTCACTTAATAACAAATGGTACCACTGAATGTACCTAGAGGATCTGGTCAGTTTACTGTCATGTATGAAATTGTACGTACCATGACATTGGCTTCATCCTTGATGGATGCAGAGTTGTGGTTTTTCTTACGACCAACCACCCATTCCTCTCGCTTCTCATCAAACCTCTGAAGCTTCTTCTTGAGGCGCTGCTTCAGAGGCTGCTCCTTTTTGCAATGTGAGCAGACCTTTTGTGCACAATATAAAATCCCCTGACAAAAGGGGCAGATCTTTTTTATAGACCCCCCTGGCATTATAACAAACTGATACAGACAGACAGAAGACAGACAGACAGACAGACAGACAGATTGACAAAGATGGGTAAGACAGGTAGACAAAGACAGACCGGGAGAAAAGAAAGAGCAATAGATGTGAGACAGATAAAGTTTGAAGAGATGGACAGAAATATAGATATTAAGAACAGAGAGGATGTAAGATATAGAAAATAAAGAGATAGAGGTTGGCTCTTAAAAGTGCCGTTGGGTTTTAAAAATCAGGTGTAGCTATAGGACAGGTGATGAGTTTGACAGGATCTGCAAGGAGAACAACAGAAAATGTTAATTATGTAGTATTATGTTGATATAATCATTTAAAAAGTGTACCCTAATAGTGAGTGATTCTCATTTTATAATAAATACTTAAGATAAATGGATACATATTCACGTTGTTCCTATTTCCTTTGCGACGGTGAAAAGGCGCGTAATAAAAAAAAAGGCGCATAATTTGTAAAGCCCCTAACATGTGTCTGGAGTTCGTCATCCAAGATTTAAAGGCAGCGTTATGTGCTGTATAACGTTAGATCAAGTTATAATATTTTTATTACTGACACATTACAGTGACGTTGTGTGTGAACCACGATGATCGAAATAAAATGACATCATCTAGATAACTGGAATTGTTATCTTATGTTAAAGTTGGCTAGCCATTTAGCAAGCCTAATTTCACAGGTTTCTTTTCTGATAATGAGGAAACCATGGACGGGCTTTAATTCGTTGCCCTAACGTGTAAACAATGTGAATCTATAATGGCAAAGAAAGACAACAATTTGTATAGCATTTAAGCAAAACTTAATTGTTACGTCATATGAATCTAGGAGCCTCATAACTTAACTTACCTGGAAAGTGGTTTGAGCGCAATGAGAAATCACCAAAGAAATCACCCAATTGCAAAGCGGGCTGGCTCCGTCTCCATAGCAACGGAAGCTGATGATCATGGGTAATGCTGGAAACAAATAAAACTGATGGCCATAACATAGTATTGTTGAATTATCAACCACAATTTTGCGTTTGTGTTGAAAAAAGATGAGGATATCATTAAAAGAGGATCGGCGGCGCGTCCGCAGTTTCATCTGTCGTCTTCAGCATTGTAACGGTCGATAAGGCTCATGGGAAATGTAGTTAGGCTACTCTAAGATTTGACACATTAAACCGATGGAAACCCGGTATTTCTATAAAGAAACCAGCGATAGCCGTAACTCAAGCTCTGCAGTCGCATCCAGGAAAAATATATTTATTATATTTTGACTGTTAGGAGCACTGACGATGGTTTACAATGTTGAGTAACCTACAGATTATAAAGCAATAAAAGGATTAAAATCTCTTTAATAAATGTAGATTAATGTAGCCCTTAAAGTTTGCAAAATGAATATCAAATGAGAAAAAAAAACAACAATAATGTACGTTACTCTCAAAAGAAAAACGAGGTGCATCAAATAGATTAGATTGAAAGACGTCCCCATGGACACGAATAAATATATTCATTTTGAGTGGCCTATCGAATATAAAGCAATACAAAAAGGCTTAAAATCTCCTGATTAAATGTTGGGTAGTGTAGCCCTTAAAGTTTGCAAAATTAATAACAATTGAGAAAAAAACAATACTGTGCTCTCGAAAGAAAAACGAGGTGCAGCCGCGAAAAAAAAACGTCCCATTGAAATACATTAGATTGAAGGTCGTTCTGTATGACACGAAAAAAAAGGGAAATTCGTGTCCATAAAGACGATTCAATAGATTAAATTTCGTGTCCTCAATGACGAACTGCCGTGAGACTGGGTTGCAAATAGGGATAGGTATAGTTAAGGTTTTAACGGTATCACTACTTTTACCGATACTGCTCAATGGTCCGGTACTTTAACGGTATTCTTATCGATACTTTGTGTTGAGTTACTTTGTGTTGTGTTAGGCAGTAGAAAACTTTGCATTTCTCTGTCTGCACATAATGCACTTTTGAAAGATGCTTTGACAGATTGCTTGTTTTTCCGCCCTTACATGCAAATATTTTGTTGCACTTGCATCAACTCTTGTGAAGTTTAACCACACTTTGGAACATTTTGCTCTCACCGCCATCGTCACTCTTTGTATTAAGCATAGTTTTCGTACTGTAAGGGGCTGTGGAAAACGCTAGGCATGCCGCTTTCTGATTTTTTTCCCCCAAAGACTTTGGGCACTTGCGCTCCTGAGGAGTCTGCCATTGCAAAGCAACCATGACCTGCTCTCTTAATGAAGACGTGGAAATTTCAGCAATGGATAAATGGATTTGCAGCACTAAAAACTGCTGGCAGTAGACCTGCTACTAAATTAATTTAAAAAATCCACAAACAGCTATCACCTGTTCCTTCATCTTGGCTGAGCTTTAAAAGTTGTTACGAAAAAGGTGAGGAAGTTACATGACCTGCGGTGCGCTTGCGGAATTCTGAAAAGTTGAGATGTTTTTAACTCGATACGGTGCAGATGCGCCTGGAAAAAATGAGCTCGTCGCATCGCGTGCACATCGCGACCATGTCACTTCCATTATGAGCGCGCATACCGTGTGCCTACATTTGAAATAACAAACTTGAGCGCGCAAAAGACGCGATATGTGAATGGCCCCTTATGCGTGTGTGTGCGCCACGCTCGTTCTTGTTGTGTGTGTGACTGATAGACAGCCTCCGCAGCGTGCATGAGAGATCTCACAGATTTCACTGACAAACGTCTTAATATTGCAAATTAGAAATGTTTGGTAAGATAAAATGTGCACGATAACATTATTAAGCAAATCTCTTTGGCATCTTCACTCTTTATTATTAAGCGGGAGTTTTCATACTGTTATGTCTGTGCGTTCGCCGCACTTGTTGTAGAGTGTGTGTGTGACTGACAGACAGCCTCCGCGGCGCGCATGAGAGATTTCGCAGATCTTACAGGCAAACGTCTTAATATCATCGCACATTAGAAATGTTGTGATTTTGTGATTTTGTCCCCTCTAGTACCGAAAGCAGAACCGATACCGTCAGATCTTACTGATACTGCGGTCGTTCATAATTTAGTCCCGGGGCCATTTTAATACCGGGTTTCGGTACCCATCCATAGTGATAAACTGTAAAAAAAAAAAAAAAAAAAAATTTAACCTCTTCCCAAAGGGAAAACCACAAACAACAAGAATGCATGATTATATGTTGTCATGGCTTTAGCAATCAAAAAATATAATTATAATGAAAGTCAATGGGGCAAAAACAGCCACAAACAATAAATGAGGGAATTTTTTTTTTTAAATCTAATGCTGCACAAAAACTAACAATGCATCAACGCATTTTGAGTGTGTGTGCTCCCCCCCCCCCCCCCCAAATCAGTGACATAATTTATGAACTTGGTAATTAAAGAGTTAAAATGTAGAATTTTTTTAAACATTTGGTAGTTTTGATCAGGACTGAGGTTGATTAATAGATTTATGCAAATAAATATATATAAAAAATAATTATCTGATTTTTACAGCAGTTTAATTTAGTGGATGTTTCCATACACGAACATAACGAAAGGGTAGTGAATTTGCCCACAGTGTTGTTTGCCCACAATTGTTTTTTTTTGTTTTTTTTGAAAAATTTCTAAATAAGATTTGTCACCAAAAATAATTCCATTTGCTGAAACACAGAGAAAGTTGTGGCCAAAATAAGACTCACCTTTACCCCCTAGTGGACGAAAACGTCCCCAATAACGCCATAAGGGTTAATAAAAGAATTGCAAACAGGGTGGCAAAAGGAAATTAAGGGTAGAAACTATTTTTCTATGAAACCAAACAGTAGAAACAGAAGGGTTTTACCTGTGCAGAAAGTTTAATGTAGAAGAAAAATACTTTTGATAAATTGGCAGGAATTGGAGTTGAAGTGGTTTCTGTTACTTCTTTGTTTGGTCATAGTGACAAGCATAGACTGATCTCTGAGGCATTTCTTCAGTTCCTTGTATTATACAGGACTGTTTATAAGAATATAGTTCAAACTTTAACCTTAGGACGGCAGTAATATGTCTAGTAGCATCTACACTGCCAGAAAGCCTCAAGGAGAAGAAGTAGTCCACATTACTGTTTTCTTGCTTTATCTGATGGAGATACAATATTAGCGCCAAAGCGGCATTTCAAGTGTCTTGTGTTGGGGTGCTAAAGGTAACGCTACCATTGTCTCTGGCCGATTTCACTGATGCTGCCTTCAAGTGCTACCAGAATGATCATAAATAGGAATGTAGTTGTTAAATTGCATATGAAAGCAATATGAATTAGCTTGAATCTGTCAAGCTCATAATCACAGGTGTGACTTACAAAGTGTGCTATAGCACAGGAAGGCACCATGAGTCCAGCTTTGTCAATATTTTTCTATCACTCCATGCTCCCTGTCTCTAACCCGCTCCCCATGTGTGATTCATAAACACGCATTTATTATGCACCGTACAGTACAGTATTTTTTTTTTTCTGTAAAGATAACAGGCTTGTATTCATAGTGGTTATTTGCAATGTCCAAGATTGAACATTTCATCTTACACCCTCAGACTGTCCCACCAGGGCTTACTGCACGTGTGCACATCAATATTGCATACATTTTCTCATGCTAAACAATACATATTTACTATATTTGCAGTACTGTAAGAGTTAATTGTTGTCACATTGTTGCCTACTGTTTCAATGGGAGGTAGTAAAATCTGACATGGTTGCATAAATCATCAGAACATGATATTAAAACTCCACCCTTTTCTGAAAAGGGAGGCTGGAGCACTAGCTCATTTGCATTTAAAGGGACAAACCCAAAAATAGCGAGTTGTGGATCATACCCTAAAAGTGGCAATTATTATTATAAAAATTATCTGTGGCATATTTTGAGCTAAAACAACATCTGGGGACATCAGAGACCTATTTTAGATCTTGTGAAAAGGGGCATAAAAGATCACCTTTAAGCCTAAATTTGCTAATTTGTAGTAGTCTATAATTTGGAGTAGTACCTGTGTCACGATAGGTATTGGGGAAAAACACAAGGAGAGGGTAGATCCAAATGCAGGTAAGGGTTTTATTTAAACAGAGGGGTAAATACAAAATAAACAGTCATGAGAGACAAATCAAACAAAAAGGGAACCGGATGAAACGGGGAACTCGGAAGAACGGAAAGGTAGAGGAAGTCTGGTGGAACGAGAGAATGAGACACATAGGGTAAGACAAAGCAAGACTGATGGACCTGAAACACAATGACATCAGACAAGGACTCCGTGACATAGACTAAGACAGACTGGGTATTTAAACACAGAAGGATAATTGGGAAACAGGAGACAGGTGGGGTGAACAATCAATCAGGTAACAAGGAGGAAGGTGACCATATAAGGGAACAGGAAGTGATCTGGGACAGGCACCGTGAGAAGGAAGACATCTAGTGGAACCCCGGGGAACAACAACCCAGACACTGTGACAGTACCCCCCCTCTACGGAGCGGCTACCAGACGCTTAAAGACAAAACATGACACAGAGACCAGGAGGGAGGCGGACAGGTGGAGGCTCAGGGGGAGGGACGGAGGGCCAGAAAAGGAACACATGGGGGACAAACACCAGAAATGATACATAAAACCGGGAGATCAGGAGGGAGGAGGACCGGAGGAGGTACAGGGGGAGGGACGGAGGGCCAGACTAAACTAAAGAGAACAGACAGAAACAGAACTCAAAAAACACAAAACATAAGTCCATGAAGGACATGTTGAGGCGTCCACTAGGACGGAGCAGATGACCACCACAGCCGTGTGGTCAAGGCCAGAGCCCTCCAGGGCGGAGCGGAAGACCACCACGTCTCTGTGGTCGAGGCCGGAGTCCAGTAGGTCGGAGCAGAAGACCACCACGTCCTCATGGTCATCACCAGAGTCCCCCAGGGTGGAGCGGACGACCACCACGTCCTCGTGGTCACCGCCAGAGTCCCCCAGGGCGGAGCGGATGACCACCACGTCCTCGTGGTCACCGCCAGAGTCTCCCAGGGCGGAGCCGAAGACCACCACGGCCTTGTGGTCACCGCCTCGGGAACTGTAACGGACACCGCCTCGGGAACAACATCGGGCACCGCCTCGGGAACAACCTCGGGCACCGCCTCGGGAACAGCATCGGGCACCGCCTCGGGAACAGCATCGGGCTCCGCCTCGGGAACGACCTCGGCCTCGGGAACAGCATCGGGCACCGCCTCGGGAACTGCATCGGGCTCCGCCTCGGGAACAGCATCGGGCTCCGCCTCGGGAACTGCATCGGGCACCGCCTCGGGAACTGCATCGAGCTCCGCCTTGGAAGCAGCATCGGGCACCGCCTCGGGAACTGCATCGGGAACTGCATCGGGCTTCGCCTCGGGAACTGCATCGGGCACCGCCTCGGAAACAGCATCGGGCACCGCCTCGGGAACTGCATCGGGCACCGCCTCGGGAACTGCATCGGGCTCCGCCTCGGGAACTGCATCGGGCTCCGCCTCGGAAACAGCATCGGGCTCCGCCTCGGGAACTGCATCGGGCACCGCCTCGGAAACAGCATCGGGCACCGCCTCGGGAACTGCATCGGGCTCCGCCTCGGGAACTGCATCGGGCTCCGCCTCGGGAACTGCATCGGGCTCCGCCTCGGGAACTGCATCGGGCTCCGCCTCGGGAACAGCATCGGGCACCGCCTCGGGAACTGCATCGGGCTCCGCCTCGGGAACAGCATCGGGCTCCGCCTCGGGAACAGCATCGGGCTCCGCCTCGGGCACCGCCTCGGGAACTGCATCGGGCACCGCCTCGGGAACTGCATCGGGCACCGCCTCGGGAACTGCATCGAGCACCGCCTCGGGAACTGCATCGGGCTCCGCCTCGGGAACTGCATCGGGCTCCGCCTCGGAAACAGCATCGGGCTCCGCCTCGGGAACTGCATCGGGCACCGCCTCGGAAACAGCATCGGGCACCGCCTCGGGAACTGCATCGGGCTCCGCCTCGGGAACTGCATCGGGCTCCGCCTCGGGAACTGCATCGGGCACCGCCTCGGGAACAGCATCGGGCACCGCCTCGGGAACAGCATCGGGCACCGCCTCGGGAACTGCATCGGGCTCCGCCTCGGGAACAGCATCGGGCTCCGCCTCGGGAACAGCATCGGGCTCCGCCTCGGGCACCGCCTCGGGAACTGCATCGGGCACCGCCTCGGGAACTGCATCGGGCACCGCCTCGGGAACTGCATCGAGCACCGCCTCGGGAACTGCATCGAGCACCGCCTCGGGAACTGCATCGGGCTCCGCCTCGGGAACTGCATAGGGCACCGCCTCGGAAACAGCATCGGGCACCGCCTCGGGAACTGCATCGGGAACTGCATCAGGCTTCGCCTCGGGAACAGCATCGGGCACCGCCTCGGGAACTGCATCGGGCACCGCCTCGGAAACTGCATCGGGCACCGCCTCGGGAACTGCATCGGGCACCGCCTCGGGAACTGCATCGAGCACCGCCTCGGGAACTGCATCGAGCACCGCCTCGGGAACTGCATCGGGCTCCGCCTCGGGAACTGCATAGGGCACCGCCTCGGAAACAGCATCGGGCACCGCCTCGGGAACTGCATCGGGAACTGCATCGGGCTTCGCCTCGGGAACTGCATCGGGCACCGCCTCGGAAACAGCATCGGGCACCGCCTCGGGAACTGCATCGGGCTCCGCCTCGGGAACTGCATCGGGCTCCGCCTCGGGAACTGCATCGAGCACCGCCACGGGAACTGCATCGAGCACCGCCTCGGGAACTGCATCGGGCTCCGCCTCGGGAACTGCATCGGGCACCGCCTCGGGAACTGCATCGAGCACCGCCTCGGGAACTGCATCGAGCACCGCCTCGGGAACTGCATCGGGCTCCGCCTCGGGAACTGCATAGGGCACCGCCTCGGAAACAGCATCGGGCACCGCCTCGGGAACTGCATCGGGAACTGCATCGGGCACCGCCTCGGGAACTGCATCGGGCACCGCCTCGGGAACTGCATCGGGCTCCGCCTCGGGAACTGCATCGGGCACCGCCTCGGAAACAGCATCGGGCACCGCCTCGGGAACTGCATCGGGCTCCGCCTCGGGAACTGCATCGGGCTCCGCCTCGGGAACTGCATCGGGCACCGCCTCGGAAACAGCATCGGGCACCGCCTCGGGAACAGCATCGGGCACCGCCTCGGGAACTGCATCGGGCTTCGCCTCGGGAACAGCATTGGGCACCACCTCGGGAACGACCTCGGCCTCGGGAACAGCATCGGGCACCGCCTCGGGAACTGCATCGGGCTCCGCCTCGGGAACAGCATCGGGCTCCGCCTCGGGAACAGCATCGGGCACCGCCTCGGGAACTGCATCGGGCACCGCCTCGGGAACTGCATCGGGCACCGCCTCGGGAACTGCATCGAGCACCGCCTCGGAAACTGCATCGGGCACCGCCTCGGAAACTGCATCGAGCACCGCCTCGGGAACTGCATCGAGCACCGCCTCGGGAACTGCATCGGGCTCCGCCTCGGGAACTGCATAGGGCACCGCCTCGGAAACAGCATCGGGCACCGCCTCGGGAACTGCATCGGGAACTGCATCGGGCTTCGCCTCGGGAACTGCATCGGGCTCCGCCTCGGGAACTGCCTCGGGCTCCGCCTCGGGAATAGCAGCTGCCTTTCTCCTCCTCCGCCCTCTACGATGGGGAGTCGGTGGCGTTGAGTCGGCCATCTTGTGCTGTGGTGCTGGGCTGGCGGCCATCTTGGGCTGTGACGCTAGGTTGGCGGCCATCTTGGGCTGTGGGGCTGGGCTGGTGGCCATCTTGGGTTGTGGGACTGGGTTGGCGGCCATCCTGTGCTGTGGGGTTGGGCTGGCGCCCATCTTGTGCTGTGGGGCTGAGCTGGCAGCCTTGTCTGGACACTCTGGTGTGGTTGTTGCATTCCACTGGGCACGATGGTGCAGGTAATTGGTAAACCCCCAAAAGTCCAGTATCTCTAACCCCTTCATCTCCCATGAAGGTAAAGGATCATCCAGGCAATTATTAAATAAATCCTTTAGTGCTGCATCATTGTAACCTAGCCCGACTGCCATAGTCCAAAACAATTGCGCCAGGCCACCCACCTCACTTCCCTCTTGATGAAGGGTGATTAAGTTCTGGTATCTCCCCCTCCGTTCCTCCATGGTGGCTGGGGAACCGATTCGAAATCCCACACCGCTGGATCTAGGCATGACGGAGTCCTTCTGTCACGATAGGTATTGGGGAAAAACACAAGGAGAGGGTAGATCCAAATGCAGGTAAGGGTTTTATTTAAACAGAGGGGTAAATACAAAATAAACAGTCATGAGAGACAAATCAAACAAAAAGGGAACCGGATGAAACGGGGAACTCGGAAGAACGGAAAGGTAGAGGAAGTCTGGTGGAACGAGAGAATGAGACACATAGGGTAAGACAAAGCAAGACTGATGGACCTGAAACACAATGACATCAGACAAGGACTCCGTGACATAGACTAAGACAGACTGGGTATTTAAACACAGAAGGATAATTGGGAAACAGGAGACAGGTGGGGTGAACAATCAATCAGGTAACAAGGAGGAAGGTGACCATATAAGGGAACAGGAAGTGATCTGGGACAGGCACCGTGAGAAGGAAGACATCTAGTGGAACCCCGGGGAACAACAACCCAGACACTGTGACAACCTGCTCAGCAGAAAACTATCCAAAAACCCTTTAAAATCAGTCAACACACAGGTTTTGTCAGTTTCCGAGACCGGCTACATTTAGATAACCAGCTGTTAAAGGATGACAGGTCACAGTTTAAGAAATGTGTAACTGAATTTTAATAAGTTAAACCTGTGTTGTTTCTGTAGCGCCACAGCAGGACCAAGACGACAATGATCAAAAATGTGAGTCCAGCAGTCACTCCAACTATCACAGGATTGAGATCAGATCCTGATGTTCTGGAGAAAGCTGAGATCAACACATTGTAAAGTCATATTAGTGCTGTATATTACACAGAAACATTTCAACAGTGTTCACAGTTCCTACTCTCACCTGTGACTGAGATCCAGCTCTCGGGTGACTCTACTCTCTCTCTGTGTTTGCAGGAGTAGAAACCCTCGTCTGACTTTGAGACATTAGAGATGATCATCTCTGTAGTTTGACTCTGGATGACTGTCCCATCTTTATAGAAATCAGCTCTGAGGTTTAGTGGGGTTAAATAATTATATAAACAGTGTAGAGTTAGATTCTCTCCTTCAGTCAAAGGATGAACAGGACTCTCCAGAATCACATCATCTACAGAAACAGAGCAAACATCAGCTGATGAATAGTAAGAATCAATGTGGTGACAATAATAATAATAATAATAATTTAGAGGTGGCATTCAAAACACTCAAGAACAGCTTACAAATGAATGGCAATCATAAATAAAAGGCAGTAATACAATCAAAGCAACATCTATTCAACATTAAAATAATCCACAAAATAAAAAACAATTATTAAGGAAAAGATCATTTAACCATTTATTAAAAATACTGTATATGTATGTGTGTGTGTGTGTGTGTGTGAGAGAGAGAGAGAGAGAGAGAGAGAGAGAGAGAGAGAGTCTGTGTGTGTAAGTGTTTTTATGTTTCTGCCCCTGCCGTTTCTTCACAATGTTGTAGCACTTTAATTCATAAATGTGATCTAACACAGCTAAAGGGTCAATTTTTACCATATATGCTGTTTATATTGCTTGTAATCTGGATGAAGTCAACATCTGTTGAGTATTTTTTGTTGTCCATCAGACCCACAAACACTGGCTGAGTAACAAAAAATATGAACTGCACACAAGGGTTAAAAAGACTTTCAAACACATTGTGAAAGAGAGTTCCACAGCAGGAATAACAAGAGAAACAGACGAGGAAGTTCTAATGGTGTGTGACAACCAAAATTTAATTTAATTATTTGCAAGAGTAGATTACATACAAAGTCAAAGCAAAGATGAGAATAGATGCAAATTTTCTTAGAGGAGAGGGGAGGGGGGTTTATGAAATACATGTAAACAAATAACAAATAAACATTTATTAGTTTACATGACATGAGGGTAAATGACCAACAAGAGCTGCACGGTTCTGGATAAACTGAGAATCACAATCATTTTTAAGTCACCCCATCTTTGAACTTTTGCCATATGGCCGGCGCCTCAGAGCCGCAAACACCAGAACAGCAAGGCACAAGAACAGTTTCTTCCCCCAGGCAATCTACCTCATGAACAGTTAAATGTTCCCTACTTATGCTTATAAATGTGCAATATCCTTATATTTATTTGTTAACCCTCCATCCTAGAACATTCCTGCATCTCACTCAATCCTATTCCATTAGCATTTATAGCAATATTTTATACACTTATTTATTTGCCAATTTTTTTTTTAAATTTTTTTTTTTTTTTTTTTGTCTGTGTGTTGTTGTCTCTGTGTACTGGAAGCTTATGTCACTAAAACAAATTCCTTATATGCGTAAGCATACTTGGCAATAAAGCTGTTTTTGATACTGATTCTGATAAAGCTCTTTCTGATTTTTTTAATGACTCAGCTGTTGAGCAATGGTTTAATAGTCTTGTGGACTTGTTCTCATTTAGGAATCAGATTGAATGGGTGAATGAATTGACATCACAATTCATTTATATCTGAATCATAAACTGAGGGCTTTGTGAACTGAATAAATACAGAAACACAGACTCACGGTGCACAGTGATATTAACAGAATGACTGTTCTCTCCAGATTCAGACTCACACCAGTACACTCATGTGGATCCTGTTTGTGATCCCCACACTGGTGAACAATCTTCCAGCCCCAATCTGTCTGAATATCTTCTCATTCTCCACCCACCAGAGTTACTCTGCTCCTCACAGCTCAGAGAGAGAGAGTGATCTGTGAAGTGTTGAGTTCTGCTGGGACTGACGATCAGAGAGACTGGAGGAGAAACACCTGAGAAGACAATTATAACTACACTTCAGAAATCAACTCAAGACACTTTTATTGATTTAACACTTCGCACAACCTAAATTGATTCAAAGCAGCTTTTCAGAAAAAAACAAAAAACAAAAAAACATTAAAGTTGTAATATCTGAAATCCATAAGTCATCACTGAGTATTTCTTTTTAAAATTCATAATCAAACTGTGGCACAAACATTTTTGTGCCACAGTACTTATATTTTAGTTTTTAATGATAATTTTAGGTAATGCTTTAGATTACAACCCGCGAAGAACTACGCAAGTAAACAGAATTTACTGTACAGTATACTTTTTTATAACTATTCAGCACCTCTCTTCAGGTATAAGGGAACAATATGCTAAGTTTGGGGAATAAAAGGGGAACAAGGTGGATTTAGACAAGAACAAGTGTATATTTGCACAGTAATTACAGAGAAAAATATTGCACTAGTTTAATTTAATCAAATTAAACCCTTTACTTTTTTATTGTTATTATTATTATTTTATTATTTTTTTGCTATAACACATCACAGTTTACATCCACTGAATTATAAATGTTGTATCATGTATTTTTCTGCGAACAGCTGGAAAGAGGAAAGCTTGTTTTAAACTGTATTGAACATTGATGATATATCATACACAGTTATTTGGTGATAGTTGTGTTATGAAGCTGCTCGTGTGAAGTTGCTGAGATCGGTGTATAAGCTTTCATAAGGTGAGTACATTTGTGAATTATAAATCATAGCAGAAACTCATTAACTCATTTCACTACATGTCCAGTTTTATTGTTCAGTCTCCATCGTGTATCCTTTAATAATAGAATGGTTAAAAATACCTTGGCCTATAATAAAATATCAATATAAAATTATAAAACGTATATTGTCTTTCCAAATCAACATCAAACATAAGATTGTTGTTTAGTCCATACATACCACATAATATTAGAATAGGTTTCAAAATACTGTATAAATGATGAGTAATGTTACAGGTTGTTATATCTTTATGCCCAAAACGTTGCATATTATTCTCCTATACCTACACTGAGGTACTGAATAGGTACACTATAATTTCAAAAACCTACGCTGTAACTTCAGTTTACTAACACAGTTCTTAGCAGGTTGCATATCTGGTTGTTAACCCTTTATTACCCAAATATTGTTCCCTTGTACCTAAACGTACACTATAATTACAGAAACATAGACCATAAATTCAGTACACTATGTAGTTCTTAGCGGGTTGTAATCTAAAGGGTTACCTGATTTTCAGGTATTAGATTTAAATGCTTTACATTTTTGCAGCTGACCCATGAATCAAGGTTGTGTTGGTTAGTTTGGTCTGTTTAGACCCTGCTAGTAGATACAGTATCTACAACTGACAGCAGAAGCAACTTTATCTATTGACACCAATAAAAAGTAGCTGTATATTATGACAGGACAATATTTCAAGACACATCAAGCTCTGAAAAGATCAATGCAAATCTCCAGAGTGTCTCATTCATTCTGTGTTCAGTCTGAACTCACCAGTGACCCACAGTAGCTGTGTGTTGCTGGTGTCTGAGTTATAGGCTGGTTTTCCTCTCTGTGCTCCACACACATAAACTCCTGTGTGTTTTAGATCAGCAGAACTGACAGTGTAGTGTCCTCCTGCTCCTCTGCTGCTGTCTGAGAGACGATTAAGAAGTCGTGGCCTAATGGTTAGAGGGTAGGACTCCCAATCGAAAGGTTGTGAGTTCTAGTCTCGGGCCGGACAGAATTGTGGGTGGGGGGAGTGCATGAACAGCTCTCTCTCCACCTTCAATACCACGACTTAGGTGCCCTTGAGCAAGGCATCGAACCCCCAACTGCTCCCCGGGCACCGCAGCATTAATGGCTGCCCACTGCTCTGGGTGTGTGCTCACAGTGTGTGTGTGTGTGTTCACTGCTCTGTGTGTGTGCATTTCGGATGGGTTAAATGCAGAGCACAAATTCAGAGTATGGGTCACCATACTTGGCTAAATGTCACTTCACTTCACTTTCATTATAATGATTGCTGTTGTCTGTATGAAGTGAAAATGTGCAGTTAGCTCAAGAAATGAGTGTCTTATAAATTACCACTGTTGGTATAATCAGAGTATTCAGAATGATTAAATATTTTTAATCTCTCTGTTTCTTTATGAAGTCAGTTTATTCAGATGTTACTACATGAAGCACATTATATCTTACCTGATGAGACAGTTTGAGTGAACCAGCTGAATGTCCAGCCTGTAGAGGAACCATTAACCTGACAGATCAGAGTCACTGAATCTCCTTCAGTCAACCACTTCTGTGGAGAAACACTTAACACTGCTCTGGGAACTTAACTCTTAATAACATGTTAAACTTGTTTGTGTATGTGAAGAGATGATCAAACTGACCTGATTCTGTCAGTGTAACTTCATCACTGTGGCATGATGTTTGTGATCCTCCTCTCTCTGCTCCGATACAGACGTATTTACCTGCGTCAGACTCAGTAACAGAACTGAATGTGAGTTCCTGTAGTTCACTGAAAACACTAGCTGAACTCTCTTTATACCATCTGTACTCCCAGCTATTGACTCGTTCACTATATACATCACATCTGAGAGTGACTGTCTCTCCTCTGAACACATGTTGAGCAGGTTTGATGCTCACTGTGGCTCTTGGGTTTTCTGTACAATGACAACAATTCACAATAAAATAACATACTGCTTTTACTGTATGAACAGTTACTTGAGTCTAAAACACACATGCTAAATCAGATGAGACTGAAGTGTTGTTCTCTATAGCTGTTAAAGTCATTTATGAAAGATCTGTCTATATAGAATCATTGAGGATTTGGAAACATGAGTTGATTTCAGAGAGAATATAAGAAACATATCGGCTGGTTTTGATAGACTGATCTTGTCACACCTCAGATTGTCACATTAATAATTCATCTTGTTAAAAGGATGCATTTATAATCAGTTACAAGTGATTTCTCAACTAGTTTGTAACAGTAACTGTAGATTCAGTCATGTTATTAAATATATGAATCAGTGTGACTCACCTTCAGTATGTTGAGAGAAGATGTTTGAGATCAGCACTAAAAACACAAAGAGAAACCTCATTACAATGTGAACATTGAGCTGATAATTATACAGATTAACTGGGTCTGTATATGTGTCTAGATAAACATGAAATCATCTGACTGGTATTTTATAGATTTGATCACAGCGGAGAAGTGTTTAGGGAACTTCATGCCAGTGGTCTGATCACAAGCAGAAGAATAAAGACAATCTCTTACTAACTGTGAACTAGTGAATATTACAACAACAGCAACAATAACTGCAAAACAAACCAACAGAACTGATTCAACAGCATTACACATCACAAAACTGAATCACTGAACAAACACACTGATCTACAACACAACAGAGAGCATTTCTCTTTCACAAACAGCACTAACTGTACACTTCCTCTCTCAAACTCATCTTTCACTCATATTTGAATTTATTGAATACATCATATATCATGAATTACAGCTAGATTTGAAACTCTGAGATCAGCCAGAAAATTCATAAATCTAGGAACACTAAAACACTTGATCTTTTCCATATTATAATACCAACTCCACTGAAACACATTAAGAGAGAATAATACTCACAGAGCAGAAGAGGAAGTGGACTGAGCTCCATACTGACTGAATGATGTCAGACGGTTAAAGACACAGTGTTTTAAAGACTCAAGACTTCCTGAAACCCGTGGTCAGATCTTCAGAAACATCATGATTAATGACACAAGTGTACCTCATGTGTTACAGAAGATCTTTTTAAAATGTTGATAATCTTGTAACATGTTTTCACAAAATGTCACACTTACTAACATCCAAGTTTTCTACAGAAATGTTGTCATGATCCTTTCAGTATTAAACTGAACAATATTTATTAGCTAATACGAAAAGTTGTATTCTAGTGTGTTTGATGAATAAGGGAAATGGAGCAATATATTTATTGCTCTTTTCAAATGGTGGTATTAGCTGTATCTATTAGCTGGGCCATTGAATCCTTGAATCTGATCGACTGATGAAAGTTCTGAAGTGTGCAATTATCTTAAGTGAAACGCACAGTGAACGTAGTTCCAGGTGGAGGATGACACTGGAGTGGAAAGCGCATCGTGTTTGCTTTAGTTATTTTACAGAAGCGCAACATTTCGTTGTTATTCTGAGTTCACACAAATAAATGTAGAGTCTTGACGGATTCAAAAGATGTATTACTTTTATCTGTATGACCAAAAATTATATCATATTTTAAGAGCAAGTGAGAGCACCGGGGCCTCCATCTGTCCTGCTGTGAGCGTGCTGCTGTTCAGTTTCAACACACACTTCAGTAGCACACATTTCTGTAGGTTAAGATTAGATTGAGCAGCCATGTAAAGTTGTTACTATATACAGTACATCTTTTAGATGAAAAGCTATATTTGAGGTCTATGAATGCTAAGTGGTCGATGTCCTGCTCGATGTAGGCACTGTATCACCACATAAACCAGCCAATAATAATCTGTCTGTCAGGCAACTGTGATTTCACCAAGTACAACATGTTCCTGGATCAACATCCTTATTCCAATCAATCAGAATTGAGATATAACTTTTCAGGAAATATCTGTTTTAGGCTTAAAATCAGGGTTAGGTGCTTCTACACCGTTCTATAACAGCTATCATTTCCCTCTGATTTAGGGAATAAATTATTGGTAAGGTTAGGTTTAGGGGTAGGGATTGGGTTTAGTCTGTATTTTTTAAGAAAAATGTTGATCCAGGTTCATGTCTTATTTGGCAAAATCATGGCGACCATGTCCATCACGCATACGTCATTCACAAGAGGAGAGCATAAAGCATAAAGCATAAAGAGATAGGGCAATTAGAATTGAGTTCAAAATTAAAATATAGGACTACAGTTTAGAATTTATTTAGGTTAAAAGGTAAGTTATATTTGTGCATAAAGTAGGGGATGTTATTACGATTCTCTGTCCCGCCCTCTACCGCTGACATTTTTTCCTGTCCCGTCCCAATCCCGTGATTAATAGTGATTTTGTTTCCAATCCCACGGGATTCCAGTGACCCGTGGGAGTCCCGAACAAAATGTCAGCCTCTAGTTCAAGGCAGCTCTCTTGACAGTTCCATATCACTTCGCATAGTTAACAGTAATAATGGTCATGCAGTTTTCTCAAAAAGGTGTCAGCGCTGCCCTGATGAGGCTAATGGCTAATGTTACACATTAAATTTCTCACTAGCAAAGAGACGGCACTGTTTAGAGATGCAAAGAGGTAGCCCACACTCTCTCTCTTTCTCTGCGTGTCTCTGTCTCCCTCGCTCTCTTTCTAATGACTTTATAACTGCATTAGAATGCTATCAACAACTCAAGCCTCCATTACCAACTTTAAAATAACATTTTAAAACTAGCACAAGAGATGTTGGATGAGATGCGGAAGAAATAATCATACTCACAATAGTGATGATTTAAGTACAAAAACTGTAGTGATCCCTTTAAATATATTATCTGTCAATTATTTGTCGTCAATTATTCCTTACTTATGTATTTACATGACAATAAAGTCAACAACTGCAGCTCCTCCATCACTGGCTAGTGTGATGGAGCTGAAATAGAACAAACTTCTGTCAGCTCACTTATTCTGCTGTCTGTCACTTTGAAATATTTGTACCTGTGAACACAGTTTAATATTCATACACCAAGGACAGGGATGAGCATTGAAACTAATTTAACTATTATTATTATTTCAGTCTTAATGAATCCACCTTCACAGACAGTTCACCATAGATCCCCTGAGGAACAGTCCCATTCATTCTCTAGGAGAGGAAGAAGTGTGTAAATATTTTAAATCATCTAAACCAACAACATGTATGTTAGACCCTAAACCAGCCTCTCGTAAAAAAAAAAAAAAAAAAAAAAAAAAAAAAAAAAAAAAGATCCTAGAGAATTTTATTACAGACCTTAAATATTAAATCTTCCTTTCTGTCAAAAATACTAGAAAAGGTAGTCTTCTGTCAGCTATGTTCCTTCTGAGAGAGAAATGGTATCTGTGAGGATTTCCGGTCAGGACTGCTCTCATCAGAGTTACAGATGACCTGCTCTCTCTATTAGTGCTCCTTTTTCATTAGACTACTGTATGATCATGGTTGCTAGGAAACTTTGTTTAATTTAGAATAATATATATATATATATATATATATATATATATATATATATATATATATATATATATATTTTTTTTTTTTTTTTACCGTGCTAAATATGTGCTGAAGTGGTGCTTGTTTTTGCGTTTGGCTATCACGGGACTCCCTATTTTTGGTCTGCTAAATAGTGAGTCGTAGCCAGCGGACATCAATATCTGGTACTCAGGCAAATACCAAAGTGACCGCGGCAACGGCAATGGCAATGGCAATTTACTGACGAGTGTAAATACCATTGACTCTACCTGCATGACCACACCAAGCAAGGACATTGACAAGGCACTTGAGTATTGCTTTTCTTCCCTTTTTTTTACTTTTTGTATAGCTTGTTCTCAAATACTTATTTAGGTCACTTGTACTCACTATGTGCTTTCAGATCTCTACTATGACTACGAACACTCAGAGAGCATGCACTATACGTTGAATGCAGGCTTATCCCAAATATCTACGGCCTGTCCCTCTGACCTCTACTACTACACTATCTATTCCAGTTGGTCTCTGGAACTGCCAGTCTGCTGATTCATGCCATATTCTTCTTGGCTCTCAATGGAGGCAGACGCATTTCTCTCCCTCTCCTCCCCTTGCCTTCCCTGCTTGCTCTCTCGTCTTCTATTGTCTCGGAGAGATTAAATATTATCTCTGAGAGACAACCAGTCTTCCACGCGCTCATGCAGCCTCAGCTGATAACACACCGAACCCAGCACCACTCCAGGAGCTATGCTCAGGCCCTGAAAGGACAAGCAAATACACTTGAGATGAGTGAGATCAGACAGCTGCTGAACTACATCAGTGCCCAGCTAACAGCATGAGAGGCCACACAGCATGCAAACACCTGCCTAACAATGACAAAAAAACAAAAACAAAAAAACAACAACACTTTATTACATTAGAAAAGGATTACCTCTATTTTTTTGAAAAACAAGAACTCTATACCGTAAACTCTTAAAATGACTCTGTCAGTATCAATGTGGAATATTCAAGGATTGAATTCAGAAGCCTTTGGGCTAAAGAGCTCAAACACTGAATTCCAGAAGAGCATCAAAGAGATATTAGAATTCTACAGGAGACATGGAGCAGGACAGACACCATCAACCGCTGCCTACCCAACTACAGAGAAATCATCCTACCATCACAAAAACTCAACACAGTGCGACAGGGAAGAGACTCAGGAGGACAAATAATCTGGTACAAATCAAACTCCACAACCACATCAACACTGTAAAGCAATGCACCACTACACCTGGCTAAAAATACACAAGGAAAAGCTCCCATCGACAAAAGATATATACCTATGTGCCATATACATCCTGCCATCAGAGTCCCCCTACTACAGAGAAGACACGTTCTCCATATTAGAGGAAGAGACAAGCCACTTCCAGGCCCAGGTAAAGGTTCTCATCTGTGGAGACCTGGACGCAAGAACAGGACTACAGCCGGACTTCACCGACACACAAGGGAACAATCAATCAATCAATCATTTATATAGCGCTTTAAACAAAATACATTGCGCCAAAGCACTGAACAACATTCATTTGGAAAACAGTGTCTCAATAATGCAACATGATAGTTAAGGCAGTTCATCATTGAATTCAGGTATGTCATCACTGTTCAGTTTAAATAGTGTCTGTGCATTTATTTGCAATCAAGTCAATGCTATCGCTGTAGATGAAGTGACCCCAACTAAGCAAGCCAGAGGCGACAGCGGCAAGGAACCGAAACTCCATCGGTGACAGAATGGAGAAAAAAAACCTTGGGAGAAACCAGGCTCAGTTTGGGGGCCAGTTCTCTTCTGACCAGACGAAACCAGTAGTTCAATTCCAGGCTGCAGCAAAGTCAGATTGTGCAGAAGAGTCATCTGTTTCCTGTGGTCTTGTCCTGGTGGTCCTCTGGGACAAGGTATTTACAGGGGATCTGTATCTGGGGCTCTAGTTGTCCTGGTCTCCGCTGTCTTTCAGGGCAGTAGAGGTCCTTTCTAGGTGCTGATCCACCATCATGTCTGGATACGTACTGGATCCGGGTGCCTGCAGTGACCCTCTGATCTGGATAAAGACTGGATCTGGTGGCCACGGTGACCTCGGAACAAGAGAGAAACAGACAAATATTAGCGTAGATGCCATTCTTCTAATGATGTAGCAAGTACATAGGGTGTTATGTGAAGTGTTTCCGGTTCCGGATTACCTAATTAATGCAGCCTAAAAATCCTTTAACGGATTTGGATATTAAAAGCATATTAGTATGTTATGTGTATGCCAGGTTAAAGAGATGGGTCTTTAATCTAGATTTAAACTGCAAGAGTGTGTCTGCCTGCTGAACAATGTTAGGTAGGTTATTCCAGAGTTTAGGCGCCAAATAGGAAAAGGATCTGCCACCCGCAGTTGATTTTGATATTCTAGGTATTATCAAATTGCCTGAGTTTTGAGAACGTAGCAGACATAGAGGTGCTGAGGTGCTAAACCATTCAGGGCTTTATAAGTAATAAGCAATATTTTAAAATGTATACGATGTTTGATAGGGAGCCAGTGCAGTATGGACAGGACCGGGCTAATATGGTCATACTTCCTGGTTCTAGTAAGAACTCTTGCTGCTGCATTTTGGACTAGCTGTAGTTTGTTTACTAAGCTTGCAGAACAACCACCCAATAAAGCATTACAATAATCTAACCTTGAAGTCATAAATGCATGGATTAACATTTCTGCATTTGACATTGAGAGCATAGGCCGTAATTTAGATATATTTTTGAGATGGAAAAATGCAGTTTTACAAATGCTAGAAACGTGGCTTTCTAAGGAAAGATTGCGATCAAGTAGCACACCTAGGTTCCTAACTGATGACAAAGAATTGACAGAGCAACCATCAAGCCTTAGACAGTGTTCTAGGTTATTACAAGCAGTATTTTAGGTCCTATAATTAACACCTCTGTTTTTTTTACAAGAAAATTACACGTCATCCAATTTTTTATATCGACTATGCATTCAATTAGTTTTTCAAATTGGTGTGTTTCACCGGGCCGGGAGGAAATATAGAGCTGAGTATCATCAGCATAACAGTGAAAGCTAACACCATGTTTCCTGATGATATCTCCCAAGGGTAACATACAAAGCGTGAAGAGTAGCGGCCCTAGTACTGAGCCTTGAGGTACTCCATACTGCACTTGTGATCGATTTGATACATCTTCATTCACTGCTACGAACTGATGGCGGTCATATAAGTACGATTTAAATCATGCTAATGCACTTCCACTGATGCCAACAAAGTGTTCAAGTCTATGCAAAAGAATGCTGTGGTAAATTGTGTCAAACGCAGCACTAAGATCCAATAAAACTAATAGAGAGATACACCCACGATCAGATGATAAAAGCAGATCATTTGTAACAGTCTCAGTACTATGATATGGTCTAAATCCTGACTGGAAATCCTCACATATACCATTTTTCTCTAAGAAGGAATATAATTGTTAGGATACCACCTTTTCTAGTATCTTGGACAGAGAATGGAGATTCGAGATTGGTCTATAATTAACAAGTTCTTTGGGGTCAAGTTGTGTTTTTTTTATGAGAGGCTTAATAACAGCCAGTTTGAAGGTTTTGGGGACATATCCTAATGACAATGAGGAATTAATAATAGTCAGAAGAGGACCTATGACTTCTGGAAGCACCTCTTTTAGGAGCTTAGATGGTATACTGTCCTCCCTTCATGTGTTATCTTTACGAAGTTTGACAGCAAGTTAAACTCCATCCATTATAATCAAGAAATGCAAATTGAAGTTTCAGCATTTATTGTAACTTGATCTCACAACATTACCATGGATCAGAGTGAAACTAAAGAAAAGAAATACAATCTCCAATTAGACTCATAACCTAACATAGCTCCAAATAACACAACTAATAACTTTACATGTCAAAATATACTTTTGAGTTACCCAAAGCAAGTACATAAAGAAAACTTACAGCTATTGCTCTTCAAAACTTCCAAAGGCAAGGAATGATGAGGATTATCCAAAGAAAAACACTCAGAGCAACATGCATCGTCCATGTGCCTAGCTGCACTTCCTGATATATATATATATATATATATATATATATATATATATATAACCTGCAGTTTCTTTAACAACCACTAGATGTCAGCACCATAACAATAATAACTTGGACACATACTGTGAAACCGGTACAGAACACTCCCCGCTTGATGTCATTAGAAATCAATACAGCTTATAACATTTCAGTCCTTTTTTGAAAGAAGCAAAATGACCTGTGAAATTGGTCTGTAGAACTTTTTGGTTGTACCTTGAGAAGTCGTTTTAACCTCTACTTTTCTTACATGTCCGTCTGCACTTGGGAATGTATGGGTGACCATTGCCATTGGCCAATCATTGCGACAAAGGGTACCATCTTTCAAGAGAACAATATCTCCAACTTGAAGATTGGAGCGTGATTCAGTCCATTTGCATCTTTGTTGCAAGATGGGAAGGTACTCTTGCCTCCAGCGGGTCCAGAACTGATTTGCAAGGATCTGTACTTTTTTCCACTGACTTCCATAAAGATCCTTCTCTGAGAAGTTGCAGGTAGGAACTCCAAGAGGAAATCCAGTCTTCTGGGTGAGCAGAATGTTAGGGGTTAGTAGCAATGGCATCTCTGGGTCAGAGGAGACTGGAACCAGTGGTCTGGCATTGATTATTGCAGACACTACCGGCATCAGAGTACACAGAACCTCATGAGTAAGCTGGATCGATTTGTTTTCCAGCAGCACACTGTCAAGGATTCTGCGTGTAATCCCTATCATTCTTTCCCACGCACCACCCATGTTTGATGCGTGAGGTGGTTTAAATTGCCACGAGCAGCCTTGTTCACTTAGATACTTTTGGACAGTGAGTTCTTTGCATGCTCCAATGAAATTTGTTCCACAATCGGATCTTAGCTGTTTTGCTGGTCCCCTTATAGAAAAGAAGCGACGTAATGCATTTATACAGCTGGATGTATCCATGGACTCTATTACTTCCATATGCACTGCTCTAGTGCTCATGCATGTAAAAAGGACTGCCCAACGTTTACTGTTTGCTGCACCTCCTCTAGTGCGTCGAGTCAAAACTGTCCATGGGCCAAATACATCCAGTCCCACATAGGTGAAAGGAGGAGACATGTCCAGACGCTCTGGTGGAAGATCCGCCATTATTTGCTGTGCAAATCTACCCCTTAGTTTTCGACAGGTTACACAATGATACAATATGGAGCTTATGAGCCTCTTGCCATTCACAATCCACAAGCCTGCAGTCCTTATTGCTCCTTCCGTGAATTGACGACCTTGATGTTTCACTTCTTGATGGTAGTTTCACCAACAGGGTTGTGACATGGTTGTTCTTGGGAACAATAATCGGATTCTTCTCATGCTGATCCAGAGGAGCATTTTTCAGACATCCACCTACTCTAAGCAGATCATTGTGGATCTGAGGATTTAGTTTTTTAAGTGCACTGCTTCTCGGAATGTTCCTTTGTTCTGCTAAGGCACTGAAATCATCGTGGAATGTTTCTTTCTGTACAGATTTAAGGATAACAAGCTTGGCTGCTAAAAGCTCTAAAGGAGTTCTGACCCTTTTGCATATGTGCCATCCTCTGCATTCATTTGTGTGAGTATTTGAGATCGGCTTGAATGAATGAACTATGTGGATAAGCAGTACGATAGCTCTCAGGAGTGCTTTCCAGGAAGAGAAGCGTTTAAAGCGTTCTGAAGTAAGATGCCTTTCTTCAGTGAGAGTTACAAAACTTGTGACATGAGGTCGGATTTCTCCATCCAGTTCTGGCATTACCAACTCAAATGTCTTTTGAGTTTCTTGTTGAACTGTGAGAGGTTTGTGCAGAAAATCTGGACCTTTAAACCACTGTGTGTTAACAAGCTGTGATGCAGACACTGATCTGGTGGCAATATCGGCTGGGTTCTGATTTGTTGGTACGAAGTGCCACTGTTCTGGGACCGTACTTTGACGGATTCGCTGCACTCTGTTGTGTACATACACAAAAAAACGCCGGGTCTCGTTGAATATGTTGCCAAGAACTACCTTACTGTCGCAGTAAAACTTGACTGCATCTGGAACGAAATCAATTTCTTCAAGTATTATTTCTGCCATTTCAACAGCTAATACAGCTCCACACAATTCAAGGCGTGGAATGGTGGGATGTAGATGAGGGTTCAATTTTGCCTTGCCCATAATAAATCCTACATGACTTCAGTAAAAACTCGAAGATAGGCAACTGCAGCTATAGCCATGTTGGATGCGTCTGAGAACAGACATATCTCTCTGTACTTTGAACTGGAAAGTGAGAGAAGGACATATGTACGTGGTATATGGAGATTTTTCAGATCTTGTAAGGAATTTTTCCATAATTCCCATTCCTCTTGTTTGGACTCAGGGAGTGGGAGGTCCCAGTCGCTTGTGTCATGAGATATTTCCCGCAGTAAAGCTCTTCCTTTTATAGTAACTGGTGTCACTAAACCAAGTGTGTCGTAAAGGCTGTTAACGACAGACAACACTCCACGACGAGTGAAAGGCCTCTCAGACTTTGTGACATGAAAGGTGAATGTATCTGACTCCATTTCCCAGCATGGTCCAAGACTCCGCTGACTAGGAACAGTTTCTTTAGTAAGATCCAGGTCTTTTATGCCTTTGGCTAAATCTTCTGGAGGAAAGGCTTTCATGTTTGTGGTTGTATTTGAAGCTATTTTGTGGAGTTTTATATTTGACTGTGCAAAAGATTTCTGGGTACGCTTCAGTGGACTGATGGCATCCTCTTCGGTTTGCAGAGATATCAGACCATCATCAACGTAAAAGTGTCACTCAACACATTGGCGAGCGTCTGACCCATGTTCACGTTCACCTTCTTGTGCAGCACGTCTGAGACCATAGATTGCAATGGCAGGAGAAGGGCTGTTTCCAAAGACATGTACACGCATCTGGTACTCCGTGATCTCTTTTGACATGTCGTTGTCTCGGTGCCACAAGAACCTTAGGTACTTCCTGTGATTATCCTGTACCACAAAGCAATAGAACATCTGCTGAATGTCAACAGTCACGGCTATAGGTTCTTTTCTGAAGCGCAACAACACGCCAAGGAGAGAATTGTTCATGTTGGGTCCTGTAAGAAGGGTGCTGTTCAAAGAAATACCATGGTACTGTGCACTGGAATCGAATACTACCCTTATCTGGTCTGGTTTCTGTGGATGATAGACTCCAAAGATAGGTAGATACCAGGATTCCTCATTCTCTTTGAGCGGAGGAGCTAGTTCGGCGTGCCTGTTTTCAAACATCTTTCCCATGAATTCTTGAAAGTTTTCTCTAACAACTGGTCTTTTGTCCAGAGTGCGTTTCAAGGAGAGAAGTCGTGAGAGTGCTTGATCTCGATTGTTAGGGAGAAGTGGTCGGGGTGATGAAGGGTAAAGGAGCGACCCAGAAGTTTCTCTCATCTTTGTGAAAGTCCTTCTCCATGATCTTTAGAAAGGCTTGATCTTCAAATGAAAGAGCACACTTGTTGTCATCTTTAGTTCTCTCGAACACTGAGTGACCAATGTCATTAGATGTCTTTGTAACTGCATTTAGACTATTGTGTTGATTGAACTCCCTGCCATTCTTTGTCCTCTCTTTCAAAGATATGTGACTTCCACAAGGAGTAAGGAAAGAAGGTCTGCCATTTTCTAGCACATTCTTCCTAAAGCTGCTTACAGTCAGCTTATGAGCATTACCGAGGCAGACTTCGCCGATCAGGACCCAGCCTAGATCAAGTCTCTGGGCGAAGGGAGAGTTATGAGGACCATTGATTTGCTGCCTGACCTTATGCACTCTAATAAGATCTCTCCCCAACAAAAGCAAGATTTGGCCATTTGAATCTAGTTTCAGAATGAATCTTGCAATTGATTTCAAGTGAGGATGACAAAGTGCTATCCCTCGGTGGTTGGTATTTCTGACCTGTTATCAAGGATTTCATTGCATTCGATAAGTGGAGGAAGATCGATGCTTACACCTCCACTAAATGCTTCTATCTGGAATCCATATGCTTTCCTGCCCATCATCTCCATGACACCTGCACAGGTTCTGAGTGAGTAAGAATGTGGGTTGCTTTGAACGTCGCACAAATCAAAGAATTCTGAACGAGCCAAGGAGCGATTACTTTGGTCATCAAGGATTGCATAGATATTGACTGCATGCTCTGATTGTCCTTTCTTATACACTTTCACTAAGCATATTTTTGAACAAGTACGAGCTGAATGGTTACTACCACATACCTCTGTGCATTGGGAACTTACAGCAGCTGAGTCACTGAGGTTCTCTTCTCTTTCGATTTCATGTTTTGAACGCACTTGTTCTGCTGGATTTGAGGTCCAAGGAGCCGGACCTGGATGCATAGCTGTTGAGTGGAATTCACTTTCACATTCTCCGCATTTCAGTGGCATTCTGCAGTCTCTGGCTAAGTGAAAGGTTGATGCACAACATCTAAAACACACACCATTTTCCTTAAGATAGGTTCTGCGTTTGTTTATGGGCTTCTCTCTGAATCCTCTGCACTTTACAAGGGAGTGGGGTTTGTTATGGATAGGACAGATTTTGGTTAAATCATCTCTTTTCTCCTTTTTCTCAGTTTGACATTTCAGTGGAGTGGTTATATCTGTCTTGTGTGCAGAAATTAAACCTTTGTATACAGTGTTCCTAATTGAGGGCTTCTCATACCTGGGAGTCATGGTGTTGCTGGTAGACAGCTTGAAGCTGGGGTCATTTTGTGTCCTTGCTTCGCAACATACAAATTGTGTGAAAAAAGAAAACGGAGGAAAGTGCACGTTGTTTTCATCTTTATACCTTGATCCGATGGAAACCCACCTCTCCTGCAGATTATGCAGCAATTTATCCACTATAGGGTTGATACCACGGGCAGTGTCCAAGTAGGTTAAACCTGGGAAGTAGCCTTCTTCTTTGGCAGATTGTAACTCCATGAGAAGATCTCAGAGTTCTCTTAATTTGACATTGTCTCTGTTGGATATGCGAGGAAAATTGTTGAGCTTACTGAGAAGTGCACTTTCTACAATCTCTGGGGCTGCATAACACTCTCTGAGTCTGTCCCAGACCATTTTCAAGGCTAGTTTGGGGTGGTTTATATTCACAGATCTGAATCTTTTGACATATTCTGATGACTCTTTGCCAAGCCACTTTGCTAAGAGGTCAAGTTCCTCACCTGCTGTCAGATCCAGTCCTTCAATTACACTGATGAAAGAAGCTTCCCATGCTCTATAATTTTCAGGACAATCATCAAATTTGGTAAGTCCAGTGGCTCTCTGCGTGCAAGATATTTTGCGAAGTCCGTCATGCTGGCTGCTTGGGTATGATCTGCTCGAGGAGTATTGTATGGCGTTGCATGTTCAAAGGAATGCTGATGAGGAGCATTGATCGAATTAGGTGAAGGTAGCTCGCTCTTGAAAGAACTTCTTTTAATGGTGTGGATGTTTGGCAACTGTACACTTTGAATTTGAGGAATTTTTATTTCAGCTGGTTTCTTGACCTCGCTCCTCGTAGGTTGTTCATCCGTCACAACGTGTGAGTGGTGTCATCGTTGCGTGAATGATTCATCTGAGTGATATCATGTATTGCTGATGACTGGTTCGTGTTGTTTTGTGATGAACTTCAAGGGATGCTGTCTATGACAACCCATTTTCTTTGATCCTCAACATACTCATTTGTTCGTTCTTGGACACTTAGAGGTGTGTCTGAACTGCTTTTAGAATCGCTGTGATATTCACTCGCCTCTGCTGCAGCTTCCAGAATTTCAGCCTCAGCAAGCGCAGCTGCCACCTCCTTTTCAGCTTGCAATGCTTCCAATGTAGCCTCCAATGTGGCTTTCTCCGCTTCTAATCTGGCCTTTTCCTTTTTCATGTGCAGCTCTCTTTCTGCGAATGATGCACGAGCTTGTGCCGCTTCAGCCACAGCTCTGGCTCCTGCCGCTACATCAGGCACGTCCTGATTCTGCTGAGTTCGACGCGTTCCTGGGTCAACAAGGGAGGTGCTTAAGGTAAATTTGAGCAACCAATCAGATTACTCACGTCACGTGACATGTGCCAGCCTCAGCTTGCGCGCCACTATTTGAATTGTGTGCTTTGAATTGTGTCGCCTTCATTTTACAAAGGTAAGTGCATATTATTTAAAATGTGCCATTTCAAATGTGTCCATCCCTGCTCAGCATAATATATTATTTTCAATTGCACAATGGATTCATAACTAACGCGAACATTCGCTGAACTGCGCATATATTAAGGTCCAAATCGCCAAACCCCGATCCTATCGGACAGGAAGGCGTCCACGATCGTTTTGCCCCGGTCCGGTGTGGCGTTTCCCCCGTGATCGCGTCGTCGGAACTTTTTGTACGATTATTTATATCACTTTTGTCATGTATTCATTTAGCAGATTCTTATACTAATCCTTCTGTGAAAGAAAAGCTAAACACTTTTGCAGATGGATTGGGGGTTTGCCGTCCATCAACAACAAGGAAATATATTGTGTTGACCCGGAGACATCATTAACCCATCCAATATACAGTATGACACACATTTATCAATGACTGTATTTAAATAATAATCATTATTATAATAATACAATATCCAATTTAAAACAAGCATTAATCTATCACTATATTGTAGTAATAATAATACAAATAATAATATCTTGTGATGACCCAGGGACGTCATATTCTTGTGATGACCCAGGGACATTATATTCTTGTGTTGACCCAGGGACGTCATTCTTTATAGCTCATCTAATATAAGACAAAAAGTAATTAATCACTTAATTTTAATAATAATAATAATGCAATATCTAATATATGACCAAGAGTAATCTATCACTATACTGCAATAATAATAATAATAATAATAATAATAATAATAATAATAATAATAATAATAATAATAATAATAATAATAATAATAATGAAATATCTTGTGTTGACCCAGGGACTTCATTCTTTATAGCTCATCTAATATAAGACAAACAGTAATTAATTACTTTATTTTAATAATAATAACAATATCTTATATAAGGCCAAGAGTAATCTATCACTATACTGCAATAATAATAATAATAATAATAATAATAATAATAATAATGAAATATCTTGTGTTGACCAGGGACTTCATTCTTTATAGCTCATCTAATATAAGACAAACAGTAATTAATCACTTCTTTTTAATAATAATAATGTAATATCTAATATAAGACCAAAAGTAATCTATCACTATACTGCAATAATAATAATAATAATAATAATAATAATAATAATAATAATAATAATAATAATAATAATAATGAAATATCTTTTGTTGACCCAGGGACGTCATTCTTTATAGCTCATCTAATATAAGACAAACAGTAATTAATCACTTTATTTTATTATTATTAATAATAATAATACAATATCTAATATAAGACCAAGATTAATCTATCACTATACTGCAATAATAATAATAATAATAATAATAATAATAATAATAATGAAATATCTTGTGTTGACCCAGGGACGTCATTCTTTATAGCTCATATAATATAAGCCAAACAGTAATTAATCACTTCATTTTAAAACTAATAGCAATAATACAAAATCTAATATAAGACCAAGAGTTTATTATTAATTTTATTATTATTATTATTATTATTATTATTATTATGCTTATTAACAATTAGTAAGTTCCTTGTTCAGTTTAGGTATTAGATAGGATTAGGAATGTAGAATAAGGTCAAGAAGAATAATGCATTAATATATGCTTTATTTCATTATTATTATTATTATCATTATTGTTATTATTATTAAACTGACGTGATTAATTACTGTTTGTCTTATATTAGATGAGCTATAAAGAATGAAGTCCCTGGTCAACACAAGATATTTCATTATTATTATTATTATTATTATTATTATTATTATTATTATTATTGCAGTATAATGATAGATTACTCTTGGCCTTATATAAGATATTGTTATTAGTATTAAAATGAAGTGATTCATTACTGTTTGTCTTATATTAGATGAGCTATAAAGAATGAAGTCCCTGGTCAACACAATATATTTCTTTATTATTATTATTATTATTATTATTATTATTATTATTATTATTATTAGGGGTGCTCCGATCACGATCGGCCGATCGTTAATGCGCATTTCGTCAGTAAAGCCGGTTTTCTAATCAGCGGTTAATTCCATCAGGTGCGTGATTTCACATAGAGCAGCTGTTACTACACAGAGCCGTTGTTAACTGAGAAGATGCACCAAAAAACGCTGAAAATTTATGTGATTTGCGCATCTTCTCTATTAACAACGGCTCTGTGTAGTAACAGCTGCTCTATGTGAAATCACGCACCTGATGGAATTAACCGCTGATTAGAAAACCGGCTTTACTGACGAGAAGCGCATAACGATCGGCCGATCGTGATCGGAGCACCCCTAATTATTATTATTATTATTATTATTGCAGTATAGTGATAGATTACTTTTGGTCTTATATTAGATATTACATTATTATTATTATTAAAATGAAGTGATTAATTACTGTTTGTCTTATAATAGATGAGCTATAAAGAATGAAGTCCCTGGTCAACACAAGATATTTCATTATTATTATTATTATTATTATTATTGCAGTATAGTGATAGATTACTCTTGGCCTTATATAAGATATTGTTATTATTATTAAAATGAAGTGATTAATTACTGTTTGTCTTATATTAGATGAGCTATAAAGAATGAAGTCCCTGGGTCAACACAAGATATTTCATTATTATTATTATTATTATTATTATTATTATTATTATTATTATTATTATTATTATTATTATTATTATTATTGCAGTATAGTGATATATTACTCTTGGTCATATATTAGATATTGCATTATTATTAAAAAGAAGTGATTAATTACTGTTTGTCTTATATTAGATGAGCTATAAAGAATGAAGTCCCTGGGTCAACACAAGATATTTCATTATTATTATTATTATTATTATTATTATTATTATTATTATTATTATTATTGCAGTATAGTGATATATTACTCTTGGTCATATATTAGATATTGCATTATTATTAAAAAGAAGTGATTAATTACTGTTTGTCTTATATTAGATGAGCTATAAAGAATGAAGTCCCTGGTCAACACAAGATATTTCATTATTATTATTATTATTATTATTATTATTATTATTATTATTGCAGTATTGTGATAGATTACTCTCGGTCTTATATTAGATATTGTATTATTATTACTAGTTCAGCGAATGTTCACGTTAGTTATGAATCCATTGTGCAATTGAAAATAATATATTATGCTGAGCAGGGATGGACACATTTGAAATGGTACATTTTAAACAATATGCACTAACCTTTGTAAAATGAAGGCGACACAATTCAAAGTACACAATTCAAATAGTGGCGCGCAAGCTGAGGCTGGCACATGTCACGTGACGTGAGTAATCTGATTGGTTGCTCAAATTTGCCTGAAGCACCTCCCTTGTTGACCCAGGAACGCGTCGAACTCGGCTGAATCAGGACGTGCCTCATATTTAGTCTTTTGACTTTGTCCTTTTTGTATAGCCTACTTTAAGTACTTTTTATTATTTCCCATTGCATTGCATTTTTATCCTTTTTCTTTCCCGTTCTTTTATTAATGTTGATGTTAATGAAACTGTATTTTTATTCTTTTTTTCTTTCTTTTTTTTTTTTTTACCAAAAAGCCCTACTAGGGACAAGTGCTGTAAATTAGCTTTAGCTAAAAACATTATGATACATGCATCAGATGACTTTCAAAGTTTATCTATGTTATTTGTATCTGTCCCTATCTAAATAAACTTAACAAAAAAAAATAAAAAAATAGTGGTTCATTAATCATAATCAAGGTTGTGATATAAAACAGTTTAATGTTGTTATAGGTAATACGTCTTTAATCCATAAGGTGGCGACCAAGTGTTTTCTAAGAGTGAAGTTGCAGATATGAGAAGAACTTGCTACTGCCAGTTCCTGAGAGCAGTCACATTGTGCTTGCATGTACAGTCAAAAGTTCGATGTTAATAAAGCTCAGACTTTGAGGAAACTAAGTTGCTTTATTGAAACATCACATGGTGTCAGAAGTGGAGCGCTGTTAACACCATGGCAAAGTTTCAGCCCCCGGACAGTTTTGATTTCGGTCACCCCGAACGATGGCCAGAATGGCGTCAGAGATTTCACCGCTACAGGATAGCCACTAAACTTGACAAAGAAGAGGCTGAAGTACAGGTCTGTACACTGCTTTATTCACTGGGAAAAGAAGCTGAACAAGTGTATCAGACATTTACGTTCAGGGAAGAAGAACGAGAGGACTATGATACTGTAATCAGGAAGCTCGATGACTACTTTATACCAAAAGTTAATGTTATACACGAGCGTGCACGTTTTCACACGAGGGCTCAAAAGCCAGGTGAAATGGCCGAAGAATATATTCGTAGCCTCCACGAGCTAGCAAACACGTGTGACTTTGGTGCTGCTAAAGAGGAGAATATTCGGGACAGGCTCGTGATCGGGATTCAGGACAGAAAGCTGTCAGAAAAGCTCCAATTAATACCTGAATTGACACTTAGAAATGCCACAGAGCTTGTGAGGCAGTCAGAACAGGTCCGAGGACACATTAATGAACAGAATGCCAGCGTCAGTGCTCAAATCGGCGAGGTCGGCAGCGCCAGGGGAAAATTCCACCAAAGTGAAAGAGGTAACGTTAGACAACACCGTGGATCGAAAAGGAACCAAACTGAGCATGTTTCCGACTGGAGATGTAAAAGATGTGGCAGAAATCATGGGAAAGGTGAAATGTGTCCAGCAAAAGGTGCTGAGTGTCGCAAATGCAGGAAAAAGGGTCATTTTGCTGCAGTTTGTAGAACCCGAGAAGTCCATGATGTCAGCAAACCACAAGAGGGCAGCAGTGTAACACATTTCCTGGGTGAGTTAACTCACATTGATGACAAAAGTGGAGCTTGGATTGTCACACTCTCAATTCTGGGCACAGACATAGACTTTAAAATTGAAACAGGCGCTGACATAAGTGTCATTTCTGAGAAAAGCTTCTCAGTTTTGAAGCACAAGCCAAAACTTAACAAAGTTAATGTGAAACTTGAGAGCCCAGGAGGTACATTGCAATGCAAAGGTCAGTTCAGAGCGAAGACTACCTTTAAAGATAAGCAGTACAATTTTGAAGCATTTGTGGTGACTGGTCCCTATGTAAACAATCTCCTTGGTCGTGATGCAGCAAGTGAAATGGGTTTAGTTAAGAGGCTAGAAGAGCTCCAACCCATTTATTTTTCTGAACTTGGATTAGTTAAGACAAAACCCATTAAAATCTGCCTGAAGGAGGATGCTGTACCATACAGTGTGCACACTGGAAGACGGGTGTCCGTGCCATTGCTTCCAAAAGTCAAGGCGGAGCTAGAGAGAATGGTACAATGTGGTGTTATTGAGGAGATCACTGAGCCTACAGAGTGGTGCGCCCCTATGGTGGCTGTTCCAAAGAAGACTGGGCAAATAAGAATTTGTGTCGATCTGAAACAACTAAATAAAGCTGTAAAAAGAGAGAAATTTGTGCTGCCAACAATTGATGACATTCTTCCTAGGCTAGCACACGCCAAAGTTTTCTCACTTCTCGATGCAGCTAGTGGCTTCTGGCAGCTTCCTCTGGATGTGGATTGTGCTAAACTGACAACATTCATTACACCTTTTGGAAGATATTTTTTCCGCAGGCTACCGTTTGGGATCACCAGCGCGCCCGAAATCTTTCAACGGGAAATGTCAGTCATCCTCAAAGACCTGGAAGGAGTTGCAGTTTTTATGGACGATATTTTAGTATTTAGCACCACTCCAGATGAACACGAGCAGCGACTGCAGAGGGCTCTGGAAGCCATTGACCGGGCTGGTCTCAAGCTGAACACAGAAAAATGCCTGTTACGTCAGAGTCAACTCCGGTACTTGGGACATGTCATAGACAAGGAGGGCATCCGCCCAGACACAGCCAAAATTGAAGCCATCACTTACCTTGAAAAGCCGAAGAACGTTTCAGAGCTACGGAGAATGCTAGGAATGATTCATTACCTGGGCAGGTATGTTCCTGATCTCTCAGAGGTTATTCGACCTCTCAATGAGCTGTTGAAACGTGATGTAGTATGGTACTGGGGTGCTGTACAAGAGGAGGCCTTTGAAAATGTGAAACGCCTAATCACAAAAGCTCCTGTGCTAGCATTCTACGATGTCACAAAGCCCACAGTCGTCAGTGCAGATGCAAGCAGCTACGGTCTGGGGGGCGTTTTGCTGCAGGACCATGATGGAAAACTGAAACCAGTGGCTTACTGTTCCAGGGTGCTGACCGATGCTGAAAAAAGGTACGCCCAGATCGAAAAAGAGTGCCTGGCGGCTGTGTGGTCCTGTGAAAAATTCTCACGTTTTTTGTATGGATTGGAAAGTTTCATCCTGCAAACCGACCATAAGCCACTGATTCCTCTGATCAATGCAAAGGATCTTGATTCAGTTCCACTGAGATGTCAAAGGCTGTTGCTGCGGATGATGCGTTACAATCCTGTCGCACAATATGTACCTGGCAAACAACTGACAAACAACCCTCAGCCAACCATTTCATCAGTGGTCTCTGAATTAGTGCAAGAAGTGGAAGCCTATGAGAATGCAGTCAGTGGTGCATGGCCAATTTCTCCCACAAAGCTGGAATCTGTGAAAAGAGAGACGGAGATGGATTTTGAGCTACAAAAGGTGAGGCAGTATGTGACTGATGGCTGGCCCAGATATGCAGCTAATGTCCCTCAAGTCTTGAAATCATACTACAGTGCACGTCATCACTTGTCAATTTTCCAGGACCTTGTGCTTTATGATGACAGGATCATAATTCCCCAAAATATGAGGTCTGACATACTGCAAAGATTGCACAGTTGTCACCAAGGCATTGAGAAATGTAGAGAGAGAGCCAGATGTAGTGTGTGGTGGCCAGGCTTAAGTCAGGAAATCCAGCAGCTAGTTAACTGCTGCAAGGACTGTCTGGAATCAAGACCTACCTAAAGGAAGGATCCACTTTTAACCACTCCACTGCCAGACCGTCCATGGGAGAGAATTGGCGCTGATATCTGCGAAGTGAATAAGCAACATTACTTGGTAGTCGTGGACTATTTTTCAAGATATATTGATATTGCTCACCTTCAAAACTTGTCAGGTGAAACAACACGTGCTTGCTTGAAGAACATGTTTGCACGATGGGGCTGTCCCAACATTCTCTTTACTGACAATGGCCCACAGTTTTGTGGAAGTGCTTTCAAAGACTTTGCTAGAAACTATGATTTTCAGCACATTACTTCAAGCCCTTATTATGCCCAGTCAAATGGAGAAGCTGAAAGGGCAGTGCAAACAGCTAAAAGGATTCTGAAACAGTCTGACCCATTCATCGCGTTGATGAGCTACAGATCCACTCCCCTTCAAGCTACAGGCGCAAGTCCAGCACAGCTGATGATGGGAAGACAAATAAGAACTACAGTTCCCACATTGGAGTCACACCTGCGACCTGAATGGCCCGATCTGCGTCGAGTGAGAAAGGCTGATCAAAAGGCAAAAAGGACCTACAGGAAGTATTACAACAAAAGAAACAGTGTTAGAACATTACCAGAGATTCCACCTGGAACTCCTGTTGCAGTCAAGCTGGATGCTGAAAGAGGTTGGATAAGATCCGGGACTATTCTCAGAAAGTGTGAATCGCCACGGTCTTACCTCATCCAATCTGAAACTGGAGTACTCCGACGAAATCGACGACACCTGATGCCTACAGTCAGTGACACTGAACCAGCATCTAATTCAGTTCAACCAACTCAAAACGAAGTTCATGGTCAGGATCAACTTGCAACTAAGCCTTATAACGTCCCAGACAGTTCAGTGCAGTACGAACAACCAGGAACTGATCTACCTGAGTCTGATTCCAGTCACACTACAATCAGTTCACCTAAAAGGGTGCAAACAAGGTCTGGACGAATTGTCACAACTCCTAAGAGATACAAGGACTTTGCAAGATAAAAGAAGACATTCATGAAGAAAAGATAAAACAAATGTTGTTTTCTGACTACAGTAATTTCACAGTTCAATGTTACATTTATTAAGTAACTCATTAGGAAGGGAGATGTGATATAAAACAGTTTAATGTTGTTATAGGTAATACGTCTTTAATCCATAAGGTGGCGACCAAGTGTTTTCTAAGAGTGAAGTTGCAGATATGAGAAGAACTTGCTACTGCCAGTTCCTGAGAGCAGTCACATTGTGCTTGCATGTACAGTCAAAAGTTTGATGTTAATAAAGCTCAGACTTTGAGGAAACTAAGTTGCTTTATTGAAACATCACAAAGGTAAAGTGTTCGCATTTAACCAAGGTTTTGACTTTAGGCCATAATCGTCCAGCCCTAAATGAGAGTGAATAAGACAATACTAGTTTAAGAAAATAGAAAGAAACTGAAAAAATTTGTTGAATGGGTTCATTTTTTTTATTTGATATATTATAAAACACCAGAAGTACATTTATTTTGTACTTGGTTTAAAGGCTAAATTAATAAATAGACTGAAATTAGGTTGAATAATCCCTCTTTAGAGGTTCTATTTTAAAGAAAGAGGTGAATGTTATTAGCCTGGTAATACCAGACTCTGCTACTTCACTTTGCTTCGTAGACAGAGTCTGGAATGGCATAATAGAGAAGTGTTTTCTCTCTCGCTAGGGGCCGCTTGTCTGAAGTTTAAAATCATTGGTTACCCGTAAGCCAATCAGATACGTTTAGTTATGTTATGCACCTGTAGAGTTGCATCGAAGCACAGACATCATGCATCGAACTCAAATCTATGATTGAACTTCCACTGTAAACCTGTTGTTAAACACTCTTCTTGTTCTGGCTTCAGTTTGAAAAAGAGTAGAATCTTCTCCATAACAGAACGAATTGCATCCCGTATCTCGTTTCCCATTTCCATTCCACTTGCTGCCTCGCTGTCGTGTCAGGCAATGACTTTGCTGCGTTTTTACTGTAAGGCACCTCACGAAACTGATTTCGGACAGGCTTCTGAGGCAGAGTAATGATTTAATGATCTACAGCAAAATATAGAGAGCTTTGGTGATAACTAAGTGGACATTTCATTACTGCAATATTAATTTCTCACTAGAAATAATTTAAAAAGTGGAAAAAGTTGATCAAAAACAGACATTTACACATAAAATGACCACCGACCACAACTTTCAGATGCCATCTTTATTTTTTGGTTTAACTGTCACAGAATGGAACGCACAGGATTGTGGGACTTCATAGGCAGCGAAGGATACATATATCCCAACAAACAAAGAACGTTGTGAGGACGTCGCCAGTTAGTCGTCATTTGGTCAGCGCGACATTACTTTATGGCAACGTTGTGAGGACGTCGTAGTAAAGTTCCATTTTTTTAAATCTTGGCTAACTTTCCAGAAATGTCGAGGGCACGTACTCAAAAGACGTTGCTAGTTAGTCCCATTGGGGACGTTGTAGCGACGTGGTCAGCTGGTCTTCAGATAACTTTTAATATTATTGCACTAGATGTATTATTATTATTAAGATACCATTTGAACAGCATATTCTTTGGGAAATATACAAAAAAATGAATCAAGCATGTTAAAATAATTATATATATATATATATATATATATATATATATATATATATATATATATATATATATATATATATATATATATATATATATATATATATGCCATCAGTTTAAGAACAATAAAATAAAATAAACAATTTACTTAGCAAATGGTGATAATGTTTGTTAATGAAAGAGAGTACGGGACCTTAAACTAGCAGGGCACGTCACTTTCTGAGTGAAATGCGCGACGTGTGCGTGCCCGTCATTTTGTAACGGTCAACTTCCAGCGGACGGACACGGAGGAAAGGTAAGTCCTATAAATCTACTTTTATCAGGGGCGTAGCAGCCATTTTAAAAGTGGGTGGGACAGCTGTATGGTGATTTGACCCAAAGCTGATGTTCATAATAAATTCTAAATAGAATACCAATTGGCATTTTACTTTTTCAAATTTGGGAACATGACATGATAGCTTACAGGAACCTATTTTTGTTAAATCATACTCAAAATTTAAAAATACTGCAGGACTTTGAGACCAATGGGAGACCATCTATAATTTTTTTTTATTTTTTATGAAATAAAGATATTTTATGATATATACAATATTTCAGTTGCACTACATTTGAACAATACCTTTTTTTTTTAACAGTTGGACAAAAACAGGTGTTAAATGAGTATACAGATTCCATCTACAGTAATTTTATACAAACATACATTTCATGAAAAATATGAGACAGATGATCTGTGAAAAAATCAAGCTCCTCTGGCTCCTCCCAGTGGTCCTATTGCCATTTGCAGAAATACATCACTCCCGGTAAAAAACAACCAATCAGAGCTGCGGTCCGTAACTTTGTGTGTTTTCAAAATGTAGAAAAATGTATATAATAAGCGAGTACACCATGAATCCATTTTCCAAACCGTGTTTTTGGCTTGTCCTGAATCACTAGGGTGCACCTATAATAAGTGTTTATATTCTGACTATTGTAGATTGCTTCGGGGATACCGCGGCGGAGTAACCCAGTACCTTTGTGATTCTTCATAGACATAAACAGAGAGAAGTAGTTCCGGCTATGATGTTCTTCCGCAAGACGCAAGCAGTTCTGTTTATTAACCGCTAGAGCGTCAAAAGTTCCCTACCGCAGATTTAAGATAGTCAATCTGCTTTTTTTTATACAAGTCTCACCTGTACACATTCTGGAGAGGTTGAGCAACTGACCCCTCTCTCTGCCAGTGACGTCACAGCCTGCCTTTAATACAGACTAGTTAGGACATAAAGTAAAAGTTATGAATTAAACGAATACAATTTGATAAAGTATTTTAAGATATTCGTTGCAAAACAAATATATGATTTATTGTGAAATGATAATTTTACTCCGCGAGCAGCACGTAGACAAACAAAAGACAGCAGAAACCAATAATATTGTTACGTCTTATTTAGCAGACGCTTTTATCCAAAGTGACAATTAGGAGAGCATTTAACACACTGAATCCGGCGCGACGTGACGAGGTCCATACGGGTTCAATAGGTTAAATCATAACATGAAAACTTTATCGCACGATTTGTGTCATCGCGACATACTGTAACATACTTACAGTGTGTGTTTGAAAAAAGGATGTAATCGTCCTTAGCTTTTTTCTGGGGTGCATTTTATCCCAGACGGCCTAATAGCAAAGTGAACAAACGAACGAACGAAAATTCAGAAGAGCAACAAGAGATTTGAAGCTCATAGCAGACGCGCCCAGGAGATGATTCGCTCTGTGATTGGCTGAATGTTACTTCACTCAAATCTAAGTAACAAATCAGAGAACACTACAGGAAATATTCACGCTGGATCCTAAAAAAAAAAAAAAAATGAGCAGGGGTCAGAATCACCTGTTTCTAAAAGTGCGGGGGACACCCCCCCGTCCCCCCCGGTTGCTACGCCCCTGACTTTTATTCATAGATTTTAACTGATACAACGGTAAATGCCATCAAAGAGGAGTATTGTTTTGTATTTTTGTAGGTTTTCTCTTTCAATTTAATAAATAAATGCTCTGTTTGGTTAATTACCTCAAAAGCAGTCTCAGAGGTGGTCTAAGGTAACGTTAACTGTAAAAATCGAATATAACCTTACCTGTTTTAAATTATTTGAAATTTATCACTATAAACTATACAGTATTAACTTTCTAATTATTCAATTTTTAACTGTAGTAACGTTAATTAGTTTGTTTGAATACCTGCTGCTCGAGCTTGATGATGCTCATGCTATCCATGCTTTGAACTTGAATATAATCCGATATAACGTTAAATATAAAGTTTAACGTTAATTAGACCGAGGCTGCCGAAATCATGTTCAGTGTAACGTTATGTGGGATTAATAATTTCCCCTTTTCTCCCTCAAGTGGCAGGCTTGTAAATTCTGTCATCTGTTCATTATTGGTGTTAATGGTGTTTTTCAAATGCATGCTTTTTAATGCTAGTTTAATTCTCAAATTGATCTGATACTTTCGTTTCACAAAAAGTAAACAAATTGTTCACTTTTTTAGGGCCTGACAACCACCAGTTGAGTCCATGATTCAGTGAGTTCCTTATAAGGAAATATATTTGTTACCACCTAGTAATTTAAATGTATTATTTATTGCTTTAAAATGAACACATATATTTATCATCAGGGGAAGAGACAGTCTGGGCAGCAGCAACAAGACAACTATTACAAGTAGAGATGGGTTTCAAGAACTGGTACTAATTTGGTTCCTGACTTGTTCAGTACTGAAAACATTTACATAAGGTACAGGATCAATAGTGCTGCTATCAGTATTCTTGTAACATTGATTCATTACCCTTTAGACACAACCACATATCCTCCAAATCATCTCTGCGTGGATGGCAGCAAGGATCCAGGATCAAGAGTTCATTCTTCATGGAGACTGTTCCACAGGAAGCAGTTTCTCCTGGGTGAAAAACTAAACCTGGTTGTTTCAGCATCACTCAGGCAAGACTAAATACTTTTAAATTGATTTCAGTTGGATATGTGTTTCAGGTCATCCTGACCATTCTGCTGTTCTGGATGTAAGGCCGTGCTGGAACTACATTTCTCGTGGTTGAAAGATTTGTGCAGCGGTATCCAGACATATAACGCCCCATCACACGGGGCGTCAACGCCTCTCGTTTACTTTTAAATGAAGTGACATCAAGCATGGTGAAATTAATTCTAGAAATTAATTCTAAATAGAAGTTGAAGACTTTTCAAGCGCCAATGCAGCCGTCCTCCAGTCAGAACATCTTATGCAAATACCCAAGCGCAGACGCAAGCCAATCGAGTGCATGCAATACCAGAAAACTAATGTGATTGGCTGTCACTATGAGAAGAGACAGTAATTCTGATCCGATATCAGTGTCGTTTTTTGCAAAAAAATTTTTAAATCAATGTAGGATTTTCTATACTTCTGTGTAGGGATGTCAATTTTCAATCATTTACATGATTGATCGTCGTTTAAATTAACAATCAAATAATTGATTAATCGTTAACCTAAAAGTCTATTGCAGTAACACCCAGTCACTGGTATGACAGGATGTGCAAAAGTGTGTGTGTGTGTGTGTGTGTATATATATATATATATATATATATATATATATATATATATATATATATATATACACACACTGTAAAACTGTAAAATATATATTTTACAGCAAAGACCAAAAGTTTGGACACACCTTCTCATTCAAAGAGTTTTCTTTATTTTCATGACTATGAAAATTGTAGATTCGCACTGAAAGCATCAAGGGCTATTTGAGCAAGAAGGAGAGTGATGGGGTGCTGCTCCAGATAACCTGGTCTCCACAGTCACCGGACCTGAACCCAATCCAGATGGTTTAGGGGTGAGCTGGACCGCAGGCAGAAGGCAAAAGAACCAACAAGTGCTAAGCATCTCTCAGGGAACTCCTTCAAGACTGTTGGAAGACCATTTCAGGTGACAACCTCTTGAAGCTCATCAAGAGAATACCAAGAGTGTGCAAAGCAGTAATCAAAGCAAAAGCTGGCTACTTTGAAGAACCAAGAATATGACATATTTTCAGTTGTTTCACATTTTTTTGTTATGTATATAATTCCACATGTGTTAATTCATAGTTTTGATGCCTTCAGTGTGAATCTACAATTTTCATTTATTTTTGGAGACTCGCCACAATTTTAAAACTGATCGATTTTCAAAAAGGCTTCGTTGAATAAACATGAGTAACGTTACGTACTGCATGTTTAATAATTGACATTATAACATTTATATGTTTAAATATCAAAACGAGGCACAGGTGTTTTTATATCGCTTATTTCTGAAGAAAGACTTGCATGTTATATGCCTGATAAAGCAGCGTGTGAGCGTAGCTCTGCTTTGTTTACAGCTGTTACTGGGGAAACCTCTATTTCTCGCACTTTATGTCTATGCTTTAAAACATCTCCTGCTGGCAAAGAATGAATTTGCATTTTCATCAAGTCCGCCTGATCCACACAGAAAACATATTTTGTTTGTTATCAAAAAATATCTACTCTAGAGGGACTTGGCTGTTGTTATTGATTCTATTTGGAAGTCTACCGGTTAGGTTAGGTCCACAAAAGCGTTTGTTTATAAAAGTTTGTTTATGTTGTTGCCGTTGAAACCGTCTGTATATATAGGTGTGTGTGTGTGTGTGTGTGTGTATGTGTGTGTGTGTGTGTAAAATACATTTCTTTTAAATGTATAGCACAGTAATGAAGGCAGCAACATGTGGTAGATGGGACAGAACAAGAATCTTTCATTGTGCTAATGTATTATAATACGAAAGGGTATGGCTCCTATACAGCGTGCATCGCGTAAACACAACCAGTGCGCAGAATGATGCACTTGAAGCAACACAGAGTCACAGCGTGTATCATTACTCACAGAAATGTTCAAAACACCAAAAGAAGAGATATTTTTGTGTATTATATGTGTACAATATTTTGAGCCTTTTCTTTTAACAGTTTTAAATATCAGTTATTGTGCACTCTTGAAGAGAGTTTCATTGTTTTGACTGTAGTAACTAGGGCTGGGATGATATGCTAATCTGCCAATTCAATACTATCCCGATACTTGTGTGCCGATTCAATATATATTTATAATTATATATATATAATTTAGCATTGTGATTATAGTTATATAACTATTGCAATTCGGGGGGCTAATAGCAAGAATGCATAAAATTGAAAACCAGTGGTAGAGAAGACTTTTGTAATTTTACAAAAGATTACCTTTTTTTTCAATGTTTTGAACTTTGTGTTTCATAAAATAATCATGAAGAAAAAATTCAACTTTCCAGAAATGCTAAGTTTTCTTCCCCATCATTTCTAATATGGGGTGCGCTTCCCTAAAACCAACTTTGTTCAAAAAGTTCCTTAGTTACCAATAGAGTTCAGTGGAACTAACAACCGTAGTAAGCTAACTGCAGATGTGATTTACATCATGTATGTCATGAGCAGATGTACACTTTGATCTTAGAGGCAATAATGCGATTGGGTGCATGTAAATGCACTGATTTGTGATAATCAGCAATGTTTCCCGATCAGCATATCAGTATATGAAAAAGATCATGTGACACTGAAGACTGGAGTAAAGTTACTGAAAAATTCAGCTTTGCCTCATAATTATTTCAATAAATATGTTAAGTATATTAAAAAAAACAGTATGAAAACTGTTATTTCTTTCTTTATGTTTTTTTTTTTGTTTTGTTTTTTTTTTTGTTTTTAATTGATCAAATTAATCTAGCCTTGATGAGCAGAAGAGACTTCTCTTGAAAACCATAAAGAAAAGATTCCAGATTTTTGACTGGTTGTGAACATACATGAGCAACATTAACAAGATGATCCTCCCTTTCAGCTCAGAGGATGTTGACAGTGCAGGCCCAGGATGAAGAAGAGGAGGAAGAACACGTTTAACAATTTTCTCATAAGCTTGCCATGTGTTATAATAAAAACAATGAACATGGCTACAATAATATGCTAAATGTTATTAAAAGATTCCAGTTTGCAAGAAGTCTGAGTGTCTGACTCTACACTAGAGGAACTCTTTTCTGAAGAAGATCAGGTGCTGAGAAGGAGCCTTGTTCTACAGCAAAACACTGCATCAAGCCTCCTGTCCTTCCCTCAGAAGAGCCTGTCTTCTGCTGCTGGGGTAAGAAACACACTCTTCCTCTTCTCTATCAGCTGTCCTGCACCTAACTCTGCCTCCTCAGCACTGTCTGAAAGAGTCTTCTCCACAGTCAGTAATCACAGATCACAGATTCTTCTGAGAAAGTCAATACGCTCATTTTCTTAAAAAACTTAGTTTTTTCGGGTGGGACAAATAATACAGGAGAGATGCTAGAAATCTCTATATTGTTCATTTTTCATATCTTTACGCTTTATGAATGTTTTTCTTCTGAGAAGCTCAAAAATTATGGTTCTTTGGTAATTGTTATATTGTTTAGTTTTATCCTCTGATAGTGAGCACAGAGCCCTGATCATGACATGCAAGAAAAAGAAAGAAATCATGTCCATGATTTACTAATTTGTTCCCTCGATGTACTAAAACGTGCATGATTACTTGTACATTTCATTGATTTGCTAAATCGTATGCACAATTTACTAATTCGTTCTCTTGATGTATAAATAGTGTACACGTTTTAGCAAATCGAGGGAATGAAATAGAAAATCGTGCGCATGAATTAGCCAAAAAATTTTCCTGCATGTCGTGTAATTAAAGCACATCACCACCAGACATTTATACCAGGAGCCTCATATACGACGCTCACAGTTTTACTTTGTGCAGTATCTCTGTGCAGTATCTGCTGAATTGTTTCATATCTATTTATCATGTATTTTTTGTTGCACTAAATTATGTTGTATCAATAAGTTTACTGATAATTATTTATAATTTTCACTGATAACGTCATTAACCATCTCCCCATCCTTAAGACAAACATTTTCTATTGTTCATATTGTGTAATCTATGAATTGATGTGTTTAGTTTTCTGTGCTCATAACTTAGTAACATTTTGCATGGTTAAAGAACAGGTGCAATGTTCAAAATGTTTTGGCTTCGTATTTTTAGAAAGTAGTGCTGAATAAATATTGATTTGTGAATGAATGCAGTGTGTTTTTGTCTATTTTATATTAGAATGTTTTTGTATTTGTTTGCATTGCATGTATGTAATTAATGTATTAACTATGAATCCCCTATAATTAGATTACAATTAGATTTCATAAGGTTTATTTTTTGCCCCAGAGATGGATTGAGTTTATTAGTTCTTTATGTATTTCAAGGTAATGGTGAGGTGAAAATATGAATTACCAATATGATCCTGTAATGTCACGTCCTCATAAGGTGCCAGTTTGGTCGTCAGGACATACTCATCACGTTCCAGCAACGTTCCACTATAACGGTGCCACGGCGGATATGGGAATCACAAAGTTACGTCACTGGAACGTTATGTGGTACGTCGCTGAGACCAATATGGTATTTTATAGGAACGTCCTCATAACGTGACAGTTTGGTCGCTGGGACGTACTCAATACGTTATTTGGGACGTCGCTGCAACGAATATGGTCTGGTCCAGTTACGTCGTCACGACGTAACTGTGTTAGCTGGGATGCTGCCTTCAAGAACCGGCCAGATGAAGGCATCTCATGAGACAGGAAGTAAAGCTAACTATAAATTTGTATGTGCTTTGATGCCTTCCTACAGTACCTTGGAATGCGTCCCCCGAAGGCAGAATTTTTCAGTTTTCGGATGCAGCCATGATGTGAAACCAGGGGGGCAGGGTTTCATGCATCCCTGGGTGCCGCCATTGATTAGCGGACCCCCACCTGCAGTTAGCTTTCCATTGACTCCCATTCATTTTGGCGTCACTTTGACAGCGAATAACTTTACATCTGAGGTGTTTATAAAGACTCCATTTGTCCATTAAAGCTGCAGTTGGTAACTTTTGCGTTCTAGCGGTTAATAAACAGAACTGCTTGCGTCTTGCAGAAGAACATCGTAGCCGGAACTACTTCTCTCTGTTTATGTCTATGAAGAATCACAAAGGTACTGGGTTACTCCGCCGCGGTACCCCCGAAGCAATCTAAAACAGTCCGAATATAAACACTTATTATAGGTGCACCCTAGTGATTCAGGACAAGCTAAAAACAAGGTTTGGAAAATGGATTCATGGTGTACTCGCTACTGCAAATGGCAATAGGACCACTGGGAGGAGCCAGGGGAGCTTGATTTTTTTCACAGAATATCTGTCTCATATTCTACTGTCAGGACATAATGACAGGTTTAACAAATATGTAAAAATATATATTTTTTACAAAAGTTACCTACTGCAGTTTTATTATTTCTAAAGAAACATGAAAAAGTATAAAAGGTCCCATTACCTTGTTTCAAGATTTCAAGATTTGTATTTGTCACATACACAATTATATATAGCATATATAGCCAGCAGTGAAATGTGAGTACCTTGTATTTTACGTTATGGCCCAGAAGAAGCAGATTTTGTAAAAATGGGCTAAGGATTGCGTCATAACATGTGACTCTCTGTCGCACAGTGGAGAAATGACCGTATGGACAGGAGGAGGCAATCTTTTACTGTATTTGAGGTTATCGGGGGGACGTGGAGGCATAAAGTCAAGGGAGAAGCCCATAGAGAGTCCATAAAAGAAACGGGACAAAATTGTTCAACAACGTCTGCAAGATTCGGTGGGTGATTCAGATTTCTCTTGGCACAGCGATTAGAAGATTTACAGGTTGCTCACGTGACATCTACGTCATCAAGCTCAGTTTGAGTCTGCGCAGTACGCTCGACCCCCAGGAAGTGTGTGCTTCTAATTGACTTCACTTGTCTCCGATGAATCCAATGTGGTCACTGTGTCCATTTCTTTTACTGTCATTGTGTGAAACTAGGCATTATCTCTCTTTAATTATTCATTACAAGTTCCAAACATTACACCACTGCATGAAAATAGGAATTTCTGGGATAAATCTGACATGGGAAATTTCAGTGAAAATTAAGGTGTACGATTCGTGTACAAAAGTTTCCCAGGCAAGTGTGCTGAGTCCCATACACGACCATAAACTTGAGATGCACAGAGATTTCCAGATACAGGGTATTTCTGATTGTATACACTGGACGTGTTCAGAGATTTACAGTACAGCCCTAATATTTGTATAATGGCATTTTTACTACAAATAGGCTACCACCTAAAACTATGGTTAGTGTACCATGGTTAATTTATGGTTACCATGGTGAGTAAAATAATCATGTTTTTTTTTTTTTTTTTTTTTACAATTAGTTAATATAATAATTAAGGGAGCAAGCACTTATATTTTATAAACACTCATGTTTTTTTTTTTTTTTTTCGGGGTGTTTATCAGTTAAAAGTTAATCGTCCAGTCATTTTAAAGTAATCCTTACTGAATGAATCTAATCCAGCTAATCCAGTCTTTTTAACAGAATCATAAAATTTGAGTGAGATTAATAAAATAAAATCCACTATTCGCGGTTGTGCTGTATCTCGAAGTTTGTTGTAGTTTGGTAATAGAGGTAATAGTAATGTATCACGCACTGACATGCCAGGCCTCGCATTTAAAGCTGATTCACACAAGACTTTAAATTCTTGACACCTTTGAATCTAATCTTTTCTGAATCAACTCACTGTTCTTAGCCCTCCTGGCGCTTGTTGTTTGAATTTGCATGGGCGCGCTGACAGGAGAGCCTGTGTTCTGCAGTGAAGGTAAGTGTGAATACATAAATCCATTTTGAAAAACATGTTTACAAGAACATAACATTAAATGTTGTTTGATGTTGTAAGATTTGTTTTATCTATATTTCTAGCATGAAGTTTGTGGCGAGTGGGGCGGGGCCGAGAGGCGTGGGAACGAGGAGTGAGGCCAGGTGTAGTGATTGGAGATGAGCTACACCTGCGCCCCACCGCCAGTATCGAGTCCCACGTAGGAGATGGAAGGATATAAAACTGGAGCGACTATAGTGAAGGACGAGAGAAGACCAGGCCTGGGACATTATTTTATGTTTTGGCTTTTATTTGTGAGGCCATGAGGGGCTGACGCGCTGACGCGCTGTTTTGTGTTTATTTTGAATATTAAAATTATGTTTTGATTGTGCGCCTGTTCCCGCCTCCTTCTTCCCGATGATTAGGGAGTTTTTTATTGTTACAAAGTTATTTCAAGCCATTTATTCCCTCTTTAGGTGCTTCGCTGTTGCACACGTGGATTTTCTGAGAGATTTACATCAGACAAAGGTAAGTATAAATACATAAAACCATTTAAATAAATAAAAAAATGTCAGGACATAGTATTAAAATTGGTTCAATGTTGTATTGTTTCTCTGGAACTCTGGAACTGTATTTATAATCCTGTGTTGTTTTGAGCCGTTTGTCCCACTTCAGCGGCCTTCAGTCTGCGTGTGTTCACAGCCTTCAGAGAGATTTATATCAGAAGAAAGTAACGTTAAGGAAGAATTTACAGAAACATTATAAATATGCTATTTACCAAAGCTTAATGCTAAGTGTTGTAATGGATGTATTTGAGTGGCTTTATGTTGTAAAATTAGTCTAGATATCTATTGACTGTTAACTTACAGTAGCAACTGCTACGTAATGTTAATTTTTTTTAAAGTTAGCTTTAAGTACAATATACAAGTTTATTAATTAATTTAAGTTTAGCTAGCGTGCTTTAGTTGGCCACATATTACCCATTGACACATTCTGCTCATCTGATTTCAGAGTCTCCAAACACTGCAGCTGACTTATGATTCACCGGAGAGAGAAATGGTGTGTCTTAATTCGTTAATATATCATCATTTTCAAAGTGCAGCGTAAGTTTTACTTGTTTTGTTCATGTCTGTTCTAGTTTTAATTCTTGGAAATCTACAATGTTTTTTTTTTTTATTTAATGTATATGTTTTAATGTGTATAAATGTATTTATTGTTTTTAGGTCAGATGGCAAATGTTCCCATTTTTCTGGAAAACTGCTGTAGTTTAAGAACAGTCATCAATCAGGTAACTTGAACACAGTTTTTGAATACCATTTTATTACTAAATTTATCTTGTATTCAGTAACTAATTCACTTTGACTAGATTTTTAATTTTTTTATGAAGTTTATTTTAACAAAGTTCAGGAGAAACATTTTCAGTTAATCCAACCAGTTAGCATCAGAGGAAGTCTTTTCTCACCTCTATTCCCAGACAACAGCAGGCCAAATGCTTATTCTGTCTATTATATATACATATGTGACCTTGTGAATTGCTGTATAGTTCAGCTAACAAACTGAACTGTTTTCATTACATTTGTATTAATATGTTATGTTTCATCATTCTAACTTGCGTTTAAACAATGAAAACAATGTACAATGTATTTATAGAAAGTGTGTTTTATTATATTTTTACAGGATCCTCTGTTCCCAGGCCCAACCACTCTTCTGGAGGACTGTGAAAATATGAACCCTTTGAACCACCGGTGACAGTTTCCATATCATAAATAGAAAGGACATCCCAGAGGATGATAGGGGTATTGATATTTCACTGAAATTAAATATAATTTAATTACAGATAGTCAGAATTATAGCTGATTAAATAGTGTTTCATGTTTGTTTTGGGATAGTGTCCCATGAGTCCTTTGTCCTGAACAGTTTAAATGATCTTCCAGATCCTTCACTTTCTCAGGTTTTCCAGCATCTTTTGCATATTTGAACCCCTTTCAGCGATGAACGTATGATTTCATCTATTTTAACATTTCATCTACATAAACAACTATTTCAAAAGGTAAACACATTTATTGATTTTCAAGAAAGCAACACAATTTATTAAGAGACACAGGGTGTGAACTACTTGAATTGGATGATCAGGGAAATTTTTTTTTTCTGAAAATCAGTATTAAAAAATATATATACCTTCTGAAGGGCAGTACTAAATGAACAGATAAAAATGCATTATCATCCTGTTTAAACCCCCCAAATCTTAATGTATTGTGTTTCCTTCTGGAGCATCAGTGAATAATGTTTTCACCTTTTATAGTTGTGTATGAGTCCTCCATTTTTCCTCCATCTCAAAATTATTAGACATTGTTGGATGGAGCCAAATATGCAGAAGATGCTGGAAAAAAGAAGTTGTGAGACTTTTTCTGGAAAACAGCAAGCAGTTGAACTGCTCTGGACTCATGAAAAACTATCCCAAAACAAAAACATTATCCAGTGTATTTAACATTTTGAACAGTTTTATAAACTATAGATTTTCATTTTTATAAAATCAGTAAATGCAAATATATATATTATGTAAAATTGCTTATTCATGATGGTACTAAATAAAAATAGCAGACATGATCCGTCTTATTTTGTTAAACAGGGCACAGATGAGCAAACTCTGTCCCGGAGGGCCACTGTCCTGCAGAGTTTTGCGCCAACCCTAATTAAACAGACCTGAAGCTAATCATGGTATTCAGGATTAATAAAAGGTTACAGGTGAGTTTGATCAGGGTTGGAGCAGAACTTGGACCGAATTTGCTCATCTCTGAGCTGGGGTATGTATTTTTATCAATCTAAATATTGCAGTCCTGCTGTGTTTGTTTAATAATATTTGCAGCCCTTTTAAATGTTTGCAGTCTTGCATTTGCTGAAAAATAAAACTTGAGTTTGGTTGATGTCTTGCTGTGTTTGTGGCTTTGTTTACAGTTATCATAAGAGCATATGACACATCTTTGTATAGAAGAAGGGCCGAAGGCTTATCCAGGCCAGGAGGTGGCTACAGTGAAGTAAGCAATGGGTCAGTGATGGGAGTATAAGGCAGGGAAGGAGAGGGAGAGAAATGTGTCTGCCTCCGTTGAGAGCCAAGAAGAGTGCCTTTCTTTGTCTGACCCTGCATAGACAAAAAAAAAACAACAACATTGAAAAGTTCCCAAGTCCTCACACGTAGCAGGTAGATCTGTAAAATAATCAATGTGACATCAGTGGTTCATCAGTAATTATATGAAGCTAAAAGAATAATTTTTGTTTGCAAAAAATAAATAAATAAATAAAAATAACTACTTTATTCAACAATTTGTTTCCTCCACATCACCCTGGTGCCATTTTGGGGAATCTCTGCTGGATATGGATTATTTTAAAGATCTGGACTCTAAAAAATTTCAATAACGGGTTTGAAAAGACATGAGGGTGAGACATTAATGACATAATTTTCATTTTGGGGTGAACTATCCCTTTCAGATCAAGGAAACACCCTGGTAAGCAAAATGACAAAAGTTTTTAACTGATTCACAATTATTTTTCACAGTTTGTAGGGTAGGCCTTGATGAACACAAAGGGCTTGTCTTGTGGCATACATGAGGACTATAAATTGATAGTGCTGCCAGACAAAAAAAGAGCATCTGGAAACAAACAAGTTAATGTCTTACATTTATTTAAACAGGCAGGCACTTCACAAATTCAGCTGTACAAATTTGTTTGATACTTTAGATATAAACTGAGAATTGTGAGAAATAAACTAGGTTCTGAAAAGTATTGGAAAAGAATAGCGCTAACATTCTGTTTAACTCACACTCACACCCCAAACTGTCTTATGTGGTTACTTTTTAGAAACATGTTTTCAAAAATAAACTTCCTCGACACAAACATTTTCATTTTGGTATTTTGAGCACATGCTTAGTTTTCGCCTTGCTCTTAGACATGATTTGGAGCTCTACTGGACAGACAACAGTAAATAAGACTCACAAGACAAACAAATGACATTCACACACAGAGCACTTGCTGAAGACATGAACTAATGCCAGCTGCGCGGCACGTGCTTTTATAGCTTCCTGGTCGCTTACGTCACCCTGCCTGTGACGTCACGCTCTTCCATTGGACTGATTACACACGATATTCTCACGCTAAGCACGTTCCCCAAAGCGTTTTCGCCGCAGCTGGACTTCCTGAAGAGGAACAGAAGATACATAGGTTTTATATACAGTACAGACCAAAAGTTTGGACACACCTTCTCATTCAAAGAGTTTTCTTTGTTTTCATAACTATGAAAATTGTAGAGTCACACTGAAGGCATCAAGGGCTATTTGACCAAGAAGGAGAGTGATGGGGTGTTGCGCCAGATGACCTGGCCTCCACAGTCACCGGACCTGAACCCAATTGAGATGGTTTAGGGGTGAGCTGGACTGCAGACAGAAGGCAAAAGGGCCAACAAGGGCTAAGCCTCTCTCGGGGAACTCCTTCAAGACTGTTGGACTACCTCTTGAAGCTCATCAAGAGAATGCCAAGAGTGTGCAAAGCAGTAATCAAAGCAAAAGGTGGCTACTTTGAAGAACCTAGAATATGACATATTTTCACTTTTTTGTTATATATATGATTCCATATATAATTCCACATGTGTTAATTCATAGTCTTGATGCCTTCAGTGTGAATCTACAATTTTCATAGTCATGAAAATAAAGAAAACTCTTTGAATGAGAAGGTGTGTCCAAACTTTTGGTCTGTACTGTATATATATATATTTCTCTAGGCCATATGGGATGTGAACAGTGCCATAAATAACTCTTCTGAAGCTTTTACCACCCACTTTAAGGAAGTGTTTATCTCATCAGTGGACAAGATCTCCATGGCAGATCAACTACTGAGGTTGCATCAGGGAGAAACAACGACCAGTGAATACACCATCCTGTTTCGAACATTGGTGGCGGCTAGCAGTTGGAACAAAGCAGCGCTTTTAAGCACCTATCGTCAAGGTCTTAATCCACAGATCCGTGCTCAAATGGCGATCTACATAGATTCCATCGGATTGGAGAACTTTATGCTGAAGGCCTCATATCTCACAGCACCTAGCCGCCTGCCCAATTGTCGAAGTCACCCACCAGTCTGGTTCTCCCGCTAACAGCCCTCCAGTACCAGAACCCATGGAAGTGGAATCCACATGTCTATCAACTGAAGAATGCAAACACCAGCTCACAGCAGGACTCTGCCTCTACTGTGCATCGCCAGATGATGATAATAATAATAATAATAATAATAATAATAATAATAATAATAATATGCAAATTGTTATTTAAGTAAATGTTTATATCAGATCTTTAATATATTAAACGGCAGGAACAGGTACAATAAAGAGGAATAAAACAAACTGACTTGGTTGCTTTTTATTAAATCATAAATATCAATCATACAGGGAAAAATATATTCAAGGTTTAATGCATGTAATATAGTGCAATTATCACATATTCAGCAGTGATCTGTTAAAGACTAATTTAATCTGTTGATGAGAAATAAGATCAGTATATCATGCAAATGTTCTAAATAATTATTAAATTATTGCATTAATACTAATTAATAAAACATATACAAGCCCTAAATAATACATCTTGTAAAATATTACATTTTTCATGGATCATTTCTTGTGGACTCAGGGTAATTTATTGAATAATAAATAATTTTTACACACGCTGCTGTATTTGGTCCCGCATAATCAGTTTTAAAAACAGTTCATATTCTTTTTAGGATGCCTTTATGAAAGCAGGTGAACTGGTTAGTGTCACAGCCACACCTTCTACACTCCCGGAATCGGACACTTACGCCACACCCACTCGTCCCCAATCACCTGAATTCTGAACACCTGTGCATCATTACCAGTGCCACATATAAAGCCATCAGTCACCATCACCCAGTGTCTGGTCTAGCACCAATCTCCTCACTTACCTGAACGCCATTCGTGTAACCTACCTGATCTACTGAACCCTCTTCATCCTCATCTGTATTCCTGTTCCCATCGTCTTCGTCTGAGTCGCCACCTGTATCACCATTCACCTGAAGGAAAGTTGTGTTAGTCTCTGTGTCATCTACGTGTCAAGATTCACCTGTGTCTGAAACCTCTGATTCACATTAAACACTATATCACTGAATCCTCTGTGTCCTCGTCTGTGTCTGACAGAAGACCAGACCTCATGCAGAGCTCTTCAGATACAGGCGAGGACCGCACCGCGGATCCCTTCACTGAACTGGTTCACGCTGTACGGTCCTCACTAATGCAACAAACTCAACTTTCCTCACCGGCTGTCAACAGTTCAAACACCGCTACAACTCTGGTCACTTCTTCAGTTGCCCCTGCGAGTCCCATGGCCAAACCAGCGACATACAGCATATCGCCACGGATTGTGTGACAAAATACAAGGTTTGATTGTGGTGTACGAAGACTCACTGGGACTTGAGTGTCTCATCCAGAAATCCATTAGAGTTGCCCAGAGACTCACTGCCTGTCATCTGCTCACTCCCGCTGTACTTCCTCCACCTGCTATACCATCTGTCGCTCCTCCAGCACCTGAGCCCATGCAAGTGGATTCTAACCATCTGTCCACATAGGAACGTCAGCGTAGGATTAACACCGGGCTGTGTCTCTATTGTGGGGGAGATGGACACCTCTTACCATCCTGTCCAGTTCGGCCCCCACGCCCAGCGGTGAGTACCATCCATATACCTCCTCTAACTGCTCCTCTGACTAAAACCTGGGTTACTCTAAGACATCTCCATTCTTCTGTTTCAGTACAAGCCCTCATCGACTCCGGTTCGGCGGGGAACTTCATCAACCGGCAAACATTAACTCGTCTAAGTGCCAAGCCTCATCGAAGCCCCGTCGAACTCAAAGTAACAACGATACAGGGAAAGCCGCTGGGCAAGGGTCGTGTCCACTATTTCTCCCCCACAATCATCCTCCGCGTGGGACTCCTGCACGAGGAAGACATCACGTTTATGGTGCTAGAGGAATCCACCGCAGACATCATCCTGGGACGCCCCTGGCTTAACCAACACCAACCTCACATCCATTGGCCCACCGGTGAGATCCTGAAATGGGGAAAGTCCTGTCATCATACCTGCATCACTCCCCCAGTTAAAATTCCCATGGTCGTTCCTTCCATAAAGAAGTCATCCCTACCGGTCCAGTCCACATCAGTGGAAAGCCCCGACACTAAGGTGGATCATATCATCCCTCCTGAATATCGGGCGTTCCAGGATGTGTTCAGTAAGCGGTTGGCAACGAAACTTCCACCTCATAGGCCATGGGACTGCGCCATTGACCTCCTGCCTGGAGCAACCCTTCCAAAAGGACGAGTCTATCCACTGTCCATCCCGGAGCAGAAGACCATGGAGGAGTACATACAGGAAGCCCTCACTCAGGAGCTCATCCGACCATCTACTTCCCCTGCCGCTTCCAGCTTTTTCTTCGTGGCCAAGAAGGACGGAGGCTTGAGGCCGTGCATCGACTATCGCCATCTCAACTCTCAGACCGTCAAATTCAGTTATCCTCTTCCCCTGGTCCCAGCGGCGTTAGAACAACTACGCGGAGCCAAAATCTTCACTAAACTGGACTTGAGGAGCGCCTACAACCTGATCCGCATCCGGAAGGGGGACTAATGGAAGACTGCTTTCATCACTCCTTCCGGGCACTATGAATACAGGGTCATGCCGTATGGGTTATCCAACAGTCCATCCGTCTTCCAAAACTATATGAATGAAGTCTTCAGAGAATACCTTAACCAGTTCGTCATTGTCTACATTGACGACATCCTCATTTACTCTACATCCAAGCAGGAACACATCCAACATGTCCTACTCGTACTCCGAAAACTCCGGGAACACCACCTATACCTCAAATCTGAAAAGTGTGAGTTCCACACGCCCTCAGTCCAGTTCCTGGGATACATCATCGACCCACGTGGCGTGAAGATGGACCAGGGGAAGGTGGACGCCATCACACACTGGCCTCAACCTGGTTCCATTAAAGAACTCCAACGCTTCCTGGGCTTTGCCAACTTTTATAGAAGATTCATCAAGGATTACAGTTTACTCAGTTCCCCTCTAACTTCTCTCCTCCGAAACCGGCCCAAGTCTCTGTCCTGGAACCCCGAGGCCACTGAGGCTTTCCACCTACTTAAACAAGCCTTCAAGACCGCTCCGATCCTAGTCCACCCTGATCCCAACCAACAGTTCATTGTGGAAGTGGACGCCTCATCAACCGGGGTCGGAGCAGTACTCTCTCAGCGGCAGGGGGATCCTCCAAGACTCCATCCATGTGCCTTCTTCTCGAAGAAGCTATCCCCGGTGGAGCAGAATTATGACATTGGTAACCGTGAACTACTGGCCATCAAGCTGGCTCTGGAAGAATGGCGTCACTGGCTGGAGGGAGCCAAGTTCCCTTTCGAGGTAGTTACAGACCACCGGAACCTGGAATACCTCCGTGAAGCTAAGAGACTGAATCATCGCCAAGCTAGATGGGCCTTGTTCTTCACGAGATTCAACTTTAAGGTCACTTATCGCCCTGGCTCCCAGAACAATCGAGCCGATGCCCTCTCCCGTCTTCATCAAGCAGATCCTGAACCCGAATCTCCTGAACCAATCCTCCCTCTAGCCATGATAGTAAGTCCCATCCAATGGAATATTGATCATCTGATTGAACAAGAAAACCTTCAACACCCTGCTCCGCCGGGAGGTCCAGAAGGGAAACTCTTCGTCCCTCCTCAACATCGGATTACCCTCCTGGACTTAGCTCATACCTCTCCGGGATCTGGACATCAAGGCAGGAGGCGGACCCTCTCGCTCCTTCAACAACGTTACTGGTGGCCATCGATGGCTCTGGATACTGTCCGCTACCTCAAAGGATGCTCCGTCTGCGCCATAGCAGACACCCCTAGAAGACTCCCGGAAGGTAAACTGGTGCCTCTGCCCATTCCTGAACGTCCATGGACCCATATAGGCATTGATTTCATGACTGACCTCCCTCTTTCTCAAGGCTACACCTGTGTGCTGGTAGTGGTCGACAGGTTTTCGAAGTCATGTAAACTCATCCCTCTCAAGGGACTTCCCACTGCGTTTGAAGCGGCAGAGGCACTATTCCACAATGTATTCCGTCACTTTGGCATTCCAGAGGACATCGTCTCCGACAGAGGTCCCCAATTCATCTCCCGAGTCTGGTCAGCTTTCTTCCGTCTTCTAGGGGTGTCCGTCAGTCTCTCTTCAGGATACCATCCACAGACCAACGGCCAGACGGAGCGTAAGATACAGGAGCTTGGGAGGTTCCTGAGGATATACTGCCACCGTAACCAGGACTGTTGGAGCCAGTACCTACCCTGGCAGAATGCGCTCAGAACTCCCTCCAACAATCTACCACCGGGTTCACCCCCTTCCAATGTGTCCTCGGATACCAGCCTCCACTCTTCCCATGGTCAGGTGAGCCCTCGGAGGTCCCAGCGGTAGATCACTGGTTCCGACAGAGCGAGAGGGTCTGGGACTCGGCTCACGTGCATCTCCAGCGGGCAGTGCGGAGGCATAAGGAGCAAGCGGACGCTCGTCGAAGACCTACGCCGCAATACCAACCTGGACAGCAAGTCTGGCTCTCGACGAGGGACATCCGCCTCCGGCTGCCCTGCCGTAAGCTGAGTCCCCGATACATCGGACCATTCACTATTGAACGGCAACTGAACGAAGTGACCTATAGACTCCAGCTACCTGCACAGTACCGTATCTCACCTTCATTCCATGTTTCACTCCTCAAACCCTTCACTGAACCTTTGTCTCCATCCACAGAGCCTGGTGATGATGCCGTACCTCCTCCTCCAGCCATCGAAGAGGACAACGACATCTTCCGGGTTAGAGCTATCCTCGACTCTCGACGACGGGGTCCTCAATTGGAGTACCTTGTAGACTGGGAGAACTACGGCCCGGAGCAGCGTTGCTGGGTTAATCGTAACGACATCCTGGACCCCAGCCTTCTCACTGACTTTCACCGAGACCATCCAGACCGCCCCGCTCCCCGTGGCCGAGGTAGACCCTGTCGTCTCACAAGATCCCAGCCGTCAGGAGCCGCCCGTGGAGGAGGGGGTACTGTCACAGCCACACCTTCTACACTCCCAGAATCGGACACTTACGCCACACCCACTCGTCCCCAATCACCTGAATTCTGAACACCTGTGCATCATCACCAGTGCCACATATAAAGCCATCAGTCACCATCACCCAGTGTCTGGTCTAGCACCGATCTCCTCACTTACCTGAACGCCATTCGTGTAACCTACCTGATCTACTGAACCCTCTTCATCCTCATCTGTATTCCTGTTCCCATCATCTTCGTCTGAGTCGCCACCTGTATCACCATTCACCTGAAGGAAAGTTGTGTTAGTCTCTGTGTCATCTACGTGTCAAGATTCACCTGTGTCTGAAACCTCTGATTCACATTAAACACTATATCACTGAATCCTCTGTGTCCTCATCTGTGTCTGACAGTTAGTGTTTTTACAGAGAAAAAAGTAAAATTTTAAGTTCATATTTCAGGGTTACAGGAACTTTAAATCTACCAGGAAACAATGACGTCAATGGCTGCATGAACAACAAAACAAAACTCAATCACTCCCTTCATAATAAACATATTGACATTGAACTTGAACTTGAACCATGAACTTGCAAGCACGATGTTAGACACTGTAATATTCTCTGGTCCCCTCCCTGCTTACCGTTGTGATGAGATGCATAGCAGATTGTCATCACTCAATGGCTGAATGTCTAAGCGGTGTCCGCAGAATAACATAGGTTTCATAGAAAATCGGACAAGCTTTTGGGACAGACCTGACCTGTTGAAAAGAGATGGTCTTCATCCCTCCTGGGGTGGTGCTGCTCTTTTCTCTAGAAATATGGTACATAGGCTTAGAGTTTGTACTTGAATAACTGGGGCCCAGGTGAATTGCTTAATATACTTTTTATTAAGCATTTTAGTCATATGAGTCTTATAGATTTATTCTAGTTTTAGTTGACAAAAACTTGAGTAAATAATGACTTCACAATTAATGTGACTGTGTCACAGATCCCCCCCCCCCCAGCTGGAGGTACCGGAAGCTGAACCACGAAGTAGGGCTTCAGATTGACCACATTTATCATGTCCATCTTTTTGTTTTGGTCATTCCACTGTACCTGGTAATTAATGGTGCCTAGTTTTCTCATCACAGTGGCTGGACCAGACCCCTTGGGCGCAAGCTTCGATGAGAAATTTTCCGAGGCTTTAGAGAGTGGGTGAGTACGGACCCAGACCAGGTCTCCCGGCAGGAGTTGTACACCTCTCCTGTGGGTATTGTAATACCTGGCTTGTCTGGACTGACACATCTGCACTCTTTTCTTGACTTGATCATTCATTTGTTTCTGTCTTTCCAGTAGGGTGTATGGTGACTGTTGTGGAGTAGGAGGGGAACTAATGAGCCTTTCCAGTGGGCCTTTCAGGGACCTTCCGAGTGCTAGTTCTGGAGGCGTTTGGCCCGTGGTTTCATGATAGGCAGCATTGATGGCAAAACGGAATTCCCTGATCCACTGATCCCAGTTCTTATGATGGTTCCCCACGTACGAGGCAATCATTGTCTTGATGGAGCGATTGGACCGCTCAGTGAGGTTGGCTTGGGGGTGATAACTGGTGGTAAATTTCTGCGTTACTCCCCAGGTCTTACAGAGGTTAGTCATTTCATGGCCAGTAAACTGCGGCCCCCGGTCAGACACCAACTCCCGTGGAACACCAAAGCGGGTGAAGATTTCATCCTTCAGAATTGACCCAATACGGTGTGCCTTGCCATCTTTTAACGGAAACATCTCCACCCACTTTGTGAAGTAATCCACAAGGACAAGAAGGACGGTGTTGCCTTTTTTACTCCGGGGAAATGGCCCCATGAGATCAATCCCTAGCTTTTCCCAGGGCTCTTTCACAGGAGTAGCCTGCATGAGGCCAACTGGCTTTTGATTTCCAGCCTTGTATACCTGGCAGATGGCACAAACCTTGAGGTAGTTCCAAACGTCCTTTCGAATGGATGGCCACCAGGCGACCTCAAGGATCCTCAAGAGTGTTTTCAGCCTACCCAGATGCCCGCTCAGAGGATGATCGTGAAAGTAGGTCAGAAAGACCGGCACAAGAGACTTTGTAACGACCAGCTGATATTTTTCCCCTCCTTCTTTCACAAGTGACCGTCGATACAGAAGGCCTTGCAGCTTTGTGAATCCTATTCGGTCAGGCATACTCCGAGCGTCCGCCCCTTGGGCCAGATCATTGACCTCTGAATATTCTTCCTGAACTTCCCTTATTTCAGACAGAGAGGAAGGCAGATCAGAAGAAACATAGGCATTTTCTGCAGCATAAACGGCAGCTGAAAAAGGAGGAGTGACTGCTCGAGACAGGACATCAGGCACGATTTTATGGAGTCCTTTCCTATACTGGACTCTAAACTGAAACTGTTGAAGCCGCAGGATCCAGCGAGTCAGGCGAGAGGATGTCTTCGGACAATTGAAGGCCCAGGTCAGGGCAGCATGATCAGTGTATATGGTGAACTCAGCCCCCTCAAGATAGTGCTTCCACTTTTCAACCGCCCAAACGACGGCAAGACACTCCTTTTCAGAAGTAAAGTAATTGCAATCTGCCCCACGCACCCCTAAGCGATCACTTTCTCTCCTTCGGCTGTTTTCTGCACCAATACAGCCCCCAAACCCACATCACTAGCGTCTGTGTGGATTTCAAAGGGTAGGGTGGGGTCAGGCTGCATGAGGATAGATGCGTTCACCAGAGCTCTCTTCAGCTGATCAAAGCTCTGCTGACATTCCTCTGACCAGTCCCACTCCACCATCTTCCTCTTCAGACGATTCAATGGGGCAGCCAAGTCAGCAAAATGATCAATAAATTTGTGGTACCACCCCACAAGGCCTAAAAAACGCTGGAGGGTCTTGAGGTTAGTGGGCTTATGATATGTTGTCACTGCCTGAGTCTTCTCTGGATCCACCTGCACGCCTTTGTCCGAGACTACATGGCCCAAGAACATCAGCTCCTGCCGGAAAAAGGTACACTTCTTGATATTAAGGGTCAGTCAAGCTTTGTGGAACTTCCCTAGGATGGCATGCAGATCCTGGAGATGTTGTTCACGTGTAGGTGAAAAGACTATGACATCATCAATATACACACAGCAAATGTTCCCTCTAAGCTCCCCCAAAACCTTTTCCATCAGACGCTGGAAAGTTGCTCCAGCATTCCGGAGTCCAAAAGGCATACACTTAAATTGGTAGAGGCACCTCTTCAGTGGTAAAGATACGATGTTCTTTAACCCTGGTCTTGCCCAGTGTCCCAGAACACACCATCGGCCAGGCCTGGAACAGTTCCCTGACCTCTGAAGATTGGTCTGGAAAAGCAGAAGGCACCTCTCCCAATGCAGTTAATGGACTCAAAGCCCCCGGGTAAGGAACAGCAACATATAGGCTGGCATTGGAGCTAGTTTCAGGTTCCTGCATCAACTTTCTCTCCAGCGGGAGAGTCAGAAAAGGATGGAAATTATGACCCCTTGGTCACTCCACCCCATATGTCTGGTCTCCCATATTAATGATGATAGAGGTTTTTCTGAGGAAATCCAAACCAAGAATGATAGGGAAAACCAAGTGGTTGTCATCCAAGACGAATATCTCCAGTGTCCATATCACTTCATGCCAGACATATACCATCTGTGTCTTCCCCACAGCACCATAAGTCTTCCCATCAGCCAAGGCAAAATTTTGATTGTCATTCGGCTTCAGTCGCTCACCATCGCAAGCCAGCTCCAGCCAGAGACTCTGCCGCATAAGTGAGTAAGTGCATCCAGTGTCAAACACCGCATGACACTGCCTTCCCCTCACTTCTATAGGGATATGGAGGAGCACCATTGGAGATTTCCGTCCCAGCTGCACTACTGTCACCACCTCAGCAGGTTTCTTAAACTCTTTAGCATGTCTCTTGTCCTGGGTCTTCCTTAACCCCTTTTCCTTAGCCTTTTGCTGGTCCACCTTCCCCAGTATTCTTTAGACGATGTGCAGTCTTTCTCCACCAATGTGCCAGTCTGAACCATCTGGACCACATTTGTTAACGTACCCCGGAGTCAACCAGCTATTCGAGGATTGCAATTATTAAGGATCTTGCGCACCAACTCGGTTTCTGTGATGTCTGTGTCACAACTTTACTTCTAAGATCGATACTATTAGATATAAAATAGTAACCATTCAGCCATCAGCTACAGTATCGCATCAGACAGTGCACTATAGACCCCCTGAGGAACAGTTCCACTCATTCTCTACTATAGGAGAGGAAGAATTGTATAACCTTGTTAAATCATCTAAACCAACAACATGTATCTTAGACCCTATACCATCTAAGCTCCTAAAAGAGGTGCTTCCAGAAGTCATAGATCCTCTTCTGACCATTATTAATTCCTCATTGTCATTAGGATATGTCCCCAAAACCTTCAAACTGGCTGTTATTAAGACTTTCATCATAAAACACAACTTGACCCCAAAGAACTAATTCATTAAATACGGATCTTCCTTTTCTGTCCAAAATACTAGAAAAGGTAGTATCCTCACAATTATATTCATTCTTAGAGTAAAATGGTATCAGTGAGGATTTCCATTCAAGACTTAGACCATATCATAGTCCTGAGACTGCTCTCTTTACAGTTACAAATGACCTGCTCTTATCACCTGAACTTGGTTGTTTCTCTCTGCTATTGGATCTTAGTGCTGCGTTCCACACTATTGACCACAACATTCTCTTGAATAGACTAGAAAATTGAGTGAGTGAAGTGACATTCAGCCAAGTATGGTGACCCATACTCAGAATTTGTGCTCTGCATTTAACCCATCCGAAATGCACACACACAGAGCAGTGAACACACACACACACACTGTGAGCACACACACACACTGTGAGCACACACCCAGAGCAGTGGGCAGCCATTTATGCTGCGGCGCCCGGGGAGCAGTTGGGGGTTCGATGCCTTGCTCAAGGGCACCTAAGTCGTGGTATTGAAGGTGGAGAGAGAACTGTACATGCACTATCCCCACCCACAATTCCGTCCGGCCCGAGACTAGAACTCACAACCTTTCGATTGGGAGTCCAACCCTCTAACCATTAGGCCACGACTTCCCCACTGTCCCCCACTTCCCCAAATTGGCATTAATGGAAGTGCATTAGCATGGTATAAAGTATGTTATTCTTGTGAAATATCATCAGGAAACATGGTGTTAGCTAAACATAAATACAGCAAGCAATTATGACAGGAATTTAATGATCCCTATTGCAGTAAAACAAAAACTCTGTTTAGATATGACATTTAAGAAAGAGTTGGCTGACAGCAGAATAACCTTCAAGAGACAAGTTACATGTGTCTCTTGAAATCCTACATACCTCTTTGACAAACTATCAAAAAGCTGTGAAAGCAGATAAATCTAAATATTTTTCAGACTTATATCGAGAAATTGCCAGAGACCCAGGATTATTTTTTCCACTATAAATTCTGTTATAAATCCATCTGTTGATTTTCACTTTCATGAACCTGCTATAGCCTGTGATAGCTTTCTTAGATTTTTCAAAAATAAAATAAGCAATATCAGACAGTTTATTAATCCTGCAGATTATGACCCCTCAGTCCCTCTAACTTGTAGTTCATCTTTAAGTGAATTTGAACCAATCTCTTTAGATTCTCTTCGAGAAATTGCCAAGCAATTAAAACCCACTGTGTCTTCTACTGATATTATTCCAACATGTTTATTTATTAAGATTTTGGATGCTGCTGGACTGTGTATAGTTTCTATAATCAATGCGAGTATCTCTGAAGGGACTGTCCCTGAATATTTAAAATGTGCAACAGTCAAACCACTCTTAAAAAAAACACAATTTGGATATGACTGTGTTATCAATTTTTGGGCCTATTTCTAATCTACCTTTTATTTCTAAAATTTTGGAGAAATTTGTTTTTAATCAATTGCTAAGTTATTTAGATTAAAATAGTTTGTTTGAAACTTTTCAGTCTGGTTTTAGGAAACATCACAGTACTGAGTCTGCCCTTTTAAGAGTATTAAATGATATCTTGCTATCCGTTGATACTGGTAACTCTGTAGTACTTTTGCTTTTGGACCTAAGTGCAGCATTTGACACTGTAGACCACAGTATTCTTATTTCCCGTCTTGAACACTGTGTGGGTAATTAGGGGTTCTGTCCTGGAATGGTCCAAATCTTACTTGAATAATAGAACTTTCTCAGTTTGTGTGGATGGGTGCTCATCCTCTAAATCAATGTTGACTTGTGGAGTTCCTCAAGGTTCTATCCTAGCTCCAATTTTATTTTCATTGTAAATGGTCCCGTTGGGTTCCATTTTTAATAAGCACAAAGTGTCATTTCATTGTTATGCTGATGACACACACAAAAAATGTGCCTTTTAAGAAAAATGACAACCAGAGCTTGAGTGCTTTAATTGCCTGCCTGTCTGATATTAAGGCCTGGATGTCTCTTCGTTTTTTGAATCTCAATGAGAGTTAGACTGAGGCAATTATGTTCGGTTCTTTAGCTGTATCTGGCAACATACAGCAAATTCTGGGTGATCTGGATATGTCAAGCCCTCTGTAAAAAAGTTGGGTGTTATATTCGATTCTGCTTTGACTTTTGATAAGCAAGTAAATGCAGTAGTTAAATCAAGTTTTTTACAGCTCAGACTTCTTGCTAAGGTGAAGGGTTTCTTTAACAAATAATTTGTATACATTCAGCCTGACTGTACGTAAACGTTTTATTAATTTACAATATTTACATGGCTCAGAATATTTGGCTAGTAAAACTAAGTAAATTGTTTATTGTGGGGTGAAGTAACAAATGCTACTACACATTTAATTATATATTTTTTCAGTTTTTTAAAGGGGGGTGAAATGCTATTTCATGCATACTGAGTTTTTTACTCTGTTAAAGAGTTGGATTCCCATGCTAAACATGGACGAAGTTTCAAAAATTAAGTTGTACATTTGAAGGAGTATTTTTGTTCCCAAAATACTCCTTCCGGTTTGTCACAAGTTTCGGAAAGTTTTTTTTCGAGTATGGCTCTGTGTGACGTTAGATGGAGCGGAATTTCCTTATATGGGTCCTTAGGGCACTTTTGCCGGAAGAGCGTGCGCTCCCGTATAGCGAGGCTGAGCAGCACAGACATTTCACTGATCAGAGCGATTCACTGATCAGAGCGAGAGCGTCGCGAAAAGTCACAAAAGAAGTGTGTTTTTGGTTGCCAGGGCAAGACAACCCTGCACAGATTACCAAAAAAAAACAGCATTAAGTGACCAGTGGATGGAGTTTATTTTTACAGAGCATCAACGGAGTTGTGCAAGTGTTTTTGTTTGTTCCCTGCATTTCGAAGATGCTTGTTCACAAGGCCCAGTTTGACGACGGATTTGCGTATCGTTTATTTCTTAAGGATGATGCAATCCCAAGGAAAAAGGGTCACGATCGTGTGTTGGAACCGCAGGCGGTGAGTAAAACTGCTTCAAATATCTCTGCCTCCTTGTTAGTGCGTCCCCTCCCATGCCAGAGACCCGGGTTCGAGCCCCGCTCGGAGCGATTCGTTGCTGCTGCTGCTTTCGTTCAGTTTCAGCCTCTGGATCTGATTCTGGATCATAAATAAACGGCTGAATCTGACTTTAAGCCATGGTTTGTTTTGGATGATGGGTTTTCCCTCACGGTAATGTCACAGCTTCTACATGCTCTCAACGCAAAAGCCTATTCGCGTTCGTGATTCTTTAGCTCCGCCCACACGTCACGCCTCCAGCCGGTCGTGTTTTTCCGGGAAAAATCGGTACAGACTATCTTTCTCTTATGAATATAATAAAACTAAAGACTTTTTGGAGTTATGAAGGATGCAGTACTACTCTATAGGTACTCAAGATTAACAGGATATTGAGTGAAAACGAGCATTTCGGCCCCCCCCCCTTTAAAGATTACAGTTAAGAATTGATCTGATTGAAAACTTATGTTTGACTGCAGCCGACTTTTTGCTAATTAATTACAATGATTTGTTTTACTTATTTATATATCGAGTATTGCACTTTTTACAAACGTCAAATGATCATTTGTGTTGTGTAATATGTAATTTGTGTGTGAATGTTTAATTTCTGCTTCCTTCAGTGTGATTTATTTATTGAACTCTCTCACCTATGGAACAGAATGTTTCGCATTTGTTTTAGACTTGCTAGAGAAGACTTTCAAGACAGTAGGTAACATTTGTTTTATATTTTCTAAACATTGATTTAACATTTACCTTTGTTGGTAATGTGCCTGTCTTTCCCTGCAATAATGGAAGGAATGACAAATAATAATCAAATGCATTTTTTAAATGCGATTTGTTCAGTTAAAGCCACATAATTCACATTATTAATTTGATTCTTAACATGCAATGATAAAATATGATGCTGAATTATAGGTGATGTGATACTTTTTAAATATATATATATATATATATATATATATATATATATATATATATATATATATATATATATATATATATTTTTTTTTTTTTTTTTTTTTACTCCAGCATCGTAATTATACATAACTCTAACATCTAAATTATTTTCTCTGATCAACATAGCAATGTTTCTTATTTTCTTATAATTCTAAATTTTCCTAAAATGTACTCATTCTTAGACTATCCAAGATGTAGATTACTTAGATTTTTTTCATCTGAACAGGCTTGGAGATATTTTGCATTACACCACTTTTTGCTGTATTTGGCTGATAAGTGGTTTGGCTGGCTTGCCAATGTATTAGATTTCTCACATAATCTTTCAAGTTCATCACTTGATCTACAATCTGGACTGTAGGTGAGTACATTATTATTATTATTTTTAATCATTTTGGGGTGAACTGGTTCTTTAATTGTAATCTTAATTAGCACATTTGTGAAGAATGCACAGAATGACAGCGACATGAAAGTAAATAACAATAAACAAATGTACAATTGTATGTGCAGGTATATTCCAACAGACAGTTTTGTATATGTAAATTATGTGCAATGTTAAAGTGTTGACTAGTGTAGACAAGTGAAGTGTTGACTTTAAAAGATCATTGTTTAAATTCTTGTAGAAACTTGGCACTTGGCACAAAGATGCTCAATGAAATGCTGATTAACCAGCCTCAGCCATGGGAAACTTTCAATTAACTCAAATAAACTCAATGTTCTCCTATGAGAATGTTTTTGGTAATTTTCTCCTCATATTTACTAGCATTTAAAGCCAATTTAATTCAAATAATTTGTAGTTTGAATGGCCTGTTTTAGTTCACCAAAGATTCTTTGATTCTAATTGCAATTAAGTAAACATTAGTACAAGAGATACTGTAATTTGTATCTCTTTCGTATTTGTCTTATTGCACTTATTGTCAAGGCTAGTGGGAATTGTAGTGTCCATGGTGAGGTGCCTAAGGGGAAGTGAGCCCACAAGTAGACACCCAGGGAAACAGAGACCAGACAGTGTGACATTAGCCCCTCCTCCACGCAGCAGCTACCAGATGCTCCATCCGAACCCAAGAAGAGACCAAAGAACAGAGACCAGGAGGGAGGTGGAGTGGCGGAGGACCAGGGGGAGGGACGGAGGGGCCAGGTAAAATGGGGAAACAGAGACAAGAGGACCAGGTAAAATGGGGAAACAGCGACAAGAAGTGCAAACACAAAAACAAGGAGCCCAGGAGGGAGGTGGACCGGCAGAGGATTAGGGGGAGTGACGGAGGGCCAGGTCCTTAGAGGGAAACAGAGAGAAAGACAAAGACAAGGAACCCAGGAGGGAGGTGGACCGGCAAAGGATCAGGGGGAGGGACAGAGGGCCAGGTCCATAGATGGAAACAGACAGAAGAGGAGCAAAAAAAAAAAAAAAAAAAAACAACAACAACAACAACAAAACACAAGTCCAGGAAGGGCATAACATGAAGCCCACCAGGGCAGAGCAGAAGACCACCGCATCCGTGCGGTCGAGACAGAAGTCCACCAGTGCAGCGCAGAAGACCACCACATCTGTGTGGTCGAGACAGAAGCCCACCAGGGCGGCGCAGCAGCCCCCCACATCCGTGTGGTCGAGACAGAAGCCCACCAGGGTGGAGCAGAAGACCACCACATCCATGTGGTCGAGACAGAAGCCCACCAGGGTGGCACAGAAGACCACCACATCCATGTGGTCGAGACAGAAGCCCACCAGGGTGGCACAGAAGACCACCATAGTGGGATCGATGACACCAGAGAGCAAGTCTGAAAGAGAGAACATGAACAATTTAAGGGTAGCCTCCGTGGCCACGACGGGATCAGTTGAGCGCTCAGAGAGTTTGGCTGAGACGTGACGAGGCTCTGGAAGTTCCGCAGAGGTGAGGATGAGGAAAGGCTCTAGTAGTTCAGCAGAGACTTGGAGCGGCTCTGTTAGTTCAGCAGAGACATGGAGAGGCTCTGTTAGTTCAGCAGAGACGTGGGGAGGCTCTGGTAGTTCCAGAGAGATGTGGAGAGACTCTGGTAATCCCATGGTGTTTAGACTGGATTCCAGAAGATCAATGCTGACTTGACTCTGCTCATGAAGATCATTGGTGGCCTGACTCTGCTCATTAAGATCATTGGTGACTTGCATTTCTTCATAAAGATCATTGGTGACTTGCATTTGTTCATGAAGATAATTGGTGACTTGCCTTTGCCCGTGAAGGTAGTCAGTAACTTGACCTTGCTCATGAAGAATGCTGGTGACTGAACCTTGCCCATGAAGATCATTGGTGACTTGCCCTTGTCCATGAATTTCACCGGGGACTTGACTTGACTCCAGATTGTCAACGGTGACTAGCCCAGACTCTGGAAGGTCAACGGTGACTAGCCCTGACTCTGGAAGGTCAACGGTGACTAGCCCTAACTCTGGAGGGTCACTGAGCACCTGACTTGACTCTGGAGGGTCCATGAGCACCTGACTCGACTCTGGAGGGTCAACGAGCACCTGCTTCGACTCTGGAGGGTCAACGGGAACCCAGCACCCTCGTGGCGCTGGGCTGGCAGCCATCTTGTGCTGTGGTGCTGAGCTGGCGGCCATCTTGCATCGTGACGCTGGGCTGGCGACCAACTTGTGCTGTGGTGCTGGGCTGGCGTCCATCTTGCCTCGTGGCGCTGGGCCAGTGGACATTCTGCGCAGTGGCGCTAGGCTGGCGGCCATTTTATGCAGCGGCGCTGGGCTGGCGGCCATCTTTTGCAGCGGTCCTGGAGCCCTTCTGTGACGGTCGGAGACCCAGTGAAACACAGGGAACGAGAGATCCAATTGCAGTAATGTTTATTTAGGGTAATCCAAATCATAATCCAACAAGCCGGGGTCAAAACCAGAAAACAATCCAAATAAACAAACAAGGAAGGAACAGGAAGGGAACAGGAACAGAAACAGGAACAGGAACTCAGAATGTGAGGAACTCGGAAGACGAGAAGACTGGGTATGGAAGGAAACGGAAGGAAAGGACTCCATAAAGACAAACAGGAAAAGACTGGTTAATATAGGGAGGCTAGTGACTAATAAGTGAAGGCACCTGGTGCAATTACTGTGATGAAGGGACAAGGCTAGTGGCAATTGTAGTGTCTACGGTGAGGTGCCTAAGGGGAAGTGAGCCCACTAGTGGACACCCAGGGAAACAGAGACCAGACAGTGTGACAGATAGTTCACCCAAAAATGAAAATTGTCACCATTTATTCCAGTTTTTCCATATTAAATCCTTGATTCAAATTTCTCAAACTTAATTGATTTGGTCTAAAGAGAGAAGAACTAATTACTATTTTTGTTTGAAAGCTCCAAATAAAATAGATACCAAAATGATCAGAATGTCGGAACTTGAAATAAATAAATCAATCAATAAATTCTCACTGAACTCTGATGACTAAATCTGAGAACCTGTAATATTAGTACAAATGTAAACATGGGTGGAGTTTAAGGACAAGTTTTAGTTTGATGCCAAACACATCAGTCTTCAGCCATTTTCCATGCAGAAGAAGATTATTTATTCTTAAACTTGCATTAGTCATGTTAGGTTGCTTCTCAGAAATAATTTTTTATTAGGTTTAGTAGCTAATGCTGGGTACAAACCAAAATATTGTAAGACACAATAAGTACACACAAATCAGCAAGCTGATCCTCCATCTTTGCTGTCCACATCAATTTCACCGTGTTCTGCGTCATGACCATAGACAGCATGTCTATGGTCATGACTGCTTCCGTCTTCCATCATCTCGCTTTCTGATTGGATATTGTTTCATTTCACGTGATAATCTCCAGAGCATGCGCTTGTTTCTCCTCGGGGTTCCATCCACACATCAGGATTTCTGATCGTAAATATTAAACATATATTTATATATAATAATAATACATTTTATTTGTAATGCGCTTTTCTTAAACCCAAAGCGCTACAGTAATAAAGTAATAAATAAAATAAAACAAAACACCAAAAGCAATACAACAATTCATTTGAGAAAGAGAGTGTTGAATAAATGTGACTTAATCAACTTTTTTAAATGACCCAACGTTGGTGCATTTCTGACTTGCAGAGGAAGTACATTCCATAGCTTAGGGGCTTTATATGAAAAGGCTCTTTCCCCCATGGTCTTTAGCTTAAATGATGGCTGGTGAAGTGAAAGAAAGTTAGTAGAGCGAAGAGAGCGTGATGGAATATAAGGAGTGATGAGATCACAAAGATACTCAGTTGCAGTCCCATGAAGTGCCTTGTATGTTAAAATAAGAATTTTAAAATCAATTCTCGCATTTACCGGAAGCCAGTGTTATTGTGAGAGAACCGATGTAATGTGTTCACGAGGAGAAGTACAAGTGAGCACATGAGCGGTTGAATTTTGTATATACTGAAGCTTGCTCAACGATTTAGCTGGAAGGCCAGAGAACAAGGCATTACAATAATCTAGTCTAGTTGTTATGAAGGCATGTATAAGCCTTTCTGTGTCTGCAAAAGAGAGAAAGGGTCGAAGTCGAGCTATGTTTCTCAGGTGGAAAAATGCAGTTTTAGATATGTGTTTTATGTGTGCTTCAAATGATAATTGTGGATAAAAAATGACACCAAGATTTTGCACCTGTGAAGTGGGGATTACCGTACATGAATCAACAATCAAACTGATCTGCTCGGCCTAAGAGTAGCTGCCACTGTACCAATCTGCATCAGTCCAGTTTTGGAGCCATTCAGCTTCTGGAAGTTGTTATGCATCCAGATACAATGGACGAGCAATGGACATCAGGACTAGTGGTGATGTAAATCTGCATATCATCCGCATAGAAGTGATACCCAAGTCCATGTTTCCTAATGATCTGCCCAAGTGGAAGCATATAAATGTTAAATAATATTGGACCCAATACTGAACCCTGAGGAACTCCCTGTCGAACAGGCACAGTCTCTGATTTGTAGTTACCCAAGAATCCGCCGTGATAAGAAGATCATTTACGACCCTAATTAAAGCGGTTTCAGTACTATGCCCTCTTCTGAACCCAGATTGAAAAGGTTCAAAGAGACTGTTCAGAGCTAGGTGATTATTTAACTGAACAGCCACAACACGCTCAAGAACTTTAGCCAAGAATGGGAGGTTAGAAATTGTTCTGGAGGAACAATTCCAGAAGTCAATGACAAGTTCACAATTGAAGTCATAAAAGGGCAGGTTGATGCAAGGCAGTTCATGATGACCGAGCAGGGAACCGGATCTAAAATACTGATTGTAGAGTTCATGGACTTCACTGTACTTACAATAAAATCATCTCCGACCATTTCAAAGTTTGAAAAGGTAGTAGTTGGGAAGTTTGAAGGCTGGATATTAACTAGCTCAAGAGGAGTGATGGTATTTAAAGTGTTATATATACCCACAACCTTACCAGTGAAATAATGAAGAAACTTATTACACTGGTCAACAGAGGAATGAACAACGGCCTTAGTTGGTTTGAGAAGATTGTCAACAGTCTTAGGGGCCGTTCACATATCGCATCTTTTGCGCGCTCAAGTTCGTTATTTCCAATGTAGGCGCGCGGTATGCATGCTCATAATGGAATCGATGCGGTCGCGACGCGCACACGATGTTTAATTAACCAATCAGCTTCATCCTTTCCCGTAACAACGTTGAAAGCTCAGCCAAGATGAAGGAACAGCTGATCATATTTGTATATGGATTGCCATTTTGAAATAAATGTATAAATAACTAATAACGTTTTTTTTGTGCTGCAAATCCGTTTATCCTTTGCTGAAATGTCCGCGTCTTCATGGAGAGAGAGCACGTCATGGTTGCTTAGCAAAGGCAGACACCTCAGGGGCGCAACTGTCTGAGCGCTTTGGAAAGAAGGAGAAAGCGGTGCGCCTAGCGTTTTCCACGCGTTTTTAGGCAAGATATGTGAACGGTCCCTTAAACAGCGATTTAGAATTTGTTGCAGCATTACCAATTATGCTTGAATAGTAGCTCTTACATGCAGTATTCAAAGAAGAATGGTAAGCAGACTGTTGTTCAGTGTAAAGAAGCCTGTGCACCGTCAGGTCAGAATCTTTGTACTGCCGTTTATTTGTCTTCTGGCAGCTTTCATTAAATGTAAATCCGGGGTAAACCATGGACAGGGTTTCCTAAAAGTAACAAGCCGTTCTCGCACAGGTGCGAACTCATCCAAAAGTGAGGAAAGCATGGAATTATAGTGTTCCACGGAGTTAGTAGTGGGAAGCTCAGAGACAAAAGTAAAAAAAAAGAGTGAAGTCCAGGTGCTTGATGTTACGGAATTTGATAGTGCGCTCAGAAATAGATCGTGAAGACGTAACATTTATGTCAAAAGTAATAAGTCTATGGTCACTTATACTCATGTCGATACTATCCAGAGATTGGATACCAACACCAGCAGAACATACCACATCCAATATATGGCCCAGCCTATGGGTCAGAAAAGTAAAATGCTGTTTAAAGTCAGAACCATCCAAAATGTCCAAAAAGGTAGCAGTTTTGACACAGTTTGGATTATCAATATGGAAATTGACATCACCAGGCAAAACCATAGACAGACAGAGTGGACTATGAAGTGTCAGCAACTAGGATTAGGTTTTGGTGGACGATAAATGAGCAGCACAAGAACAGGTGAAGCACCATTGACTTTAAAAACCAGACATTCAAATGATGAAACAGTAGGAGCATCAATAACATAGATTGATATATTTGATACAAATCTTAAACATATATTTGAATATTTATGATTCGCGATTTGGGCTTCTACGTTTTTCCTATCAGGTTCAGACACTCTTCAAACACACCTCACACCAAGGGAAAATCTGATAAAATAATCTGTAGAACCATCAAGATAACCGGAACAAATCAGCCCGATTATCTTTTGGTGTGTACCTAGCATAAAGCTAGAAAGATCATAAATTAAAGACTAATTTATTATTGAATATTTATGCATAAAATATATTTTATATAAGTGAATTATATATCAGTCACAAAAATGTTTAAAATTATAAATATATCGTGAGATATCCTGATATGATGTTTAATTTAGGAATATTAAATATCTGTGTTCTATACTTTTATCATTTCTGAATAATCCATGTATTTTTGTAAAACATAAAAAATAAAGTTAAAAAAATACCATCACGATGTGAGTGTCTCAGGGTTTTTCACTATGTGGGTGAAGTCTGTGTGTTACGCGTCAGCACTGTTTGTTCTTGTGGGCGTCTCCGCTAATTGTCATCTGCAACAGCTGTCACTCATTACTCATCCCTATATATTGGCCTGTCCAGCGACTTGTGTTTGTGAGACCGTTGTTTCATGTACCTCGTCTGATGTTTGCTTTCTTGTGTGTTTCTGTTTTGGATGTCCATGTCTCCCTGGAACCCCGTCCATTCTTCGCATATCACCATCAGCATCATCACTTACCTTTGGCTCGCTTCCCTTCAGTTCCTGTGTCACCCTCTCCTGCTGCCAACTCATCTCCGCCATTCGGCTCCTTCACTCACCTTCATCTTCCTGGACTGTGTATTCCGACCAAGTATCACCCGTGTTTCATCTATATGTACTGCGTCATTCTATTTATTAAATATTCATTACTCGCACTTGCATCCTGCCATTCCTTTCACCCAGTCGTTACAGAATGCTCTCACCCAACATGGAAACAGCAAGCACCACTTCACTCTCAGAATTCATCCACCACAGCGTCAACCGCAGCAGGAGAGCATTATGAACACCGGACGCACGATCCAAGCACTGGTGACACAGGTGTCTGAGCTCACCCAGCAGACCCATCAGCTCACCTCTCCCGCTGCGCCAAACGCACTGCCTGCACCGCAAAGATACTCAGTTGCAGTCCCATGAAGTGCCTTGTATGTTAAAATAAGAATTTTAAAATCAATTCTCGCATTTACCGGAAGCCAGTGTTATTGTGAGAGAACCGATGTAATGTGTTCACGAGGAGAAGTACAAGTGAGCACATGAGCGGTTGAATTTTGTATATACTGAAGCTTGCTCAACGATTTAGCTGGAAGGCCAGAGAACAAGGCATTACAATAATCTAGTCTAGTTGTTATGAAGGCATGTATAAGCCTTTCTGTGTCTGCAAAAGAGAGAAAGGGTCGAAGTCGAGCTATGTTTCTCAGGTGGAAAAATGCAGTTTTAGATATGTGTTTTATGTGTGCTTCAAATGATAATTGTGGATAAAAAATGACACCAAGATTTTGCACCTGTGAAGTGGGGATTACCGTACATGAATCAACAATCAAACTGATCTGCTCGGCCTAAGAGTAGCTGCCACTGTACCAATCTGCATCAGTCCAGTTTTGGAGCCATTCAGCTTCTGGAAGTTGTTATGCATCCAGATACAATGGACGAGCAATGGACATCAGGACTAGTGGTGATGTAAATCTGCATATCATCCGCATAGAAGTGATACCCAAGTCCATGTTTCCTAATGATCTGCCCAAGTGGAAGCATATAAATGTTAAATAATATTGGACCCAATACTGAACCCTGAGGAACTCCCTGTCGAACAGGCACAGTCTCTGATTTGTAGTTACCCAAGAATCCGCCGTGATAAGAAGATCATTTACGACCCTAATTAAAGCGGTTTCAGTACTATGCCCTCTTCTGAACCCAGATTGAAAAGGTTCAAAGAGACTGTTCAGAGCTAGGTGATTATTTAACTGAACAGCCACAACACGCTCAAGAACTTTAGCCAAGAATGGGAGGTTAGAAATTGTTCTGGAGGAACAATTCCAGAAGTCAATGACAAGTTCACAATTGAAGTCATAAAAGGGCAGGTTGATGCAAGGCAGTTCATGATGACCGAGCAGGGAACCGGATCTAAAATACTGATTGTAGAGTTCATGGACTTCACTGTACTTACAATAAAATCATCTCCGACCATTTCAAAGTTTGAAAAGGTAGTAGTTGGGAAGTTTGAAGGCTGGATATTAACTAGCTCAAGAGGAGTGATGGTATTTAAAGTGTTATATATACCCACAACCTTACCAGTGAAATAATGAAGAAACTTATTACACTGGTCAACAGAGGAATGAACAACGGCCTTAGTTGGTTTGAGAAGATTGTCAACAGTCTTAGGGGCCGTTCACATATCGCATCTTTTGCGCGCTCAAGTTCGTTATTTCCAATGTAGGCGCGCGGTATGCATGCTCATAATGGAATCGATGCGGTCGCGACGCGCACACGATGTTTAATTAACCAATCAGCTTCATCCTTTCCCGTAACAACGTTGAAAGCTCAGCCAAGATGAAGGAACAGCTGATCATATTTGTATATGGATTGCCATTTTGAAATAAATGTATAAATAACTAATAACGTTTTTTTTGTGCTGCAAATCCGTTTATCCTTTGCTGAAATGTCCGCGTCTTCATGGAGAGAGAGCACGTCATGGTTGCTTAGCAAAGGCAGACACCTCAGGGGCGCAACTGTCTGAGCGCTTTGGAAAGAAGGAGAAAGCGGTGCGCCTAGCGTTTTCCACGCGTTTTTAGGCAAGATATGTGAACGGTCCCTTAAACAGCGATTTAGAATTTGTTGCAGCATTACCAATTATGCTTGAATAGTAGCTCTTACATGCAGTATTCAAAGAAGAATGGTAAGCAGACTGTTGTTCAGTGTAAAGAAGCCTGTGCACCGTCAGGTCAGAATCTTTGTACTGCCGTTTATTTGTCTTCTGGCAGCTTTCATTAAATGTAAATCCGGGGTAAACCATGGACAGGGTTTCCTAAAAGTAACAAGCCGTTCTCGCACAGGTGCGAACTCATCCAAAAGTGAGGAAAGCATGGAATTATAGTGTTCCACGGAGTTAGTAGTGGGAAGCTCAGAGACAAAAGTAAAAAAAAAGAGTGAAGTCCAGGTGCTTGATGTTACGGAATTTGATAGTGCGCTCAGAAATAGATCGTGAAGACGTAACATTTATGTCAAAAGTAATAAGTCTATGGTCACTTATACTCATGTCGATACTATCCAGAGATTGGATACCAACACCAGCAGAACATACCACATCCAATATATGGCCCAGCCTATGGGTCAGAAAAGTAAAATGCTGTTTAAAGTCAGAACCATCCAAAATGTCCAAAAAGGTAGCAGTTTTGACACAGTTTGGATTATCAATATGGAAATTGACATCACCAGGCAAAACCATAGACAGACAGAGTGGACTATGAAGTGTCAGCAACTAGGATTAGGTTTTGGTGGACGATAAATGAGCAGCACAAGAACAGGTGAAGCACCATTGACTTTAAAAACCAGACATTCAAATGATGAAACAGTAGGAGCATCAATAACATAGATTGATATATTTGATACAAATCTTAAACATATATTTGAATATTTATGATTCGCGATTTGGGCTTCTACGTTTTTCCTATCAGGTTCAGACACTCTTCAAACACACCTCACACCAAGGGAAAATCTGATAAAATAATCTGTAGAACCATCAAGATAACCGGAACAAATCAGCCCGATTATCTTTTGGTGTGTACCTAGCATAAAGCTAGAAAGATCATAAATTAAAGACTAATTTATTATTGAATATTTATGCATAAAATATATTTTATATAAGTGAATTATATATCAGTCACAAAAATGTTTAAAATTATAAATATATCGTGAGATATCCTGATATGATGTTTAATTTAGGAATATTAAATATCTGTGTTCTATACTTTTATCATTTCTGAATAATCCATGTATTTTTGTAAAACATAAAAAATAAAGTTAAAAAAATACCATCACGATGTGAGTGTCTCAGGGTTTTTCACTATGTGGGTGAAGTCTGTGTGTTACGCGTCAGCACTGTTTGTTCTTGTGGGCGTCTCCGCTAATTGTCATCTGCAACAGCTGTCACTCATTACTCATCCCTATATATTGGCCTGTCCAGCGACTTGTGTTTGTGAGACCGTTGTTTCATGTACCTCGTCTGATGTTTGCTTTCTTGTGTGTTTCTGTTTTGGATGTCCATGTCTCCCTGGAACCCCGTCCATTCTTCGCATATCACCATCAGCATCATCACTTACCTTTGGCTCGCTTCCCTTCAGTTCCTGTGTCACCCTCTCCTGCTGCCAACTCATCTCCGCCATTCGGCTCCTTCACTCACCTTCATCTTCCTGGACTGTGTATTCCGACCAAGTATCACCCGTGTTTCATCTATATGTACTGCGTCATTCTATTTATTAAATATTCATTACTCGCACTTGCATCCTGCCATTCCTTTCACCCAGTCGTTACAGAATGCTCTCACCCAACATGGAAACAGCAAGCACCACTTCACTCTCAGAATTCATCCACCACAGCGTCAACCGCAGCAGGAGAGCATTATGAACACCGGACGCACGATCCAAGCACTGGTGACACAGGTGTCTGAGCTCACCCAGCAGACCCATCAGCTCACCTCTCCCGCTGCGCCAAACGCACTGCCTGCACCGCCCGCCCCCACTGGGAGGTCTCCCAGGATCACTTCCGGAGCCACGACTTCCGAACGGGGCCACTCGAGTCGAGAGAACATGGTTGGTCCCATCTACGATCACGAACCCATGCAGGTGGGTAGAGCTCAGCTATCCCGGTAGGACAGAGAGATGCAGAGGTCCCAAGGACTATGTCAGTATTGTGGTGGCTCGGGGTCATTCCCTCCATTCATGCCCGGTAAAAGAGCCAGCCCGGTAGTAAGTTTGAGGCTACTATCGGGTGGGATCTCCGCCCGGAAATCCTCAACTACATCTTCAACTCTCCTTTAGGTAAAACTGCGGTGGGAGAACCACACTCACGACTGTCATGCTCTTCTGGAATCTGGAGCCGAAGGTAATTTCATTGACTCTCTCCTGGCACGTCACCTGAACTTTTGTGTCCTTCCTGTGTCCCGTCCCATCCTTGTCACCGCACTCAATGGCTAGGAACTGCTACACGTCACTCACAACACTGAACCCATAACTCTGCTCACCTCAGGAAACCACATCGAAACCATATCCTTTTACTTCATGGACTCCCCTGTTGCTCCCATTGTTTTAGGTCACCCCTGGTTGGTCTAACATAATCCAAGAGTGGATTGGGGTTCCAACACAGTCACTTTGTGGAGTGAAAGTTGACATGAGTCTTGTCTGGTTTCTGCGTGTCCTGTTGTGCCTGTTTCTGTCTTTCAGGAGGAGACCATGGTGTTATCAAACATGCCCGCAGAGTACTTGGACCTGAAAGAGGTGTTCAGTAAGTCCCATGCTGCTTCTCTTCCTCTGCATCGTCCCTATGACTGTGCTATAGACTTAGTTCCAGGTAAGTCTCCGCCTAAGGGCAAACTTTACTCTCTTTCTATTCCGGAGAGGGAGGCCATGGAGAAATACATTTCTGAATCCTTGGCATCAAGGTTCATCCGCCATTCATTTTTGTGGGTAAGAAGGATGGCTCTCTGTGACCTTGTATTGACTACCAAGAGCTGAACAACATCACGATAAAGAATACCTATCCTTTGCCGTCGGTGTCTTCAGCTTTCGAGAGGTTACAGGGAGCATACATATACACAAAATTGGATTAACGTAATGATTATCATTTGGTCCGCATCAGGAAGGGGGATGAATGAAAATGAATGAAAAACCCCCCTAGTGTGCACTTTGAATATTTGGTGATGCCGTTCGGGCTCTCCAACTCGCCAGGAGTTTTCCAAGCGCTCGTTAATGACGTATTGAGAGATATGGTAGATCAGTTTATATATGTTTAAATGGAAGACAAACTGATTTTTTCTTCATCTCTCCAGGAACATGTGCAACACGTCAGACGAGTGCTCCAGAGATTACTTGAAAATGGTCTTTTTGTCAAGGCAGATAAAAGCGTATTCCATGCACAGTCTGTTCCCTTCCTAGGGTAAATTGTCTCGTCCGAGGGAATACGTATGGATCCTGACAAAGTTAAGGCTGTGATAGATTGGCCATCTCCAGATTCCCGTAAGGCCCTACAGCGGTTTCTGGGGTTCGCCAATTTTTATCAATGTTTTATTCGTAATTACAGCCAACTAGTCTCACCTCTGACCGCCTTGACCTCACCCAGTACTCCGTTCAGTTGGTCTAATGCAGCCGAAACTGCATTTACCAACCTCAAGAGCCGCTTCGTTTCGGCTCCCATCTTAGTAGCCCCTGATCCCACACTGCAGTTCTTGGTGGAGGTCGAAGCATCAGAGGTGGGAGTAGGTTCAGTTCTTTCCCGACGTGCTGCCTCAGACGATAAGATGCATCCCTGCACGTTTTTTTCACATCGTTTATCTCCTGCTGAACGCAATTATGACATTGGTAACAGAGAATTGTTGGCTGTCAAATTAGCTTTAGAGGAGTGGCGTCACTGGTTGGAAGGGTCAGGGGTACCTTTCATCATTTGGACCGATCATAAAAACTTAGAGTACATTAGAACTGCCAAAAGACTCAATTCCAGGCAGGCTCGGTGGGCACTTTTTTCGGCCGCTTAGATTTTGCTCTGTCATACCGCCCAAGTTCCAAAAATGTTAAACCCGATTCTTTGTCACGTCTTTTTGATCCTTCCGAATGCCCGACTCCCGAGTGTATTTTACCTGAGAAAATAGTTGTCTCAGCACTCGTATGGGAGGTCGACTCGAAGGTCAAGACGGCCTTAGAAGGGGTAGCGCCTCCGCCCGGATGCCCACTGAATCGTTTATTTGTGCCGGAAGAGTTACGTCCGAGGTTATTCAGTGGGGTCACTGCTCGAATGTTGCTTGTAATCTAGAGATAAGCCAAACCAAGGGTTTAGTTAAGCAACGATTCTGGTGGCCACTTATGGCTCGTGACGTCCATGATTTTGTTTTGGCTTGCTCAGTTTGTGCCAGTGGTAAGTCATCTAACCAACCTCCAGATGGGCTTCTTCAACCGCTGTCTGTCCCTTCGAGACCCTGGTCACATATCGCTCTAGATTTTGTTACCACCCTCCCACCCTCTAATGGCATGACGGTCGATCACTGTCATTGATCATGTCTTTCGGTTACTTGGCCTCCCGGTAGACGTTGTTTCTGACAGGGGATCCCAATTTAGGACCCACTTTATATTAAGTGGCCTTAACTACTATGTACTTACATTTTAATTAATAATTTAGTACAATGTACTTATTGTGTCTAGACATGTTATTACATTGTACTTATATTAAAAAAACTACATGTAATTACTCTGAATTTAATTTCTGTAATTACATTTATAATTACACTATTGACCCATACTTTACACCTTAACCCACCCTTAAACTTACCCATACCTCCAACCCTCTCCCTAACCTTAACCCTATCCCACCTCAATAGCAGCAAAAGTGTTTTACAATACAATATGAACACAATAAGTACATTGTACTTATTTTTTATGTAAGTACATAGTAGTTTAGGCCACCTAATATAAAGTGGGACCCCAATTTATATCCAAATTTTGGATATATTAACAGCCACCGTTTTTTCCTAGTCTGAAGTCGCGGTCCCCTCCGCTCACGCATTTGTTCAGATGTGCCACCGCACCTGGACCAGAACCCGTGAGACTCTGCTCCAGATGAGGGAGCGCACTAAGGCCAAGTCCGATTGCCACCGGTCGAAGCCTCCCATATACCTTGTGGTTCAAAAAGTGTGGCTTTCTACTAACAACATTCTTCTCCGCTCCGTTTCTAATAAATTAGCTCCCAAATTTATTGGCCTGTTTCCTGTCACCAAGATCATTAGTCCGGTGACAGTCCACCTCAAAATATCTCCAGCGTACAGGAGAATACATCCCTCCTTCCATGTGTCCAAAATTAAACCCGTGTTTTATTCACATATTAATCCACCTACCCCGGTTCCCCCACTGCTGTGTCTCGTAGATGGGGAGCCAACTTATTCTGTAAATTGAATTATGGACTCGAGACAGAGGGGACGAGGATTCCAGTACTTGGTGGACTGGGAAGGTTACAGTCCGGAGGAGAGGAGTTGGGTACCTGCTAGGGACATACTGGATCACTCCCTTATTGATGATCAGCTTGATGATCAGCTTACAATCAGCAGGTAGGCCCTTCTGGGAGCTCCAGGAGGCGTTCCTTGATCTCAGGGTTTTTTACTATGTGGGTGAAGTCTTTGTGTTACATGTCAGCACTGATTGTTCTTGTGGGCATCTCCACTAATTGTCATCAGCAACAGCTTTCACTCATTACTCATCCCTATATATTGGCGTGTCTAGCGTCTTGTGTTTGTGAGAGTGTTGTTTAATATACCTCGCCTGATGTTTGCTTTCTTGTGTGTTTATGCATTGGATATCCGTGTCTCCCCGGAACCCCGTCGACTCTTTGCATATCACCATCAGCATCATCACTTACAGTACCAGTAACGACTCATTCTAACATGCCCCCACATATCTACATTATGATGTGGGAAGATTTGCATAATGCCACCCAAATGTTCAAGCTAAAAAAGGAGGTGTAACTTTTATTCTCATTGTTGCTGCTGCCACCATGTTGTGGAGACACTGTGTGTCCCCATTGTGGAAGTGAAACTAGAGGACACAACAAGAAATCAGTGGTTAAGTTGTATTAACAACACTGTTCCATAACAAATCAATCCAAATATTCAGATATGTGCAGCACATTTTATGAAGGATGTGGACTGTGCCGGTCTGTTTCTATAAAGTTGGGCAATTCCAACTTTGCAAGGATAATCTGGACTTAAACCTTAAATCGGATAAACACATTGTATTACGCCAAATACACAAAATAATGTTCTTTTTAGCAACGTCATGTGACCCCTTTAATATTACTCTGGCTCTGTGATTATTTCTAAACACTGGTCCATTTGTTTGAGCATCGTGACCAGCCCAATGCAATATTGGCAATAAGGGGTGTAATGGTACGCAAAAAAATAATAAAATATAATGAAAAATATAAATAAATAACTATGATTACAGTGCAGCATTACCAATCCCAGCTTGTAGGCCTGCTTCACCAGAACCATGCCGTGCCTGCTGCTGTAGGTGACAGGGAGACCGCCGACAGACCAGGCTCTTGTCTTCATGACAACAATATCTATACTTCATGTTGAGCATAAATATAAAGCGTACTGATAAAGGACACCGTCAACAGTATTGACTGCAAAATAGACTATGTTTGACAGGTGCAATATCTGAAAATCGATAATTATAAATTTATTTTTTAAATTACATTTATATCTGAATATATTTCAACCTATAGACTTTCAAACATCAAAGTGTCATGAATTAATATGTATTTGTATACAAAATGACATATAAACATATTTTCCTATTCTATTTTGCCTGGAAACGCTTCCAACACACTTGCGTGTCGGGTGAAAAATAGGCGTCGATTCTATTTCTAGCATGCACGCATTTTCCGCGCGGCTTGAGCCACGCTTGAGATGCGTATCTCACCCATGCAGTCTGCAAGCTCTAACCTGTTAACAAGGGAGCCGAATTTAAATACGGACATGCCACGCAGCTGAGATGCTTGTGCCACGCATCCAGTGTGTCAGCGTCCTTCTGCAGGGTGGGATTTGTGCTGAACGCTGAGAATTCCGCCACTTAATATGTTCATTTGGAAACACGAAAATGTACTTATAATCTGCGCACAAAATATTTTCCGTCATTCGGTACACACGTGCACCGTACCAAAAGCCCTGGATATATATATATATATATTAATGAAATAAACTAGCTATGGAAGAAATTAGTTCTCAGTTGTCAACTGAAAATTGTCCGGGATCCAGCATTCCGGATAGGGGTGGGAAGATCATTCCACCAGCCGGGAATGGTGAACAAAATTGTTCTGGAAAGTGATTTTGAGCCTCTCTGTGATGGTACCACAAACTATCGCTCACTAGCGGATCTCAGACTTGTGACAGTTTTTCTCTGCTTCCTGTTGGCCTTGTTGGAGCTGATCGTAGCTCTGTGTAGCTGTTTTTTTATCTCTCTAGAATCTTTATCTTACTATCACTCTCTGTTTTTTAAAGTGATAAAATATAACTTAATTCACACCATATTTCTGATATTATCTATCAATCTTATCAGATTAATTTTGATCGTTCACTTTCATTTTATATCCGTGAGTGCAGTACACCTGCATTGCGTTAGCACTCGTTAGCTTATCATTAGCGTTTTTATTGGAACCTATCGCTGTTTTCTTTTCTCCTCTCTCTCACTCCAGTTTTTCACAAGTATCAAACAACTGTGGTAAGAATATTTCATCAAGCATGGAGAGTAATGGCTTCTCCCTCTATTGTTATTTGCACCTCTTGCCACATGTACAGTTTATCTACCTCTGTCGCAGATGAGGGATTCACATGTGATAAATGCAGGGAAATAGTTAGGCTGACAGAGAAGATTTCAGAATTAGAGACATGCATCCAAACTTTAATTGAGGACAGTAAGAATGTTAGGGCTCTAGATACGGCTTTGGATGCGTCTAGGGATTCCTGTACATTGTTTGGTTCCGGCAACAGAGCCCCTGCAGCAGGGCAACTGGGTGACAGTGAGGCAGCATAGTCGTGGGTCAAAACACCGCTATTCTGTTCCAATCAAAACTTTAAACAGGTTCTCCCCACTCAGTGATGCACCCACTGAGAAACCTGGTGAGTGCTCTAGTTATTGGCGATTCTATTGTACGGAACGTGAATATAGAGACACCAGCCAACATAGTCAAATGTTTACCGGGAGCCAGAGCGCCTGACATCTTGGCTAATTTAAAAGTGCTGGCTAATGCTAAACGTAAATACAGTAAGATTGTTATTCATGCCTGTAATATGCTCTGGTCCCCTACCTGCTTACCGTGGTGACGAGATGCATAGCAGATTGTCATCACTCAATGGCTGGATGCTTAAGTGGTGCCCGCAGAATAACATAGGTTTCATAGACAATTGGATGAGCTTTTGGGGCAGACCTGATCTGTTGAAAAGAGATTGTCTTCATCTCTCCTTGTGTGGTGCCGCTCTTCTCTCTAGAAATATGGCAAATAGTCTTAGAGTTTATACTTGACTAACTGGGGCCCAGGTCAGGAAGCAGACAGACTGGCTAAACCGACCATCTGCTAGCTGCCTCACACCACAGAGGTCAGTTAATTCTCAGCACATAGAGACTCTTTCACCTAGATATCACACTATAGAGACTGTGTCTGTTACCCCAAACTAGAAAATACAAAAAACGTCCAAACCAAGTTAAGAGTAACAATTTAATTGAGGTTCAATAAATAAAAAACAGATGCAATACAGATAACAATTGATAAAGCTTGGCTTATTGAATATCAGATCACTTTCAACTAAAACACTTTTTGTAAATAATATGATCAGTGATCATAATCTAGATGTGCTCTGTTTGTCAGAAACCAGGCTAAAACCTGATGATTACATTATTTTAAATTAGTCCACCCCCCAAGATTACTGTTATAAACATGAGCCGCGTCTAAAAGGCAAAGGCTGTTGGTTCAATTTATAACAAAGTTTTCAGGATTTCTCAGAGGGCAGGCTTCAAGCATAACTCGTTTGAAGCAATGGTGCTTCATATAACATTATCCAGAGAAACAAATGTTAATGATAAATCCCCTGTTATGTTTGTACTGGCTACTGTATACAGGCCACCAGGGCATCATACAGACTTTATTAAAGAGTTTGGTGATTTTACATCCGAGTTAGTTCTGGCTGCAGATAAAGCTTTAATAGTTGGTGATTTTAATATCCATGTTGATAATGAAAAAGATGCATTGGGATCAACATTTATAGATATTCTGAACTCTATTTGGGTTAGACAACACGTTTCAGGACCTACTCATTTTCGAAATCATACTCTAGATTTAATACTCTCACATGGAATTGATGTTGATAGTGTTGATATCTCAGATCATTATTTAGTTTTGTGCAAACTTCATATAGCCAAAATTGTAAATTCTACTTCTTGTTACAAGTATGGAAGACACTTCTACCACAAAAGACTGCTTTTTAAGTTATCTTCCTGATGTATCCAAATTCCTTAGCATATCCAAAACCTCAGAACAACTTGATGATGTAACAAAAACTATGGACTCTCTATTTTCTAGCACTTTAAATAAAGTTGCTCCTTTACGCTTAAGGAAGGTTAAGGAAAACAGTTTGACACCATGGTATAATGAGCATACTCGCACCCTAAAGAGAGCAGCCTGAAAAATGGAGCGCAGCTGGAGAAAAATAATAAAATTAGAGGTATTTCGTATTGCTTGGCGGGAAAGTGACCTATCCTGCAGAAAAACATTAAAAACTGCTAGATCCGATTACTTTTCTTCTCTTTTAGAATAAAACAAACATAACCCCAGGTATTTATTCAATACAGTGGCTAAATTAAATTAAAATAAAGCCTCAACAAGTGTTGACATTTCCCAACATCACAGCAGTAATGACTTTAACTAATGACTTTAACTATTTTACTTCTAAAATCGATACTATTAGAGATAAAATTGTAACCATTCAGCCATCAGCTACAGTATCGCATCAGACAGTGCACTATAGACCCCCTGAGGAACAGTTCCACTCATTCTCTACTATAGGAGAGGAAGAATTGTATAAACTTGTTAAATCATCTAAACCAACAACATGTATGTTACACCCTACAAAAAGAAAAAAACACATGGAAGGCATAACAACATGACTAACAACACTCTGACAAACACAAGACGCTAGACAGGGCAATATATAGGGAAGGGTAATGAGTGGCAGCTGGTGATGATGAACAATTAGCGGAGATGCCCACATGAAACAATCAGTGCTGACGCAAAACACACACACTCCACCCACATGATGGCTGCTCTGTCAATTCTTCGTCATTAGTTAGGAACCTAGGTGTGCAATTTGATAGCAATCTTTACTTAGAAAGCCACATCTCTAGCATTTGTAAAACTGCATTTTCCATCTCAAAAATCTATCTAAATTATGGCTTATGCTCTCAATGTCAAATGCAGAAATGTTAATCCATGCATTTATGACCTCAATATAAGATTATTGTAATGCCTTATTGGGTGGTTGTTCTGCACGCTTAGTAAACAAACTACAGCTAGTCCAAAATGCAGCAGCAGGAGTTCTTACTAGAACCAGGAAGTAAGACCATATTAGCCTGGTCCTGTCAACACTGCACTGGCTCTGTATCAAACATTGTATAGATTTTAAAATATTGCTTATTACTTATGCCCTGAATGGTTTAGCACCTCAGTATTTGAATGAGCTCTTGTTACATTATAATCCTCCTATAGTCTGCTGCGTTCTCAAAACTCAGGCAATTTGATAACACCTAGAATATCAAAATCATCTGCGGGAGGCAGACCATTTTCTATTTTGCGCCTAAGCTCTGGAATAACTTACCTAACATTGTTCAGGAAGCAGACACACTCTTGCAGTTTAAATCTAGGTTAAGGACCTATCTCTTTAACCTGGCTTACACATAACACACTAATATGTTTCTAATATCCAAATCTGTTTCAAGGATTTTTAGGCTGCTTTAATTAGGTAACACTTCCCATAACAGGCTGTATTAATTTGGGAACATCTCCCATAACACCCGATGTACTTGTTACATCACTAGAAGAATGGCATCTATGCTAATATTAGTCTATCTCTCTCTTATTCCGAGGTCACCGTAGCCACCAGATCCAGTCTGTATCCAGATCAGAGGGTCACTGCAGTCACCCAGATCCAGTACGTATTCAGACCAGATGGTGGATCAGCACCTAGAAAGGACCTCTACATCCCTGAAAGACAGCGGAGACCAGGACAACTAGAGCACCAGATACAGATCCCCTGTAAAGACCTTGTCTCAGACGTCCACCAGGACAAGACCACAGGAAACAGATGATTCCTCTTCACAATCTGACTTTGCTGCAGCCTGGAATTGAACTGCAGGTTTCTTCTGGTCAGATGAGAACTGGCCCCCCAACTAAGCCTGGTTTCTCCCAAGGTTTTTTTCTCCATTCTGTCACCGATGGAGTTTTGGTGTGATGTTGGGATGAAGGAATGGCTGGAAACAAATGCGAGTTAACAGTTTTTAATGAAAATAAACAAACACGAGGGAACAATGAGGCTGAGAAGACGATAATCCAAGGTGGTGGTGAGGAGGTGAGGAATCCGGATGATGGCGGTGAGAAGGCAGCAGGAGAGGACGGCACAGGAACTGCGGGGAAAAGAGCCGAAGGAAAGTGTTTGTAGCTGAGTGGTAGTGCGTAGAGTGGATGAGGTTCTGGGAAAACACAGGCATCCAACGCAGACAACACTGAAGCCGACAAACAGGGTAGAAGACATTAAACAACGATCTCACAAACACAAGACGTGAAACAAGCCAATATATAGGGGAGTAATGAGTGACAGCTGCTGCTGATGACAATTAACGGAGACGCGCACAAACTAATCAGTGCAGACGCGAAACACACAGACTTCACCACAAAGTGCAAACACCCAGAGATCATGGTTTACCAACCGTGAGAGTACCCCCCACCCCCCCCCTCTAAGAACTCCTCTTGGAGTTCCCAGAAGGGCCTACCTGCTGATTGTAGTCATCAATAAGGGAGTGATCCAATATGTCCCTAGCAGGTAACCAACTCCTCTCCTCCGGACCGTAACCTTCCCAGTCCACTAGGTCGTGGAATCCTTGTCCCCTCCATCTCGAGTCCGGAATACGATTTTCATAATAAGTTGGTTACCCATCTACGAGACGCGGCGGCGGGAGAACCGGAGTAGGAGGATTAATACGTGCATAAAACACGGGATTAATTTTGGACACATGAAAGCCTCTTGTACGCAGAAGGTAGTTTTAGGCAGACTATCTTGGTGATAGTAAATGGGCCGATAAATTTGGGAGCTAATTTATTAGAAACAGAACACAGAGGAATGTTACTAGTAGAAAGCCACACCTTTTGACCCACGATGTAAACGGGAGGCTTTGACCGTGGCACCTCTGGACAAACGTGTGAGCGGAGGGGACCGCGACTTCAGATTCCAGACTGGGAGAGACTGGTGGCTGGTACCCTATACTACACTGAAATGGAGAGCGGCCCGTAGCTGACACTGGCAACAAATTGTGGGCGTACTCCACCATAGAGAGTTGTTGACTCCAGGAAGAAGGTTTCTAGGAAACCAAACATCGCAACATCCTCTCTAAATCTTGCTTGGCTCGGTCAGATTGTCCGTCACTTTGAGGATGATAACCCGAAGACAAGCTAACTGTCGCTCCTAACAATTTTCAAAACTCTTTCCAAAATTTGGATATGAACTGAGATCCCCTGTCAGAAACCACATCTACTGGGAGGCCATGAAGCTGAAAGACGTGATCTAAGACAGTGACCGCTGTCTCCTTGGCTGTAGGTAATTTGGGCAAGGGAATGAAATGTGCCGCCTTCGAGAACCGGTCCCCTATGGTCAAAATGACCATCATGTCATTAGAGGGCGGAAACAAAATCTAGAGCAATGTGGGCCCAGGGTCTCGAAGGGACCAACAGCGGTTGAAGAAGCCCATCAAGAGGTCGGTTAGATGACTTACCACTGGTGCAAACTGAGCAAGCCAAAACAAAATCGCGGACGTCACGAGCCATACGTGGCCACCAGAATCATTGTCTTACCAACCCATTAGTTCTACTTATCCCTGGGTGACAAGCTACATTAGAACAATGACCCCACTGGACAACCGCGGACCTTGACTCCTCCGGTGCAAATAAACGGTTCGGTGGAACCTTGTAAGGCCGTCTTGACCATCGACTCGACCTCCCATACGAGTGCTGAGACCATTAACTTCTCAGGTAAAATACACTCGGGAGTCACCGGGCGGGCGGAGGGATCAAAAAGGCATGATAAAGAGTCGGGTTTGACATTCTTGGAACCCGGGCGGTACGATAAAGTAAACTCAAAATGACCGAAAAAAGTGCCCACCGAGCCTGCCTGGAATTGAGTCTTTTGGCAGTTCTAATGTACTCTAAATTCTTATGATCGGTCCAAACAATAAAAGGAACCCCTGGACCTTCCAGCCAGTGACGCCACTCCTCTATTGCTAATTTGATGGCCAACAACTCTCTATTGCCAATGTCATAATTACGTTCGGCAGGAGATAGTCGATGAGAGAAAAATGCGCAAGGATGTACCTTATCGTCTGAAGCAGCACGTTGAGACAACACTGCTCCTACCCCCACCTCTGACGTGTGGACCTCCACCACAAACTGCCATGTGGGATCAGGGGCCACAAGGATGGGAGCCGAAACTAAGCAGCTCTTGAGGTTAGTGTACGAAGCCTCAGCTGCGTCTGACCACCTGAACGGAGTACTGGGGGAGGTCAAGTCTGTCAGAGGTGAGGCAAGTTGGCTGAAATTGCAAATGAAACGCCGATAGAAATTAGCGAACCCCAGAAACTGCTGTAGGGCCTTATGGGAATCTAGGGATGGCCAATCTATCACAGCCTTAACCTTGTCAGGGTCCATACGTTTTCCCTCGGACGAGACGATATATCCTAGGAAGGAAACAGACTGTGCATGGAATACGCATTTCTCCGCCTTGACAAAAAGCCCATTCTCAAGTAACCCCTGGAGCACTCGTCTGACATGTTGAACATGTTCTTGGAGAGATGAAGAAAAAATCAGTATGTCATCCAGGTAAACATATATAAACTGATCTACCATATCTCTCAACACGTCATTAACAAGTGCTTGGAAAACCCCGGGTGAGTTGGAGAGCCCGAACGGCAACGCCAAGTATTCAAAGTGTCCTCTAGGGGTATTAACCCCTTACTAGTAACCCCCCTTTTTTGGCATGGAGACCGAAATTACATACCCAAAATAAAAAGGTTTCTGCTCATGATTCTTTCTGACTAGATACATAATCAACCTTTATTCACAAAGCTGACACTTTAAAGTTTACTGTTCAGGAATCAGAATCACTCAGACTGTTATGATAATAGAGATATATAAGCTCAAACATAAAAACAAAAATAAAAATATTAAAAACATATGTTTTAAATGTATTTAAAAAACTGTTGATGTAGGAAATGAGTTTGAAAACACAGTGTAGCTAAGGCCACAAGTCTTCCAAGACTTCATAAAAAATTTCATAATCGAATCTGTAAAACTGTGAATTTTATGAAATATTTTCTAAGGCCATGTCATGTGTGTTTTTAGAGAAGGCTAATCAGATTGATTTATGGCCCTTGTCATCTCTGTAAGATCTCACATGTAAACTTTCCTGTGCTCTTTGTGTATGTTTCACTGTTGAAAACTGCCCGAATCATGATTGTATTGTTCTCACCAAACGGTTCTTTCACACCTCCGCCAAGTATGACACATTATCCGCATTATTCTTTTATCATTATTCTTTTGTTTTTATTCCACCTTTATTACCCTTGATTGTGGTTTTTCAGGCTTTACAAAGCAACAAAGCAGCGATCTCACTTCAGTCTCTCTTTGCATTTAGCCCTTATTTATCAAAAGTCTTACTATAAAAATACAACAAAACATTTTCTTACGACCTTACGTGAATTATTGAGACAAAAATGCATTATGAAGAAGAAAAGCACCTGCTATTAGTAGCATTGGTGCTAACGTTAGCATCAAGCTACATCTGACAATTTATGAAATTATTAGTACACTTTTACTCAAAACTCACTTTAAACCCCGATCGAGTGTTTATAATAACTTCCTTTAGCGATCAGGGGTGGAATTTGGTCGTTTACTGTTGTAAAAATATGTTATTTGTAGCCTTTTTCATCGCTGCACAAGTTAGCATTTCCGATGTACATTTTCGATTTTTTTTATAAAAACGCCCCAGATCTCAAGAAATTCTCATACCAAGCTTTACTATCGTAATCGCGGGTTTATTATTCGGATATTTTGTGTGTACAGAGGTGTTTCAGTGTTGTTTTGGCCAGATAACTACCAGGAAGTGTGCAGGAAGCATGTGACACGATGGGGCGGTGTCCAGATATGAAACTCTAAGATTGATGTTTGAAAGACCCAATCAGAGTCTGAGTCACACACCGCACGAGCTGTGACTACTGCACGCACACAGAGATCGCTGGGAGAGGCTGTTTATCATCTGATCGCGTAAATCCGTGGAAAATGAATAGAAATGACGATTCTGTCTGAAGAAATATGAAGTAAACATCAGTAAATATATCCATATATCTCCGCAGATATGCATCTTTGGTCTGTAAATCCTTATTGACGCTGTTCAGTGAGTCTATGTGAACACAAATAAACCGCTCTTGACGTGACTGAGTATGAGTGAGTTGTGAATTTCTATTCAAAATGTGGCATAATACGGATTTATTATTTTGGACTCCTGACATAAATCACTAAATATCTGTCACTGCAACAATGTTTTATCAAAATATTGGTCAAATATCGAAGCTTGAGTCTTTAAACTTTCCATTGATGCACAGTTTGTCCAGATGAAGTAAGACAGTGATGTTTAATGTGCTGTAAAAGTGAAACAATAATAAACTGGGGCCGTCAGCGATGTTTGCACGCAAAGGGGTTAAAGGCAGTGTTCCATTCATCCCCCTTTCTGATGCGGACCAAATGATAAGCATTTCGTGAATCCAATTTTGTGAATATGGATGCTCCCTGCCACCTCTCGAAAGCTGAAGACATGAGTGGTAAAGGATAGGTGTTCTTTATCGTGATGTTGTTCAGCTCTCAGCTAATCAATGCAAGGTTGCAGGGAACCATCCTTTTTGCCCACAAAAAAGAATCCCGCCCCCACTGGAGAAGAGGAAGGACGGATGAACCCAAAGGCTAAGGAATCAGAAATGTATTTCTCCATGGCCTCCCTTTCAGGAATAGACAGAGAGTATAATTTGCCCTTAGGCGGAGACTTACCTGACACTAAATTTATAGCACAGTCGTAGGGATGATGCGGAGGAAGAGAAGCAGCACGGGACTTACTGAACACTTCCTTCAGGTCCAGATACTCTACGGGCACATTTGGCAAAACCATGTTCTCCTTCTGAAAGACAGAAACAGGGACAACAGGACAAGCAGAAACCAGACAAGACTCATGACAACTTTCACTCCCCAATGTGACAGTGTTAGAACCCCATTCCACTCTTGGATTATGTTTGGTTAACCAGGGGTGACCTAACACAATGGGAGCAACAGGGGAGTCCATGAGAAAAAAGTATATGGTTTTGTGATGGTTTCCAGATGTGAGCAGTGTGATGGGTTCTGTATGGTGAGTGATGTAACAGAAACAGGTCAATTTAGCTAAAGGGAATCATTTGATAATTTAAATGGAATTTGAACAGAATCACTGTTTCATGGCTGATCACTGAGACGCCCTGCGATTCACTGAACTAGCCATTTAACATCAAATCTGCACTGGATGTTAATATCCAAACTATAGTGAAAACACTATCAATTAGTACAGTAACAAGACATTAACTTGTAAGCACAAAACACAAGATACTTCTCTTTTCAATATGAATAAGGCTTTATTAGATAAATCTAAGACATATAAACTAATCTAACACATAAACGCACGCACTCACACATTCACATAAGCTGCAGGAAGATCGAAAGTTAGGGAAAGATGAGTTTAAGAGAATGGAAATATGGAATCCCAAGTTTACAGCAATACGTTAAATTGCATAGACATGAACAACCATCAATCACTTAATTAACGCTCGCATTGAGTTCCTCAATGGGGTTAAAATTATATTAGATACACCAGCACAAATGTCTGAGGGTACATTGCCTTGGTTTCCTGTGAAAGGGAGTCCCGTTGAAAGGGGTATCCCGGTGTCGCTGATTGGCTGGAAGTTCAGTAGTGGCTGAAGTGACGTCTTGGGAAGCCCGTGGTTGTTGGGCGTTGGCTGAAGGTGCAGAGTCGTGTTCACTGGTTGAAGTTGAACGGGCACCCGAGGTCAGGCGTCGGAGACTCGACGTTACAAAACTTAACTCAGAACACGAAACTCTCAAACGGAAAAGAAAAGAAATAATGTTTGACGAGACAGGGTGGTGTTTCTTCTCATCGTGGCTAAGTAGCAGCAGGCATGCAGGCTGAAGCATGCTGCAACCGCGCTCAAAGAATAGTGATGAAAAAACATGGCTAATAGCAGAAACACAGCTAGAGACTAAAAGCCACATGACGAATAGCAGCAGCATAGCTAGAGACTAAAAGCCGGCATGACTGATAGCAAAAGCAAGGCTAGAACTAAAAGCAAAGATTTTATGGTGTCCTAAGTATTTAAACTGGCCTGTTGGCCACACCTCAAATGTTGCTTGACCAATCAGATATTGTCTTGGCTCGGGGGTATCATAAATCATATGTTTATCTTACCAAGCATGTGGTCCGAATTTTCCCACTCTTGCAGGGTCTAATTTTGGACATGATTCCTATAACCGAATATGATAGATTTGACCAATAATTGATTGTCAGGACAACATCAAGCAAGCAGATTCGATTATATCAATACTAGACATGACTATGTATCCTATAGTTATCAAAAGACACACACAATAATTGATTATACATGATAGTCGAATGTGTAGGTTACATATAAATGAATATGGAGTTAAGCGATGGAATGATATTAATTTAGAAGTCATTTGGAGTTCATTTTGGTCCATATATATGTACAAAAGACAAACATTCTCTGACATAGGAATGTTCTGTGAAGACAGAGGTTTAAAGCCCTTCCCCCTTAGGAATTTCAGTCTGGTTCTGCTGGGTGGGGGAAGTCAATGGAACTTGTGCAGTACTCTCATGGGTTCTCATGTGATGTCCAGCGTTGCATTTCAATTACAAACAACAAATTTGACAATCTCTTCTGCGAATTAAAATTGTCAATAATTTTTCTAGTGGTGTTAATGTTGAAAGCTGTTGTATGAACAAGTTGGTTGGTTGGTTATCTTCCTTGGGACTTGTGGCACAGAATGTTTTATGACTTTCTGAGGAATTCGGCTTGTGTTCCAACACAGCTTTGATAGCTTTCTGGTTCGACTCATTTCTGTTACAGTGACGTGAGGCAGTTCCTGGCCGTTGAGTCCGGTGACATGGATGGGGAGAGACACAGGAAGGACAGGAATGTTCAAGTGATGTGCAAGTGAAGAATCAATGAAATTACCTTTGGCTCCGGAGTCCAGAAGGGCGTGACATTCGTGATATTGATTCCTCCACCGCAGTTTCACCGGAAGGAGGGTCGATGATGTAGATGAGGACTTCCCAGCGGAGATCCCACCCAATAGTAGCCTCAAGGTTACTACCGGGCTGGCTCTTTTACCGGGCATGAGTAGGTGTTATGAGCTGAGCCTCCGCAGTATAAGCACAGTCCTTGGGACCTCTGCCGTTCCCTCTCCCTCCGGGACAGCTGAGCTCTACCCACCTGCATAGGCTCATGGTTGTCGACGGCACCGACTGCGTTCTCTCGACTCGACTGCCCCCTGGCAGGAGAGATGGTAGGGCGTGTAGGACTGGACTGGCGACCCAGGCGGTTAATTCGCGCGTCCACTCGTAGAGCCAGATCTATGAGTCCGTTGAGTGTGGGGGGCAGCTCGTGGAGGTAGATTTCCTTCTGAACACGGTCGGATAACCCATGCAGGAATTGATCACACTGCGCAGCCTCGTTCCACTGGCACACGGCCGCCAGGGTGCGGAACTCGATGGAATAGTCAGTAACTGATGATGAGCCTTGACGGAGTTCAGAGAGTTGATGAGCGGCTTCCCTGCCAGCCGCGGCACGGTCAAATACACTTCTCATTTCATCTGAGAGGGCGTGGAACGAGGCACAACACGGATGTTGATTCTCCCACACCGCCGTCTCCCATAAGGCGGCCATGCCCAACAGTAACGTGAGGGTGAACGCCACCTTTGATTCCTCGGTGGCGAAGGTGCGGGGCTGTAGACCGAAATGCATTGAACACTTGGTTAAGAAAGTTCTGCAAAATGCTGGCTCACCAGAATAGTTTTCAGGCACCGGAAGTTGTGGCTCTGGCCAGAAGTGATCCTGGGGGGTCTCCCGGGGGATGGACGGCGCAGGCAGGCGATGGGCGCAGGTGGAGATGTAAGCCGATGGATCTGCTGGGTGAGCTCGGGCACCTGTGCCACCAGAACTTGGACAGCGCGTCCGGTGGTCGAGATACTCTCCTCCTGCTGATCCATACGTTTGACACTGTGGTGCATGAAGTCCGTAAGGGTGTTGGTGCTCACTGCTTCCATGATTGGTGAGATCGTTCTGTGATGGTGGGATGAAGGAAAGGCTGGAAACAAATGCGAGTTAACAGTTTTTAATGAAAATAAACAAACAAACAAACACGAGGGAACAATGAGGCTGAGAAGACGATAATCCAAGGTGGTGGTGAGGAGGTGAGGAACCCGGACGATGGCGGTGAGAAGGCAGCAGGAGAGGATGGCACAGGAACTGCGGGGAATAGAGCTGAAGGTAAGTGTTTGTAGCTGAGTGGTAGTGCGTAGAGTGGATGAGGTTCTGGGAAAACACAGACATCCAACGCAGACAACACTGAAACTGACAAACAGGGTAGAAGACATTAAACAACGATCTCACAAACACAAGACGTGAGACAAGCCAATATATAGGGGATGAGTAATGAGTGACAGCTGCTGCTGATGACAATTAACGGAGACCCCACAAACAAATCAGTGCAGACGCAAAACACACAGACTTCACCACAAAGTACAAACACCCTGAGATCACGGTTTACCAACCGTGACATTTGGTTCCTTGCCACTGCCGCCTCTGGCTTGCTTAGTTGGGGTCATTTCATTTACAGCGATATCGTTGACTTGATTGCAAATGAATGCACAGACACTATTTAAACTGAACAGAGATGACATCACTGATTTCAATGATGAACTGCCTTTAACTGTCATTTTGCATTATTGACCACTGTTTTCCTAATGAATGTTGTTCAGTTGCAATGCATTTTGTTTAAAGCGCTATATAAATAAAAGTGACTTGACTTGTGTTATGACCCGTGAGGTCTGTGTGCGTGTTTTGTGTGTGTTGCTATGTCTTCTGTCTCTATTCTGCATGTGTCCCATGTCTTGAGGTTGACAAGGTGAGAATCCCGCTGCTGAAACTGATCAGTGGCAATTAGTAGGGGATTATAAATTGAGCCAGTGAAGTGCTCTCAAAGTTGTTTTGCCCTGGGAAGCTTGCGTCAGACTGTGTGCACTTCTGTGTGAATTACTGTGTTGAATTCTGTGTGAATTACTGTGTGGATTATTGTTTGGTGTACAGGGCGATCTGCTGGGTGCTGATCTTAGTTTCTTCCTGTACCATCTGACAAGTGACTCTGTGGAGGCAGCTGTTGGACCGTGGCTTTCCATCATCTGGAAGTCGGTATGGTGAGTGATGGGCAATCTCCACGTACGTTTCAGTAATGCGGTGGGAGCTGTGAAGAGTGTCTATTGTGTTGTATGTTTTGTTTTTGTAGTTTACTTTACGTGGGGTTGAAGTAAATGAATACATGAACATGTTTTGAGTCATCCTTGGTTTTTTCCACCCTGGGTATATATGTTTGTTAGTCCGACACCCCCAGACAAAGCCGGGGACACTTGACTTGACATATATATGGTTACACTTTATTTTAAGGTGTCATTGTCACAGTGTAATTATATAATATTAATAGTAATATTAATTAACAACATTTACTTACTATAGTACTTAAATACTGCATCATTTACTATTATTTCTATGGTAAGTACATGTAACATAACGATACTGTAAAATAGTTTTACCACATATAAATACACATACACATATACATACACACATACACATACGCACACACACACATACACACACATATATATATACACGTATATATGCGTCATATATAGTTATATAATATAAATCATAAAAACTAAAATTAATCACTTAAAAAAAAACCACACACACACACAAATCGTAAATCGTACCTAGTGCAGAACCTTACATCATCATCGGAACAAGCAAATTGCCCCAAACAAAACTTTTGACTGACCGACAATTCCTCCTCCTTAGTCGGTCCACCTTTTTACAGAGATTTTCAGTTTAATTCAGTGCATTATCAACTGCCGTGGGTTCTGGAACTGAACAATAATCATGTTCCAGATGCTGGGCATCCATTGGCACAGGATCCTCATCCACTGGAGTGTAATCCTCCCTTCTTTGCCATACCCCAGTGCGCCTTGGTTCAGCAACAGAGTAGTCGTTCCACTGGAATAAGGTTGGTACAACTCCCTTCCTCAGCAAGTAGCGCCCTTTAGGGGTTGGTGGCTCGATCAGGTCATCACTTATAAAGTGATGACTGCAGACCCTTGTATAAGATGTGATGTTAAATCGCTCACGTCGAATGCTTTGAATCCACTTTCTGCGTGTTTATTCGTCAACAGGAAAAGTGTGGAAACTCAAGTACAGTGTTGAACTTTGAGGAGGCCACACATAACGGGACACAACAATGGTCAGTTGGACTACTGTCTTCACGCCGTTGATATTTAAACTTTCTGGAAGCCATTAGTAATGATTAACTATATACTATAATACAATACAATACAATTATTATATATATAATTATTATATATATAATATTCTAATATAATATAATATAATATAATATAATACTTAAATTATAGCTGTTTTATGAATGAGAAATTATCAATGAGTTTTGCCGGTAGTAGTTACACTTCGTTGTAGAATGCGCTAAGCGGAAGTAAAGACGCGGTCTGAGATTCTAACGGAAATACATAAGCAGAGTTTGTGCATAGAGTGAATTGTTTGGTCTTGGGACGAGTAGCCGCATTCCAGTTTCACGGTCACTCTCTGTCCATTCTGGTCTCCAAATCCCTCCATTTCCTCCAATTTTCTTTCCAAAGCCGTGAGCTTCTTCGTGATGTTATTTATATTCCGGTTTAATAGTTTGAGTTTCAGAGAGAGGCAATTTCAATTTCAATTTCAATTTAGGTGTGCTTTATTGGCATGACAAAAAACTGTACATTTGTATTGCCGAAGCAGTTGCAGCTGGGCTGCTTACTAATAGTGCACATATGTATTAACAGAAAGAAAAATAATAATAGTAATAATAAAAATATCTAAAAAGTGTTAACCATGTAGTGCAAAGTGAATTAGTGTATGTTATTGTATAAGTTAGAAATAAAATAAAATAGAATATGGTATTAAATTTACAGAGGCAAAATATACATCTAAGTAATTAAATACAGTAATATGGCATAACATACTCTACAATTGTTGGAAACATCAGATCAGGGCAGTGTTTTCTCTAATATCATGACAGGCAGACACATATTGAGCAGCAAACAAACAGTAGTTGTTGTGTTATTGTGTTTTGAGTATTGTGATTCATGGTTTGAGAGAGTTTTAAATGTCTGGTGGATCTGCTGTATTTTATCTTAGAACACTGTCCGTATGTCCGTGTATTTTGGGCATTCTGTTAGGAAGTGCAGTTCTGTTTCCATCTGATTCAGATCACAGTGTGAACACAGTCTCTGTTCCACTGGCAGACATGTTTTTCTGTGTCTGCCCATCTCTATCATCACCTTGTGTCCACTGAGTCTGTATCTGGTCAGCGTGCTTCTCAGTTTCTGATATGACACTGTGTACAGATACTCTGCCATATACTCTCTCTTTAGAGCCAAATAGCAACGCATTTTACTCTGTTGTTCTGTTTGGGTTTGCCAGTAAGTGATGTAATACTGTTTGATTTGTGCAGTAATCAATTAATTCTGATGAGATTGAGACCATCAGTAGATGTTAGTGAAGCATCAGGACTGAAGCTTTGGATCAGCTGAGGGAGGGAACTGCTTTCTTTGCTCATCTCTTGGTGTTGCAGGGCTTTATGATGATATGATTGGGGGTCACTGAGTTTGAGATGTTTCCAGAATTTAATTGCCCCTTTTTGTATCTTTATGATTAGAGGATATTTGCCTAATTTTGCCCTTCATGTGTTATTTGTTGTATGCCGGTGAACATGTAATATATTTTTACACAGTTCTGCATGCAGGGTCTCAATTGGTTGTTTTTCCCATTTGGTGAAATCTTGATTTTCGATTGGTCAGTTGACCCCACACCTCACTGCCATAGAGTGCAATGGGCTCAATTACTGATTCAAATATTTTCAGCCATATTCTAATAGGGATTTCTATAGGACATTGCTGTTTTATGGCATAGAAGGCCTTGCATGCTCTATCTCTGTTCATTCACAGCATGATTAAAGTTTCCTGTGGATGTGATTTTCAAACCCAGGTAGATGTAGTGTGATGTATGTGATATGGGCTCCTCGAGGTGGTACATTAGTGGGATCAGGAACCGGCCCGTGACACAACCATCAATCACTTAATTAGCCCTCGCATTGAGTTCCTCAATGAGGTTAAAATTATATTAGATACACCAGTACAAATCTCCTGTGTAAAGGGAGTCCCATTTGTTGTTGTTGAAAGGGGATTTTCCCAATGTCGTTGGCTGAAGATGGAGTTGTGTGGCTGGTTGAAGTTGAACGCACAGACGAGGTCAGAAGGCATTACAAAACTTAACTCAGAACATGAAACTCTCTAACGGAAAAGAAAAGAAATAAAGTTTGACGAGACTAAGTTGTGTTTCTTCTCATTGTGGCTAAGTAGCAGCAGGCGTGCAGACTGAAGCACGCTGGAACCGCGCTCAAAGAACAGTGATGACAAACAGCATGGCTAAAAGCTAAAGCTAAGAAGCAAAGCTAAAAGCTGGCATGACTGATAGCAAAAGCAAGGCTAGAACTAAAAGCAGGCATGACTAGTAGCAGAAGCAAAGCTAACAACTAAAAGCTGACATGACTAATAGCAGAAGCATAGCTAGAGACTAAAGCAAGATTTTATGGTGTCCTGAGTATTTAAACTGTCCTGTTGGCCACACCTCAAATGTTGTCTTGACCAATCAGATATTGTCTTGGCTCGGGGGCATCCTAATTCATATGTTTATCTTACCAAGCATGTGGTCCGAATTTTCCCGCTCTTGCAAGGTCTAATTTTCGACATGATTCCTATAACCAGAATATGACATATTTGACAAATATATGATTGTCTGGACTATTTCAAGCAAGCAGATTCAATTACATAGATACTAGACATGACTATGTATCCTTAAGCTATCCCATAGGTATTAAAAGACATACACAATAAGTGATTATAACATGATAGTCAAATGTGTGGGTTACACATAAATGAATATGGAGTGAAGCGATGAACTGATTCATTTATAAGTCTTTTTGAGTTCATTCTGGTCCATATATATGTACAAAAGACAGTTTCTTTGCCATTCTCTTGACAAAGACTTCTGTGGAGACCAGAGGTTCAACCCCCCCCCCCCCCCCCCCCCCCCCCCTTAGGAATTTCATTTCAGGCTCTGCTAGGTGGGGGGGAAGTCAATGGAAGTGTTTAACTCTCATGGGTTTACATGTGATGTCCAGCGTTGCATTTCCATTACGAACAACAAATTTGACACCAAATTTCTCTTCTTCGAATTGAAATTGTACATAATTGTTCTAGTGGTGTTAATGTTGAAAGCTGTTCTTTGAACAAGTTGGTTGGTCATCTTGCTTGGGACTTGTGGCACTAGAACTGATTTATGACTTCCTGAGGAATTCGGCTCGTGTTTCAAACACAGCCCTTATCGACTCTTTAATTTGTCTGGTTCGAGTCATTTTCTGTTACACGGGTGAGCCAGAGCTGTGTTGAGCTTTTCTGACTAGATGTTTAACCACGTCGGCCCGCAGACTCTCTGATCTCCTCCAAGGCAAGCTTTCAGTTTCTGACTACATGATATAATTCCGCACCCTGCCTGCTAAGTGCCACTGGAACGAAGAGGCGAAGACCAAGCCCGGCAGTAGGGAGGAGCCTACTAACAGGTGGAGCAGAATTGGTGAAGTCTTCATCCGCGACTCTCCTTCCAGGAAGATTGCAATGGGCAACCATTTCTCACGATTGCCAAGCCCTGGTGGATTCCAGAGAGGAAGGTAATTTCATGGACTTGTCATTGGCCAATCACCTCCGCATTCCCATCACTTCACTCCACAAACCCATTGCACTTCACGCTCTCAATGGTCAGACATTACCCACCATCACGCACACCATCACATTGACGGTAGCGGGTAACCACACTAAAACATTGGAATTCCACCTCACTGACACTCTCCTCAGCCCCATAGCCCTCGGGCGCTCCTGGCTTATCAAATACAACCCCAGGGTGGACTGTGGCCAAGGCTCCATTTCCACCTGGAGTAATCAGTGCCATGCCTCTTGTCTTGTGTCTGCTCATTTGTCTGTGTCTAGTTCTGTATTTCAGGAGGAAACGGTGGATTTGTCCAACATGATAAAGCTTGGCTTATTGAATATCAGATCCCTTTCTACAAAAACACTTTTTGTAAATAATATGATCACTGATCATAATGTAGAAGTACTCTGTTTGACAGAAACTTGGCTAAAACCTGATGATTACATTATTTTAAATGAGTCCACCCCCCAAGATCACTGTTATAAACATGAGCCGCATCTAAAAGGCAAAGGTGGAGGTGTTGCTTCAATTTATAACAACGTTTTCAGGATTTCTCAGAGGGCAGGCTTCAAGTATAACTCGTTTGAAGTAATGGTGCTTCATTTAACATTATCCAGAGAAACAAATGTTAATGATAAATCCCCTGTTATGTTTGTACTGGCAACTGTATACAGGCCACCAGGGCACGATACAGAGTTTGGTGATTTTACATCCGAGTTAGTTCTGGCTGCAGATAAAGTTTTAATAGTTGGTGATTTTAATATCCATGTTGATAATGAAAAAGATGCATTGGGATCAGCATTTATAGACATTCTGAACTCTATTGGTGTTAGACAACACGTTTCAGGACCTACTCATTGTCGAAATCATACTCTAGATTTAATACTGTCACATGGAATTGATGTTGATAGTGTTGAAATTATTCAGCCAAGTGATGATATCTCAGATCATCATTTAGTTCTGTGCAAACTTCATATAGCCAAAATTGTAAATTATACTTCTTGTTACAAGTATGGAAGAACCATCACTTCTACCACAAAAGACTGCTTTTTAAGTTATCTTCCTGATGTATCCAAATCCCTTAGCATATCCAAAACCTCAGAACAACTTGATGATGTAACAAAAACTATGGACTCTCTATTTTCTAGCACTTTAAATAAAGTTGCTCCTTTATGCTTAAGGAAGGTTAAGGAAAACAGTTTGACACCATGGTATAATGAACATACTTGCACCCTAAAGAGAGCAGCCCGAAAAATGGAGTGCAGCTGGAGGAAAACAAAACTAGAGGTATTTCGTATTGCTTGGCGGGACAGTAACATATCCTAAAGAAAAGCATTAAAAACTGCTAGATCCGATTACTTTTCTTCTCTTTTAGAAGAAAACAAACATAATCCCAGGTATTTATTCAATACAGTGGCTAAATTAACGAAAAATAAAGCCTCAACAAGTGTTGACATTTCCCAACACCACAGCAGCAATGACTTTATAAACTACTTTACTTCTAAAATCGATACTATTAGAGGTAAAATTGCAACCATTCAGCCGTCATCTACAGTATCACATCAGACAGTGCACTATAGACCCCCTGAGGAACATTTCCACTCATTCTCTACCATAGGAGAGGAAGAATTGCATAAACTTGTTAAATCATCTAAACCAACAACATGTATGTTAGACCCTATACCATCTAAGCTCCTAAAAGAGATGCTTCCAGAAGTCATAGATCCTCTTCTGACTATTATTAATTCCTCATTGTCATTAGGATATGTCCCCAAAACCTTAAAACTGGCTGTTATTAAGCCTCTCATCTAAAAACCACAACTTGACCCCAAAGAACTAGTTAATTATAGACCAATCTCGAATCTCCCTTTTCTGTCCAAGATACTAGAAAATCACCAATCACCTCCACATTCCCATCACTTCACTCCACAAACCCATTGCAGTCCACGCTCTCAATGGTCAGACATTACCCACCATCACGCACACCATCACATTGACGGTAGCGGGTAACCACACTGAAACATTGGAATTCCTCCTCACTGACACTCCCCTCAGCCCCATAGCCCTCGGGCGCTCCTGGCTTATCAAACACAACCCCAGGGTGGACTGTGGCCAAGGTTCCATTTCCACCTGGAGTAATCAGTGCCATGCCTCTTGTCTTGTGTCTGCTCATTTGTCTGTGTCTAGTTCTGTATTTCAGGAGGAAACGGTGGATTTGTCTAACATGATAAAGCTTGGCTTATTGAATATCAGATCCCTTTCTACAAAAACACTTTTTGTAAATAATATGATCACTGATCATAATGTAGAAGTACTCTGTTTGACAGAAACCTGGATAAAACCTGATGATTACATTATTTTAAATGAGTCCACCCCCCAAGATCACTGTTATAAACATGAGCCGCATCTAAAAGGCAAAGGTGGAGGTGTTGCTTCAATTTATAACAACGTTTTCAGGATTTCTCAGAGGGCAGGCTTCAAGTATAACTCGTTTGAAGTAATGGTGCTTCATTTAACATTATCCAGAGAAACAAATGTTAATGATAAATCCCCTGTTATGTTTGTACTGGCAACTGTATACAGGCCACCAGGGCACGATACAGAGTTTGGTGATTTTAAATCCGAGTTAGTTCTGGCTGCAGATAAAGTTTTAATAGTTGGTGATTTTAATATTCATGTTGATAATGAAAAAGATGCATTGGGATCAGCATTTATAGACATTCTGGACTCTATTGGAGTTAGACAACACGTTTCAGGACCTACTCATTGTCAAAATCATACTCTAGATTTAATACTGTCACATGGAATTGATGTTGATAGTGTTGAAATTATTCAGCCAAGTGATGATATCTCAGATCATTATTTAGTTCTGTGCAAACTTCATATAGCCCAAATTGTAAATTATACTTCTTGTTACAAGTATGGAAGAACCATCACTTCTACCACAAAAGACTGCTTTTTAAGTTATCTTCCTGATGTATCCAAATCCCTTAGCATATCCAAAACCTCAGAACAACTTGATGATGTAACAAAAACTATGGACTCTCTATTTTCTAGCACTTTAAATAAAGTTGCTCCTTTACGCTTAAGGAAGGTTAAGGAAAACAGTTTGACACCATGGTATAATGAGCATACTCGCACCCTAAAGAGAGCAGCCCGAAAAATGGAGTGCAGCTGGAGGAAAACAAAACTAGATGTATTTCGTATTGCTTGGTGGGAAAGTAACATATCCTAAAGAAAAGCATTAAAAACTGCTAGATCCGATTACTTTTCTTCTCTTTTAGAAGAAAACAAACATAATCCCAGGTATTTATTCAATACAGTGGCTAAATTAACGAAAAATAAAGCCTCAACAAGTGTTGACATTTCCCAACACCACAGCAGCAATGACTTTATAAACTACTTTACTTCTAAAATCGATACTATTAGAGATAAAATTGCAACCATTCAGCCGTCAGCTACAGTATCACATCAGACAGTGCACTATAGACCCCCTGAGGAACATTTCCACTCATTCTCTACCATAGGAGAGGAAGAATTGTATAAACTTGTTAAATCATCTAAACCAACAACATGTATGTTAGACCCTATACCATCTAAGCTCCTAAAAGAGATGCTTCCAGAAGTCATAGATCCTCTTCTGACTATTATTAATTCCTCATTGTCATTAGGATATGTCCCCAAAACCTTAAAACTGGCTGTTATTAAGCCTCTCATCTAAAAACCACAACTTGACCCCAAAGAACTAGTTAATTATAGACCAATCTCGAATCTCCCTTTTCTGTCCAAGATACTAGAAAAGGTGGTATCCTCACAATTATATTCCTTCTTAGAGAAAAATGGTAAATGAGGATTTCCAGTCAGGATTTAGACCGTATCATAGTACTGAGACTGCTCTCCTTAAGCCCCTTTCACACTGCCATTCCGGCAAATACAGGGGTAAAGTGTTCTTGCAATTGTTCCCTGGTCGCTAGATTTGGCACTTTCACACTGCCAGTGATGACCCGGTATATGTGCGTGCTTTCACACACAACCCTTGAAGATCCCGTAACGACACGTGACATCAGCGTGTGACGTGTAATGTACGAGTCGACAACACTAGGCACGTTATACTTTCATTGAAGCAAGCAAACGATCTCGGCATCAGCGCGGAAAGTGAGGAACTAACTGATCTCTGCTTCATTACAGTTTGCACATATGTTTTCGTCGCGAATGTTGATCTTCCTTCAAAACAGCCGGTAAAAGAGTTGCACGTCATCTCTTCGACATAGAAGTAGATCTGGCTTTTGTTCACACAGCGCTCGTCCCGGGTCGAACCCCGCAATGTTACTAGGTCCCCGACCCAGGTTCAATTCGGTAATCAATTCCGGGACGTGGTTGCTTTCACACAGAAGGCGACCCGGCAATGTTCCGGAAAAATTGCGGGTCCGACGTACAGTGCGAAAGGGGCTTTAGAGTTACAAATGATCTGCTCTTATCATCTGATCGTGGGTGTATCTCTCTATTAGTTTTATTGGATCTTAGTGCTGCGTTTGACACAATTGACCCCAACATTCTTTTGCTTAGACTTGAACACTTTGTTGGCATCGGTGGAAGTGCATTAGCATGGTTTAAATCATACTTATATGACCGCCATCAGTTCGTAGCAGTGAATGAAGATGTATCCTATCGATCACAAGTGCAGTATGGAGTACCTCAAGGCTCAGTAATAGGGCCGCTACACTTCACGCTTTATATGTTACTGTGGCAGGGGGGGCGTGGTTTAGCGAAGTCTGCAGCGGGAGAGAGAATCAGGAGACGAGCGGTAAGTGAGTGGTTTGGGCAAAAATTATCATCACCTGTTTCTCGTTCTAGTAATTGGCGTGGAGAGAGTATAAAACGCCGGGAGAAACGGATGCAAGCGAGAGAGAGACGGACTGCTGACCCGAACCGGAAGGAGTGAACCGGAAGTTTGACGGAGCGTGTCAGAATAAGAGTCACCGTTTGGGTGTTTGTGATTTTCTTTGTTCTTTGTTTAGTTTTGGTTAAATAAATACGTCAGCAGTCCAGCCGACCCCTTTGTCCTCTTCCTTGCCACACGAACTTACTACACTGGTGCCGAAACCCGGGAAGGAAGAAGGACCGCCGCCGCCATGCAAAGCCCGTCCTCCACGCCGCTTGCGGATATCATCGCTTCCCTCGCGGTCTTGCACCAAGAACAACATCAGGCCCTGCTGGACCTGAGGACCGATCAGGAGAGACGATTCCAGGCCATCGTTCAGGCCCAGCAGGAGGACCGCGAGAGGTTCCGGAGCTGGATGGATCGGGAGGTTCGCGCCGAGGCCGCCGGGCCGCCCGCCGCCCCCATGCACCTGCCGCTTCACAAGATGGGGGCCCAGGACGATCCGGAGGCCTTCCTGGAGCTCTTCGAAAAGTCGGCGGAGGCCTGCGGGTGGCCCCGCGAGCAGTGGCCGGTACGCCTAATACCCCTGCTCTCCGGTGAGGCCCAGGTGGCCGCGCAACAACTTCCGGTGGCGAACCTCCTGGTCTTCGACGACCTCAAGAGGGCCATTATCCAGCGGGTCGGCCGGTCGCCAGAGCAACATCGCCAGCGCTTCCGGTCCCTGGATTTGGGCGAGGCCGGCCGGCCCTTCGCGATGGCCCAACAGCTCCGGGACTCCTGCCGCAAGTGGCTACTGGCTGAGGGAAGTGACGTGGAGCATGTCGTCGACCTGGTGGTGCTGGAGCAGTTCATCGCTCGGCTTCCCAAGAAGACGGCCGAGTGGGTCCAGTGCCACCGCCCCACGTCGCTGGACTCGGCCATCCATCTGGCGGAGGACCACATGGTGGCGTGCCCAGGGGTCGGCACACCCCCACCTGCTAACTCTCTCTCTCCTTCTCTCTCTCCCCCCTCTCTCTCTCGCCCTGTCCCTCTCCCTAGGTCCCGTCCACCCGACCCTCCTCGTGTCCCGCCCCGGGGGCGGGGCGGGATCGACCATGGACACTTCGGGAGCCCAAGGGCCCCGCCCAGGGGGGCAGGGATTGTGCCTGCTGGGGGGGACAGTGCCTCCGTTTCTCCACTCTCTCCGCGGCAATTCTCCAATCCACTCCCTGCCACTGGGGCGGCGGGTAGTTCTGGGCTGGCCTGTTGGCGTTGCGGGGACCCTGAGCATTTCGTGGACAGGTGTCCAGCGATGGAGGTGGGGACAATGATCCGGGTCCCGGATGTCCCACAGGTCACCCCCGGTCAGGCTGGCGAGTACCAAATACCCGTGAGTATCAAGGGGGGTACATATCCGGCCTTGGTGGATTCGGGATGTAACCAAACCTCAATCCATCAAAGCCTGATTCAACCGGGGGCATTGGATACAAGCCACGTGGTTAAGGTGCGGTGTGTACACGGGGATGTGGTGGAGTATCCGGTTGTCCCAATTAGCATTCATTTCCGGGGACAAAAGCATAGTGTAGAGGTGGCGGTTAGTCCCCACCTCCGGCATCCGGTAATTTTGGGAACGAATTGGCCCGCGTTTACGGTTTTATTGGGGTCGTTATGTGCGGATGCCTCTTGGGGAAATAAGGCACGGAAGGAGGCCGTGCGGGTACAGGTGGGAGAAACTGAGCCAGGGTCGCTGTGGTCTGCTTCAGGGGAACTGAACGAAATCGGGAGACTAATTCTCTCGGAGCGTGATGACTTTCCTCTGGAGCAGTCTCAGGATGAGACACTAAAACATGCGTTTCAACAGGTCCGCGCCATCGATGGCCAGTCTCTCCAACCTGCCCTCCCGCTCTCCTATCCGTATTTTGCCATTTTAAAAGACCGGTTGTATAGAGTGACCCAAGACGCTCGGACAAAATTGAATACAACCCAATTGTTAATTCCAAAGAGCCGCCGGGAAATGCTTTTCCAGGCGGCTCATTCTAATCCTATGGCGGGCCATTTGGGACAGGCCGCAACACTAAATCGCCTCATGGCCCGCTTCTTTTGGCCGGGCATTCATGACAACGTGCGCAGGTGGTGCGCGTCTTGTCCGGAATGTCAATTGGTAAACCCACCGGCCGCCCCAAAAGCGCCTTTGCGCCCTCTTCCCTTAATGCAGGTCCCCTTCGAGAGAATTGGCATGGACCTCATCGGGCCATTAGAGCGATCGGCACGAGGACATCGCTTTGCATTAGTCATAGTTGATTATGCAACACGATATCCTGAAGCGGTGGCCCTCCGCAACATTTCCGCTAAAAGTGTTGCGGATGCCCTGTTTCGTCTTATCTCCCGGGTGGGGGTTCCAAAAGAAATCCTCACCGATCAGGGCACGGCGTTTATGTCACGTACGCTACGCGAACTGTACGGATTGTTGGGCATTAAATCGATTCGAACTAGCGTCTATCACCCACAAACCGACGGCCTGGTCGAACGATTTAATCGCACACTTAAATCCATGATTCGTAAGTTCGTTCACGAAGACGCCAAAAATTGGGATAGGTGGCTAGAGCCCTTGTTATTTGCTGTGCGAGAGGTCCCACAAGCCTCCACGGGGTTTTCCCCCTTCGAGCTTCTCTATGGACGCCAGCCCCGGGGGGTGCTCGACGTACTGAGAGAAACTTGGGAGGAGGGACCGTCTCAGGGCAAAAACGAAATTCAGTATGTGCTGGACTTGAGAACAAAACTCCACACATTGGGGCGGCTATCCATGGAGAATTTGTTACAAGCCCAGGACCGCCAGAGCCAGCTGTATAACAGGGGAACTAGGTTACGCAAATTTGCACCGGGAGAGAAAGTACTTGTATTACTCCCAACGTCGAGCTCCAAATTAATGGCTAAGTGGCAGGGACCGTTTGAGGTCGCACGACAGGTCGGAGATCTCGATTATGAGGTAATACGGTCCGATAGGAACAAGTCCAGTCAGATATACCACCTCAACCTCCTTAAAAAATGGAATGAGGCGGAATCAGTGATGTTGGCAACGGTGATTGGCGGAGAGGATGATCTCGGGCCAGAGGCGAATATCAAACCCCAATCCCTCGCCCTGGCTCCAGGTGGAGACCACCTCTCGCCGTCCCAACTCACTGATGTAACGAAATTGCAGGCAGAGTTTGCCGACGTCTTCTCGCCCCTACCGGGCCGTACTAACCTAATTCAGCACCATATCGAGACCGAGCCGGGCGTGGCAGTTCGCAGCCGGCCGTATCATTTACCTGAGCACAAGAAACAAGTAGTTCAGGCTGAATTGGGCGCTATGCTTGACATGGGGGTAATAGAAGAATCTAATAGTAACTGGGCGAGCCCGATAGTTTTAGTTCCGAAAACGGACGGCTCAGTCCGATTCTGTGTAGATTACCGCAAGGTGAATGCTGTGTCGAAATTCGACGCGTATCCAATGCCGCGGGTTGACGAGTTGCTTGATCGGCTAGGCACGGCTCGCTTTTATTCGACATTGGACTTAACAAAGGGCTATTGGCAGATCCCCTTGTCTCCATTGTCCAGAGAAAAGACAGCTTTCACAACGCCGTTCGGATTACACCAATTTGTTACCCTTCCGTTTGGCTTGTTCGGGGCCCCAGCTACCTTCCAGCGCCTCATGGATCGGATTCTACGGCCCCATGCTGCATATGCTGCTGCCTACCTAGATGATATTATTATATTTAGTAATGACTGGCAGCGGCATATGCAGCATCTGAGGGCTGTCCTGAGGTCGCTGAGGGGAGCGGGGCTCACGGCCAACCCAAAGAAGTGTGCGATTGGGCGTGTGGAAGTAAGGTATCTGGGCTTCCACTTGGGGCATGGGCAGGTGCATCCCCAAATTGATAAGACTGCCGCTATTGCGACCTGCCCACGACCCAAGACCAAAAAGGAGGTAAGACAGTTCTTGGGGCTGGCGGGATATTATAGACGGTTTATTCCTAATTATTCGGACCTCACCAGCCCTTTGACTGACCTTACTAAAAAGGAGGTACCAGATACGGTCCAGTGGACGGAGCCGTGTCAGCAGGCCTTTACTCAGGTCAAGGCTGCTCTGTGTGGCGGGCCGCTGTTACACTCTCCTGATTTTTCTCTCCCTTTTCTGTTGCAGACAGACGCATCGGACAGGGGGCTGGGGGCAGTCCTGTCCCAGGAGATAGAGGGGGAGGAACGGCCGGTGCTGTACATTAGCCGGAAGCTCTCGAAGAGAGAGGCTAAGTACAGCACCATCGAGAAAGAGTGCCTTGCCATCAGATGGGCCGTCCTCACCCTCCGCTATTATCTCCTGGGACGGGAGTTCACCCTCTGTTCGGACCACGCTCCGCTGCAGTGGCTCCACCGCATGAAGGATACCAACGCGCGGATCACTCGTTGGTATCTAGCTCTTCAGCCTTTTAAGTTCAAGGTGATCCACAGGCCGGGTGTTCAGATGGCGGTGGCCGACTTCCTCTCCAGAAATGGGGGGGGGGGGGGGGGGGGGGCTCCCCGGCCTGAGTCGGGCGGTGGGGGTATGTGGCAGGGGGGGCGTGGTTTAGCGAAGTCTGCAGCGGGAGAGAGAATCAGGAGACGAGCGGTAAGTGAGTGGTTTGGGCAAAAATTATCATCACCTGTTTCTCGTTCTAGTAATTGGCGTGGAGAGAGTATAAAACGCCGGGAGAAACGGATGCAAGCGAGAGAGAGACGGACTGCTGACCCGAACCGGAAGGAGTGAACCGGAAGTTTGACGGAGCGTGTCAGAATAAGAGTCACCATTTGGGTGTTTGTGATTTTCTTTGTTCTTTGTTTAGTTTTGGTTAAATAAATACGTCAGCAGTCCAGCCGACCCCTTTGTCCTCTTCCTTGCCACACGAACTTACTACAGTTACCCTTAGGAGATATCATCAGGAAACATGGTGTTATCTTTCACTGTTATGCTGATGATACTCAGCTCTATATTTCTCGTGGCCCGGTGAAACACACCAATTTGAATAACTAATGGAATGCATAGTCGATATAAAAAACTGGATGACGAGTAATTTCTTACTGCTAAATTCTGAAAAAACAGAGGTGTTAATTATAGGACCTAAAAACTCCACTTGTAATAACCTAGAACACTGTCTAAGACTTGATGGTTGCTCTGTCAATTCTTCGTCATCAGTTAGGAACCTAGGTATGCTATTTGATCGCAATCTTATCTTCTTTCCATCTCAAAAATATATCTAAATTATGGCCTATGCTCTCAATGTCACATGCAGAAATGTTAATCCATTAATTTATGACCTCAAGGTTAGATTATTGTAATGCTTTATTGGGTGGTTGTTCTGCACGCTTAGTAAACAAACTACAGCTAGTCCAAAATGCAGCAGCAAGAGTTCTTACTAGAACCAGGAAGTATGACCATATTAGCCCGGTCCTGTCAACACTGCACTGGCTCCCTATCAAACATTGTGTAGATAGGGATATTGCTTATTACTTATAAAGCCCTGAATGGTTTAGCACCTCAGTATTTGAATCAGCTCCTTTTACATTATAATCCTCTGCGTCCGTTACGTTCTCAAAACTCAGGCAATTTGATAATACCTAGAATATCAAAATCAACTGCGGGCGGCAGATCCTTTTCCTATTTGGCGCCTAAACTCTGGAATAACATATCTAACATTGTTCGGGAGGCAGACACACTCTTGCACTTTAAATCTAGATTAAAGACCAATCTCTTTAACCTGGCATACACATAACATACTAATATGCTTTTAATATCCAAATCCATTAAAGGATTTTTAGGCTGCATTAATTAGGTAAACCGGAACCGGAAATACTTCCCATAACATCCTATGTACTTGCTACATCATTAGAAGAATGGCATCCACGCTAATATTTGTCTGTTTCTCTCTTATTCCGAGGTCAATGTGGCCACCAGATCCAGTCTGTGTCCAGATCAGAGGGTCACTGCAGTCACCCGGATCTAGTACGTATCCAGACCAGATGGTGGATCAGCACCTAGAAAGGACCTCTACATCCCTGAAAGACAGTGGAAACCAGGACAACTAGAGCCCCAAATACAGATCCCCTGTAAAGACCTTGTCTCAGAGGAGCACCAGGACAAGACCACAGGAAACAGATGATTCTTCTGCACAATCTGACTTTGCTGCAGCCTGGAATTGAACTACTGGTTTCGTCTGGTCAGAGGAGAACTGGCCCCCCAACTGAGCCTGGTTTGTCCCAAGGTTATTTTCTCAATTCTGCCACCGATGGAGTTTCGGTTCCTTGCCGCTGTCGCCTCTGTCGTGCTTAGTCGTGGACACTTTCATCTACAGCGATACCGTTGACTTGATTGCAAATAAAGGCACAGACACTATTTAACTGAACAGAGATGACATAACTGAATTCAATGATGAACTGCCTTTAACTATCATTTTGCATTATTGACACTGTTTTACTAATGAATGTTGTTCAGTTGCTTTGACGCAATGTATTTTGTTTAAAGCGCTATATAAATAAAGGGGACATTGACTTTGACTTTGACATGCCCAAGGAGTACCTCGACCTGAAGGAAGTGTTCAATAAGTCCCTGGCTGCTTCTTTTCCTCCCCATCGTCCCTATGACTGTGCTATATACCTAATGCCAGGTACGTCTCCACCTAAGGGCAAGTTATATTCACTTTCTACTCCTGAAAGGGAGGCCATGGAGAAATATATTTCTGATTCGCTGGCTTCCGAGTTCATCCCACCTTCCTCTTCTCCAGCGGGGACGGGATTCTTTTTTGTGTGTAAGAAGGATGGATCTCTGCGACCTTGCATTGATTACCGAGGGCTGAACAACATCCCGGTGAAGAATACCTATCCTTTGCCGTTGATGTCTTCAGCCTTTGAGAGGCTGCAGGGAGCATCAATATTCACAAAACTGGATTCACGTGATGCTTATCATTTGGTCTGCATAAGGAAGGGGGATGAATGGAAGACAGCATTTAATACCCCCGGGGCCATTTTGAATATTTGGTCATCCCTTTCGGGCTGTCCAACTCCTCTGCTGTCTTCCAAGAACTAGTCAATGATGTTCTGAGAGACATGGTAGATCAGTTCATGTATGTCTTCCTGGATGACATACTGATATTTTCTTCTTCTCTCCAGGAACATGTTCAGTTTCTGGGGTTTGCCAATTTTTACAGACATTCCATTCGTAATTTCAGCCAATTAGCCGCACCTCTGACAGCGGTGACCTCCCCCAGAATGACGTTCAGATGGTCTGGTGTAGCCGAAGCTAAATTTTCCAAACTGAAGAGCCGCTTTGTTTCGTCTTCCATTCTTGTGGCCCTGGATCCATCAGGTCAGTTTGTGGTCAAGTTCGACGCATCAGAGGTGGGGTTATGTGCGGTTCTCTCCCAGCGCTCTTCCTTGGACGACAAGATGCACACATGTGCATTTTATTTCCATCGCTTTTTACCAGCCGAACACAATTACGACATTGGCAACAGGGAATTGTTGGTGGTCAAGCTTGCATTGGAAGAATGGTGTCACTGGTTAGAAGGGTTGGGGTTCCTTTTATAGTAAGGACCGATCATAAGAATCTGGAATACATCAGATCTGCTAAAAAACTCTAGGCAGGCTCGGTGGGCCCTTTTTTCAGACGTTTTGATTTTTCTCTTTCATACCGCCCGGGTTCTAAGAACATCAAACCCGATGCTTTATCACGTGTTTTTGACCATTCCAAACGCCCGTCTACTCCAGAGTGTATTTTTCCTGAGAGACTAGTCATCTCCACACTCAGATGGGTGTAGTGTTTGCATGTAGTCCTGTTCCATGTTTTATGTTCAACAATAGAACTGTGACGTAAACACGTACTCACGGAAGAAAGAGAAAAAAAGAAGCTAAGCCTGTGTGATTGCTAGGTGGGCAAGGAAACAGCCTAAGAAAGTAAACTACACTTTTGATAACAACACTTCCTGTCTCAATGGTCTTTTCTTATATAAAAAAGATGCTACAATGGGAGATCGAATTGAAGGTCAGTTTGTCAGTCAGTTTGTTGTTGATGTATTTGCTCCCTTGTGTATCGGTGAAGTCCGGCTGTAGTCCTGTTCTTGCGTTCAGCTCTCCACAGATGAGCACATTTCCCTGGGCCTGGAAGTGGCTTGTCTCTTCCTCTAATATGGAGAACGTGTCTTCTCTGTAGTAGGGGGTCTCTGATGGCAGGATGTATATGGCACACAGGTATATATATTTTTCTTGATGGGAGCTTTTCCTTGTGTATTTTTAGCCAGGTGTAGTGGTGCATTGCTTTACTTTTATTGATGTGGTTGTGGAGTTTTGATTTGTACCAGATTATTTAACCTGTGTTGAGTTTTTGTGATGGTAGGATGATTTTTTTGTAGTTGGGTGGGCAGTGGGTGATAGTATCTGCCCTGCTCCATGTCTCCTCTGTAGAATTATAATATATATTTGATGCTCTTCTGGAATTCAATGTTTGAGCTCTTTAGCCCAAAGGCTGCTGAATTCAATCCTTGAATATCCCACATTGATACTGACAGAGTGATTTTAAGAGTTCACGGTATAGAGTTCTTGTTTTCAAAGATAGAGGTAATCCTTTTCCAATGTAATATAGTGTTTTGAAAAAGTAAAGTTTTTTTGTTGTTTTTTTGTTTGTTTTTGTTTTTTGTCATTGTTAGGCAGGTGTTTGCATGCTGTGTGGCCTCTCATGCTGTCAGCTGGGCACTGATGTAGTTCAGCAGCTGTCTGATCTCACTCATCTCAAGTGTATTTGCTTGTCCTTTCAGAGCCTGAGCGTAGCTTCTGAAGTGTGGAAGTGGTGCTGGGTTTGGTGTGTTATCAGCTGAGGCTGCATGAGCGGGTGGAAGGCTGGTTGTCAATATTTTAATAAAATTATTGTCAATTATTTTAACAATATTTTATCTCTCAGAGACAATAGACAAGACGAGAGAGCAAGCAGGGAATGTAAGGGGAGGAGAGGGAGAGAAATGTGTCTTCTTCCATTGAGAGCCAAGAAGAATATGGCATGAATCAGCAGACTGGCAGTTCCAGAGACCAACTGGAATAGATAGTGTAGTAGTAGAGGTCAGAGGGACAGGCCGTAGATATATGGGATAAGCCTGCCTTCAACGTACAGTGCAGGCTCTCTGAGTGTTCGTAGTGATAGTAGAGATCTGAAAGCACATAGTGAGTACAAGTGACCTAAATAAGTATTTGAGAACAAGCTATGCAAAAAGTAAAAATAGGAGAGAAAAGCAATACTCAAGTACCTTGTCAGTGTCCTTGCTTGGTGGAGTCGTGCAGGTAGAGTCAATGGTCTTTAAACTCATCTGTAAATTGCCGTTGCCGTTGTCACGGTGAAATTACCACTTATGTATTTGCCTAAGTACCAGATATTGATGTCAGCTGGCCACGCCTCACTATTTAGCTGACCAAAAATAGGGAGTCCAGCGATAGCCAAACGCAAAAAACAAGCACCAATTCAGCACATATTTACCATGGTAAAACACACAGTAAATTAAACAAAGTTTCCTAGAAACCACGATCATGCAGTAGTCTAATCAAAAAGTAGCAGTCTCAGTACTATGATACGGTTTAAATCCTCACAGATACCATTTCTCTCTCAGAAGGAACATAGCTGACAGAAGACTACCTTTTCTAGTATTTTTGACAGAAAATGACGATTTAATATTTAAGGTCTGTAATAAAATTCTCTAGGATCTTTTTTTTTTTTTTTTTTACGAGAGGCTGGTTTAGGGTCTAACATACATGTTGTTGGTTTAGATGATTTAAAATATTTACACAATTCTTCCTCTGCTAAAGAATGAATGGGACTGTTCATCAGGGGATCTATGGTGGACTGTCTGTGAAGGTGGATTCATTAAGAATGAAATAATAATAATAATTAAATTAGTTTCAATGCTCATCCCTGTCCTTGGTGTATGAATATTAAACTGTGTTCACAGGTACAAATATATCTAAGTGACAGACAGCTGAATAAGTGACCTGACAGTATAAAAATAGGTTGATGTTAAGATCATATTTGTGGTTTGGTTTGTTCTATTTCAGCTCCACCACACTAGCCAGTGATGGAGGAGCCGCTGTTGTTGACTTTATTGTCATGTAAATACATAAGTAAGGAATAATTGATAACAAATAATTGGCAGATGATATATTTAAAGGTATCACTCCAGTTTTTCTACTTGATTATTTATTCCGCATCTCATCCAATGCCTCTTGTGCTCTTGTGTGTTTCAAAAGGTTATTTTAAAGTTGGTAATGGAGGCTTGAGTTGTTAATAGCATTCTAATGCAGTTATGAAGTCATTAGAAAGAGACACACAGAGAAAGAGAGAGAGAGAGCTTGTGTGAATTAGACTACCTCTTTGCATCTCTAAACAGCGCTGTCTCTTCGCTAGTGAGAAATTTCATGTGTAACATTAGCATTTAAGTTTCTAGACTATAAAGGCTTACTGATAAAATCATCAGGGCAGCGCTGACACCTTTTTGAGCAAACTGCGTGACCATTATTACTGTTAACTATGTGAAGTGATATGGAACTGTAATGAGGTCAAGAGAGCTGCCTGGAACTAGAAACTCCCACGGGTCACAGGAAAAAGATGTCAGCGGGAGAGGGCGGGACAGAGAATAGTAATAACATCCCCAACTTTATGCACAAATATAGCTTACCTTTTAAATAAATAAACTCTAAACTGTAGGCCCTTATTTTAATTTTGAGCTCAATTCTAATTGTCCTGTCTCTTTATGCTCTCCTCCTGTTTGCTTTGGTGTGAAAGATGTACGCGTGACGGACAGGGTCGCCATGATTTTGCAAAGTAAGACATGATCCTGGATCAACATTTTTGTTCAAAAATACAGACTAAACCCAATCCCTACTTCTAAACCTAACCTTACCCATAATTTATTCCCTAAATCAGAGGGAAATGATAGCTGTTATAGAACGGTGTAGAAGCACCTAACCCTGATTTTAAGCCTAAAACAGATATTTCCTGAAAAGTTATATCTCAATTCTGATTGATTGGAATGTTGTTCCAGGACCAATAAGGATGTTGATCCAGGAACATGTTGTACTTGGTGAAATCACAGTCGCCTGACAGACAGATTATTATTGGCTGGTTTATGTGGTGATACAGTGCCTACATCGAGCAGGACATCCAAAAGACCACTTATCATTCATAGACCTCAAATATAGCTTTTTATCTAAAAGATGTACTGTATGTAGTAACAACTTTACATGGCTGCTCAATCTAATCTTAACCTACAGAAATGTGTGCTACTGAAGTGTGTGTTGAAACTGAACAGCAGCACACTTACTGCAGGACAGATGGAGGCCCCGGTGCTCTCAATTGCTCTCAAAATATGATATAATTTTTGGTCATACAGATAAAAGTAATACATCTTTTGAATCCGTCAAGACTCTACATTTATTTGTGTGAACTCAGAATAACAACGAAATGTTGCGCTTCTGTAAAATAACTAAAGCAAACAAGATGCGCTTTCCACTCCAGTGTCATCCTCCACCTGGAACTACGTTCACTGTGCGTTTCACTTAAGATAATTGCACACTTCAGAACTTTCATCAGTCGATCAGATTCAAGGATTCAATGGCCCCGTAATATAAATAGAGCTAATACCACCATTTGAAAAGAGCAATAAATATATTGCTCCATTTCCCTTATTCATCAAACACACTAGAATACAACTTTTCATATTAGCAAATAAATACTGTTCAGTTTAATACTGAAAGGATCATGACAACATTTATGTAGAAAACTTGGATGTTAGTAAGTATGACATTTTGTGAAAACATGTTACAAGATTATCAACATTTTAAAAAGATCTTCTGTAACACATGAGGTACACTTGTGTCATTAATCATGATGTTTCTGAAGATCTGACCACGGGTTTCAGGAAGTCTTGAGTCTTTAAAAAACTCTGTGTCTTTAACCGTCTGACATCATTCAGTCAGTATGGAGCTCAGTCCACTTCCTCTTCTGCTCTGTGAGTATTATTCTCTCTTAATGTGTTTCAGTGGAATTGTTATTACATGATGTAAATGATCAAGTGTTTTAGTGTTCCTAGATTTATGTCTTTTCTGGCTGATCTCAGAGTTTCAAACCCAGCTGTAGTTCATGTTATATGATGAATTCAATAAATTCAAATATGAGTGAAAGATGAGTTTGAGAGAGGAAGTGTACAGTTAGTGCTGTTTGTGAAAGATAAATGCTCTCTGTTGTGTTGTAGATCAGTGTGTTTGTTCAGTGATTCAGTTTTGTGATGTGTAGTGCTGTTGAATCAGTTCTGTTGGTTTGTTTTGCAGTTATTGTTGATGTTGTTGTAATATTCACTAGTACACAGTTAGTAAGAGTTTGTCTTTATTCTTCTGCTCATGATCAGACTGTTGGAGTTGAGCTCCCTAAACAGTTTTTAGCTATGACCAAATCTATAAATACCAGTCATGTGATTTCATGTTTATCTAGACACATATACAGACCCAGTTAATCTAATTATCAGCTCAATGTTCAAGCTGCAGTAATATTTATCTTTGTGTTTTTAGTGCTGATCTCAAACATCTGCTCTCAACATACTGATGGTGAGTCGATTTGATTCATATACTTCATGACATGACTGATTCTACAGTAACTGTTATAAACTAGTTGAGAAATTACTTGTAACTAATTGATTATAAATGCATCCTTGTAACAAGTTGAAATATTCATGTACAATCTGAGGCGACAAGATCAGTCTATCAAAACCAGCCGATATGTTTCTTATATTCTCTGTGAAATCAACTCATGGTTCCAAATCCTCAATGATTGTATATAGACAGATCTTTCATAAATGACTATAACAGCTATAGAGAACAACACTTCAGTCTCATCTGATTTAGCATGTGTGTTTTAGACTGTGTTTTTATTGTGAATTGTTGTCATTGTACAGAAAACCCAAGAGCCACAGTGAGCATCAAACCTGCTCAACATGTGTTCAGAGGAGAGACAGTCACTCTCAGATGTGATGTATATAGTGAAGGAGTCAATAGCTGGGAGTACAGATGGTATAAAGAGAGTTCAGCTAGTGTTTTCAGTGAACTACAGGAACTCACATTCAGTTCTGTTACTGAGTCTGACGCAGGTAAATACGTCTGTATCGGAGCAGAGAGAGGAGGATCACAAACATCATGCCGCAGTGATGATGTTACACTGACAGTATCAGGTGAGATTGATCATCTCTTCACATACACACACTAGTTTAACATGTTATTAATGAGTGATTTCTCAGCTTCAGTTCCCAGAGCAGTGTTAAGTGTTTCTCCACAGAGGTGGTTAACTGAAGGAGATTCAGTGACTCTGATCTGTCAGGTTAATGGTTCCTCTACAGGCTGGACATTCAGCTGGTTTACTCAAACTCTCTTATCTGGTAAGATATCATGTGCTTCATGTAGTAACATCTGAATAAACTGGCTTCATAAAGAAACGGAGAGATTACAAATATTTAATCATTCTGAATACTCTGATTATATCAACAGTGGTCATTTATAAGACACTCATTTCTTGAGCTAACTGCACATTTTCACTTCATACAGACAACAGCAATAATTTTAAGTGGCTCTCAGATGGCAGCAGAGGAGCTGGAGGAAACTACACTGTCAGTTCTGCTGATCTAAAACACACAGGAGTTTATCTGTGCAGAGCAGAGAGAGGAAAACCAGCCTATAACTCAACCATCAGCAACACACAGCCACTGTGGGTCACTGGTGAGTTCAGACTGAACACAGAATGAATGAGACACTCTGGAGATTTGCATTGATCTTTTCAGAGCTTGATGTGTCTTGAAATATTGTCCTGTCATAATATACAGCTACTTTTTATTGGTGTCAATGGAGAAAGATGCTTCTGCTGTCAGGTGTAGATACTGTATCTACTAGCAGGGTCTAAACAGACCAAACTAACCAACACAACCTTGATTCATGGGTCAGCTGCAAAAATGTAAAACATTTAAATCTAATACTGGAAAATCAGGTAACACTTTAGATTACTACACGCTAAGAATTTCATAAGTGTACTGAATTTATGGTCTACGTTTCTGTAATTACAGTGTACGTGTAGGTATAAGGGAACAATGTTTGGGTAATAAAGGGTTAACAATCAGATATGCAACCTACTAAGAACTGCGTTAGTAAACTGAAGTTACAGCATAGGTTTGACGGCTGGGTGAATGAAGGACTTGAAACAATAGTGAGTAAGAATATTTAATAAAAGTAAATAAACAAACAGGAGTACAAAGACGATGCTGGGAAGATGACAATCCAAGATGGTGGTGAGGTGGTGAGGAATCCTGATGATGACGGTGAGAAAGCAGCAGGAGAGGATGGCACAGGAACTGCGGGGAATAGAGTCTTTGTGGCTGAGTGAAAGTGCGGAGAGTGCGGAGTGAAAGTGCAGAAAGTGCGGAGAGTGGATGAGGTTCCGGGGAAAACAGGGACATTCAAACACAAAACAACACTAAAGCCAAAAGACAGGGGAAACGACATTAAACAATGATCTCACAAACACAAGACGTAAGACAAGCCATTATATAGAGTGAGTAATGAGTGTCAGCTCTTGCTGATGACAATTAACGGAGACGCCCACAAACTAATCAGTGCAGACGCGAAACACACAGACTTCACCACAAAGTGCAAAACCCAGACATCACGGTTTACCAACCGTGACAGTACCCCCCTCTAAGAACTCCTCTTGGAGTTCCAAGAAGGGCCTACCTGCTGATTGTAGTCATCAATAAAGGAGTGATCCAATATGTCCCTAGCAGGTACCCAACTCCTCTCCTCCGGACCGTAACCTTCCCATTGAATTGTGGGCGTACTCCACCATAGAGAGTTGTTGACTCCAGGAAGAAGGATTCTTGGAGACCAAACATCTCTCTATGGTGGAGTATGCCCACAATTCATTGCAAGTGTCAGCTACGGGCCTTTCTCCATCTCAGTTTGTCCAGGGTTGCCACTGCACCTGGACCAGAGCCCGCGAGACTCTGCTCCGGGTGAGGGAGCGAACTAAGGCCAAGGCCGATCGCCACCGGTCAAAGCCTCCCGTTTACGTCGTGGATCAAAAGGTGTGGCTGTAACAGATATGCAGGTCATCGATTCATGGGTTAAATTCAGGCATACAAATGAAACCCTGTTTGCACTAAATGCCTGGCCTGGCGCCAGCCTGGCTGGACTTAAATTATTTTACGATACCCATGCGAGCCTCAAAGGAGACCTGAAAACCCCCCCAAATTCCTCAACACTGGAGACAAAGGAAAACTTTCGTAGAAATTCCTTACTTTCATCATTTTATTAATAATATGTATTTTGAATATGTTTTGTGTGTACCATGGTTAATCCTTGTTATGCGAGGATTATAATTTTTCTAGCGTATAAATTGGAATGGTTTCTCCCCACTTTAACTTTCTCAAAGAGAGACATGTTCTGCAACCCCCACACTCCTTGGCAGCTCGTAAAATTTTACGACCACACAGGACCACAGGACAGGAAATCTAATCCTTACAAAAGAATGGTAAAATGTACTCAAATGTAGTCTTAATGGATATAGTATTGTTTTTGCGGTACATTAGAGGTTTCCCATATAAATCGGGACTATCTGCAGTGTTATCATGTGTTAATCAAATCTTTAAATGTGTGTAATTCTGCATTTGAATGTAACTTCATGTTTTGATCATTTATATATATTATTTTTGGTATCTGTGTAATCGTCATGCTTTGACAGACCCATTTATCTAGAGCAAAGTAATGAAAAATATATTTAATCTGGAATTGCGAACTTGCTAGAATATCCCTGATAAAATCGGACAACCCCTAAATCACTAGGGGGTTGTTTTCTACAGAGACAAAGGAACTTTTTTCCCGCTGCAGATCGCGGACGTTCATTGGTGGTTCATGCGAACAGAGGCGGGAACCATCTCAATCTATAAGAGTCGACCGAACAAGGCCCGCCTCCTCTCTTGTCTTCTTCTCATTCTTCGTTCTCGGACACGCTGCTCTCCTGTGCGACCCTCGTCGCTCCCGCGAGTCCCTCGGCGCGGCCCAACGCCTGGTCTCTTCTTACGCTGACCTGCTTCAAACTCACACATGCTGCGACCAACGTCGCTCCAGCGAGGCCTTGGGCCGCGCTCATTTCGCCGTCCCCCTCAGCACAGGGACTGAGGAAAGTAAAGCCATTTTCATGGCTCCTTTGGAAGCTTTCGTTTTTGTTGTTTGTTTTCTTTTCTTTACTAAGTTTATTCGACTATTCGCCTCTCCACACAAGGAAGACAAATTCTGGAACATTGTTTGTTGAACCTTTCAAATACTGAGCGAAGATGAACGAACACCCCTTTTGCCACAAAGGACCACGTGACCCCACGCTCACGCCAAGATCCAGAGCAGCTCACCCGCGCATCACACGCGCGTCGCCGGTACCACGCTCACGCACTGGGCCATGCAAGTATCGTTTTCTATGGAGATTTAAATGCTGCTTTAAAGTGTTGCTATGATTTGAGTTGTGTTGGCTGCTAAGATTTACTGACTGTGATTTCCATACCTGAGCTCCTTATGCGATCTCATTCTATTTTCTCTCTCTCTCTCTCTTTTATTTGGATTCCGTTATGTCTTGTAAAGTTTACTGTCTGTATTGTCGTACGCATATTTACTCTGTGTGATTTGTAGTTTCCATGTATTATTAGTCAATTATTAAAAAACCATATATCCATGATTGGCTTGGACTCCACCCCACTCACATTAAGAGTCACTGAAAGGTCTGATCTTTAGCTACAAGCTTTAAATTTAGAAACTAAATTTATCATAAGGATAGGATAATGTTTTCATGGCCAGAGAATATTTTTCCTTGAATTATAAGAAGTGATAACTTTATTGAAAATTGATAGGTCAATCTGGTTTGCTGGACAAACCACTGTTTGATTTGCAGTAATTTACAGTAAGAGATATCACAACAATTGATATGAAGAATGGAATATTGACATATTAATGAGTAAATTAGAGTACCCTGTGATTATTTTATTGGTATAGGCAATTGAGCTATTTTTCATAATCAATAAAATTTAATGTAACTGTCATCTGAGATATATATTAATCATATTCCTGATTAATTATTCAAATTCCCTATATATCATTTGAGTTAATTATTCTGTAAAACTCATTGTTGTTACATTTTGGTGGAGATAACGCGGGCATTTCAAACGTCGTTTTGTCAGCAATCAATCTGTGTATATGGTTTTTAATAATTTCTGCACGTGCGCTATGAAATTATGTAATGTTACTTGTGAGATAAGTCGCAAGACGCCAACTCACTTATAACTGACTGAGGCAAAAAGCTGGTCAGTCAGCACGTTAGGTATTTATAGAAACTTAACAGTATAGTCACTGTTAATTTTAATGAAAGTAAACTGCAGTATAATGTTAAAAAGTATCCTGTTAAGAAAGACCAAAATCTTTTTACAGTGAGAACATTTTAATATGAATAATTAAAAGATGAGGAAATCTTTTATTAGTTGCAACATGTAAATCTGAACATGAGCGATGTTCCTCTGATTCAGTTAAAAAGGCCTTGCTTATTAAATATCGTTATTGAATTTGTGGTGAACCACAGTGATATTCAAAAATAAAACGGTAAAAACTCCTGGTCTAAAATTGGCTTAGCTACCCGATTTTTAAACCTAAAACATTTAAATCATAAGTGCTATTTTGATAAATGTCTATTGGAGTCAACAGATGGAAAATTCCTGTTTTGTTACATTTGTGTTTTGGAAGTGAACGGATCCTTCCTTCACCCTATGTTTAATATAGCACCACAGAATCAAAACTTTCTGTTTGTTACTTGTGATTTTTGATGCAGAAAATCAGCCTGACGAACGATCGGATAATTTCTAAGTCATATTGAAATTGTAATTCCGCTATCTAAACACCAGAGGGAATGCGTGGTTTAGAAATTTCAGGTTACTCCCTGCTTTCTGATTCCAGCTTGCATGAGTGCAAATTCGCCATCCCGTGGCCGTTTCAGATAATGCGCTCTAATTGCTAATCTAGTTCCCCTTGAGGTATTGAATTAGCTGTTTAAATTCTTTATAATTATTTGCATTTACAGCTTTGCTCGTGCGAATATTATTACAGGGAAACAAAAGAATTTCCCTGCCTTTGACTGTTTACATTTACTTTGAGTTTGGTTCAAACATGATTTGAATTAAAATGTAACTGTTTAATAGTGGAAATCCAGATGTTTCAGGTCAACTACTGATTGACCCACTTAGAAGGTAAGCCATCTAGTGGCAGTCTCCTGTTAAATCGACTAACAGACCTCTGTCTTTTCCATTCTGTTTTGAATTGCATGTCCACTTTTACCCTTTTTGATTAATCTCACCCTGTTTGATTAATTTCATAATTATTAATGATAACTTACAAGCTATCATGGGTTATTATAGGATATTATTCAGATTTTCATTTTAATTCTTACATGCTTATTTTAAATTTTGATTTAAACCAGTTTTGAATTTTTAATTTGAATTAAGTTTTCTGCTCAGCAGGTTAAAGACAGAGAAGCAGTAACCCCCCCCCCCCCCCCCCCCCCCCTTGTGGTGAAAACCAGCTACTCCTTCTCCCTTGTTTCATTCCTGTCTTTTATTTTGATTTTTATTATTTGTCTTCGCTCTTTTGACTTAGGTTATTTTGATAATTACCATTATTATCATAATTCCTTTGTTTTGTTTTATCATTATTAGGGAAAGCTGTTACCTTTCCTTTCTACATATATAGTTACTCAATTGATGTTAAACAAATCAAACCTTAATTAACTTTAAGTTTCCTTTGTTCATCCTTTGTGTATTTGATTGTAGAACTCCCTTGGTGATTGGACAGTCATCTCAGGTTTCCAGTGAGCAAGGCTGCCCGACCACTGGCTGCGAGTGAAACTCGGGTCCTCTTGTCTCTGTTCGTTAGCGGCACGCAGTGGAGACATCAGCAATTTTGGGCACTCCAAAGGTTGTGCTAAAAGTCACAAGCCGTTCGAGACGGCGCCACGCCAGAGTAACAGAGGACCGGGGACACTGCGGTTGAGTGTTTGGGGAGCACCGGAGAGGTTGACCAAGCCACTGGTTCCCACCTGAATGACTTCAATTCACCCAGGTGATAAAACCCATCCACTTATTATAAGCCACAGAATATTAGATATTCCCCCGGATATATTTTAAGTGTTTAACCCTTTTACTTCTTTAAGCCACACCATATTTCTAGGTTTCCTACCCAGATAGCCCACTCACCTGTTGGCCCTATCTTAAAACCTAGCAGTAGGCTTAGGCCTCCTTATTCTCACTAACACATTGTGTTTCTATTGTTTTTATCTCATTTCAAGTGTTGTTTCACTTTGATCTTTTTCTATCCTCTGTTCTGTTGTGATTTGTTTCTTTCATTTCACATAGAGACATTAACCTTGGGAGCCAACACGAAGTTAAATAGTAGAGACCACCAGCAGCCGGTGTCATCACACGACCCGCTAGGCTACTGCCTGTCAAATCTCCATTTCAGGTCCTTCGTTGACCCAAGTTAATTGGATTTTGACCCAAGTTAATTGGCTTTACTGTCTGACTGTTTGCATCAGTTAGCCCCAAAATTCTCATAAACGGCACAGCCCGTATGAATATAGCTCGTTAAACGTAGAACGAACTTGCATTGGTCTTTTTGTGTGTGTGTGCTGTGCTTCTCTCACCGACAGAGAGTCAGGATGTTCCAGGCATCCAGTCCAGCAGTCCACGGGGGCCACCTCTCGACATGGTTGAAAGCAGTGACGACCCCCTTCCTGCCCAAGGACGCAGGTAACCTGCAGCACCCAGAGCAACTAGACACCGAGCTAGAGGAACTGATGGCACGCGATCCAAACCAAAGTGACTACTACAAAGAACTCGCCAGGATCTTCGGAAGCCTAGTTCACATTCTCGTCGCCCAGACACGGCTCAGTGAATGGAGCAACATCGCGGAGGAGGCCTGGAAGGACCAGGCCCCAACCCAGAGTCATCTTGATCAGCTCCTCCTCGAGACCCAGAACCAGCTCGAGAAAGAGGACGACACAGATCCAGAGCTACAGAAAGGAGTTGAAAGACTTCACAATGCCCTGCAAGATCTTCGCCTCGACACAGACCAAAAAGAACAGCTGGAGAGAGAAGCCAGAAAAGAACTCAACAAAAAATCTCCAGTAAGGTGACGCTCTCCTAAAAAGAGCAGAGACTGAACTGAAAGAAAGAGACTGTAAAACCTGGGCCTGCAAAACACACTTGCAAGCGGCCCGAGCTAAATTCAACAAGCTTATTCTGCAGAGAGACAAGCTCCAAGATGAACTTGACACTGTTCACACAGAACTGAGACAATCTCACAGATTACAGAGTGGCTGCATCGGAGAAACGCACACCACAAAGTTTCTCCCGGCCCGTCCCTCCAACCCTTTCAGCCAAGAACCCAGAGCTGAAAAGGGGGGTGTAAGCTCACTTCGAAGGAAATCACCAGCCAGCTTACAAGAACATCTGTCAACAACGGAGGGGAGAGAACCCTTCCAGAGAACGCATGTCACCAAACCCCGCACTGCTCACAGAGAACTTCACAAGCTAGCCAGAAGCATCTCTACATTCAATCCAGATCCTGCAGGAGGACATGACGTTCATGCTTCTTTACAAGCCATTGACTTTCATTTGCAAACTGTCGCTAACGTGACAGATGTGAACACATTGTACCTGTTAAAAATCACGTCCAGCCGTGATGTGCAGTATTTTCTGGATCGTCAACCAGAGACTGTCAAAGTGTACTACCAGCAACTGCTACAGGCTTTGATTCTTGAATTCTCTGATCCAAACTCCGACCATGGGCTCCTTATTGTTATGGACCTCAAACAGGGCCGATTTGAAAACCCACAGACTTTCTGTAGTCAGCTACGAAAAGCCTACTTTGGAGCATGCAACGAACCAGGTATGGAACAGGATGTCAACTTAAAAACTCTGTTCCTCATAAACCTACATGCCAGTTGGAGTTTTCATCTCCCAGCGTGTCCATGTAACAGGACTACACAAGAGTTACGGAACTTAGCCCACAAAGCTTGCACCAAGCAAAAGACTATTTGTGAAAAAACTGTGAAAAACCCTAAAGTCTCTGTCTCTGAGCACTGCTTGGAGCTAACCCTAGATGGTGCCCTACAACACCACAGTCACAGACATTTTTATAGAGAGTCAATACCGTTCCAAGCCAGCAGAGGGCAACACAATCGTGGTGGTGCTCATCCAATGCACCAGAGCGAGCGATTCCTACCATCCAGGACACAAAGCCCAAACATCCGGCAGTGGAACCACTCTCGACATGACACTGGTAAGCTCAATCCTGAGCCCACGTCAGAAAAACACAATGCAGCCACGTCTGAGACAGCAGAGATCCTGAGGGTGCTGAAAGATCTTCTACAGACCACAGAGCTAACTGTCACAGCACAAAGTGACAACAACACCCAAGCTCCACAGCTGACAGCTGCACACCCTGAACGAGACAGCACAGGTCCTCACACCAGGTACCACAAACACAAGGTACCAGAAAATGCTGTTTTGACTACCTACCTTCGCAGCGAGCTACACAAGACCGGTCCTCACCACCCACCGATCGTCACACCTGCCCTGATGCCAACATTCCTGGGCAGCCTTGTCAAAAAGGGGGTGGGCCGAAAATGAGTCAACAGGGAAGACCTGATCCACACAGGATAAAACCTGACGGTGATCTCATCTCACCTTTTCAAAAGACTCCAATTTGAAGCTAAGAGACAAGATCGAACTCTTACACCTCAAACTTATGAACTGAATGTACAGGCGTACAGAATGACATCCGGTTTGAACAGGTTGTTTCCATTCACCTGACATTTGTTCTGATGAGTCTAATACATCCCATGTATGTCCCACCAATGAACACTCATACATCTCTCATCGACAAAGACCTGCTAGAATACTTTGCTCAAGTGCGAGAACCTCTTTCTCTCCAGCCACACAGGTTGCTAGAGCCAGACTGTCAGGTCACAGAGGTCACGGGAACTCCCACAGAACCAGACGGTCAGGTCACAGAGGTCACGGGAACCCCAGCAGCCAGCCATTAGTACAACGCCCTAATGACAGGCTCACGTTCATGCCTCTGTACCTTAGTCAACAAACAGGGTACGGTGGTCCCAGCTTACACCAAAGGGGTCGCTGTTCGGCTCAACCTGCAATGTGGTCAAACCTTACACCACACGCTGGGTTTCTTCCAATCCTCACCTGAATGTGTGGAACTAGGACTCACATTTGCAAACAACAAGCATGTCAAACACCAACACCTGTTTCAGCAATGTGATAACATCACAAAAACACACAATGTGATCGTGTACTGGAAGAAGGTAAAAGGACACTCAAAGTTACCAAGTCTAGACAAGGACTTTAAAGATCACACTGACACCCTTGCCAAAACTGGCACACTAAACAACATTCTGTGGTCACTCCCAACCCACCCACCCACATTCAAGGTTGAAGTGATTACACACAGCATAAGAACTTTACTAGCTAAACTGCCTACCTCAGAATCGCTTACGCTGGCTCCGTTGTCTACACAGACCAACATAGCAGACATGCGTGCTTCTGAAACCTCGATAATGACTTTGCTTTACCACCTCTCAAACCCTGGCAACCAGTCTGCAGTCACTGACAACCAAAGCCCCAGACCACTGCATGATACACAAACCATGCTGCGTGCACAGAACAATATTGTGGGTTGTGCACCGTCTGACATCACAATGCCAGGGCTTGTAATGCCACGGAGCAAAAGGGGGATAATGCCAATATATTTCCATGACGCAGCATGTGCTGCACCACGCAGCACCAGAGCCACTGACAAAACACTGAGGCAAGCGTCATGCCAGCAGCAAGATGTGGCAAAACATGGGCGAGGGCGAGCTAAACCCAGTCGCCGCCCACGAAGCAAAGAGACTGCCCTGTCCAACCAAAGACAGGCCTTGTTTGTTTCTTTCTCTCTCTCTCTCCCTATTATCTGTACCAGGATGCTGCTGTGGTTTGCCGTGCCGTGCTGTCAGCCAAAGAGAGGACAGCTGCCACAGACAAAACCGCTAAGACTCCTGACCACCGATGACAGGGCACACTACCCCAGCACTGTAACCGAATACAGCTGTACAAGGTTCCGATGGAGAGAGGACTCCCTCACTCACACTGAGGCCGATGTCAAACACATGTTCAGCCAACATGAGAAAGTGACTGTTACACAAATGGAGTTAAGTGGACACCACCACCGCTCCAAACAGTTCCCGGGAGCTTTGCTTAGAGCCGCTGCTGCCGCCAGAATGTTTAACATTGTTATGTCCAGTGTCAATGCAGCGAACCAGACCGTAAACTCCTTGAAACCACTGTTTACTGTCTTCCAGAAGGACTTTACCCAGACTCAGCTGTTTACAGCGTTAACAACAGACATGCTGTGGGAGGTTAGCTCTCCAATGACAGCCTAACCACGAGTAAAACCCCACCATACATGACACCCTTAAGCCTTGTGTTAACTGTGCTGTCTTACGCCATCACCATGCCAGCTGACCTGCTACAAATACACCTGGCCAACTCTCTGTATAGCGCCTTCCTACGGCACGTCAACCCCAAACAGAGAGAAGTGAACATGCTCCTGTACCAACCCATCAGCGAGTCAAGCCAAGTCTACAGACCTAAAGACATTGTCAGTGTCAGGATGTGGAAAAGCAACACCCACACCAAAACACACATTCCAAATGTGGTGGCCTACCACGACAGCGACACACAGCTGTACCTGGCCCCAAACATGCACATGTGTACTTTGTCCAAAGACATTCATTATCTCTGCCTTAGCAAACCCTTCCTCAGACACAACTCTGAAGGAATCTGCGAGCTGCAACCCTGGGTCAGCGATACGCGCTGCCCTGCCGAAGCCAAGCCTCGTACACAAGTCACAGAAACGCAAGCAGAGATTGTGGGTAACAGATGGCTCGTCAACACTCCTGTGCTCTCAGCTACGCTGACCTACAACCAGCATGACACCGCCACCCGTGCCAACCTGCTTGACCAAGTACTGAAAGGTACCACCCAACACATTGACATTACTCCTGTCGACACAGCCCTCCAAGCACAGCCTCGACAGCCCGTTCTGAACCTGTCATCTGCGGTCCGAGTCTGGACTGCTCCCGACACTGCACGGTGCATCTCCACCGTCATTGGTCCCGCCCTGACTCTTGGCGTGACCTTCATCCTATACAGGATACTCAACAAGATGCAAACCTCTACAGCCAAACTCACGACAACTGTGGCTGGAGGTCTCCGATGGAATCCCCGGAAAGGGGGTGCCAAGTCAAAGACCACACCGAACCTCATCAAGCTGAGTCCTCAGCTTCAGGAACCACCTGCCATCATGACCCACCTGCTACATGACCATCACGATTCACCTGTCATCTGCCCATCCTGATGATTGCCGTCCAATGATGTCCACACAGGGACTTCATCTGACGAAAGGGGGAGGTGTAAGAGATATGCAGGTCATCAATTCATGGGTTAAATTCAGGCATACAAATTAAAGCCTGTTTGCACTAAATGCCTGGCCTGGCGCCAGCCTGGCTGGACTTAAATTATTTTACGATACCCATGCGAGCCTCAAAGGAGACCTGAAACCCCCCCCCCCCAAATTCCTCAACACTGGAGACAAAGGAAACCTTTCGTATAAGTTCCTTACTTTCATCATTTTATTAATAATATTGATTTTTGAATATGGTTTGTGTGTACCATGGTTAATCCTTGTTATGCGAGGATTATAATTTTTCTAGCTTATAAATTGGAATGGTTTCTCCCCACTTTAACTCTCTCAAAGAGAGACATGTTCTGCAACCCCCACACTCCTTGGCAGCTCGTAAAATTTTACGACCACACAGGACCACAGGTCAGGAAATCTAATCCTTACAAAAGAATGGTAAAATGTACTCAAATGTAGTCTTAATGGATATAGTATTGTTTTTGCGGTACATTAGTGGTTTCCCATATAAATCGGGACTATCTGCAGTGTTATCATGTGTTAATCAAATCTTTAAATGTGTGTAATTCTGCATTTGAATGTAACTTCATGTTTTGATCATTTATATATATTATTTTTGGTATCTGTGTAATCGTCATGCTTTGACAGACCCATTTATCTAGAGCAAAGTAATGAAAAATTTATTTAATCTGGAATTACGAACTTGCTAGAATATCCCTGATGAAATCGGACAACCACTAAATCACTAGGGGGTTGTTTTCTACAGAGACAAAGGAACTTTTTCCCGCTGCAGATCGCGGACGTTCATTGGTGGTTCACGCGAACAGAGGTGGGAACCATCTCAATCTATAAGAGTCGGCCGAACAAGGCCCGCCTCCTCTCTTCTCTTCTTCTCGTTCTTGGTTCTCGGACACGCTGCTCTCCTGTGCGACCCTCGTCGCTCCCGCGAGTCCCTCGGTGCGGCCCATCGCCTGGTCTCTTCTTACGCTGACTCACTTCAAACTCACACATACGCCAAGATCCAGAGCAGCTCACCCGCGCATCACACGCGCGTCGACGGTACCACGCTCACCCACTGGGCCACGCAAATTTACTCTGTGTGATTTGTAGTTTCCATGTATTATTAGTCAATTATTAAAAAACCATATATCCATGATTGGCTTGGACTCCACCCCACTCACATTACGAGTCACTGAAAGGTCTGATCTTTAGCTACAAGCTTTAAATTTAGAAACTAAATTTATCATAAGGATAGGATAATGTTTTCATGGCCAGAGAATATTTTTCCTTGAATTATAAGAAGTGATAACTTTATTGAAAATTGATAGGTCAATCTGGTTTGCTGGACAAACCACTGTTTGATTTGCAGTAATTTACAGTAAGAGATATCACAACAATTGATATGAAGAATGGAATATTGACATATTAATGAGTAAATTACAGTGCCCTGTGATTATTTTATTGGTATAGGCAATTTAGCTATTTTTCATAATCAATAAAATTTAATGTAACTGTCATCTGAGATATATATTAATCATATTCCTGATTAATTATTCAAATTCCCTACATATCATTTGAGTTAATTATTCTGTAAAACTCATTGTTGTTACAGGCTTTCTACCAGTAACATTCCTCTGCGTTCCGTTTCTAATAAATTAGCTCCCAAATTTATTGGCCCATTTACTATCACCAAGATCATTAGTCCGGTGACAGTCCGCCTCAAACTACCTCCTGCGTACAAGAGGATACACCCCGCCTTTCATGTGTCCAAAATTAAACCAGTGTTTTATGCACGTATTAATCCGCCTACTCCGGTTCCCCCGCCACCGCGTCTTGTAGATGGGGAACCAACTTATTCGGTAAATCGTATTCTGGACTCGAGACGGGGGTGACGAGGATTCCAGTACCTGGTGGATCTGTGACGGCTGGGTGAATGAAGGACTGGAAACAATAGCGAGTTAGAATATTTAATAAAAGTAAATAAACAAACAGGATTACAAAGACGATGCTGGGAAGACGACAATCCAAGATGGTGGTGAGGAATCCGGATGATGATGGTGAGAAGGCAGCAGGAGAAGATAGCTCAGGGATGTGGGGAATAGAGCCGAAGGTAAGTCTTTGTGGCTGAGTGAAAGTGCGGAGAGTGGATGAGGTTCCGGGGACATCCAAACGCAAAACAACACTAAAGCCAACAGACAGGGGAAACGACATTAAACAACGATCTCACAAACACAAGACGTAAGACAACCATTATATAGAGAGTGATGAGTGACAGCTGTTGCTGATGACAATTAACGGAGACGCCTTCAAACTAATCAGTGCAGACGCAAAACACACAGACTTCACCACAAAGTGCAAAACCCAGAGATCACGGTTTACCAACCATGACAGTAGGTTTTTGTTATTATAGTGTACCTATTCAGTACCTCAGTGTAGGTATAGGAGAATAATATGGAACGTTTTGGGAATAAAGATATAACAACCTGTAAAATTACTCATCATTTATACAGTATTTTGAAACCTATTCTAATATTACAAGGAATGTATGGACTATTTATGGATATTGGTTTGGAAAGACAATATACTTTTTATAATTTTATATTGATATTTTATTATAGGCCTAGGTATTTTTAACCATTCTGTTATTAAAGGATACATGATAGAGACTGAACAATAAAACTGGACATCTAGTGAAATGAGTAAATGAGTTTCTGCTATGATTTATAATTCACGAGTCTACTGACCTTATGAAAGCTTATTCGCCAATCTCAGCAACTTCACACGAGCAGCTACATAACAAAACTATCACCAAATAACTGTGTATGATATATCATCAAGCTTCAATCTAGTTTAAAACAAGCTTACCTCTTTCCAGCTGTTCACAGAAAAATACATGATACAACATTTATATTTCAGTGGATGTATACTGTGATGTTTTATAGCAAACAAATAATAAATAAAATAATAATAATAACAATAAAAAAGTAGAGGGTTTAATTTGATTAAATTAAAACTAGTGCAATATTTTTCTCTGTAATTACTGTGCAAATATACACTTGTTCTTGTCTAAATCCACCTTGTTCCCCTTTTATTCCCCAAACTTAGCATATTGATCCCTTATACATGAACAGAGGTTTGAATAGTTATAAAAAAATTATACTGTACAGTAAATTCTGTAATTGGTGATTCTATTGTACGGAACATGAATATAGAGACACCAGCCACCACAGTCAAATGTTTACTGGGAGCCAGAGCGCCTGACATCTTGGCAAATTTAAAACTGCTGGCTAATGCTAAATGTAAATACAGTAAGATTTTAATTCATGCCGGTGCTAATGATGTTCAACTTCGCCAGTCGGAGTTCACTAAAAATAACATTAAAGAGGTGTGTGAACTTGCAAGCACGATGTCAGACACTGTAATATGCTCTGGTCCCCTCCCTGCTTAATGTGGGGACGAGATGCATAGCAGATTGTCATCACTCAATGGCTGGATGTCTAAGTGGTGCCCACAGAATAACATAGGTTTCATAGACAATTGGACAAGCTTTTGGGGCAGACCTGACCTGTTGAAAAGAGATGGTCTTCATCCCTCCTGGGGTGGCGCCACTCTTCTCTCTAGAAATATGGCAAATAGTCTTATTGTTTATACTTGACTAACTGGGGCCCAGGTCAGGAAGCAGACAGACTGGCTAAACCGACCGTCTGCTAGCTGCCACACGTCATAGAGGTCAGCTAATTCTCAGCACATAGAGACTCTTTCACCTAGATATCACACTATAGAGACTGTGTCTGTTCCCCGAACTAGAAAATACAAAAAACGTCCAAACCAAGTTAAGATTAACAATTTAATTGAGGTTCAACAAATAAAAAAACAGATGCAATATGGATAAACAAATGATAAAGCTTGGCTTATTGAATATCAGATCCCTTTCTACGAAAACACTTTTTGTAAATAATATGAACACTGATCATGATATAGATGTGCTCTGTTTGACAGAAACCTAGCTAAAACCTGATGATTACATTATTTTAAATGAGTCCACCCCCCAAGATTACTGTTATAGACATGAGCCGCGTCTAAAAGGCAAAGGGGGAGGTGTTGCTTCAATTTATAACAACGTTTTCAGGATTTCTTAGAGGGCAGGCTTCAGGTATAACTCGTTTGAAGTAATGGTGCTTCATATAACATTATCCAGAGAAACAAATGTTAATGATAAATCCCCTGTTATGTTTGTACTGGCTACTGTATACTGGCCACCAGGGCACCATACAGACTTTATTAAAGAGTTTGGTGATTTGCATTCAAGTTTTTCTGGCTGCAGATAAAGGTTTAATAGTTGGTAATTTTAATATACATGTTGATAATGAAAAAGATGTATTGGGATCAGCATTTATAGACATTCTGAACTCTATTGGGGTTAGACAACACGTTTCAGGACCTACTCATTGTTGGAATCATACTCTAGATTTAATACTGTTCACATGGAATTGATGTTGATAGTGTTGAAATTATGCAGCCAAGTGATGATATCTCAGATCATTATTTAGTTCTGTGCAAACTTCATATAGCCAAAATTGTAAATTCTACTTCTTGTTACAAGTATGGTAGAACCATCACTTCTACCACAAAAGACTGCTTTTTAAGTTATCTGTGACGGTGGGTCGCAGATAACTTAAAAATAAGTCGGCTGAATAATACGTGCATAAAACATTGGTTTAATTTTGGACACATGAAAGGCGGGGTGTATCCTCTTGTACGCAGGAGGTAGTTTGAGGCGGACTGTCACTGGACTGATGATCTTGGTGATAGTAAACGAGCCAATAAATTTGGGAGCTAATTTATTAGAAACGGAACACAAGAGGAATGTTACTAGTAGAAAGCCACACCTTTTGACCCACGACATAAACGGGAGGCTTTGACTGGTGGCGATCGGTCTTGGCCTTAGTACGCTCCCTCATCCGGAGCAGAGTCTCGCGGGCTCTGGTCCAGGTGCGGTGGCACCTCTGGACAAACGCGAGAGCTTCTCCCAGTCAGATTCCAGACTGGGAGAAGCAGCACGGGACTGAAAACTTCTTTCAGGTCCAGATACTGTACGGGCACGTTTGGCAAAACCACGTTCTCCTTCTGAAAGACAGAAACAGGGACAACAGGACAAGCAGAAACCAGACAAGACTCATGACAACTTTCACTCCACAATGTGACAGTGTTAGAACCCCATTCCACTCGAGGATTATGTTTGGTTAACCAGGGGTGACCTAACACAATGGGAGCAACAGGGGAGTCCATGAGAAAAAAGGATATGGTTTTGCGATGGTTTCCAGATGTGAGCAGTGTGATGGGTTCTGGCCGTTGAGTGTGGTGACTTGGATGGGGAGAGACACAGGAAGGACAGGAATGTTCAAGTGATGTGCAAGTGAAGAATCAATTAAATTTCCTTCGGCTCCGGAGTCCAGAAGGGCGTGACATTCGTGAGATTGATTACTCCACCGCAGTTTCACCGGAAGGAGGGTCGATGATATAATTGAGGACTTCCCAGCGGAGATCCCACCCGATAGCAGCCTCAAGTTTACTACCGGGCTGGCTCTTTTGACCGGGCATGAGCAGATGTTATGAGTTGAGTCTCCGCAGTGTAAGCATAGTCCTTGGGACCTCTGCTGTTCCCTCTCCCTCCGGGACAGCCGAGCTCTACCCACCTGCATGGGCTCGTTCTCTCGACTCGAGCGCCCCCTGGCAGGAGAGATGGTAGAGCGTGTAGGACTGCGAGTTAAGTTTTTAATGAAAGTAAACAAACAAACAAACATGAGGGAACAATGAGGCTGAGAAGACGACAATCCAAGATGGCGGTGAGAAGGCAGCAGGAGAGGATGGCAAAGGAACTGCGGTGAATAGAGCCGAAGGTAAGTGTTTGTAGCTGAGTGGAAGTGCGTAGAGTGGGTGATGTTCTGGGAAAACACAGACATCCAACGCAGACAACACTGAAGCCGACAAACAGGGTAAACGACATTAAACAACGTTCTCACAAACACAAGATGTGAGACAAGCCAATATATAGGAGATGAGTAATGAGTGACAGCTGTTGCTGATGACAATTAACGGAGACGCCCAAAAACGAATCAGTGCAAATGCGAAACACACAGACTTTACCACAAAGTGCAAACACCCAGAGATCACGGTTTACCTACCGTGACATTATCTACCTGATGTATTTAAATTCCTTAGCATATCCAAAACCTCAGCACAACTTGATGATGTAACAAAAGCTATGGACTCTCTCTTTTCTAGCACTTTAAATACAGTTGCTCCTTCACGCTTAAGGAAGGTTAAGGAAAACAGTTCGACACCATGGTATAATGAGCATACTCGCACCCTAAAGAGAGCAGCCCGAAAAATGGAGCGCAGCTGGAAGAAAACAAAACTACAGGTATTTCGTATTGCTTGGCGGGAAAGTAACCTATCCTACAGAAAAGCATTAAAGACTGCTAGATCCGATTACTTTTCTTCTCTTTTAGAAGAAAACAAACATAATCCCAGGTATTTATTCAATACAGTGGCTAAATTAACGAAAAAAATAAAGCCTCAAGTTTTGACAATTCCCAACACCACAGCAGTAATGAATTTATGAACTACTTTACTTCTAAAATGGATACTATTAGAGATAAACTTGCAACCATTCAGCCATCAGCTACATTATCGCATCAGACAGTGCACTATAGACCCCCTGAGGAACAGTTCCACTCATTCTCTACTATAGGAGAGGAAGAATTGTATAAACTTGTTAAATCATCCAAACCAACAACATGTATGTTAGACCCTATACCATCTAAGCTCCTAAAAGAGGTGCTTCCAGAAGTCATAGATCCTCTTCTGACTATTATAAATTCCTCATTGTCATTATGATATGTCCCCAAAACCTTCAAACTGGCTGTTATTAAGCCTCTCATCAAAAAAACACAACTTGACCCCAAATAACTAATTAATTATAGACCAATCTAGAATCTCCCTTTTCTGTCCAAGATACTAGAAAAGGTGGTATCCTCACAATTATATTCCTTCTTAGAGAAAAATGGTATATGTGAGGATTTCCAGTCAGGATTTAGACCATATCATAGTACTGAGACTGCTCTCCTTAGAGTTATAAATTATCTGCTCTTATCATCTGATCATGGGTGTATCTCTCTATTAGTTTTATTGGATCTTAGTGCTGCATTTGAATCAATTGACCACAACATTCTTATGCATAGATGTGAACACTTTGTTGGCATTAATGGAAGTGCATTAGCATGGTTTAAATCATACTTATATGACCCCAATCAGTTCGTAGTAGTGAATGAAGATGTATCATATCGATCACAAGTGCAGTGTGGAGTACTTCAAGGCTCAGTACTAGGGCTGCAACTCTTCACGCTTTATATGTTACCCTTGGGAGATCTCATCAGGAAACATTGTGTTAGCTTTCACTGTTATGCTGATGATACTCAGCTCTTTATTTCTCCGTGGCCCGGTCAAACACACCAATTTGAGAAACTAATTGAATGCATAGTCGATAAAAAAAACTGGATGACGAGTAATTTCTTACTGCTTAAAACTCTGCTCGTAATAACCTAGAACACTGTCTAAGACTTGATGGTTACTCTGTCAGTTCTTCGTGATCAGTTAGGAGCCTAGGTGTGCTATTTGATCGCAATCTTTCCTTAGAAAGCCACGTTTCTAGCATTTGTAAAACTGCATTTTTCCATCTCAAAAATATATCTAAATTACGGCCTATGCTCTCAATGTCAAATGCAGGAATGTTAATCCATGCATTTATGACTTCAAGGTTAGATTATTGTAATGCCTTATTGGGTGGTTGTTCTGCACCATTAGTAAACAAACTACAGCTAGTCAAAAATGCAGCAGCAAGAGTTCTTACTAGAACCAGGAAATGACCATAAAAGCCTGGTCCTGTAAACACTGCACTGGCTGCCTTTCAAACATCGTATAGATTTAAAAATATTGCTTATTACTTATAAAGCCCTGAATGGTTTAGCACCTCAGTATTTGAATGATCTCCTTTTACATTATACTCCTCTATGTCCGCTACGTTCTCAAAACTCAGGAAATTTGATAATACATAGAATATCAAAATCAACTGCGGGCGGCTGATCCTTTTCCTATTTGGCGCCTTAACTCTGGAATAACCTACCTAACATTGTTCGGGAGGCAGACACACTCTTGCAGTTTAAATCTAGATTAAAGACCCATCTCTTTAACCTGGCTTACACATAACATACTAACATGCTTTTAATATCCAAATCCGTTAAAGGATTTTTAGGCTGCATTAATTAGGTAAATCGGAACCAGGAACACTTCCCATAACACCCTATGTACTTGCTACATCATTAGAGGAATGGCATCTATGCTAATATTTGTCTGTTTCTCTCTTATTCCGAGGTCACTGTAGCCACCAGATCCAGTCTTTATCCAGATCAGAGGGTCACTGCAGTCACCCGGATCCAGTACGTATCCAGACCAGATGGTGGATCAGCACCTAGAAAAGACCTCTACTGCCCTGAAAGACAGCGGAGACCAGGACAACTAGAGCCCCAGATACAGATCCCCTGTAAAGACCTGGTCTCAGAGGACCGCCAGGACAAGACCACAGGAAACAGATGATTCTTCTGCACAATCTGACTTTGCTGCAGCCTGGAATTGAACTACTGGTTTCGTCTGGTCAGAGGAGAACTGGCCCCCCAACTGAGCCTGGTTTCTCCCAAAGATTTTTTCTCCATTCTGTCACCAATGGAGTTTCGGTTCCTTGCCGCTGTCGCCTCTGGCTTGCTTAGTTGGGGTCACTTCATCTATAGCGATATCGTTGACTTGATTGCAAATAAATGCACAGACACTTTTTAACTGAACAGAGATGACATCACTGAATTTAATGATGAACTGCCTTTAACTATCATTTTGCATTATTGACACACTGTTTTCCTAATGAATGTTGTACAGTTGCTTTGAGTTAATGTATTTTGTTTAAAGCGCTTTATAAATAAAGGTGACTTGACTTGACTTGAGAGAAAATAATTGCATTTATAATTTGACCTATTTAATAAACAGTGTTTTTATTGTGAAATGTTATGTCATTGACAAGACCTTGAATCTAGGTAAATTATAGGTTATTACTAAAATGACTAGTAACAGTTCATGGAGGTCTTTGTTGACTGTCACAGATGTCTTTGACTTGCTTGCTGATGGCATAATGATAAATATATAACAGTGGCATTTTGATTATGAATTTTAAATTGAAAAACTCAGTAATGACGTATAGGTTTCAGAAGTTAGAACTTTAATATTTTTCTGAAAAGCTGCTTTGAAACTATTTAGATTGTGTGAAGTGTTAGATCAATAGAAGTGTCTTGAGTTGATTTCTGAAGTGTAGTTGTAATTGTCTTCTCAGGTGTTTCTCCTCCAGTATCTCTGATCGTCAGTCCCAGCAGAACTCAACACTTCACATCTGTCTCTCTCTCTCTGAGCTGTGAGGAGCAGAGTAACTCTACTGGATGGAGAGTGAGAAGATACACAGATGTTTGGAGGTGGCTGGAAGGTTGTTCATCTCTGTGGGGATCACAAACAGGATCCACTTGTACAATTGGTAACACCATCCCAGATGACACTGGAGTGTACTGGTGTGAGTCTGAATCTGGAGAAAACAGTCATCCTGTTAATATCACTGTACACCGTGAGTCTGTGTTTTGTATTTATTCAGTTCACAAAGCCCTCAGTTTATGAATCAGATATAAATTAATAGTGATGTCAATTCATTCACCCATTCAATCTCATTCCTAAATGATAACGAGTCTGCAAAACTATTAAACCATTGCTCAACAGCTGAGTCATTAAAAAAATAAAAATCACTGGGATTCTAAGTTTATCCAGAACCGTGCAGCTCTTGTTGGTCATTTACCCTCTTGTCATGTAAACTAATAAATGTTTATTTGTTATTCATTTACATATATTTCATAAACCCCCTCCCCTCTCCACTAAGATAGTTTGCATCTATTCACATCTTTGCTTTGACTTTGTTTGTAATCTACTCTTGCAAATAATTAAATTAGCTTTTGGTGTGCACATACTATTAGATCTTCCTCATCTGTTTCTCTTGTTATTCCTGCTGTTCATTTCCTCCTGTGCTGCTCCTCGACTCTGGAACTCTCTTTCACAATGTGTTTGTGAAAGTGATTATTTAAAACTCATCTTTTTAACCCTTGTGTGCAGTTCATATATATATATATATATATTTTTTGTTACTCAGCCAGTGTTTGTGGGTCTGATGGACAATAAAAAAACCTCAACAGATGTTTACTTCATCCAGATTACAAGCAATATAAACAGCATATATGGTGAAAATTGGCCCTTTACCTTTGTTAGATCACATTTATGAATTAAAGTGCTACAACATTGTGAAGAAACGGCAGGTCCAGAAACATAAAAACACAGACAGACTCTCTCTCTCTCTCTCTCTCTCTCTCACACACACACACACACACGCACACACACACACACACACACACACACACACACACACACACACACACACACACACACATATATACAGTATTTTTATCCATCAATCAGCAGGCCCAGACAATAGGAGGACAGAGTGATTTTTCCACAGACCCGAGCAACATACAAGGGTTAAATTATCTTTTCCTGATTAATTTTATTTTGTGGATTATTTTAATGTTGAATGGATGTTGCTTTGATTGTATTACTGCCTTTTTTTTATGATTGTCATTCATTTGTAAGTTGTTCTTGAATGTTTTGAATGACACCTCTAAATAAAATGCATTATTATTATTATTATTATTATTATTATTATTATTATTATTACTGTTATTATTGTTGTCACCACATTGATTCTTACTATTCATCAGCTGATGTTTGCTCTGTTTCTGTAGGTGGTGTGATTCTGGAGAGTCCTATTCATCCTTTGACCGAAGGAGAGAATCTGACTCTACACTGTTTATTTCAATATTCAACCCCAACAATCCTCAGAGCTGATTTCTATAAAGATGGGACACTCATCCAGAGTCAAACTACAGAGATGATCATCTCTACTGTCTCAAAGTCACATGAGGGTTTCTACTCCTGCAAACACAGGGAGAGAGTAGAGTCACCCGAGAGCTGGATCTCAGTCACAGGTGAGAGTAGGAACTGTGAACACTGTTGAAATATTTCTGTGTAAAATACAGCACTAATATGACTGTACAATGTATTGATCTCAGCTTCCTCCAGAACATCAGGATCTGATGATCTCAATCCTGTGATAGTTGGAGTGACTGCTGGACTCACATTTTTGATCATTGTCGTCTTGGTCATGCTGTGGTGCTACAGAAACAACAAAGGTTAATCTTCTGCCATATTAAAATTCAGTTACACATTTCCTAAACCTATGACCTGTCATCCTTCAACAGCTGGTCCTAAATGTAGCCGGTCTCTGCAACTGATAAAACCTGTGTGTTGACTGATTTTAAAGGGTTTTAGGATAGTTTTTTGCTGAACAGGTACTACTCCAAATTATAGACTACTACAAATTAGCAAATTTAGGCTTAAAGTTGATCTTTTATGCCCCTTTTCACAAGATCTAAAATAGGTCTCTGATGTCCCCAGATGTTGTTTTAGCTAAAAATATGGCACAGATCATTTTTATAGCTTGCTGAAATTGACACTTTTAGGGTATGATCCAAAACTCGCTATTTTTATGTTTGTCCCTTTAAATGCAAATGAGCTAGTGCTAGTTTGTTTGTTGATACTTTATTGATCCTTTACAGGAAATTATATTGTCACGGCAGTTTAACACTCAGACACCACATTTGACAGAACAAATTACTTCCAACCAATCTACAGTTAAACAACAACAACCAAAAATAAATAAATAATACCTACAGTCAGGTCCATAAATATTGGGACATCAACACAATTCTAATCTTTTTGGCTCTATACACCACCACAATGGATTTGAAATGAAACGAACAAGATGTGCTTTAACTGCAGACTTTCAGCTTTAATTTTAGGGTATTTACATCCAAATCAGGTGAACGGTGTAGGAATTACAACAGTTTGTATATGTACATCCCACTTTTTAAGGGACCAAAAGTAATGGGACAGATTAACAATCATAAATCAAACTTTCATTTTTTAATACTTGGTTGCAAATCCTTTGGATCTGGAGATCAATTAGACATCAGCGTACGCTGGGTTTCATCCCTGGTGATGCTCTGCCAGGCCTCTACTGCAACTGTCTTCAGTTCCTGCTTGTTCTTGGGGCATTTTCCCTTCAGTTTTGTCTTGAGCAAGTGAAATGCATGCTCAATCGGATTTAGGTCAGGTGATTGACTTGGCCATTGCATAACATTCCACTTCTTTCCCTTAAAAATCTCGTTGGTTGCTTTCCAAACACCAAACTACCCGGAAGACCATGGAAAACAACTGTGGTGGATGATCGAAGAATTCTTTCCCTGGTGAAGAAACCCTTCACAACAGTTGGCCAGATCAAGAACACTCTCCAAGAGGTAGGTGTATGTGTGTGTCAAAGTCAACAATCAAGAGAAGACTTCACCATGTGAATACAGAGGGTTCACCACAAGATGTAAACCATTGGTGCGTCTCTAAAACAGGAAGGCCAGATTTGAGTTTGCCAAACAACATCTAAATAAGCCTTCACAGTTCTGGAACAACATCCTATGGACAGATGAGACAAAGATCAACTTGTACCAGAGTGATGGGAAGAGAAGAGCATGGAGAAGGAAAGGAACTGCTCATGATCACCTCATCAGTGGAGCATGGTGGTGGTAGTGTCATGGCGTGGGCATGTATGGCGGTCAATGGAACTGGTTATCTTGTGTTTATTGATGATGTGGCTGCTGACAAAAGCATTAGGATGAATTCTGAAGTGTTTCGGGCAATATTATCTGCTCATATTCAGCCAAATGCTTCAGAAATCATTGGTCAGCGCTTCACAGTGCAGATGGACAATGACCCGAAGCATACTGCGAAAGCAACCAAAGATATTTTTAAGGGAAAGAAGTGGAATGTTATGCAATGGCCAAGTCAATCACCTGACCTAAATCCGATTGAGCATGCATTTCACTTGCTGAAGACAAAACTGAAGGGAAAATGCCCCAAGAACAAGCAGGAACTGAAAACAGTTGCATTAGAGGCCTGGCAGAGCATCACCAGGGATGAAACCCAGCGTACGCTGATGTCTAATTGATCTCCAGACTTAAGGCTGTAATTGACTGCAAAGGATTTGCAACCAAGTATTAAAAAATGAAAGTTTGATTTATGATTGTTAATCTGTCCCATTTCTTTTGGTCCCTTAAAAAGTGGGATGTACATATACAAACTGTTGTAATTCCTACACCGTTCACCTGATTTGGATGTAAATACCCTAAAATTAAAGCTGAAAGTCTGCAGTTAAAGCACATCTTGTTCCTTTCATTTCAAATCCATTGTGGTGGTGTATAGAGCCAAAAAGATTAGAATTGTGTCGATGTCCCAATATTTATGGACCTGACTGTATATAGAATATTCAGTAACAGATGCATATTCAGTACAGAATATTCAATAACAGAAGTAAAAATAGAATATTCAGTTACGTGAATATTCATAACACATTAAACCTTCTTATGGCTGCTGGTACAAAGGACTTCCTGGTACGTTCAGACTTGCACTTTTGTGCAATCAACCTATGGCTGAAGGTACTCTTTTTGATCAACCCCAGCACATGGATTTGATGTGAGGAATTGTCCATGATTGATTTTAGCTTAAATAGCATTCTTTTCTCAGCCACGTGCTCGATCACATCAAATTCAGTCCCCACAACCAAGCCTGCTTTCTTAATCAATTTGTTAACTCGATTTAGATCTCCCATACGAGCACCCTCTCCCCAGCACACCACAGCAAAGAACAGAGCACTTGCCACTACTGTCTGATAGACGTTGCACAATAGAGGACGGCAGATGTTAAATGACCTCAGCCTTCTTAGAAAATAAAGTCGGCTTTGACCCTTTTTATACACTGTCTCCATGTGGCTCTTCCAGTCCAGCTTATCATCTAGCTGTACACCGAGATATCTGTGACTGGAGACCAACTCCACTTCACTGCCCTGGATTGTGATTGGGATTATCGGTGTCTTCTTCCTCTTCTTCCTCTAAAATCCATAACCATTTCCTTTGTTTTTGAGATGTTAAGTTGGAGATAGTTGTGGTTGCTCCAACCCACAAACTCTGTAATAGTTCTCCTCTACTCCTCCTCTTCACCTCCTTTAATTAAGCCAACAACAACCATATCGTCCGAGAATTTCTGGAGGAAGAAACTGCTACTATTGTGCTGAAAGTCTGCTGTATAGATAGTAAACAGTAATGGGGCCAGCACGGTTCCTTGCAGCACCCCCGTATTACTCAGAATAATATTAGAGACACTATTCTGCAGACGCACGTACTGTGGTCTACTGGATAAATAGTTCATACACCACTGGACTAGTGATGAATCCAGCTGCATCCTCCTCATCTTCTCACACAGCAGCTGGATCGTGTTGAAGGCGCTTGAGAAGTCAAAAAAAGTGAACCTCACAGATGCATCAGGAATGTCCAGATGTGCATAGGCTCTTTGTAGCATGTAAATAAGGGCATCATCCACACCCATGTTGGACTGATATGCAAACTGCATATTGTTATGGTTAGATGGATATCTCTTCTTTGGAATTGGGATCAAACAATATGTTTTCCACAATTTCGGGACCTTTTGTAGATGCAGGCTTAGGTTAAACAGGTATGTAAAAATACCACTCAACTGGGTAGAGCATGTCCTCAACCGTCTCGGCCCAATATCATCAGGCCTCACTGCTTTCCCTGGCTTCAGACGGTCCAATTCACCCTTGACCTGAGACTGATGTAGCACCATCGGTGGGGTTACAGTTAGAGAAGAGATGGGGGAGAGAAAGGTCATTTGGGAGGTGATGTCACCAATAGGAGAATGGGGAGATGATGTCATAGATGGAATGAGTGAGGGAAGTGAAACAACACCAGGCAGCAGCAGACCAGGTGTGGCAGGCTGATGTGGCATTGGGTTATCAAATCTATTAAAGAATCTGTTCAGATCGTCAGCCAGGTTCTGGTCACCATCAAGTAGCGAACCCCCCTTCTGCTTCATACCTGTGATCTTCCTCATGCCAGCCCAGACCTGCTTCACTCCATCCTGCTGCAATTGTTGTTCTAATTTGCACCTGTATGCTTCTTTCCCCTCCTTAATCTTCACCCTCAGTACTCTTTGGATTTCTTTGACCTTTTCCCTATCACCCTCTCTTGAAAGCATTTTTCTTTTCATTTAACAGTACCTTCAGAGTGCTAGTTACCCATGGTTTATTATTAGGAAAACAGAGAATTTCTCTGGCGGGCATGATGTCATCATTACATAATTTAATATAATGGGTGATGCATTCTGTTAATCCATCAATGTCATCCCCATAATCCTCACAGAAAACATCTCAGCATGTTGTTTCAAAACAGCACATTAGGGCTTCTCTCTCCGGAGACCAGTATTTTAATGTTCTGTTAATGACAGGCTGCCTCTTAACAACTGGCGTGTAAGAGGGAGAAAGATGTACCATATCCTGGTCAGATCAACCAAGAGGGGCCAGTGCAAAACATTTATATGCATTTTTCACATTAGCATACAAGAGGTCCAAGATCTTATCTCCCGTGTTGTACAATCAACAAACTGCTTAAATTTAGGCAGGTACTTCGCCTGGAATCGCGCGACAACAGAATGCACTGTGCCACAAGCCACTTCCTCATTGGCAGATGGAGGGATATAAACAACAACGGTGATCACCACAGTGAATAAGGTCTTATACTAACTGCCAATAGTTCAATGTCCTTATTACATATCTGATCTTTTATAGTAGCATGATTGGGATTACACCACTTGTTATTGATGAGCAAAATAAGCCCCCCTCCTTTATGCTTACCGCTCGATTCGGCGTTCCTATCCGCTCGTATTGTCCTGAAGCCGGTAAAGCTGGTCAAGAGATCAGGGATATTGTCTGTCAGCCACGACTCAGTCAGACATATAAGACTGCTTTCCCAGTACATTTTCTGGCTCCTGACAAGTGTCTCTAGTTTTTTGAGTTTATTTGTCAAACAGCAAACATTTCCCATGGTGATAGATGGTAGGGCTGGTTTAAAGGTTTCTTTCCAAGCTCTTTCTCTACTCTTCTTATTTCTCTTTCATCCCAGCTCTAATTCCATGGTGTCTCCCCCTAATATATCCTTCGTAATATCATGTTTAATCCCGAATTTTGAACCTTGTACCAGGTCTAGTAGTTCTTGCCGGGTGTATAGAAAAGCAGGTGCCTCTCAGCTAATGTTATAGTCCTTTGCCCGCATAAACTTTTCCGATATGAAGTCCATAAAACAAACTATTTATTAATCTATCCACTAAAATTTAAAACACTTAAAAGCACCTTTAAAAACACTTAAAAACACAATACTACACACAGCTGCACGCTACAGGCTGCCAACTCATCGGCGCCATGTATGGCTTCTGAAGCTCCCGCCTCCCTTTTCAGAAAAGGGTGGAGTTTTAATATCATATTCTGATGATTTATGCTACCATGTCAGATTTTACTACCTCCCATTGAAACAGTAGGCAACAATGTGACAACAATTAACTCCTACACCTACAGTACCCTTACAGTACTGCAAATATAGTAAATATGTATTGTTTAGCATGAAAAATGCAATATTGATGTGCACACACGTGCAGTAAGCCCTGGTTGGACATTGCAAATAACCACTATGAATACAAGCCTGTTCTTCTTTACAGAAAAAAAAAAAATAATAATACTGTACTGTACTGTGCATAATAAATGTGTTTTTATGAATCACATGGACAGGGAGCATGGAGAAATAAAAAAAATATTGACAAAGCTGGACTCATGGTGCCTTCCCGTGCTATAGCACACTTTATAAGTCACACTTGTGATTATGAGCTCAACAGATTCAAATTCACATTGCTTTCATATGCATTTTTTAACAACTAAATTCCTATTTATGATCATTCTGGTAGCACTTGAAGGCAGCATCAGTGAAATCGGCCAGAGACAATGGTAGCGTTACCTTTAGCACCCCAACAAAAGACACTTGAAATGCCGCTTTGGTGCTAATATTGTATCTCCATCAGATACAGCAAGAAAACAGTAATGTGGACTGCTTCTTCTCCTTGAGGCTTTCTGGCAGTGTAGATGCTACTAGACATATTACTGCCCTCCTAAGGTCAAAGTTTGAACTATATTCTTATATACAGTCCTGTATAATACAAGGAACTGAAATGCCTCAGAGATCAGTCTATGCTTGTCACTATGACCAAACACAGAAGTAACAGAAACCACTTCAACTCCAATTCCTGCCAATTTATCAAATGTATTTTTCTTTCTACATTAAATTTTCTGCACAGCTAAAACCCTTCTGTTTCTACTGTTTGGTTTTATAGAAAAATAGTTTCTACCCTTAATTTCCTTTTGCCACCCTGTTTGCCATTCTTTTATTAACCCTTATGGCGTTATTGGGGACGTTTTCGTCCACTAGGGGTTAAAGTTGAGTCTTATTTTGGCCACAACTTTCTCTGTGTTTCAGCAAATGGAATTATTTTTGGTGACAAATCTTATTTAGAAATTTTTCAAAAAAAAAAAACAAAAAACAATTGTGGGCAAACAACACTGTGGGCAAATTCACTACCCTTTCATTATGTTCGTGTATGGAAACATCCACTAAATTAAACTGCTGTAAAAATCAGATATTTTTTTTTTAAATATTCATTTGCATAGATCTATTAATCAACCTCCTGATCAAAACTTTAATGACCAATTCATAAATTATGTCACTGATTTGGGGGAAAAAACACACACAAAATAACATATTTTCAATATAAAAAGTGATTGTGGACTGGATATTCTTTTTTACCCTTTATGACAGTCTCGGGCATGTCAAAGATTAGTAACAACATTGGCGTGATGCATTGTTAGTTTTTGTGCAGCATTAGATTTTATTTTTTTCTTCCTCATTTATTGTTCGTGGCTGTTTTTGCCCCATTGACTTCCATTACAACGGTATTTTTTGATTGCAAAGCCATGACAACATATAATCATGCATTCTTGATTGTTTGTGGTTTTCCCTTTAGGAAGAGGTAAAATTAGTTATTTTTTACAGTTTATCACTAGGGATGGGTACCGAAACCCGGTATTAAAATGGCCCCGGGGCTAAATTATGAAAGACCATAGTATCAGTAAGATCTGACGGTATTGGTTCTGCTTTCGGTACTGGAGGGGAAAAAATTGTATATACTATGTATTTTTGTAATATGTACTATGCTTAATAATGTTATCGTGCACATTGTATCTCACCAAACATTTCTAATGTGCGATCATATTAAGACGTTTGTCTGTGAGATCTGCAAGATCTCTCATGCGCGCGGGGAGGCAGTCTGTCAGTCACAAATACACACACACAACAAGAACGAGCGCGGCGCACACACACACATAAAGGGCCGTTCACATATCGCGTCTTTTGCACATTCAAGTTCGTTATTTCAAATCTAGGCACGCGGTATGCGCGCTCATAATGGAAGCGGTGCGGTTGCGACGAGCACGCGGTGCGACAAGCTCGTTTTTTCCAGGCGCGTTGGCACCGCATCGAGTTAAAAACATCTCAACTTTTCAGAATGCCGGCAAGCACACCGCAGGTCATGTAACTTCATCACCTTTTCCTTAACAACATTGAAAGCTCAGCCAAGAAGAAGGAACAGTTGATAGCTGTTTGTAGATTTTTAATTAATTTAGTAGCAGCGCTACTGCCAGCAGTTTTTAGTGCTGCAAATCCATTTATCCATTGCTGAAATTTCCGTGTCTTCATGAAGAGAGCAGGTCATGGTTGCTTAGCAATGGCAGACTCTTCAGGAGCACAAGTACCCAAAGGCTTTGGGGAAAAAAAAATCAGAAAGCGGCGTGCGATATGTGAACGCCCCCTTACAGTACGAAAACTCCTGCTTAATACAAAGAGTGATGTAGTAATACCGGTAAAATCTTAACGATACCCATCCCTATTTATCACTAGGTGGGACCATTAACTGTTTAGATAGGCCTGTGCAAAAAATGGCTTAGTTTTTGGCTTGTATAAGGAGTCATATGGAGATAACAGCAAATTATAGTGTGTGTGTGTGTATGTGTGTGTGTGTGTGTGTGTGTGTGTGTGTGTGAGAGAGAGAGAGAGAGAGAGAGAGAGAGAGAGAGAGTGAGAGAGACCTTTGTGCACTTACCTTGATGTATCGGAAAAAATCCAAATATGCACCTCATGCTCTCAGAACTACATGGAGTAAACATTAAAAAAAGAAGTGTGTTTATGCACCTGCTGCCTTTTGATTGTGAAAAGTACGGATGGTCTATGTGTGAAATGCTTGTCTTTTCTTGATGGTAAAGCCAGTTTAAACCCTTAAAATCCTGTAAAAAAAAAATCTACTTTGCATCAGATTTATTAAAATAATATATTATGAACCAAAATGCAATACCAACTTCAAATAAGCTGCAGCTCGCTGGAGGGGTCAAGCTGCATAATCATTTCTAAAACTTAGTGACAAGCCCTTTCTCGTGTCGCTTGCTGCTCTTCTCACCATCAAATGACCAGCAGGATGGAATGCAAGCGTTTAAATCCACGTACCTTGGTTTTGTTTAGTCTATACTTGTCACCACCATCAAAAGGCAGCAGGTGCATAAATACACTTTTGTTTACTCCATGTAGTTCTGAGAGCTGAGGTGTACATTTTGATTTTCTCAAATACATCAAGGTAAGTGTGCAAAGGTCTCTCTCACATACTCTCTCTCTCACACACACACACACCATATAATATGCTGTTATACTCCATATAGCTCCATATACGAGTCAGAAACTAAGCTTTTTTTTGCGCAGGTATATCTAAAGGGTTAATGGTCCCACCTAGTGATCAACTGTAAAAATAACAAATTTTATCTCTTCCCAACAGGGAAAACCACCAACCATTAAGAATGCATGATTTTATGGTGTCATGGCTTTGCAATAAAAAATGTTTTTGTTATAATTGAAGTCAATGGGGCAAAAACAGTCACGAACAAAAAATGAGGGAGAAAAAATGTAAATATAATGCTGCACAAAAACTAAAAATGCATCAAAGCCAATGTTGTCACTAATCTTTGACATGCCCAAGACTGTGATAAAAAGTAAAAAAAATAATAATAATAATAATAATAAACCCAACCACAATTACTTTAATATTGAGAATAACCACCCCAAATCAGTGACATCATTTATGAACTTGGCAATTAAAATCTTTTACAGCAGTTTAATTGAGTAGATGTTTTAATCCAGAACATAAGGCTAGTGAATTTGAACAATACACAAGGGTTAAGATATATATGTATGACTTTTGTATAATACATCACAAAAGGAGATTATAGTAATTTTTTGAGCCCCTTATTTCCTCAAAATCTTTTTATGTTTGTCTAGGTGGAAGATCTCAGTCTCCCTCTCATGTCAGTCAACAGAAGAACAGCAGGCAGACATCAGAGCAGAACCAGAGTGAAGCAGTATATACAGCACTTACGTCTGGTCAGTCTTTACTCATTAAACATAAATATTTTACCATAATTTTTTACAAGCTGAGATTCTTAAATAATTTTCCCCTCTTCCAAAGTGTAATATATTTGTGTAACTGACATTTTTTTTTTTTTTTTTTTTTTTGATGTAATTCAGTTTCATTTAATTATCAATAATGCATAACAAAATATTAAATGTAATTTAAAATGTTAATAGCACCTCACATATTTAGCTGAGTTTAACAGTGTCAACATAAAAGCAATATTTTTTTATGTGGGCTTAAATTCATAAGATGCATTGATTTATTACAGGAACTGCTCATATTTATGACACTCTTGATGCCACGATTAATAAAGATAAAAGCACAGGTAACTAATGATGTTACAGAAGGTAATGTTGTCATGTTGATCATTTAATAAGGCAGTAGTTATTTTCTAAATAAATCCATCTTACATTTCACTGGGATATTTGCAGATAAAATTCAGTTAAAACAAATTTCTTCTCTGTTATTCATTGTAGACGGTGTAAGTGGACCTACTGTAAGAAAAAAATATCAGGACATTGAAGATCTCGATGAAGATAGTTATTGCAACACAGCAAAGACAAAGTACATGTAGAAGCTTGGGTTCAACAGCATGGACCACGAACATCCTAAGCTCAAACCTTTTATACAGTTATAGTTTACTGCCCTTAATGTAAATTAAGTTGCTCCTGTTGTAACAGCTGTGCTCTGTATTTTAATGAAGTTACAACTCCTAATTGTCTGAGATTCTCTGTGTCCCACACCCGCTCCCATTATACAACTGGTCACTATTTGCTGCAGGATGTGATCATACCAAATGATCAAAAAAAACTTACATTTTTTATATAATAAACCATTTTGGGAAATGAGCAGGATAAAACATCTATTGAGGAGTGGAATCTTGGTCGGCGCAGACCAGTTTCTTCCAGTCCCTTTACAGCATCTCACTCACTCCCGTTGCACAGATTACATATCCCTTCAGGTGCCCAGTGGCAGTGAAGCCCTGCCTTAGGTTGTCCTCCTATGACCGCTTGGAGAATCTTACCAGTCACTGGGTCATCACCTCATGCACAATGGTTATCACTCCATCCAATTAGGCAAAATAATCATAGTTTCTTATTTAAATTTGGCAAAAATAAATGCACACATTTTCTTGGGTTTTGGAAAGGAGCAATTGAGAACCATAGAAGCAAATGGGATTATCTAAATGTACTAAACATTATGAGAGCTCAAACATAGCCAAAAGTCAAAGGTGCAAAAACATCAACATTGTGTGTGTGTGTGTGTGTGTGTGTGTGTGTGTGCACTTGTTTACACGTGTTGTTTTCTTTATCTGCATTCTGAGAATATGCATGTCTATCTTTGAATTAACAGCCTATCTACTATGATCTTTTACTACTGAAAAGTGTTTTTATGGTTGAAACCAGCAGAGGCAGCAGCACATCATTTGACCGTTGATTGAGACCAGTTTTCCTTTTTTGAAAGTGAAAGTGAAGTGACATTCAGCCAAGTATGGTCACCCATACTCAAAATTTGTGTTCGATGCCTTGCTCAAGGGCACCTAAGTCATGGTATTGAAGGTGGAGAGAGAACTGTACATGCACTCCCCCCACCCACAATTCCTGCCGGCCCGGGACTCAAACTCACAACCTTTCGATTGGGAGTCTGAATCTCTAACCATTAGGCCACGACTTCCCCTTTGTGTGTCTTCTTGATTTTAATGTATTTGTAACATAGTCATGAACAACCTGGTAGTACCTGGCAATTTTAAAATTATGACTTCCAGGTCTGGAAGAGTTGTCTTATTATAAAAACAAAAGAAAAAAAAAACTGTATTCAGCGATCACTAATGTTTGGAGATAATCATGGTAAACCATGGAAATGTAATGGTCAAAAAGAATTTTGTTGTAACTTGCTTGTTTGTCTTAGACTATTTATGTTTTCAGAAGACAATTATAAACTTTATTATTGTAAATTAGCTGAAATTTTAAATATTCTTATCTTCAATTAGATAATTAATAATGAATATTCTGAATATTCTTAATTAAATATAATTATTTGGAAATGTATTGTTGAGGAAAATATGCATTCGTCCTATTACATGTTTGCCTTTTTCTTTATATATGATACCTTTATATTGTAACTGCATATATTGTTATCTTTTTATTAGTAAAGTTGTTTGTTAAAAATTACATTGTTATTATAATCGTTTATATTTGTTAAGTGGTTTATTAAGAAATTCAATTCAAGTTTATTTGTATAGCACTTTTTACAATACGAATCGTTACAAAGCAACTTGACAGAAAATTATGTTTCTACAATATTTAGTAGTAGCTTATGGTGGTGACTGTCCGTTTGTGCATGTTTGACAGGATTTTTAGAAAAAATGAATACAAGACGTAGTTAGCTAGACGATGAACATTATTAATATTATTAATTAATAATTATTATATGATTCAGTCACACTTGTAGCAATATTTGTTAGTTCTGTTTGTTGATTCAGGGTTAGCATCATCTGAGGTCCTCTCAGGGTCAGCATCATCTCTTCTCAGGTGTTCTGGGCCCAGACTGGAGCTCGTGTAAATCCTAGTTACATCCCGTGGCAAAACATAGAAACAAAATAGAGACATCATTAGCATAGCTGCTGATCCAACAAACTAAAATTAGTTTAACCCAAGCTAATGAATAAAAATGCACATTTGATCAGATGCAACTACACTCACAATTTAAGAGATACATTATTTGAATGCTTGGCGAAAGAGATGCGTTTTTAATCTAGATTTAAACAGAGAGTGTGTCTGAACCCCGAACATTATCAGGAAGGCTATTCCAGGGTTTGGGAGCCAAATGTGAAAAAGCTCTACCTCCTTTAGTGGACTTTGCTATCCTAGGAACTACCAAAAGTCCAGCGTTTTGTGACCTTAGGGTGCGTGATGGGTTGTAGCGTGGTAGAAGGCTAGTTAGGTACGCAGGAGCTAAACCATTTAGGGCCTTATAGGTAAGTAATGATAATTTGTAACTGATACGGAACTTAATAGGTAGCCAGTGCAGAGACAGAAAAATTGGGGTAATATGATCATATTTTCTTGACCTGGTAAGGACAAGAAAAAGCTGCTGCATTTTGGACTACCTGTAGCTTGTTTATTGACAAAGCAGGACAACCACCTAGAAGTGCATTACAATAGTCCAGTCTAGAGGTCATGAATGCATGAACTAGCTTTTCTGCATCAGAAACAGATAATATGTTTCGTAGCTTGGCAATGTTTCTAAGATGGATGCAGTTTTTTTTTTAACATTGGAAATATGATTTTCAAAAGACAAATTGCTGTCTAATATGACACCCAGATTTCTGACTGTAGAGAAAGTAACAGTACATCCGTCTAGTTGCAAATTGTAATCTACAAGATTCTGTGTAGTGTTTTTTGGTACAATAATTAATATCTCTGTCAAATCCGAATTTAATTGGAGAATTTTTTTTTGTCATCCAATGTTTTACATTTTTAACACACTCTGTTAGCCTAGATAATTGAGAAGTTTCATCTGGTCTCGTTGAGATATATAGCTGAGTATCATCAGCATAACAGTGGAAGCTAATTCCGTATTTTCTAATAATATTACCAAGGGGCAATATGTATATTGAAAATAGAAGGGGACCTAGGACGGATCCTTGTGGCACTCCATATTTTACTGATGATAAATGAGATGACACCCCATTTAAGTAAACAAAATGGTAGCGATCGGACAGGTAGGATCTAAACCATCTTAGAGCCTGCCCTTGAATACCTGTATAGTTTTGTAATCTATCTATGAGTATGTCATGATCTATGGTGTCGAACGCAGCACTAAGATCAAGTAAGACTAGAAATGAGATGCAGCCTTGATCTGACGCAAGGAGCAGGTCATTTGTAATTTTAACTAGTGCAGTTTCTGTGCTATGGTGGGGCCTGAAACCTGACTGAAATTCTTCATACAGATCATTTTATGCAGGAAGGTGCTCAGTTGAGCAGACACAACTTTTTCTAAAATTTTTGACATAAATGGAAAATTTGAAATAGGCCTATAATTTGCCAGTACCCTAGGATCTAGTTTTGGTTTCTTAATAAGAGGCTTGATAACCGCCAGCTTGAATGGTTTTGGGACGTGACCTAAAGATAACGACGAGTTAATGATATTGAGAAGCGGTTCTTCGGCTTCAGGTAACAACTCTTTCAGTAATTTAGTGGGTACAGGATCTAATAAACATGTTGTTGGTTTAGGTACAGTGCTAAGTTTATTTAGCTCTTCTTGTCCTATGGTTGTAAAGCACTGCAGTTTATCTTTGGGTGCGATGGATGAAACTAAAGTGTTAGACGCTGTAGAATCTACATTCGCTATTGTATTTCTAATGTTATCTATTTTATCAGTGAATAAATTCATAAAGTCATTACTATTTAACGTTGGTGGAATATTTGAATCAGGTGGCGTCTGGTAATTTGTTAATTTAGCCACTGTGCTAAATAAAAACCTTGGATTGTTTTGGTTATTTTCTATGAATTTGTGTATATGCTCTGCCCTAGCAGTTTTTAGAGCCTGTCTATAGCTGGACATACTGTTTTTCCATGCAATTCTAAAAACTTCCAAGTTAGTTTTTCTCCATTTGCGTTCAAGATTATGAGTTTCTTTCTTGAGAGAGTGAGTATTACTGTTATACCATGGCACAGTACGTTTTTCTCTAACCTTTTTCAATTTGATGGGGGCAACAGTTTCTAATGTATTTGGGAAAATAGTGCCCATGTTGTCAGTCATTTCGTCTAATTCATGTGTATTTTTGGGTACATACAGCAGTTGAGATAGATCAGGCAGGTTATTTACCAATCTTTCTTTGGTGGCTGGAACAAAAGTTCTGCCCAGACGGTAACGCTGAGACATATAGTTAATATCAGTTATACGCAGCATGCACGATACAAGAAAATGGTCTGTAATATCTTCACTTTGAGATACAATATCTATAGCAGTAAGATCGATTCCATGAGATATAATTAAATCTAGTGTATGATTAAACGATGAGTGGGCCTGGTGACATTTTGCTTGACTCCAAAAGAGTTTATTAGGTCAGTAAACGCAAGTCCTAATGTATCATTTGCATTATCAACGTGAATATTAAAATCTCCCATGATTAGCGCTTTATCAACTGAAACTAGAAGGTCTGAGAGGAAATCTGCAAATTCTTTTAGGAATTCTGTATATGGCCTTGGGGGTCTATACACAGTAGCCAGAGCAAGAGATACATTAGATTTCTTTTGCATGTCTGACAGTGTAACATTTAGCAGAAGTATTTCAAAAGAGTTAAACCTATATCCTGTTTTCTAGGTAACATTGAGAATATCACTATATATTGTTGCAACACCTCCGCCACGACCAGTCTGACGGGGCTCATGCTTATAACAGTAGTTTGGTGGAGGGACTCATTTAGACCAAAATAATCATTTGGTTTGAGTACATCAAAACTATTATCTGTGATCATTTCATTTACAATAACTGCTTTGGGTGTGAGTGATCTAATATTTATGAGCCCAAAATTTAAAAATAGTTTTTGTTCATTTACTTTACATTTTTCTGGTTTTTGCGATAAGATTTTTTCTAGATCCTACATTATATTTATATTTTGACCTCACTATTCGGGGAACACACACAGTCTTAATAGTTTTTACAGTGCAAGTACTTTTATCATTTAAGCGGGTAGAATAAAACTAATCATAATGGTTTTTTGAGAATTGACTTACTAGTCACATGGAGCGAAGTGTCCTAGAGATGTTGTCAGAAAGCAGCTCCGCTCCGATTTTGCTGGGGTGTAATCCATCAGCGCGAAACAGCCTAGGACGCTCCCAGAAAAGATTCCAGTTATTAACAAATAGCAGTTTCTGTTCTTTACATCATGACAACAACCATTCATTTAAAGCAAAAAGTCTACAGAACCTTTCATGTACTCGTCGATACGTGTGCAGTGGTCCTGACACGATGATCGTCGCCGTGGGCGTCGTGCTACGAACCGTCTCGATCAGGCTGCTGAAGTCCCTCTTCAGCGTCTCCGTCTGCCGCAGCGTGGAGTCGTTAACCCCGGCGTGAAGCATGACCGCTCTGGGGCTCTTGTCGGCCTTCAGGATCGCGGGTATCTGCGCAGAAACATCGAGAACATGAGCACCAGGCAAACAATGAGTGTGCACTTTACCCTTGGCTAAAGTAGCACGGACATGTCGGACGATGGAATCTCCGATGATCACAGCGTCGCGTCCTGTCTCGCGGAGGGGAGCGAAGCGGTTCCGGATGGCGATCTCGAAGGCAGGAGGGGGAGAAGTCGTCGCCCGGGGCCCGGGGCCCGGCTCGCGTCCTCCGCTGTGGATGCACCCAGGGTCCGTGGTGTCCCGGCGTCGAAGTGAAGGACATCTGGGAAGATCGCGTCCTGGGTGCACCGGGCCTGTGCAGAGAAACAAACGGAGTAGACATGGTTGGACTATTAACAGCACGATGTATACTTACCCCGGACTTGTGAGCGTCAGCCTGGGATGATTCCAGCGCGGCTCTCCGCTCTCTCAGCTGGGCCTGCCTCTCCTCCAGGTCGCGAATCTGCTTCCCCACGGCCTCGAGCTCGAACTGCACAGAGTGGAGACATTCATCCGCCATTAAAGTAAGTAACAGTGAGTACAGCAGTGGTAATGTGTGTGAATAGAGTATTAGCAATATAAGCGCAGTTAGCAGCAACCATGCCGATCGTTAATGCGCATCTCGTCAGTAAAGATGGTTTTCTAATCAGCGGTTAATTCCCTCAGGTGCGTGATTTCACATAGAGCAGCTGTTACTACACAGAGCCGTTGTTAACTGAGAAGATGCGCCAATAAACGCTGAAAATTAACGTGATTTGCGCATCTTCTCTATTAACAACGGCTCTGTGTATTAACAGCTACTCTATGTGAAATCACGCACCTGATGGAATTAACCGCTGATTAGAAAACCGGCTTTACTGACGAGATGCGCATAACGATCGGGCCGATCGTGATCGGAGCACCCCTAGTTATATTATAATTGTTTAAAAGCATTAATTTAGCTACTATTTGTAGCATATAGCAAAATTATAGCTAGAAATGAAACGTACAGTATTAGTAAGAGCTTTGCGAAAGAAAACTGAAGAAAAAGGATGTTACCGTAGAATGCTGTTTTGCAGACTCAGAGCAGGAGGCATCAAGGAAGAAAGTCCTGGAGAAGAAATATGGGAAAATTGAAGGCTTCTTATAGGGAGCTTCTTAGGGTATTTCCAGACCTCATGACATCACAAGACACTGAAATCCACCTGCTGTTTACAAGGGACTGAAGTGCAATGAGGAAACCAGATGTTGGTTCTGTGGAACAGCTTCTCCGGTGCCAGGGGCCTTGACATTGATGCCTCTGAACAACAAGCTTGCAAATTATATATAATTGTTTTTATTTCTGCTTTTATATTAGTATTTTGTTTGTAATGTAATTAACCTGTTAATTGTCACCCCGTCCCGTATACGGGACGCCTACATTGACTATACTATATTTCAAACAAATCTAATCTAATCTTGACAAACTATATATCGTTGGAAAGGTCTAAGACTCCCAAATATATATTTTACCAATATTTTTTGTTAAAAGTTATGTAGGAAAAGTAATATATTAATTTATGACAAGAGTGCACCCTCAAAAATCTACATTACAAAAGGAGCTTTGACCTTTGTTTAAAAAAAAGACTTCCTCGTTGCCTTTTTCTCTATCACATTTTAGAAATCATCAGAGGTTATATATCACTTGAAAACATACAATCTCAAAATTCATCCTTTAAAACCCATTTTAAAATCAGACATTGCATTACCATGTAAATGGCACATCAGAATCATGTTACAAAATGTTTTCAGTCATGAATTATAAAAATTTAGGTTTGTATCATGCACATTCAAGTCTATATTCAAAAACGTGAGTGACAGTTAACAGGTTTAACCTAAATACAATAAACTTATGCTTAACTATAACTAAGAAGCTCATCTGCCAAAAGACTCTGATTTCTAAACTTGAACAGAACAGACTACCAATAAATCTGTTTTGTAAGTATGAAAATGTGAATGCTTATGAGTAGGGGTGTAACGATTCACTCGTTTTCTCGATGCATCGATTACAAACCCTGTCGATTCATATGCATCGATCTTGAAACATGATTTTTGAATCGTGAATCGCCGATCTTATACAGTAATCGATTCAAAATGCTAAGAATCGAATGAATCGCGATTTCTATAACGATTCAATGCTTTCAAAATGTATACACATTAAATTACTACACAAACAAATTAATGGAGACCTTGAAGAGTGTTCGTGAATCGTGCCTCTAATCTGTCCTTCATGCGCTCCACTGTTTACCGCCTGAGACTGTCACAGGAGTGCGCTCGCGCTCCATTAGTCTCTGACGCAGCTGACGTGTGATCTATAGGACTCGTGGCCAGTAATGCTAACGTGAAGTAGTTTTACTTTTCTGTAGTTTGTCAATGGCTCTCTGCATCTTACCGGAGCCGTCGACAGCGTTATTTATTGCATGGATGGAGCAGAAATGTTTTTAAACAATGCGGATGAACCGAATATACGAAGGAAACTTTTAAAATTAACCACAGCATTAACAACGACCTTGAAATAAGAGTGTGAGATTTATCTGATAATCAGATGCATGAAATTAGCGTTTGTTTCATTAGCAAACAGACATCTGGCGCGTTTTCTCTCAGAATCATTCGCTGAATCGGAGAGGAAAAGTTAAATAGAGATGAAGACGTTTTCACACTGAAAGAGAAGCGATCTTGCTCTCATAGACGTGCCAGGCTATATCTGCAGCTAAACTGAATAAAAGCAGAAAGCAAACAATTTATGAATGATGCAGTGCTTATTGACATTTATTACAGTATAGAAACTATAAAGTATATTTTCTACCTTATTCTGTGCAGAAAAATTTAATAATTGCTAATTAAATGTAGCCTAGTATATAAAACAATCATAAAATTGCCATTAGGAAAAAATAACGGTTACAAATGATTGATTATTGTCCAGCAGTGTATGTGATTTAATACAGCTAATTAAAAGTAATTAAAAAAGAAGATAATTCCTTGTAAAAAAAAATAAAAATAAAAATAATTATTATTATTATTATTTCTGTCACTTCTGAAATTATGGCTATGCCTCTGGTGTGACAAAATGTTAGCTTATACATAATACTCCTTAAGCTCTTTTTTTTAAAAACTTGGCTTACAAAAATTTTTACGTATGCCATGTCGCATCATTAAACTAGCAATTAACAATGGACAAAAGTTTTTTTTTTGTTTTTTTTTTTTTACCTATGGTTCTCTAACCATAAATGCTACTGTAATTTGACCCCTGACTAAGCATTTAAAGAAATTAGTAGAAGCATTTAAATAATCCTGTGAATGCACTTAAAGAATGCAGAAGCGAATCGTTATGATCGAATCGAATCTAATTTAATTGTGAATTGAATCGAATTGAATCGTTCTAAATTTAAAAAATCGTTCTTGAATCGAATCGAAAACCTATGAATCGCAATCGAATCGAATCACTGCCTTGCCAAAGATTCACAGTCCTACTCATGATATATATAGGAAAGATTTGACTTGCTTCACCTAACCTGAGAATAAATTAAATAAGGTAGAAGGTGTAGAGCACTGTAAAAAATGGTGCCCTACGTGTTGCTGGCATATCAATGGCCAAGATCAATGACCAACTGCTCAACCTTGGTAATATGTTCTAGACACAAGAGTATAGTGTTTGATAGGTGACAAAGATCCTATAAAAAATTGAATAGACCCAGAAAGAGTTGAATGTGCACAAAAGTAGTAAGAATCTCTTAATTTGGAGGCAAATGCATACTGAGGTTTGAGAAGTCTTGGGGGGTCTTGATCAGTGGAAGTCCACAAATGTACAGAAGTATACAGGAGAGGGATCCTTTAATACCTGTATGTAAAAGTAGTTCTATATGAACAAGAACGTTGAAATAATGAGTTGATTTGGTTTCCATTTTGAGAACAGTAAGCCTGAAGTTTAAAAAAAACAAATATATTAGAATTTTATTATAAAATATCTTGTGTGGCGGGGATGAAAAAGGACACGATGCGAGGATGCAGGTAAGTTCCCTGAACGGTAGATTTTATCAAGGGTATGGCGGTGAAAGGGCGTTGGTGTGAGGCGGTTTGGTGCTTGGCTTTCGCTTCTATTGGTGCACTTGTGCGGTGTTGGTCCATGCTCTCCCGTGTGCACTGAGGCTGGTGGTCACACACTGCTTTTTGCAGAAACAATAGAACAAGGGCTTAGCCGAGTCTTGTGGAGACATCGCTCACCTCTGCATTCGTTTGCTGGTTTTTTGTAACTAGAGCTTGATGGGGCGCAGGTGTGGCCGCTCAGCCCTTGATGAGCAAGTGCAGGTGTGACGAGAGGTCTGGACATGTGTCCCACTACCCCCCAAGCATCATCCTGTGTTCCTGTGGAGAAGCGGGGAGATTGGGTGAGGGCGGGGATTGGACCCTGACAGACCTGCGAAAGCTGCCCATATCTGGGAGAGTCCGTCTGCGTTTGCGTTGGCCGTCCCCACTCGGTGTTGCACGGTGAAGCTGAAGTCCTGGATCATGGTACCCCAGGTACTTATCATTGGCGAGGGCCAGGTGACACTTCCTGCAGTTGGCAGACAGGCCAGCATGGCGTAGTTCCAACAGCACCCTCTGCAGCCGCTCCAGATGGTCCTCCCAAGTCTACAAGTGAATGACGACATCATCGAGGTAGGCCACCGCGTATGCTTGGTGCGGCCGTAGGAGGACGTCCATCAGTCGTTGGAAGGTGGCCGAGGCCCTGTGTAGGCCAAAGGGAAGGACCCGGTACTGCCAGTGACCGCTTTGGGTCGAGAAGGCTGTCTCCGGATTGGCCTGTTCTGTTAAGAGGACCTGCCAGTAGCCCTTGGTGAGGTTGAAGGTCAAGATGAACCAGGCCCTTCCCAAACGGTCCAACAATTCATTAACACAGGGCATTGGGTAGCAGTCAAACTCTGAGACTTCATTAAGGTGACAGAAGTTGTTACAGAAGTGGAATGTGGCTTTGGAACCATGACAATGGGGCTGAACCATGGGCTGCAGGATGGTACAATTACCCCTAACCACAGCATCTCGTGTTCCTCTTCCTTGATGGTGAGTCGCTGAGCTTCCGGGACACGGTAGGGTCACTGCCGGATGATTTGTCCCAGGTGGTGTGTGGATGTCATGCTCCAAGATGTGGGTCCGCCCAGGCTGGGGGGAGAACACATCAGTAAACTGACTGACCAGGTGTTTCAGCTCCAAATTCTGGGCGGCCGAGAGTTCCATATCAACAAACACGGGAGTCGAGTTGGTGTAGGCAGAGAGCTGAGGCCCGGTTCCGACCCAGCACTTAAGGAGATTGACATGGTAGAGCTAGTTTTTTTTTTTTTTCCCAGCTGCCAGAAATGGTAAGTAACGGGGCCAACCTTTTCGGTGATGGTGTACAGCCACTGCCAGGTGGCCAAGAATTTGCAGGCAGCTGTGGGGACCAGAACCAGTACATGGTCTCCTCGCTGGAACTCCCGTGATGAGGCCGCCCAGTTGTATTTGTAGGGCCCAACAGTGTTGTAAGCCGTCCCCCTCGTGCTGCTCCTTGGAAAACCCCCCGGCCCCAGTCACCTGCTGGTAGAGATCAAAGTAGATGTTAGGAGATGGAGGGCGTTCCTCACCATCCTTGGTCTGAGGCCAGCAACATGAAACACCGTTGGGACTTCTTGATAGAGTTCCGGGTTGGGCGGTTCCCAGTGTGCTGGAAGGCTGAGTGATGGCGGCGAGTAAGCGGTCAAACCCCGGCCAGTCCCTACCGAGGAGGTCGGGTACTACTGGCAGATCCTTGATGAGCCAGATGTCTATAGGCACACAGGTGATGGGCAGATTTGTTTTGGCTTTGACCCATGGCGGTAGGACCGACATTTTGACCAGGCTGACCTACACTTGTAGTCACTATGTGCTTTCAGATCTCTACTATCACTACTAACACTCAAAGAGCACGCTACGTACATCGCAGGAGGGCCTGTCTGACAAACCTACGGCCTGTCCCTCTGACCTCTACTACGCTCTCTATTCCAGTTGGTCTCTGGAACTACTAGTCTGCAGTTAACAAGAAGACTTAATTTCTTCTATTGCTACTCATTCCGGTCTCAACCTCATGACACTGACTGAGACTTGGATCAAACCTGAAGATACTGCCACCCCTGCAGCCCTCTGTGGACAACTCTTCAGTTGCTCCACTGCACACCTCAGACCACTTCCTCATTTTTGCTAACCTCGCACTTACTCCTGAAGTGCCTCACACTCCAATGCAGGTCACCTTTCGACGGAACCTATGCTCACTCTCTCCATCTCAACTGTCTTCTGTGGTTTCATCCTCGCTTCCTGCACTCTCACAGTTTTCAGCTTTGGACACGAGCAATGCTACGGACACTCTTTGCTCCACTTTAACATCTTGCTTGGACAACTTTTGCCCACTGTTGTCTAGACCAGTACCACCGCCCCATCTGCCCCCTGGCTGTCCGAGGTTCTCCGTGAACATCACTCTAAACTCACGGCTAAAACATCCTAGTACCACAACAAAATTAACAGCTGTTGTGACACTCAGACACTCTTCAAGACTTTCTCTTCTCTTCTTAATACCGCCGCCACCACCTCCTCCATCGACTCTTACAGCGGACGACTTTGCAGTTTTCTTCACAAATAAGACAAGAACCATCAGTGACCAATTTTCCACACTGCAGACTGAGGACAACTTCACAATGACCGACGCACACTCTTTCACTCTCAGAGATGGACGTTTCCAAACTTCTCCTGTCCAATTGTCCTACTACTTGTCCACTTGATCCGATCCCCACTCACCTCCTTTAAGCGATCTCTTCTTCAGTCATACCTTCGCTTACTCACATTATCAACTCCTCTCTTCACTCTGGAATATTTCCCTCAGCATTCAAGCAGGCTCAGGTAAGCCCACTGCTCAAGAAACCATCTCTAAATCCGGCGCTTCTTGAAAACTACAGACCGGTAACCCTCCTTCCATTCATTGCAAAGACACTTCAGCGAGCTGTGTTCAACCAGCTTTCTATGTTCCTTGTACAGAACAACCTCCTAGACAGCAACCAATCTGGCTTCAAAAGTGGCCACTCAACTGAGACTGCTCTGCTCTCAGTTACTGAAGCCCCACGACTAGCAAGAGTAGCTTCAAAATCCTCAGTACTCATCTTACTGGACCTGTCTGGAGCTTTTGACACTGTTAATCACCAGATTCTCCTGTCCACCCTCAGAAAGATGGGTATCTCTGGCACCACACTCCTGTGGGTTAAGTCCTACCTCTCTGACAGATCCTTCAGTGTGTCTTAGAAGGGTGATGTTCTAAGTCACCTTCAATACCATGACTTAGGTGCCCTTGAGCAAGGCATCGAACCCCCAACTGCTCCCCGGGCGCCGCAGCATAAATGGCTGCCCACTGCTCCGGGTGTGTGTTCACAGTGTGTGTGTGTGTGTTCACTGCTCTGTGTGTGTGCATTTCGGATGGGTTAAATGCAGAGCACAAATTCTGAGCATGGGTCACCATACTTGGCTGAATGTCACTTTCACTTTCACTTTACTTACTGGGGTTCCTCAAGGCTCGGTACTTGGACCACTTCTCTTCTCCATCTACATGATGTCATTAGGATCTGTCATTCAGAAGCATGGCTTTTCTTATCACTGCTACGCTGATGACACCCAACTCTACTTCTCATTCCAGCCAGATGACCCGACGGTAGCTGCTCACATTTCAGCCTGTCTGAGTGACATTTCTAGCTGGATGAATGACCATCACCTTCAGCTTAACCTCATGAAGACAGAACTCCTGGTGATTCAAGATAACCCATTGCTTCATCACAACTTCTCTATACAGCTGGGTTCATCAACCATTACTCCTTCGAGGACAGCCAGAAACCTAGGAGTTGTGATGAATCATCAGTTAAGCTTCACAGACCACATTGCTACAACGACCCGGTCCTGCAGGTTTGCCTTATACAACATTAGGAAGATTAGACCCTTCCTGTCAGAGCAAGCCACCCAACTTCTTGTCCAAGGTCTTGTTCTTTCCAGACTGGACTATTATAATGCTCTCCTGGCGGGCCTTCCTGCATGTACTGTCAAGCCTCTGCAATTGATCCAGAATGCAGCAGCGAGGGTTGTCTTCAATGAACCAAAAAAAGCTCACGTTACTCAAGTTACTACCAGTAGCTGCTCGCATCAAATTCAAGGTACTGATGCTTGCCTACAAGACGACCACTGGTACGGCTCCAACATACCTAAACTCACTGCACTTAACCAACTAATACTAGCACTTTCCCTTTTCTTGTCTTTTCATAAAAAAAAAAATGTAAATGTAAAGACAGAACAAGAATTAGTACATGAACTAAGTAAACTTGAAATAATAGCTTATGATGGTTTAATAGAAGTAACTGGAGTAGGTATGGCAGTTGGTGATATGTTAATGCTGACAGGAGGAGGTACTGCAGGTGCTAATTGTAAGGTACTAGGAAAAAAGGTGCTACCTGAAATAGAAATATCAGTGAAATACCAGGATCAGTGAAAATAACCTCTGGATCACCTTCAAGGTCTAGGTCAGGTTTTGTAGCACATGTCGGAATGAAAAATTGTAGAGCAAGATTGTGTACCATCAAATGCTCAGAGTAAGAAAGCTGAAACAATAACTGTATCCTTTATTTCATATAGCAATTAGTAAAGGGGTTAAATTAATGCATTTACCCTTAATGGGAACAGAACAGTTTGTGTGTTTAGAAATAACAATGCATAAAGGGATGTTAACAGGAATAATAAATAATTCAGAGACCAAATCATTAAAAACAAACTTGTTAATGAATAACAGGAATTCCACCAAAGAAAATGCAATAGAAACAATCTTCCTGATAATAACCTTACTTATGGACAAATGAGAACAGCAAGCCAGTCACCTGCTGCACAAATAGCTAAACATGAAGGTTGGTCTAAATCAGGAAATCAAATCATATTTCAGGAAGCTTATGAATTTAATAGGAAAATAATTAGAGAATTGAAGAAAATAATGAATAATTTAAAAGCAAAAGTGAAACTGATGAGGGAGTTGGACACAGTCAAAGGTCATGTCACGGTTGATAGAACCGTTGTCTCATTTTGATCTATGTGGGTAGGGTTATGTGTGTGTCTCATTATCACTGATTGTTTCATGTGGGCGTGACTGCCAATTGTTCCATCAGTTACAACTGCCACTCATTTCCTGCTCCCTATTTATTGCCCTCTCTTTTGTCTTGTGTTTGTCAGATCATTGTTTGAAGTCTCCCGTGTTCCTGCCTGGTTTTCCGCCCTTGATAGTTCCTGTTTCACTGAAGGCGGATCGCTTCACCTCCATACTCAACATGGATTCTTCATCTCCACAACGCACCTCAGGATCGCCCGTCTCAGTCCCTGCATCACACTCTCCTACTGTGCGTGAGAGATCTGCCTATATCCATCCTGTTGGCTTTCTGTTATTCTCTGACATTCTGTGTGAACTTGTCTCATTAAATCATCATTACTGCCATACCTACCATAAATCATCACTGCATCGTCCCTATGACTGTGCTATAGATTTATTACCAGGTAAGTCTCCGCCTAAAGTCAAACATTACTCCCTTTCTATTCCTGAGAGGGAGGCCATGGAGAAATATATTTCTGATTCTCTAGCAACAGGGTTTATCTGACCTTCCTCTTCTCCTGCGGGGGCGGGGTTCTTTTTTGTTGGTAATAAGGATGGTTCTCTGCGACCTTGTATTGATTACCGAGAGCTGAACAGCATCACGGTGAAGAATATTTGTTCTTTGCCCTTGATGTCTTCAGCCTTTGAGAGGTTGCAAGGGGCATCCATTTTCACAAAATTGGATTTACGTAACGCTTATAATTTGTTTCGCAGCAGGAAGGTGAATGAATGGAAAACCACTTTCAACACCCCCAGAGGGCATTTTGAATATCTGGCTATGCAATTCAATTACCCAGCAGTTTTTCAGGCACTGGTGAATGACGTCTTTATATGTGGAACAATATAAAAACTCCATGATCACGGGAAGAAGGAGGCGGGAACCGGCGGACAATCAAAATGCAACTTTAATAACAAAATAAACACAAACAGCATGACAGCCCCTCTCCGATGACTGCCACGCACAAACAAAAACCAAAACACAACCAAAACGTCGCTCCTCTTTTGTATCCTTCCGATCTTTTCCGTGGGACTCCAGACCGGTGGGTCGAGCAGGTGTCACTCATTTCCAATCTCTCCACCATCCTCGCACTGTTCTCACAGCTCTTGGCCCTGCCCCACTCGTCACAATATGGTAGATCGATTCATATGTTTACCTGGATAACATATTGATTTTATTTCTTCATCTCTCCAGGAACACGTTCAGTTCATCAGACAAGTGCTTCAGAGGTTGCTAGATAATGGGCTTTTTGTCAAGGCGGAGAAATTAGTTTTTCATGCACAGTCTTTCTCTGTTTTAGGTTACATTGTCTCTTCTGAGGGAGCATGCATGGATCCTGACAAGGTTAAGGCTGTGATAGATTGGCCAAGTCCAGATTCCCCTAAGGCCCTACAGCAGTTTCTGGGATTTGCCAAATTCTATCGGCGTTTCATTCAGAATTTCAGCCAACTAGCTGCACCTCTGACCACCTTGGCCTCCTCCAGAACTACGTTCAGGTGGTCCAATACAGCCGAGGCTGCTTTTACCAACTTAAAGAACCTCTTCGTTTTGAACATTAATTTCCTGTCAGCGGACTAATGATCTTGGTGGCAGGGAATGGGCCAATGAATTTGGGAGCTAACTTATTTGAAATGGAATGGAGCGGAATGTTGTTGTAGTAGAAAGACACACTTTTGGCCCACAACGTATATGGGAGGCTTAGATCAGCCCTTACTTGGAGCAGAGAATCACGGGCTCTGTTCCAGGTGTGGTGGCAAATCTGGACAAAAGCGTGAGCGAAGCGGACCGCGACTTCAGATTCCAGACTAGGAAAAACAGGTGCCTGGTAACCTATGTTACATTCAAACAGGAAGTGGCCCATGGCTGACACTGGTAACGAGTTATGAGCATACTCAACCATAGAGAGTTGTTGGCTCCAGGAAGAAGGATTCTTGGAGACTAAACATTGCAACATTCTCTCTAAATCCTGGTTGGCTCGCTCAGACTGGCCGTTGCTCTGTGGGTGATAACCCGAAGACAGGCTAACTGTCACTCCTAATAATTTACAAAACTCTCTTCAAAATTTGGACACAAATTGGGATCCCCTGTCAGAAACCATGTCTACTGGGAGGCCATGTAACTGAAAGACGTGATCAATTACAGTGACCGCTGTTTCCTTGGCTGAAGGTAATTTGGGCAAGGGAATGAAATGTGCTGCCTTGGAGAATCGGTCCACTACGGTCAAAATGACCATCATGCCATTAGAGGGCGGGAGGGCGGTAACAAAATCTAGAGCAATGTGGGACCAGGGTCTCGAAGGGACAGACAGTGGTTGAAAAGGCCATCTGGAGGTCGGTTAGATGACTTACAACTGGCGCAAAATGAGCAGGCCAAAACAAAATTGTGAATGTCGCGAGCCATCAGTGGCCACCAGAATCGTTGCTTTACTAAGCACTTGGTGCGGCTTATGCCTGGATGACAAGCTACATTGGAGCAGTGACCCCACTGAAAAATGTCTGACTTTAACACCTCCGGAACAAACAACCGATTTGGTGGGCACCCGGGCGGAGGCATTACCCCTTCTAAGGCCGTCTTGACCTTCGATTCTACTTTCCATATGAGTGATGAGATGACTATACTCTCAGGTAAAATACACTCGGGAGTCACCGGGGCGTTCGGAAGGATCATAAAAAACATGACAAAGAATCGGGTTTGACGTTTTTGGAACCTGGGCGGTACGATAGGGAAAAATCTAAGCAACCGAAAAAAGTGCTCACCGATCCTGCCTGGAGTTGAGTCTTTTGGCAGTTCTAATTTATTCTAAGTTCTTGTGATCAGTCCAGATGATGAAAAGTACCCCTGACCCCTCCAACCAATGACGCCACTCCTCCAGTGCTAATTTGACAACCAACAACTCTCTGTTACCAATGTCATAATTACGTTCGGCAGGAGATTATTGGTTAGAAAAAAATGTGCAAGGATGGATCTTGTCGTCTGATGCAGCACGTTGGAAAAGAAATTAACCTACTCCCACTTCTGATGCGTTGACCTCCCCCACGAACTGACGTGTGGGATCAGGGGCTACTAATTCATTCAATTCAAGTTTATTTGTATAGCGCTTTTTACAAAATAAATCGTTACAAAGCAACTTTACAGAAAATTATGTTTCTACAATATTTAGTAGTAGCTAGTAGTTTGTGCACATTTGACAGGATTTTAGAAAAAATAATAATAATAATACAAGACGTAGTCAGCTAGACGATGAACTATCAATATTATTAAGTTATTATATGATTCAGTCACACATTTAGCAATAATTGTTAGTTCTGTTTGTTGATTCAAGGTTAGCATCATCTGAGTTCCTCTGAGGGTCAGCATCATCTCTTCTCAGGTGTTCTGGATCCAGACTGGAGCTTGTGTAAATCCTAGTTACCACGGGATGTAAATCCCGTGGCGAAACATAGAAACAAAATACAGACATCATTAGCATAGCTGCTGATCCAACAAAGTAAAATTAGTTTAACCCAAGCTAATGAATAAAAATGCAACTTTGAACAGATGCAACTACACTCACAATTAAAAAGAAACATTATTCGAATGCTTGGCGAAAGAGATGTGTTTTTAATCTAGATTTAAACAGAGAGAGTGTGTCTGAACCCCGAACATTATCAGGAAGGCTATTCCAGAGTTTGGGAGCCAAATGTGAGAAAGCTCTACCTCCTTTAGTGGGCTTTGCTATCCTAGGAACGACCAAAAGTCCAGCGTTTTGTGACCTTAGGGTGCGTGATGGGTTGTAGCGTGGTAGAAGGCTAGTTAGGTACGCTGGAGCTAAACCATTTAGGGCCTTATAGGTAAGTAATGATAATTTGTAACTGATACGGAACTTAATAGGTAATAAAATTGGGGTAATATGATCATATTTTCTTGACCTCATAAGGACTCTAGCTGCTGCATTTTGGACTACCTGTAGCTTGTTTATTGACGAAGCAGGACAACCACCTAGAAGTGCATTACAATAGTCCAGTCTAGAGGTCATGAATGCATGAACTAGCTTTTCTGCATCAGAAACAGATAACATGTTTCGTAGCTTGGCAATGTTTCTAAGATGGAAGAATGCAGTTTTTGTAACATTGGAAATATGATTTTCAAAAGACAAATTGCTGTCTAATATAACACCCAGATTTCTGACTGTAGAGGAAGTAACAGTACATCCGTCTAGTTGCAGATTGTAATCTACAAGATTCTGTGTAGTGTTTTTTGGTCCAATAATTAATATCTCTGTCTTATCCGAATTTAATTGGAGAAAATTGTGTGTCATCCAATCTTTTACATTTTTAACACACTCTGTTAGCTTAGATAATTGGGAAGTTTCATCTGGTCTCGTTGAGATATATAGCTGAGTATCATCAGCATAACAGTGGAAGCTAATTCCGTATTTTCTAATAATATTACCAAGGGGCAACATATATATTGAAAATAGAAGGGGACCTAGGACGGATCCTTGTGGCACTCCATATTTTACTGATGATAAATGAGATGACTCCCCATTTAAGTAAACAAAATGGTAGCGATCGGACAGGTAGGATCTAAACCATCTTAGAGCCTGCCCTTGAATACCTGTATAGTTTTGTAATCGATCTATGAGTATGTCATGATCTATGGTGTCGAACGCAGCACTAAGATGGGAGCCGAAACGAAGCAGCTTTTGAGGTTGGAAAATACAGTTTCGGCTATCAAGGCAGTGACAATCCAGGGAGTGACAATGTTCAACTGTGATCTGGGGCGCGGTGGTGAGTATGCAGCAGGAGAGTGTGACACAGGAACTGAGGTGAGTGAGCCGTGCAGGTGAAGCATGAAGTCCGTGGAAGGTGAGGAGTGGATGGGGTTCAGAGGACAAAGAAAATCCAGAGACGAAAAGAAACATGAAATGGGAACGAGAGATCAGGATATAACACTGGGACTGCATTCAAAGCTCTGACAAACACAAGATGAAAGACAGGGCAATATGTAGGGATTGGGTAATGAGTTGCAGCTGGTGATAATGAGCAATTAACGGAGATGCCCACAGGAAACAATCAGTGCTAACGCAAGACACACACACACTCCACCCACATAGTGCAAAGCCCGTTTACCAACCGTGACAAGAAGTTAAATCTGCAATAATACATAGTCCAATACAATTATTGCCAAAACCAGATAAAACTTTCATACTAGTAACAAATTATAAATCATTAAACAGAATAACTAAGCCAGATAGATGCTATGTAATTAATGCTGAGATTAAGAGATGGAAGATTTCTCTCACAAGATTAGATTTATTAACTAGATTTAGCAAATGTTTTTTGGTCAATTTCAATAGCAGAAAAAGTCAAGAAAAAAATGCTTTTACTGTAAATAATAAACATTAAGTATATCAACAATTACCTTACAGATATGTGTCTTGTCAATAATATCATATGTCTAATGTATTGCATGAGGACAGAATATAATAATTAACACAGATGAAACAATAGAGGGGCATCTAAAAATTAAATAAAAGTTGGGAAAGCCCAAAATTTGTGATGGCAAGGATGGGAAAATATACTTTTAGATCCAAACTTAAGAATAGTAAATAAGGAAAAGAAAAATGCCAGAAAAAGAAAATAATCTTGTTTAAAGGAATTGCAGCATATATAGATGGATCAAATCCACCTGCAGATGATAATCTAGCACATTGGGCATATTAGATTAGATAAGATTAAACTATTGTCATTGCACATCTGGGTACAATGCAACAAAATACAGTAGTACAGGGGAAAAAGAGATACAGCATAACATTTGGAAGGAGAAAAAAAGCAACACCCAGACTATGCTCAATTGGGAGCACAGTGTAAGAACAGGAAAAACACCTCAGCAACAAAAGCACATAATCAATACACCATAAAAACACAACTTTGCAAATGGGGACAGAAATTGGGGGGTCGAGGTTAATCAAGCACAGACAAGCAGCCATCTGGTCCATTCGCCATTACAGAGTGGGGAAGGAACACTAGAGTGTCTGACTGCAGTGCTCCTCAGGGGGAGTTGTTATTCCCAACATTTACCTTGGCCGAGACCAGTGCTGGTAGATGGAGCCGAAAGAAGATAAGATTTTGATTTTTGGTCGAGTAGCCGCATTCCAATTACACGGTCACTCTCTTTGTCCATTCTTGTCTCCAAATCCATTTTCCTTTCCAAAGCCGCAAGCTTCCATGTATTATCCATATTGCAGTTAATAGTCTCAGTCTCAGTGCTGACCGCTCTGCCCACTGCTTCAATCATGACGGGCAGCCTTGTGAGACTTTGGACAGCTATTCCCATTTTCTGAATTTTTTTTGATAACCCAATGCAAAGCCTAATCCAATCTGCAGAGGACCTGTTATCATGGTTCCGAGTAGGTAGATCATCAATGTCCTCCACGGAAAGAGCTGCCAGATACACGACCTGCCACGTTCATCATGTAGCCAGCTGCGAACATTGATGGACCAGTTGATCAAATCCATGATTTTCCATGATTTTGGAGAGCACTGCAGAGAGAGTCTCTCAGAAGTATTAGACAATAAACGAGATGAGGGAGCAAGCAGGGAAGGCAAGGGGAGGAGATGGAGAGAAATGCATCCGCCTCCATTGAGAGCCAAGGAGGAATATATTATACAAGCAAAAAAAAGTGAGAGAAATAAGAGGAAAAGGCTCTGTTCCTGAAACAGAAAGTGATGGCTGTATTAAAATCTTCTAGAAAATATAAATAAATGATGGCTTAACAAGCAGTTTTAAAGGGGGGGTGAAATGCTCGTTTTCACTCAATATCCTGTTAATCTTGAGTACCTATAGAGTAGTACTGCATCCTTCATAACTCCAAAAAGTCTTTAGTTTTATTAGATTCATAAGAGAAAGATAGTCTGTACCGATTTTTCTGAAAAAACACGACCGACTGGAGGCGTGACGTGTGGGCGGAGCTAAAGAATCACGAGCGCCAGTAGGCTTTTGCATTGAGAGCGTTTGGAAAATGTGACAATACCTTGAGGACAAAAACATCATCCAAAACAAACCATGGCTAACAGTCAGATTCAGCCATTTATTTATGATCCAGAATCAGATCCCGAGGCTGAAACTGAACGAGAGCAGCAGCAGCAACGACTCGCTCCGAGCGGGGCTCGAACCCGGGTCTCCAATGGGAGGCGGACGCACTAACAAGGAGGCAGAGATATTTTAAGCAGTTTTACTTACCGCATGTGGTTCCAACACACAATTGTGACCCTTTTTCATTGGGATTGCATCATCCTTAAGAAATAAACAATACGCAAATCCGTCGTCAAACTGGGCCTTGTTTGTAAAACAAGCATTTTCGAAATGCAGGGAACAAACACAAACACTTGCACAACTCCGTTGATGCTCTGTAAAAATAAACTTCATCCACTGGTCCCTTAAAGCCGTGCAGGGTTGTCTTGCCCTGGCAACCAAAAACACACTCCTTTTGTGACATTTCGCGACGCTCTCGCTCTGATTAGTGATTGTCTGTGCTTAGCCTCTCATTGCTCTGCTATACGGCAGACGTGCCCTCAGGACCCATATAAGGAAATTCCGCTCCATCTAACGTCACACAGAGCCATACTAGAAAAAAAAACTTTCCGAAACTTGTGACAAACCGGAAGGAGTATTTTTGGAACAGAAATACTCCTTCAAACGTACAACTTAATTTTTGAAACTTTGTCCATGTTTAGCATGGGAATCCAACTCTTTAACAGTGTAAAAATCTCAGTATGCATGAAATAGCATTTCACCCCCCCCCCCCTTTAATAACAGATAGCAAATATTTTAAAGCAAGTTTAAATGAGAACTTTGATATTTGGAGAAAAAGCAGCTATGCAAAATGTAATGGAAAGCCTGTGTTCACAGTGAGCTGTGGAAGGCAATTATGATCTAATAAGAGAGTTAGATCTAGTAGGCTAATAATTCATCAAGCTGGACATACCTCAGATGACACAGAAATAGCTTGGGGAAACAGAGAGGTGGACAAGCTAGCAATTGATTAAATAAAGTGAAAATAACATCATTCTGAAACATCATAGTGTTAATAGGTAGGGGCTGAGGAAAATATATAGACAAGTAACACTAAAATGTGACAACTCTATGAGAAGAGGCCATCATAAAACTATTAGAAATGATTATGGTAGAATTTTACCAGAAAAGTTTAATGAAGAATGGTCATTAGATATAAGTGAACCTTTGAATCCTAGAAGAAGGTCAGGAAATAAGTACATGCTGATAGCAGAAGATGGATTTTCAAGTTGTATATGGGCAAAACCTGTCATGATTCTGTCCTCGTGTCCTTGATTTTCCTCTAGTCTTGAGTAGGGTGACCACCTGCTAATAAGCCCAAGGGGGGACAAGGGGTATGTTTCTGAGGGACAATGTGGGACACTGCCTTGAGCAGCAGTGCCCCCACCCCATGGGCAGACTCACTGATAGTGGTTTACCCATTTCTCAAACATACCACCTTACATGGTATATTCATAATGCCCTATTCCCCTAAACATTTCTAATTGCTGATGTACTGTATGCTTATGACAGAATCGACAAATGCACTTCCACTTACGATTTACTTTAGCTATTTAATTTTATTTATTTTTCATTACAATTTATTGACTTTAAGAATAAATTAATGCTCATATATAGCATTCACGTTGAACAAGAGTAAATGATTTATCCAGAGTTTTTTTTTTTCTCATGTTTTTGTAATGTTTGGGAAGCCAGAATGCGCATGCATCAACAGAAACGGTTTGGGGTTTTTTTTCAGCGAACCGTGCCATCCCTATTACCTCAATAATCAATCAATTACAGGCCTAAAACAATCATGCCCAAGCAGACAGATATTAGTACATCTCACCACACCGGCACCAGCGTCTAAATCAGTTGTATGGTCTGGTTTTCAGTCTAAAATAGTTGCATCAAGTATAAATGTCTCATCTGTCTCGGGAGGTGCGTGCGCAGTCAGTGGAGGCTCGCACCTCCCAACGCGCACCGGAGGCTCGCACCTTTTCTCAGATTTTGAAAAATCTTCGCGATCGACTTAAAATGCTCGCAATCGACAGGTTGGTGACTCCAGATATAGAACTTTTTTTATTCAAACTATTTTTGAGCAAGCATTGATTACGCTTGACACAGTCGCAATTTGTGGGATGCATGAATTGGGCTTCAAAGGCTGTGCGCGCACGCGCTACGCGGGACAGGTGGTCACCCTAGTCTTGAGGCAGGATCATGACAGGCCCATGTTGTGTGTGCAAGCACATGGCCTTGTCTTTGGGTCATGTGCTTGTGTCGTCTCGTTTCCTGGCCCCGCCCTCTTGTTATCCTTGTTCTGTCATTATTGCTTCACCTGTGTCACCTGTTATGTTGTCATTAGTGTCACTATTTCAATCCCCTTGTGTTTGCTGTCTAGTGCGGTTCATTGTTACACTTTGAAAGAACGTTGTGAGACCTGTGGATTGTTTTTCTGTAGTGAGAAGTCCTGAGTGAAGAGTCTTTTATTTATTGTTTGTTTCTAGTAGGGGTGCTCCGATCACGATCGGCCGATCGTTAATGCGCATCTCGTCAGTAAAGCCGGTTCTCTAATCAGTGGTTAATTCCATCAGGTGCGTGAATGTGAAATGACGCACCTGATGGAATTAACCGCTGATTAGAGAACCGGCTTTACTGACGAGATGCGCATAACGATCGGCCGATCGTGATCGGAGCACCCCTAGTTTCTAGTCTTGTTAAGTTATTTGTATTTGCCCTAGTCATTGTTTTCCCCCTCGTAGGCTTTGTTTTCCCCTTTTTGTCACTAATAAACCCTGTGTGTAGTGCATTCTGTCTGCGCCTGAGTTCATCCCCAAACCCCCACATGACAAAAACCCTTAAAAGAGATGCTTGATGTCAAGTTGTGGGAGACCAGAAAAACAATTTGGGATAATGCCACTTATTTTGTTGGAGAAGTGTTAGAAGACTGGTGTCATGACTTCGGTCCGATCACCAGGTTGTTTTGTGTTGACAGTTTACCATGTGCTCAATGTCTTTGTTGTTCCCTCCCTATTGTTATCTTATTTATTACTTCAGCTGTCATCACACCTTTGAATTGTTAATTCCTTAATTCTCCCTCTTTTTAAGTTCCCCTCGTGTGTAGTCTTGTGTCTGCCCCAAGGAAGTGTTTTAATCCCAACGCTGTTGATGTGAGGGAATTAATACTGGACCCAAATGTTATGTCCTGTGTTCATGTTTATAGATTGCAATACTGGGTCAGTCCACTACAGGATGCAGGAGTCAATGTTCTGTGGTGAGGAGGAGAAGGAATAAAGAAGTGTTTGTGATGTGATGTGAAACTAGGTATTCTCTCACATCTCTCACATTCTCTCTGCATTTTTTCTTCCGACTGTTGGAGAGCCCACTATTCCTTTTTCCATTATTCCACAAATATATATTTTTTAAAAATACTTGCTTGTCATCAAGATGATGCTAGGCCTGATGCCAGAGTTCGTGCAGTTTTGTTAGATTGTCTCAGAACGGAAGGTCCGAGACTTTACTATAAGCTGCCAAACAGGGATACAACATATGATGAGGCCATGGCGGCTCTTGATTTTCATTTCACGCCAAGAGTAAATGTTGTTGCTCCACAACATAAATTCAGACAGCGCGCAGAGCACGCAGATGAAACCACAAGTCAGTATATAGCGGAGTTACGTCATCTAGCAGTGTATTGTCAATACAGAGAAATAGAGGATAAAATGCTACAGGACCAACAAATTGAATGGGCTTTCCTGGCCACAGTGAGAGATAGATTGTTAGTCGAGTCGGAACTTACATTGGATCGCGCTTCAGCGTTAGCGTTTCAAGTGGAATCGGCAGTACAAAATGTTACACTCCTTTCAACTAATAGTTCAGCTTCTGCTCAGGGTCAAGCCATCTCGAGAACAAAGTCCAGTTTCAAATGAGACAAACAAAAGAGTGAGAAAATGCCATTACAAAATAAGAAGCCACAGACTTCATATAAAAGATGCTGTTCCTCTTCAGGAACTCGAGCTGGCTTCAGCTTCGCGTATTTCAGCAAGCGCTCTGTGTGTGCATGTCATTCTGTCTTGTCAGTCTTATTTATTGTTGTTTGTCACTATTAGCTCCTCAAAGAGTAAGCAATAGTCAAAGAGCAAAGCTAAGCAGCCCTCTCCTGTGCTGTCCCTGCTGCGGGACCGGAGGCTGAAGCAACGCTCTGAACCAGGGTTTTCCCAGCCTAAGGCGGATCTGAGGGCAGTACTTCAGGCTGGGAGGCCCTCGGTTAGGAAGTCCTGACACGTTTCAGTCACGACTGCAGAGGGCGGCCCCTACTGGGGTAGAGCAGCGTACACCGCATTACACGGTGCCTGTCTCGCCTCAGCGCCCTCTGGGGGCCGGTCTGCCAACCCTGCTAGAGTTCCAGGACGCAGCGGTCTCCGGCGAACAATGTTCTCATTTTTCTCCACCCGCGTGCATAGCGGAGCTGAGATGCTCGCTGCCCCTTCGGGGCCTCTTACACCAGAGGTCAGTCTCGTGAGACTGATTCCCTTAAGTAGATTATTTAGCAGCGTGGAAACTACTGCCAAATGCATCTCAATGGGTCCTGCATACAATAGATAAAGGCTACAATATTCAGTTCGGCTCTGCACCACCAAGATTCAACGGGGTCATTCCGACAATAGTCGGCCCCAGGCAGGGTCTGGTTATGGAACAGGAAGTGAAAACCCTATTAGAGAAGGAGGCCATCGAGGTGGTCCCTCCTCAATACAGGGAGTCCAGGTTCTACAGCCGGTATTTCATAGTTCCAAAGAAGGATGGGGGGTTGCGTGAGGGTCTTAAATCGTTCAGTTATGAGATTGACGTTCAAAATGCTCACGATCAAGCATGTTGTAGCTCAGATCAGGTCAGGGGACTTGTTTGTCACAATAGATCTCAAAGATGCATACTTCCACATATCCATCCTTCAACAACACAGGAAGTTTCTGAGGTTTTCTTTTGGAGGCGAAGCCTACCAATATCGAGTACTTCCCTTCGGCCTTGCACTCTCACCCTGCACGTTCACAAAATGTGCAGACGTGGTTCTGGTTCCCCTGTGCATGCAGGGCATCCGCATTCTCAACTATATCAACGATTGGTTGATTTTAGCTCAGTCAGAGCAGGTTGCAGCTCGGCATCGAGATGTCATTCTCGCACACATGGGGGAACTGGGTTTGAGACTGAACGCCAAGAAGGGTGTACTTTCTCCGGTTCAGAGAACCACCTATCTAGGCGTAGTATGGGATTCGACCGCGATGCAGGCATGATTGTCCCCTGCTCGTATCGAGTCGATCCTCATCTCAGTTGAGAGAGTCAGAGAAGGCCAGTCACTTACTGTCAAACAATTTCAGAGATTGTTGGGTCTAATGGCAGCTGCGTCCAACGTGATACCTCTTGGCCTGCTGTACATGAGACACCTACAGTGGTGGCTCAAGACCAAGGGATTTTCCACGAGGAGCAATCTACTTCACACTATCAAGGTCACGTGGCGCTGCCTCCATGCCTTAGACATGTGGAAGAAACCTTGGTTCTTGAATCAGGGCCCGGTGCTGGGAGCTCCTTGTCGCCATGTAATATTAGCGATGGACGCATCTCTCACCAGCTGGGGTGCAGTCATGAGTGGACACCCTGCCCGTGGTCTGTGGAGCGGTCGCCATCTAACATGGCATATCAATTGTCTACAAATTTTAGCAGTTTATCGTGCACTGAAGCACTTCCTCCCAGACCTAAGGGGTCACCATGTGTTGGTGTGCACCGACAACACATCAGTGGTCTCTTACATCAACCACCAGGGAGGTCTGCGTTCGTGCCTTTTGTACAAGCTGGCACACCAGATCCTGGTGTGGTCCCAGAGCAAACTCCTCTCATTAAGAGCAGTATATATTCCTGGGAAACTAAATATGGGAGCAGACATACTGTCGAGGCAGGGGGCGAGGCCCGGGGAATGGAGGCTTTACCCTGAGGTGGTAAAGCAGATATGGAGAGTATTTGGCAGGGCTCAAGTAGACCTTTTTGCAACTCAAGAGACATCAAATTGTCCCTTTTAGTTCTCTATAGTTCATCCAGCTCCTCTGGGACTGGACGCTATGGTACAGACCTGGCCGAGGCTTCGTCTGTATGCCTTTCCCCTATTGCTCTGCTACCGGGAGTTCTGACGAGAGTACACCGGGACGGAATCCATCTGTTATTAGTAGCCCCGTTCTGGCCGGGCCGATTATGGTTCGCAGACCTGGTCTCGTTCCTCGACGGCTATCCATGGGAGATACCGATCAGGACAGACCTACTCTCACAGGCGCAGGGCACAATAATTCACCCTCGCCCGGAGTTGTGGATGCTGTGGGTGTGGCCCCTGAGGGGGCACAACTATTAGCAGCTGGCCTCTCAACCGAGGTTGTTGAGACCCTCCTCCAATCCAGAGGTCCCTCAACGAGGAACCTGTATGCCCTGAGGTGGAAACTCTTCAACTAATAATGCAGAGACCGCCAGCTAGACTCAGCAGTTGCCCAGTTGGTACAGTTCTAAAGTTGTACAGTCCAGGCTCTCTGCAGGGTTGACCCACTCCACTCTGAAGTTTTACTTGGTGGCCATTGCGGCCTACCACGCCCTTCTCGGTGGCCAGTCCTTGCGAAGACACCCCTTAGTTACATGCTTCCTCCACGGTGCGCTGAGGCTGAGACCTCCAGTATGGTCCCGTGTTCCCCCCTGGGACTTGGGTGTCATGTTAGAGGCTCTTTTCAAATCTCCATTCAAACCAATTCATGATATCTCAGACAGACACCTGACTCTTAAAACTGCCTTTCTGTTGGCCATTACCTCTCTGAGGAGCGTAGGAGATTTACAGGCCCTCTCAGTGGTCCCTACCTATCTTGATTTTGCACCTGGCATGACCAAAGTGTTCCTATACCCTCGAGAGGGATATGTGCCTGAGGTGCCCTCTATCACACCCCAACCTGTAGTGCTGCAGGCCTTCTGTCCTCCTCCCTTTCTGGAGCCCGACCAAGAGAAACTAAATTGTGTGTCCAGCTCGAGCGCTGGATGCATACGTCCACAGAGCTGCCCTGTGGAGAAAAACAGACCAATTGCTTGTATGCTGTGGTCCCCCCAAGAGGGGTTTTCCTGCTTCTAACCAGACTATTAGTCGTTGGATAGTTGAGACTATCAACACCACTTTGAGTCCTCTGGTCGTCCCCTGCTGTCGGGAGTCAAGGCTCACTCTACATGGGGTATGGCGGCCTCCAAGGCCTTTCTAGCAGGTGCGTCCATGCTGGACATCTGCAATGCTGCGTGGTGGTCCACACCTTTTATTAAGACTCTATGGCTTAGACATGCCAGTCAATCCATGCACTTCAGTCCTCTCGTCCTAATCTGTGCTCTTCGGATACACACTACCCAGATAGCAGGTGACTCCGAGCCGGATCCGTATTTAAACCGGCAAATCCGCGTTACAACCACCTCCGTTCCACTGCTCTAATACGGATCCAGCCCATGTCCGGGTTTTAGTAGGCGGGAACAACCATCGCAAAGCAGATTCGGGCCGTATCTGTGATACGAGCGCGCGATTTTTCTTTCTGCAGTTAGAAGAGGCCAGTCGGCACTCGAAATCCTACACTTCAGACTTCACAAAGGTAAGCAATAGTTTGCTCAAACTACTATTGATGAATTTATTTCTTTTTTATGTTGTGCACTCTTTAACTTTATTTTTTATTTTTTGCTCCTTTGATCGGTTTTGAATTGTATTAGCTGACTTATCAGAGGAGAACATGCTAACATGAAGACGGTCCAGAGGACTGTAATTATATGAATTTGACGAATTTAACTGCTTCTATTTATTATTTATGAACTATTATTAATAATTTTTTTAATGTGCTGCGTGGTAATGTCAGTGATAGGATTGCGTTGCGTTAATTATGTCAAGGCTTAACTAACTAATGTCTCCCGTAGACCTTCATTTTAAAAGATATTTTATATATATATATATATATATATATATATATATATATATATATATATATATATATATATATATATATATATATATATATATAGTAGTAGGTTATTTGTCAAAAGTTTACATAAATATTTACATGTTTTAACGTTTCTGAAAGAAGTCTCTAATCTGCTCAGTGTTCACCAAGACTGCATTTGTTTAAAGCTGAAGTCTGTAACTTTTTTGTTCCAAATGTACATAATGTATATATGCAAGTACATTATGAATCCATTTTCCAAACCGTGTTTTTGTCTTATTCTGAATTTCCATGTTACACCTGTAGTAAGTGTTTATAAAGGGACTATTTTAGACTGGTTCGTGTCACAGGACCTGCGTGTCTCGTCATAATCTGAGAAGTAGTTCCGGCTACATTGTTCTTCCGCAAGATGCATGCAGTTCTTTTTATTAACCACTGGAGAACCGTAGCGTTAATAAAAAAAAAAATACATTTAAACCGTTGTATTGCGAAATATTATTAAAAGAACAGTTTTCTATTTGAATATATTTTACATTTTTATTTATTTCTCTGATCAAAACTGAATTTCCTACAGTCTTCAATGTCACATGATCTTTCAGAAATCATTCTAATAATAATTAGGATGATTTGCTGCTCAAGAAACATTAGTGATTATCTATATTGGCAGCTGTGCTGCTTCATATTTTAAGGCAATAACAATTTAATTAATTTTCTGATTGTCAACAAAAAAATTAATCAATGGAAGGATTTTTTTGTCACAATTAATCTTTTAGACACAATGAAAAGGAGGGAACCGCCTTTGACAAGCTCTGGAGTCAGACGGAGGGCTCGTATTTCCCTCGAGAAACGACTTCATGACATTGCAGAAGACTGTCTATTAGAATCAGAACCAACTCAAACTCAAAAAGTTGAAACAGATTCCATCACAAATGACACCCAAAGCAACAATGACTCTAGACTCCCTCAGATAGATGACCATTTAGATTTTGTTTGCACAGATGATATTGGAGAAGTGACAGAAAGACAACATGTTTCAGAGTCTGACTCTGAATCAGAATCTGAATTTGCAGATGAGCCAGTCAGCCTTGTTGAAAGTTTAGCCAATTGGTCTGTACAGTTTGGTGTTTCTTTAGTAGCCCTCACAGCCCTCCTTACTTTGTTGAGATTGTACCACCCAGAATTGCCTAAGGATGCTCGAACCATCCTTAAAACAAAAACTGAATAAAATGGTTTGTATCATTATAGAGGAATTCTGACAGCTATGCATAACACCCTGAACCAACTAATTGGAAAGATTGCAGATGGCTTTACTTTTAGATTGCAAATCAATATTGATGGCTTACCCTTATTTAAGAGCTCTAATTTAGAGTTATGGCCCATTTTAGGACTTCTCTTGAGTTTCCCAATGAAAGAACCTGTTGTCATTGGGCTTTTTAGTGGTACTAAAAAAACAAATGCCCCTGATGAATTTTTGAGAGATTTTACCCATGAGTTAAAGCAGCTACAGGAAGGGTTCTTTTTCAGAGGAAAAAAGGTTTTCATTGAACTAGATTCTGTTATATGCGATACTCCTGCTAGAGCTTTTGTAAAAAACACGAAAGCTCACAATGGATACCATGGATGTGATAAGTGTTGCCAGCCAGGTGTTTATGTTAACAACAGAATGACATACCCCAGAAATGATTTTGTTTTACGGACTGATTCATCATTTTCAGACAGAGTTGATGAGGAGCATCATCATCATGGACCACATGGATTTTCTGGTCTAGATGTGGGCATGGTGTCTAGATTCCCTTTAGATTACATGCACCTTGTGTGTTTAGGTGTCACAAGGAGATTATTAAATATTTGGCTCAGGGGTCCTTTGACGTTTCGCTTGCCCTCCAGTCTTGTTGATCAGATTTCTCAAAGTCTAATTCAGATGCGTGCGTACATACCAGCTGAGTTTGCAAGGAAGCCGAGGTCTCTGAGAGATCTAGACCGTTGGAAAGCTACTGAACTAAGACAGTTTCTGTTGTATACTGGCTCTGTTGCTCTGGCACCACATTTTGATTGTGATGTATATAATAACTTTATGTTATTGTATACTGGTATTTGCATCCTTGTCAGTCCTCAGCTGTGTTCTATGTTTAACAATTATGCGAAAATGCTACTAACAACATTTGTAAGTCATTTTGGGGAGCTTTATGGAAAAGATGGCTTAGTGTATAATGTGCATGGCTTGGTCCATTTGTCAGCTGATGCAGAACTGCATGGTTCTTTAGACTCCATCTCAGCTTTTCCATATGAAAATTACCTCAATACACTGAAGAAGTTTGTGAGAAAGCCAGAATTTCCTCTTGCACAGATAATACGAAGGTTATCAGAGGTTGAAGACATCAGAACTGTCGAGCTCCCCTGTAAAGCTTTAAGAGGGCAACATTATGTTGGACCTGTTCCCGACGGCCTTCAAGCTACAGCACAATACAGGCAGCTGCAGACTGAACAGTGGTCAATTAAAGTTTCCACTGGCGATAATGTTTTTGCTATAGACAAAGACATATGTGTTATCTATAACATTGTTCAGTCTGTCGAGGGCATATATGTAGTGTTTAAAGTTTTAACACAGATGGACAATTTCTACAACTATCCAATGAGCTCGGATTTTCTCAGAGTATTCATTGTCTCTCAACCAACAGGACCGTTTAGGGTAGCCAAAATATCACAGATCTCTCACAAGTGTGTGCTCCTTCCTTACAAAGATAGATTTGTTGTCATGCCCTTCTTGCACAGCCAAAGTTATAGTGCAGAGATGGATTAGTTCTGGGACAGCAACATTGTGATGGCCCAGATCCAGCACTCATCTAGCACGTATGGAATGGTGATCTGTTAACAGGCTTATTAAGGCTGAGATGACCCCATATTTAATATTAAGATAAGATTGTGTGGCTCAGATAAGGTCCATGTCTGGTTTATTCTTTGCTCTTTGCCTGCTATGGCCTGCTTGTGGCCCAGATCTGGAAAACAGGTGTGGATCACCCAAGGTCCGTCATTCAACACCAAATGCAAGCTAGGTCATCATTCCTTATGGGCTGGATCTGGGCCATCACAGTGTTGCTATGTGGGCAGGTGGGGCTGTAAAAGGTGAGGGTTAAGGGCAGAGTGGCGGGAGACAAAACAATTGATGCTGACTAAAGACTGACTTAACACTCGGAACTGACGAAGAGCTGCTGTACTCCGCAAAGGTTTCTGGAAACTTGTGGATTTTGACAATGTAGGGTTTTTGGATGACTCCTAAAGGACACAGTTTTGAGATTTGGTGAGTGTGTGATATTTGCTTTTTTTCTATTTTAGAATTTATTTTGTGCATACTATTGTGCATCAGAGGAATGTTACCTTGTGATGCATTTTATGATAGCGATTATTATGCTGATCTGTACAGCAGCAATAATCACAGCGATCAGGACATATAATGTCTGTACTGTACATTGTACATTGTAAGTATCCACAATAAATAATAATAAAACTTATGTCACAACTAATTTCAGCAACCTAATTGAGACAACATTTTCCATTAATTCACAAGTTTACACTCATCTACAATTAGAGGGGGTAAAGAGTTGGGCCCAGAACCCAGAGTACTCCCCCCGTAAAATATTATCATGATTTTTTTTCCCCATATCATACAATGCCAATATTTATCTTGATATTAGTTTACCTACCATTTACGGGGAAGGAATTTTTTTTTTTCTTCCACATATTTGTGAGACCTTGAGAATGAATGTACACATGTAAACTTGTTTGTTTACAATTTAACTCCACAGAGTAGATAACTTTTAATTTAGTATTGTAGGATTTCTAGATGTGAGTGAGAGAATGATGGTGTTTGTTTGTCAATTCTCTGTTTACTCTACCGTGGTAGCTTTTCTAACCATGAAATTAAATTATTAAGAGTAACACTGGATTACAGGTGGTGTTCCTTGTGCATCTACAATTTTGAATCTTTACAGGAAAAGGCAGGCTATGCTGGTTATAACAGAATAAAAAAAACAAATATATTGATTGAAAGAAAATGTCAAAAGGAGTGTTTCAAATATTGTGTCTAATGGATAACTTTTTCAAATATGTAATAATTTCTGCAACAATTTCTTTTTTTTAGATGTTTCTACTCATCGAATTTACAGAAACAAAAACTGTCAACATTATATCCGAGTCGTGGTTTGAGGATGGTGTCACTTGGTGGCCAAATTATAAAAGTGATGAACGCATAAATAGAGCTATCCAAAAATGTGAAGAGCCAGGAGAAGACTGGAAAAAGTTTGATGTCCGAGTCCTCTCAAGAACTGGTAAGAATCTGATTTACAAACATAATTCAGGTGTTATGAAATACACCAACTCTGTAAACAAACAGATTTAAAAATATAATTATTAATGGTCTATTTCTGTCAAAATAGTCATTCATTTCTGCCATTAATTGAGGGATTTGGAACACCAGCCAAATATTTTGTCACATGTCATAGTTGTTGCTATAAGGAGATAGTAGTGTAGCACTGTAACCCCACCCCCACCCCCATGTACAAAATAATACAGTACACTAGTACAGTAATTACTCAAGTGGTTAGATAATACTGCAAAATGGATTTGATAGTGTACTTTGTCTAAAGTGATGCATTTTTGACACAGTCATCATTTTCTGCATGCGAGTAATAATTTTTTTATTTGTCAATTTTGATCAGGTGATTACCTTAAAGCAAGAGACAAACTGAGGGCCTCACTGACCTGTAATACCTCTGAGTTACAAACAGATGATGAGGAAGAAGTCATTAGGAAGAGAAAAATTAAGCCAAGGTTTCATATTCTAAAAGACTGACACATGCACCATTCGAAATTACATTTAGAAATATATTTGTTAACTATAGTGTGTTGTTGTCATAAGTACAGACTTTGATACAAAGTCGGTACTGAAATTTTAAAGAACCCGTTCAACAGTGCTCAAAATGTTAGAAGGAAAGGCTGTTATCGCCATATTTTTTAATTTTCATTACCGACTTGGAAGTCTTTTGACAACACTACTATAGAGCTAACATATTAGGTTGGGCAAACATGTTTTTTGCTATGGTGTAATTGGCTCTAATTATCAAAGCAAGCAATGGATTCTTTGTTTAGTGACTATTGTGTCTTGCAGTACTACAGATGTCAAGTGAAGTAAAGATTCCTAGTACAGGCTTAGTAGGCTAATTGAATATTTAGCTTAGTTGAGTATAAGCAGTTCTTACATTTTTAAATCAAGTTGTTGATATTTGATGCCCAAAAAATCTTTATGGTCCATTGTAATTTGTTTTTGTTTGCTAGGCAAATCTTTGGTGATACAGATTCTGACAGTGAGCCAGAGGGTGGTATAAAGAGGAGATACCACAATCTCTCCACTTGTCTACCGCCACCTATTCCTCCACCTACTCCTGACATACCATCAACTGAAACCTGCCAGACTTCCATTAGACCTCTGCCAGATCTGAGGCAGACTGAATATTCTTCTTTCACTGGTACATTCCTGCGTTTCCATTAATTATTAATAAATTATTTTGTAATCAATGTTTTTGTTAATATCTAACTGTTTAGTTGTAACATTAACATAACAGTATTAAGTCAAGTTACTTCTATGGGACTGATGCAGTTAATGTAACTTCATGTGCTCAGTGACTCATGACTCATACTTGAAGGATTTATTAGTATGATACTGAATATATGATGTGTTATTCACTTAAAAAAATCTAATTATTGTCATTTTCATGTTTCACAGCAGCACCACCTGTCCACTTTAATGCAGATGGAATGCCTTCCAGTCCGCTACGCCACGGCTCTGTTGGATATGTCCCCAATCTGATGCCTCTTGAAGATGGATATTATACAGGTAAAATATTTTATTTTGCTTAATCTTTGCTCATCAAAGTTATTAAATATGGGCAAAAACTATGAGTTCATCTTGTCTCTCCCTGGTCTCAGTGCCTCCAGTTGCTACACCTACCTCTGACAGGCCATCAAGCTCTATGGGCCACATCTCTGCCATGCCTCAAATGTCAAAGGAGCATTCCTTCAGGCCCACGTTTAGACTGGGGAAGATGGGCACTGGACCTATTCCTTGCTCTGGTAAAATCCTTTAAATATAAAACATTCTACAATTTTTCTAATTATATATATTAAGAAAACTTTGTATTTTTGGTCTTTAAATGCTTTCTTAACTCTTTTTGTAGCTGCACAGCTGCACATTCTAACATTGTTAGAAAATGTTAAGGAACAGCAAACACAGCTTGCCTTAGCTGTCAGTAATCTTGCTGCACGACTGGGGACAGAAAATCCTGTGGCTGAAATGCCTCACAATATCAGTGTTCCACTGGCCACTATGCCTGAAGTTGAGGAGCTGGAGGAGTGGCTTAAAGATTCAAGAAACGCACGGGCTAAACAAAACATGGTGTGTCTTTTATTATTTTATTATTATTATTATTATTATTATTATTATTATTATTATTATTATTATTATTATTAATGCTACTTCACAATTGTTGTACAAATTTATTCTGTGCTTATAAAGTATTCACTGCTCTCATCTATATTTTCAGATCATTAATCAAAACAGAAAATAGAATTATACAGTTTTATATAATATATGTTTGTCTTTTCAGATATCTGCTCTGGGTGCTGTTGGAGGACAAAACACCAAAATAATCACCTGGAACATACTTCATAGGCTTTTCTCAGATTCAGTAGCTAAAAAAATTAACTGGAAAGGAGTCAATGGGAAGAAGTGTTTCAAAGAAATGCACACAAGAAGTTTGTTGATCAGTAAGTATAATACGATACCAAGAAGCTGAGTGTTAAGAGTATTTCATAAACCATCTCCACAACCTAAATAATATTTATGGCTAAGATATTACTATTTCTTAAAATTAATTTCTAGGAATGGTTCACCCCAAATGTTTAATTTTCTGTTAATTTACTCGCTCTCAGGCTATTCAAGATGTAGGTGTCTTTTTTTCTTCTGTTGAACCGTAAAGATGTTTAAATGAAGCTGTGGTCCTCTGTAATTCTTATAATCGAAGTCAATGCTACCGTCACTTTGAGAGTAATACATATACCAGCAAATTAATAAAACCTCAATGTATCATCAGGAGTATTGGATTTGTTTTGCCGGTATATGTTTCCCTTTAAATTAATATTTAAATCGTTGATATACCCATTTATCCCTTAATTGATGGACAATGTATAACTGAAGAACTATCATTTAGGAGCTTAGTAGTCTGGGGAAGTTTGAGATGTTTATTGCACATATTTTGTTTTTTAACAGGAGCTGTAAGGAGTAACCCGTCCTCTACCGGAGCAGCAGATACTGACATCGATTCTTACGCTATCCGTTGGTTCAATCTTGCCTCTGACCGTGGCGGCGGCCGGAAAGAACGTGAAAGAGCCAAAGAGGCATTAACTGAGGTAAATTTCAGATATAAACAGCATAAGAGGCTTTCGCATTTTACTAGCCATCAGGGTGGTTTCCCGAGAACTAATGGTCACCTTATCCTGGGTACACACCAAAAGATTCTTTACATTTTATATGATTTTCAAAATGTGATAGACCACATTTTCATCTCGCTTTCTGATTGGATATTGTTTAGTTTCACGTGATAATCTCCAGAGCGTACATGTGTTTGTCCTCGGGGTTCCCCCCACACATCAGGTTTTCTGATCATAAATATTAAACATGTTGAATATTTATGATTCGCGGGTCCAACATTCTTCCGATCAGGTTTGGACACTCTTAACACACCTCACACCAAGATAAAATATGATAAGATAATCTGTAGAACCATCAAGATAATCAGGACATAGCTAGGATTGTCGGAAGGGGGATATCAGCCCAAAATCAGCCTGATTATCTTTTTGTGTGTACCTAGCATTAGGAATGCAGGATCCATCTATCAGTTAAGCCTTCGCTGAAGACAACATGTATTTCACATGTTAATCATTGTCTGTGACTGTCTCTGAACAGTGCTTCAATAGATCTCAACAAAACTAACAGCTTTCTTCTTGGTCTTTTGTTTGCAGATACCTCATGGGAATTAAATCGCACATGTGAATGGGTTTGTTGTTCAATGGCTTTGCTACCCGTTCTGTTTGGTTCATGATGGGTCTGCGGTTCATAATATGAACATTTTTTTTGATGCAGCTTTTTGCTGCCTCTTTCTACTCAAGAAAGAAGACCAACATATCTTTTTGTCACTTGTTTCCCTGACTTCTATTATTACCATTCTCAGTCTATTTTTATAATTTCTGTCATCTTTCTATGTCATGTTTATTTGTACTTCATTATAAAGCGACCTTGAGTTGTATGAAATGTGCTATATAAAATAAACATAGCATTATTATTATTATTTACCACTGTTTTAATCTTTTGTTTCCAATTAGTTTTTTTGAATGCATGATTATTGTGAAGTAGTGGCTGTGATTTAGTGCTAACACTAATTTATCAGGTGGTATTTTAGTGTAAAAAGATGTTTTAAATTAATTGTCTATCTAAAGTAGTACTTTCAACATTTAATTGCCTGAGCATTTCATGTTAAAACCTAAAGAAAAATATTCAGTGGCATAAGACGATAAGATATTAGATAATATATATGACAAGATTCTTTAAATTCTAGATACTGTATGTATACTACTTTAGAGAGAGAGAGAGAGAGAGAGAGAGAGCGTGTGTGTGTGTTGGGGGGGGGGATGTACGGTCTACAATATGAGCTAGCCCTGATCCGGCATGATTCTGGACCAGATCCAAAACAGAACTTGACCTGATCTGGCCCGCATTTGGGCCAAATTGCCATAAAGGAATCCGGGGTTGGCCCAGTTCTGGTCCGGATAAGGAAAAACGGATCCGTGCCGGTATTGGCCCGTTGTGCCAAAAGACACCGGCCCAGGTCTGTTGCGTGGATCTGGCCCAGGTCTGTTGCGTGGATCTGGCCCAGAACTTACGACGTGTCTGGGCCAGATCTGGCCCAGATTAATTTTGCTATCTGGGTAGGCAGGGGTTTGGTAGTCTGGCAGCATTGGTACTCGTTCCCCAAAGCATTTTCGACGCAGTTCGAGTTCCTGAAGAGGAAGTCTCTAGGTTACGTATGTAACCGTAGTTCCTCGAGGGAACGAGACGCTGCATCTCGAGGCCATACCCCTGGCACCCCTGCCAGCATTGCTGGAACTCGAAGCTGAAGCCAGCTGCGTGTCTCGTGCCTTTATAGATTCCTGGTCGCTTACGTCACCCCGCCCGTGACGTCAAGCTCTTCTATAAGACGGATTAGATATGATATTCAGAGTAGCTCACGCTATATACGTTCCCTGCTGCGTCAGCCACATGTCAACACTGTGGAAAGAAAGGACATTTTTCAAAGGTATGTAAATCAGCAGTTGTCAAAGAAGTGAAAGAAGTTATGGCGCCTGAACTGACTGTGCTGCTTGTAAATCAGTCCCTTGACAAAATTCGATGCCAAGTAGAATTGGAAGCACCACAGTGAAAAAAATACCAGTTGAATTGATTGTGGATACAGGATCAAGTGTGTCCATTCTGCATGAGACACTCTTCATGAAACACTTTGCTAATTGTGAATTGATGGAACCTCAAGTGAAGCTAGTCAATTACTCACCTGAACATTTGCCATCCTTAGGCTGTTTCACTGTTTCTGTATCACAAGATGGTGTTGCAACCACTGCTTCCAATTTTTGTGTGGTCAAAACGGGATCACCACTTTTGGGCTGATGTTTCACTGGTGTTCCACAGATTGATCAGTCAGTTAAACCAGTGCAGCACAAACTAACAAACTATGCAGATTACCACTGAGTGTACAGGAGGAGGTTTCCCAGGAAATACATCACTTACTGAGGGATGGAATAATTGAAAAGATTGATGCTTCGCCATGGGTATCACAAATCGTTGTAATCAGAAAGAAGTCTGGAGAAATTTGGGTTTGCATGGATTTGAGAGAGCCTAATCGGGCTGTAATTACTGACTGCTACCCACTACCTCATATGGAGGATCTTTTCACCAAGTTCAGAGCCGCTACAGTGTTCTCACAAATTGATCTGCAAAGTGCATACCAACAACTACCTTTGCATTAGGAGAGTCAACCGTTGACTGCATTCATCACACAATGGATTGTTCAAATTCACAAAGGTTCCTTTTGGGTTGGCATCAGCACCCTCTGCCTTTCAAAAAATTATGAAAACAGTTCATTGAGGGTCTACCAGGAGTACAAAACTACTTAAATGATCTCATAATGTACGGACAATATAAAGTTACCCATGATGCCAATCTACAGGCAGTGCTGACTAAACTCATGAATATTGGTCTGAAACTTAAAGCTGTATTAGGGAACTTTTGACGCTCTAGCGGTTAATAAACAGAACTGCTTGCGTCTTGCGGAAGAACATCATAGCCGGAACTGCTTCTCCCTGTTTATGTCTATGAAGAATCACAAAGGTACTGGGTTACTCCGCCGCGGTACCCCCGAAGCAATCTAAAATAGTCAGAATATAAACACTTATTATAGGTGTACCCTAGTGATTCAGGACAAGCTAAAACATGGTTTGGAAAATGGATTCATGGTGTACTCGCTTATTATATAAATTTCTCTACATTTGAACACAAACAAAGTTACGGACCGCAGCTTTAATTGGTTGATTTCTTACCACGAGCGGTCAGTAACTGCAAATGGCAATAGGACCACTGGGAGGAGCCAGAGGAGCTTGATTTTTTTTCACAGGTTATCTGTCTCATATTCTACTGTCAGGACATAATGACAGGTTTAACAAATATGTAAAAAAATATATATTTACAAAAGTTACCTACTGCAGCTTTAAAATGGAAAAAAGCAAATTCGGCCAGAGTAGGATTCAATATTTATGCCATGACATCTCAAAAGATGGACTACATCCTAACCCGACTCAGTGGACGCCATTGTAAAAGCCCCTGCACCAAAGAACTACCCTCATTGTGGTCCTTTTGGTGTCTTGCATCTTGGTTTAGCAAGTTTATCCCAATCTATGCACTACGGGTATCCCTGTGTGAGATACTCAGATCATCTCAGAATGGATTTATTCAAGAGCCATTTCTATGAAGGAACTCCTTGATGCATGCAAATCTTGCACAGAATTGTCCAAGCTGCATGCCCAGATTACACAAAGCTGGCCTAAAACACAGAAACAAATGGATCCAACAATCATGGAGTACTTTCAAGCCAGGCATGAACTAGCTAGGGATGATAAGTACATCATGAAAGGACAGAGATTGGTTGTGCCAGTTGCTTTGTGCTCTAAATTCATTCACTTAGCACACAAAGGACACCAGGGAGTGGTACAAACTAAGCAATGGCTAAGAGAATTGTACTGGTGGCCTCGTTTGGACAATGATGTGCTTTCAGTTATTGCTTTTTGTTCCACCTGTCAGTCCTGTGACAAGACTGCCCGGACATACCCAGCCCAATTACAGCCAGTGGAACTGCCAGATGGCCCATTTCAGAAAGTTGCAATAGACATTGTAAGACCATTTAAGAGAGCCACACATGACTGTCGTTTTGCTATTACGATGGTGGATTATTATAGCAAGTGGCCAGATGTTGTGTTTACCTCAATTGTTACAACCGACACAGTCACAAAGTTTCTAGCATCTGTGTTTGCCAGAGAAAATAACCCACTCACCTTAGTCAGTTATAATGGTCCTCAGATGACTTCTACTGCATTCACTGGTTTTCTAGCTGAAAGAGGAATAACACACATTCATAGCAGTGTTTACTGGCCCCAAGCAAATGGTGCTGTGGAAAGATGGATTCTTTTAAAAAATTGCATTCAAGTGGCTGAAATTCAACAGCTTTCTTTTTTTTAAGAGGGAGGAAGATGCACACAAAGTTAAATACTCTGGCAACCACAGCAGCTCAGGAAGAGGAAGAGGCAATGGGCATACGTGACTGTGTGCAGAGAGTTCAACAAAAGATGAGACAGTATATAGATCAGAAACGTGGAGCTAAACCACCACCCTTCAAGTGTGGAGATTGTGTATATGTGAGAAAACCAATGCATGTACCAAAGGCTTGGAGGAAGTTCAAGGTTCCTTTGACCGTGAATAAAAAACTTGGACCAAGTACTTATGTTTTGAGTGATGGAAAGAAATGGAATGCAGCTCACGTGTCTCTGGATCCAGAAAACATTCAAACTACTTTAGGGTTTTCTAAGGTTAACCCTGGAACTGAGAATGTTGTGCTTGAGCCAGTTAGGAGTACATTGGCTATACAGACTCCTGTGTGGTTAAAAGATTATGTAGCAGAGTAAGGGAAAAGAAAAGAAGAGAGAATGAGAGTAGGGCTGGACGATTAATCGAAAAGTAATCGAAACCGATATTTAGAACTTCTAACCGACATGGGAAAATTATGGTTATTTCCTGTTAATACTTCCCCCTTAAAAGCGTGTGTATAGCCACATGATTCTACCAGTCAGTGGCATAAAGGCAAAACACGGAGGTGAACGCCGGTTAGACGTTCAAGTGATTAGATGATCAGATGTGTAATATTATATCAAGCTACCATGTTCACGCAGCTGCATTGTGGCACAAAAACTCCTAGACTCATTGTCAGCGCTGTCCTGTGATTTATCATTAAAGTATCTTAGAATCTCAAAACTTATTATAGCATATTTTTCTACTTTTGAAGAAACTAGGCTATTTACAACCCACAGCTTCACAATAATATAGAGACGGTATGACTAATTCACACACGTAATCACTTGTACTGGTACTGTTTACCTTTAATCTTTATTTATCTCTTAAACCGAGTAATAATATGTAAGAAATGTTACGAACATAGATAAAATAACTGCTGATAGTGAGCTATGATCATTCTTTCAATAGGAAAAATATCCCACCTTTAATAGTCGATCTCAACCGTCTGTCACGACCGGGATACAAGGATAGTAGCAGAGTGAACAAATTGCGGCTATGTATTTATTAAAGGGGCAATCCAAAGAATAAACAGTCCAGGCAGGGGTCGATATCCAACAAATCCAAACATAAACAAAAAATGAAGACAAGGCAAGGGCACGACTAGAAGACGGACATGAATTAACATTCAACAAGGACTCTGTGACACATACTAGCACATACATACATGCTAGGCTAACAGGGGGGAACCGACAGAAAACATAACAGGAAAAAAAAACACAACACATAAGTCCAAGAAGGACATCACGTGGCGCCAACCAGGGCGGAACAGAAGGCCACGACATCCTTGTGGTCGAGGCCGGAGTCCCCCAGGGCGGAGCAGAAGACCACAACACCCCTGTGGTCAAGGCGAAAGCCCTCCAGGGCGGAGCAGAAGACCACCACACCCCTGTGGTCAGGGCAGAAGCCCCCAAGGGTGGAACAGAAGACCACCACCGATGTGTGCTCGGGTGGAGCAGAAGACCACCACAACCGTGTGGTCAGGGTGGATGCTCTCCAGGGCGGAGCAGAAGACCACCACGTCCTTGTGGTCGACGCCGGAGTCCCCCAGGGCGGAGCAGAAGACCACCACAAACATGTGGTCAGGGTGGAAGCCCCCCAGGGGGGAGTAGAAGACCACCATAGCCGTGTGGTCAGGATGAGAGCCCCCCAAGGTGGAGCAGACCTCCGTGCGGCCGGACCAACGGGACAACGAAACTCTGGTAATCCCCTGGTGTTCTTACTGGACTCCAGAAGATCGGTGCTGGCCTGAATCTGCTCACGAAGATCATTGGTGACTGGCATCTGTTCATGAAGACCATCGGTAACTTGCACTTGTTCATGAAGATCCCCGGCGACTTGACTCAGTCCTTGAAGGTCACCGGCGACTTGACTCAGTCCTTGAAGATCATCAGTGACTTGACCCGACTCTGAAAGGTCAACGGTGACTGGCCTTGTCTCTGGAAAGTCCATGGTACCTAGCCCTGACTCTGGAAGGTCATCAGTGACTAGCCCTAACTCTGGAAGGTCATCGGTGACTAGCCCTAACTCTGGAAGGTCATTGGTGACTAGCCCTAACTCTGGAGGGTCATCGGTGACTAGCCCTAACTCTGGAGGGTCATCGGTGACTAGCCCTGACTCTGGAGGGTCATCGGTGACTGGCCCTGACTCTGGAGGGTCATCGGTGACTGGCCCTGACTCTGGAGGGTCATCGATGACTAGCCTTGACTCTGGAGGATCATCGGTGACTAGCCCTGACTCTGGAGGGTCATCAGTGACTGGCCCTGACTCTGGAGGGTCATCGGTGACTAGCCCTGACTCTGGAGGGTCATCGGTGACTAGCCCTGACTCTGGAGGGTCATCGGTGACTAGCCCTGACTCTGGAGGGTCATCGGTGACTAGCCCTGACTCTAGAGGGTCATCGGTGACTAGCCCTGACTCTGGAGTGTCATCGGTGACTAGCCCTGACTCTGAAGGGTCCACGAACACCTGACTCGACTCTGGAGGGTCAATAGGAACCTGACTCGACTCTGGAGAGTTCACTGGAACCTGACTCGACTCAGAAGAGTTCACTGGAACCTGAATCAACTCTAGAGAGTTCACTGGAACCTGACTCGACTCTGGAGAGTTCACTGGAGCCTGACTCGACTCTGGAGAGTCCACTGGAACCTTACTCGACTCTGGAGCGTCAACTGGAACCTGGCTCGGCTCTGGTGGATCAACTGGAACCTGACTTGACTCTGGAGAGTTCACTGGAACCTGAGTCGACTCTGGAGGGTCAACTGGAACCTGACTCGGCTCTGAAGAGTCCAGTGGAACCTGACTCAACTCTGGAGAGTTTTCTGGAACCTGACTCGACTCTGGAGGGTCAACTGGAACCTGACTCGACTCTGGAGAGTTCACTGGAACCTGACTCGACTCCGGAGGGTCAACTGGAACCTGACTCGACTCCGGAGGGTCAACTGGAACCTGACTCGACTCCGGTTGTGAGTTGACAGCTGTGACTGTCATCCCGTGCAGCGACACTGGGCAGGCATCCATCTTGGGCCATGACTCTGGACAGGCGGCCATCTGGTGCTGTGGTGCTGGACCGGTGGCCAACTTGGGCATTGGCGCTGGGTGAGCGGCCATCTTGTGCTGTAGCGCTGGGCTGGTAGCCATCTTGTGCTGTGGCGCTGGATTGGCGGCCATCCTGCCTCTTGGCGCTGATCTAGCGGCCATCATGGACAGTGGCGCCACCATGGCGGGCGTGCACTTTTTCTCTCCTCTCCGTCCGCCATGGTGAGACGATGGTTCTGACCCATTCCATACGAGCCCCGGGTCGAAGGAAGGCCATGGTTTAGAGCGATGCCAAGACTCCTCTCGACCACTCCCTCCTCGGCGACCTCCCCTGGTCCCCCGGAAAACCACCAAAAGAGTTCCCTCAAAACCGTCTCTCTCCCGCTCTGTGGCTGGGGAAGAGACATAGGCAGACATACCGCCGGTTCTTACTGTGACGGAGTCCTTCTGTCACCACCGGAATACAAGGATACTAGGAGAGAGAACCAATTGCGGGTATGTATTTATTAAAGGGGCAATCCAAAGAATAAACAGTCCAGGCAGGGGTCGATATCCAACAAATCCAAACATAAACAAAACACGAAGACAAGGCAAGGGCACGAATAGAAGACGGACATGAATTAACATTCAACAAGGACTCTGTGACACATACTGAGACAGACCGGGTATAAATACACAGGGAAAGACAAATGCTAATGGGGAAAGGGTTAGGAGGACATCTAGTGGATACCCAGGGAACACAACCCAGACACTGTGACACCGTCAGGCTGAGGCCAGTCTAAAAAGACGCTCAGGACAGTTGACAGAACGCTGCTGTGTGTCGACATGAAAGCGTATCATTTTCACGTATTATTAAACCTTGCCACTTGCAAATGTAACCATTCAAAAGACGTTAAAGCATTCAAACACAAGACGCGGAAAAGCTGAAATGAGTAGCGGAGAGAGCCATGTTTCACAGACAGCAACACTGAACCGACCTCTTGTTTGCAAAGTTCTCCTTTAAGTTCCTCCTGCACCTCAACGAACAAATCGCAGTTTAAACAAACAGAAAAGGATGTGTAAGAGCCCACTTCAGCACCGCAGTGTTCTGCTGTTAAGGCTCACGCAGAGAGAGGCAACTCAAAAACTTGAACACCGAATTTGTCTGTTTTTGCTCTTGTACCGACAAATACATAAAAAATATGTGAAAATACCCGTCTTGGATAGTATGTTCGGGAAAAACTGTCAGATATGTCTTAAAGTAAACAGTTGAGAAAAAAAATTGTATGTGAATTATATTGGATGCATTCATTGTCTCTTAAAGTGACTGGGCCTAATAGGGCTTGGGCGCCGCGTTGCATTCTGGGATGTGGCGGGCATGTTGAGGAACAAATAAACAGAACGAACATACAAATTAAACATTTTCAAACAGGGACCACTGGTACAACCTGAACCGGGGGCCTGCAAACCCCAACTATGGCCCTGTTTACAGTACAAACCTTGTAAGTGAACTATGAGTGCAAAAAAACTAATAAGAAACAAAATAATCATTCATTAATCATAATCGAGGTAAAGTGTTTGAATTAATCGAGGTTTTGACTTTAGGCCATAATCGTCCAGCCCTAAATGAGAGTGAATAAGACAATACTAGTTTAAGAAAAGAGAAAGAAATTGAAAAGATTTGTTGAATGGGATCATTTTTTTTATTAATACAGAATTGATACATAGACTACAATTATGTTGAATAATCCCTCTTAAGAGGTTCTGTTTAAAGAAAGAGGGGAATGTTATGTCCTGTGTTCATGTTTATAGATTGCAATATGAAGGATACATCTATGCTGCCTTCAAAAACCGGCCAGATGAAGGCATCTCAGGAGACAGGAAGTAAAGCTAACTTTGAATTCGTACGTGCCTTGATGCCTTCCTACCTTGGAATGCGTACTCTGAAGGCAGCATTTTTCAGTTTTCGGATGCAGCCATGATGTGAAACCAGGGGGGCAGGGTTTCATATTTTAGCATCCCTGGGTGCCGCCATTGATTAGCGGACCCCCACCTGAAGTTAGCATTCCATTGAATTATTTCTAAAGAAACATGAAAAAGTATAAAAGGCCCCATTACCTTTTTCAAGATTTCAAGATTTTTATTTGTCACATACACAATTATATATAGCATATATAGCCAGCAGTGAAATGTGAGTACCTTGTATTCTACGTTATGGCCCAGTAAAAGCAGTTTTTATTAAAAATTGGCTGACGATTGCGTCATAACATGCGACTCTCTGGTGCACAATTGAGAAATTACTGTATGGACAGGAGGAGAAGCTCGCAGGCAATCTTTTACTGTATATGAAGTTATCGGGGGGCATGGAGGCATAAAGTCAAGGGAGAAGCCCATAGAGAGTCCATAAAAGAAACGGGACAAAATTATTCAACAACGTCTGCAAGATTCGGTGGGTGACTCAGATTTCTCTTGGCACAGAGATTAGAAGACTTACAATTGTCAGACAGGTTGCTCATGTGACATCTGCATCATCAAGCTCAGTTTGAGTCTGCGCAGTGCGTGCTTCTAATTGATTTCACTTGAATCCAATGGGGCCAATGTGTCCATTTCTTTTACTGTCTATGTGTGAAACTAGGCATTCTCTCTCTCTTTAATTCTTCATTACAAGTTCCAAACATTACACCAAGCACTGCATGAAAAGAGGAATTTCTGGGATAAATCTGACATGGGAAATTTCAGTGGAACTTAAGGTGTACGACTCCTGTACAAAAATTTCCCAGGCAAGTGTGCTAAGTCCCATAAACGACCATACACTTGAGATGCACAGATATTTCCGGATACAGGGTATTTCTGATTGTATACACTGGACGTGTTCAGAGATTTACAGTACAGCCCTAATATTTGTATAATCGCATTTTTACTGCAAATAGCTTACCTCCTAAAATTATGGTTAGTGGTTATTTTTATGGTTACCATGGTAAGTAAAATAGTCATGTTTTTTTTTTTTTTTTTTTTTTTTTACAATATAATAATTAATAAAAAATATAATTAAATTAATATAATAATTAAGGGAGCAAGCACTGTCATGTTTTTTTCGGGGTGTTTATCAGTTAAAAGTTAATCGTCCAGTCATTTTAAATTAATCCTAACTGAATGAATCTAATCCAGTCTATTTAACAGAATCATAAAATTTGAGTGAGATTAATCAAATAAAATCCACTATTCGCGGTTGTGCTGTATCTCGGGGTTTGTTGTAGTTTGGTAATAGAGGTAATAGTACTGTATCACACACTGACATGCCAGGCCTCACATTTAGAGCTGATTCACACAAGACTTTAAATTCTTGACGCCTTTGAATCTAATCTTTTCTGAATCAACTCACTGTTCTTAGCCCTCCTGGCGCTTGTTGTTTGAATTTGCATGGGCGCGCTGACAGGAGAGCCTGTGTTCTGCAGTGAAGGTAAGTGTGAATACATAAATCCATTTTGAAAAATATGTTTACAAGAACATAACATTAAATGTTGTTTGATGTTGTATGATTTTTTTTTATCTATATTTCTAGCATGAAGATATTTCAAGCCATTTATTCCCTCTTTAAGTGCTTCACTGTTGCACACACTGATTTTCTGAGAGATATACATCAGACAAAGGTACTGTAAGTATAAATACATAAAACCATTTAAATAAATAAAAAAAATGTCAGGACATAACATTAAAATTGGTTCAGTGTTGTATAGTTTCTCTCGACCTGTATTTATAATCCAGTGTTGTTTTGAGCCGTTTGTTCCACTTCAGCGGCCTTCAGTCAGCGTGTGTTCACAGCCTTCAGAGAGATTTATATCAGAAGAAAGTAACGTTAAGGAAGAATTTGCAGAAACATTATAAATATGCTATTTACCAAAGCTTAATGCTAAGTGTTGTAATGGATGTATTTGAGTGGCTTTATGTTGTAAAATTAGTCTAGATATCTTGATTAACTGTTAACTTACAGTAGCAACTGCTACGTAATGTTACATTTTTAAAAGTTAACTTTTAGTACAATATACATGTTTATTAATTAATTTTAGTTTAGTTAGCGTGCTTTAGCTGGCCACATATTACCCATTGACACATTCTGCTCATCTGATTTCAGAGTCTCCAAACACTGCAGCTGACTTCTGATTCACCGGAGAGAGAAATGGTGTCTTAATTTGTTAATATATCATCATTTTCAAAGTGCAGCATAAGTTTTACTTGTTTTGTTCATGTCTGTTCTAGTTTTAATTCTTGGAAATCTACAATGTATTTTGTTTTATTTTGAGTTGATTTAATAAATATGTTTTAATTTGTATATACATTTAATGTTTTTAGGTCAGATGGCAAATGTTGTTCTCAATGTTCTATACCTCATATACACGTTCTTCTGGAAAATTGCTGGTGTTTAAAGAACAGTTAACTTTTATTCAGTTACTAATTCACTTTAGAATTTTTTTTTTTATTTTTTTTATGAAGTTTATTTTAACTAACATTTTCAGATAATCCAACCAGTTAGCATCAGAGGAAGTCTTTTCTCACCTCCATTCCCAGAAAACAGGCCAAATATGCTTATTCTGTCTATTATATATCACTAAAAGAGGAGATCACTAAAAATAAAATTAAAGAGGTGTGTAAACTTGCAAGCATGATGTCAGACACTATAATATGCTCTGTTCCCCTCCCTGCTTACCATGGTGACGAGATGCATAGCAGATTGTCATTGCTCATGTCTAAGTGGTGCCCACAGAATATCATAGGTTTCATAGACAATTGGACGAGCTTTTGGGGCAGACCTGACCTGTTGAAAAGAGATGGTCTTCAATGCTCCTGGGGTGGTGTCACACCCAGGGGCGGCTATGCTTTAACTAAGCCACACCCCTTCTCAACTTCCACCTCGAGGAGGTCCCCAAAGCCAACCCAATGGCCAAACAACACGAGAACAAGTAAGTGATAAAACAATCTTTATTTAAATATTTAAAAATAGCTTGGGGAATAGGGAAAAGGCAATTAAAACTAAACTCTGACTCGGCCCTCCAGATGGGCTATGGCCGGGAAGAGGTCAGGGAGCAAGGGGGCCACGGGGATCCGGGGCGTGGGACTCGGGGCCCGGCCAGAGTCTTAGGTATCCGTAGCGCCCTCCTTCTTCCTCCTCTTCGCTGAATACAACTCACGGTAAGTACTGGTTCACACAGTTCGTTCTCGGGGTGCTCACTCGCTTTCTCTTCCTCCACAGGCAACGGCTGGGACGCAAAGGCACAGTTAATTCGGCTTGGTTTTGCTCTCACCTCTTCGCTGATTGCAGCTCACAGTAAGTACTGGTTCACACAGTTCGTTCCTTGGGTGCTCACTCGCTTTCTCTTTCTCCACAGGCAGCGGCGTAAGTACAGGTTTCCTCGGTCTCTCCTCGTGTTACCCACTCTCTCTCCTTTTCTCTCCACAGGTATCAACTTGGGCACAATAGCACAGTTAGTTTGCTTTGAATGGCTCTCACCTCTGGGCTGAACACAGCGTACTGTAAGTACAGGTTTCCTCTGTTTCTCCTTGCGTTATCCACTCTCTCTCCTCCTCTCTACAGGTATCAACTTGGACACAAAACACAGTTACTCTGCTTTGGATGGCTTTCACCTCTGGGCTGGACACAACGTACTGTAAGTACAGGATTCGCTCCATTCCTCCTCGTGTTATTCACTCTCTCTCCTTTTCTCTCCACAGGTATCAACTTGGGCACAATAGCACAGTTAGTTTGCTTTGAATGACTCTCACCTCTGGGCTGAACACAGCGTACTGTAAGTACAGGTTTCCTCTGTTTCTCCTTGTGTTACTCACTCTCTCTTTCCTTTTCTCTCCACAGGTATCAGATTGGACACAAAGCACAGTTAGTTTGCTTTGAATAGCTCCCACCTCTGGGCTGAACACAGCGTACCGTGCTATCTCCGGAGATCTGAAGCACGCTCACAACATATACTGTACTGAACTAGGCTAGAACCAGCAGTCTCCTTGTCCTCCCGCGACGGAGTGCGTGAAGGCGGGGGTTTATCTGACAGGACACACGGCAATACACAGCAACCCACAGCAATATACAGCACCACGTCAAAATTATAAGTTTTCACAGCACGAAGACTCACTCACCACACTCAGTGTACAAAAAGGACACCCGTCTTCCTTCACTTCGCTTGGTTCGGATCTGGCGATGGAATATGCGGCCTAGCTAGTGATGTTGTCGTTGTGACTACTTCAATAAATATTCCTTCGGCTCTCCCACCACGCTATATTAGGGGTAGGGCCGCCCTCCTCCTCCTGGGGAGATCTACACAACGTCAGGTCAATATACAGGGCACTTTCGGCTTGCTCTTGGTACTCACATCAATGCCGCTTCCAATCCCCTTTTTCACGTCGTCTCAATTCGCCGTATAATCCGTTCACTTCTCAACCTTTAAGGTTCGCGATGTCTTCACAATCATACAATTCCAGCCTGAGGGAGAGAGAGAGTTAGACAGCCACCAGCAGCTAGGGATGGCTGACGCGAAACTAACGTTTCGACACAGAGTCGAGATCCCGAAGCGTAGATGTTTCGAAACACTGCTCCGAACTGTGATTCAAAACACCCATGTCACGTGACTATGGCTAAACGAAGCTTCTGCGCGTTTCATAAGTGTCTCGACCGACAGGTGGCACGCTTGCCGAGTCTGCGTTTGATTGACAGGGGCGGGAACAAACCACACAATCGCCAATCTGTCTCAACTGCCACAAAGTTTAAAAGAGGAGTTAATGCACCTTCACCTCGTGGGTTTTTGTGAGAGGAGAAAGATTTTGAGATAGCGTTTACGATTTATTGACATTTATAGTGCGATTTAGTTAGTTATATTTAGGTTACATTTAAGTTAAATATATTTACTGATAAACTAAAGACAGTGACAGATAGTTAGGATAGATATAGTGACACATTTATATAGGCTAAGTTAGATATTGACAGATAGCACAGTAGTTAGAGATATAGAATTTAGATAGATTCATATATATATATAGATAGATAGATTCATAGATATATAAATTTATATATAGGTTCATATATTAATATATATATATATAGAGAGAGAGAGAGAGAGATTCATATATATATATATATATATATACTTTCATAAATATATAGATTCATAGATAGATAGATATATATAGACATTAATAGAATAGAGAGAAATGGAGGCTCCACAGAAGAGATGCCGTAAATCTGTGGTGTGGGAGCATTTCCATTTGGAAACCCCAAATAAAGTGAGATGTATGTACTGTGATAGGCAGCTAGCCTACTTCAACAATACATCATCCATGATGCGCCATTTGAGGAGCACTCATCCTGCCATTTTGCAGTGTGCAGAGGATGGTAACATTCCCCCTGTACCTAGGCCTGCTACTGACACTGCTGGGCCATCTAAACAAGGTATACATTGTTTGATATAATATGTACTTCATGTAACACTGTTTAGAAAGTCCATAGTTTTAAATAGACTTAGGCTTGTGTCCACCAGCCTTACAACGTAACGTCAATCTTTTCCAAAACTCCCAATCATGTTGAAAACAGCTTCACTCTGAATATGTAAATGTAACATCTCACAAACTTAGTCACTGTATTACATAGATATTTTTATAGGCTTGAAGACAACATTTTGGTTTTCCTAATTGTTGTAATTTTATATTGTATTTGATCTGTCTTTGCACACTGAGCATAAACTTTTCCAAACTTGAAAAAGCTTTTATTTTTTTTTTTAAATTTAGTTTTGTGAAAGTACTTTTAATCTTTTATCTTTATTTTCTTTTAAAAGGCAGACAGAGGGAATTGGATGAGGCTCTTGTAGACATGGTGGTAAAGGATTTGCAGCCCTTCACTATCGTGGAGGATGAGGGTTTCATGGCTTTTGTGAACAAACTTGATCCAAGCTATGTCCTCCCATCCCGGAAGGCACTTAAAACGATGGTAACTGAAAGGTACAACATTTCTAAGGAGAAGACAATGGAGGACCTAAAAAAGGCAGATTTTGTTAGCCTTACAGCTGACATGTGGTCCTCCATTAATATGGACGGATACCTTGGTGTTACTTGCCACTACATAACACCAGAGGCAAAGCTGGCAACTGTTGTACTGGGTGTAAGGAGGTTTTACCAAACACACACAGCCCAGCATCTCATGGAGGCTAAAGCTTTGCTAATGGCCGAGTGGGGAATAACCACCAAAGTTCAGTGTATGGTGACTGATAATGCATCCAACATGATCTTAAGTGCCCAGCTACTGAACCTTCGGCATGTCCCATGTTTTGCCCACAATTTAAATTTAATTGTAAAAAAGGCCCTAGATCAAACCCCACTCATCAATGGAATACGACAGAAAGCCAGAAAGATAGTGGGGTTATTTAGATCCAGCTGCAAAGCAAAGGACAAGCTTGTGGAGATGCAGGGCTTGATGGGCAGACCAGCTCTGAAACTGATGCAGGAGGTGGACACAAGATGGAACAGCACTTATGACATGTTGCAGCGCTTGTATGAGCAACGAGAGCCAGTGGGTGCAGCGCTATCAAATTTAAACAGTGATACTGCTCCGCTGACAAGTTTTGAGTATAACATTATACAAGAATCATTGTCACTACTGCAGCCTTTCAAACTCGCAACGACAGAGTTGTCAGAGGAACAGAGAGTGTCTGCTTCAAAGCTCATACCACTTTACAGGATGTTGCAGCACAAGCTATCGCAGAAAAAAGGCCAATCAGCACAGGAATCAACTGCACAATTAGGTAGGCCACAATGACCATACTACTGTATGTAATGTATTGGCCACAACTGTCATATTATTTTTTATCAATATAACCAATATGGTTTGCTTGTGTTTTGAACAGGCACACACCTGCAAGAAGGTCTGCACTCAAGATGTGGTGGGTACGAGTCATTCAGAGCTTTGGCTCTGGCTACACTGCTGGACCCAAGGTTCAAAAATGTGGGTTTTGGAAATCCTGCCAAAGCCCAGGAGGCTGAAAAGCAGATCACACTGGAGTGTGCTTCGCTGATGCGTTCAAACACAGCAACTCCTGGTAAGCAGTTTCACTCTTCATCTGACATTATGGAGTTATGTCATCTGAATAATTATGTGACTTATACTTCATATATGCTGTCAGTTTAGACTTAGTAACTAATTGTTGTTTTTACTTTCATTCAGAGCCACAGTCAACATCAGGCCCATCATCATCATCATCAACAACAACATCAACAACAGAAACCCAGGACAGTTTATGGGAACTTTTTGATAGTCGTATCCATGAAACCCAGGCGATACACAGTGCCACAGCAGATGCCACAGTAGAAGTTAAAAAGTACCTAAAAGATGCATTTTTGCCAAGAACCCATGATCCACTAAGTTACTGGAAAGAGAGAGCTGTGATTTTTCCTCATTTGTATGTCCTTGCTAAAAAATATCTATGCATGCCAGCAACAAGTGTCCCTTGTGAGAGGATTTTTTCTAAGGCTGGAGAAATTATCAGTAAAAAAAGAAGTAGGCTAAGCCCTTCCACAGCAGAGCAATTAATATTTTTGAATAAAAATCTTTAAAAAAAAAAAAAAAATTAGACCATTGTGGATTTATTTGTTTTATTCATTTTTCATGACCAAAATAACCTAGTTATTATTATGATATAGGATTATATAGGATATTATTATAGGATTTTAAAATATCACCACATTAACGAAAACAAAATATTTTTATTTATTTTTAAATGGCTTGTTGTCAAAGTTGTTTCAGATGACATGGGCAATTGGCCACTAGGTGTCACCGTGGAGACGGGTGTCGGTAAAGTTTCGAAGCCTCGAAACAAATACGGCACTTTGCTTCAACTGTTTCAGTGTTTCATGAAGCCTCGCTCTGCCCACCACTACCAGCAGCGCACCAAGACGGGCACGACACAGTGCTTCACACACACCAGAAAGAGCTCCCAGACTGTGAAATCTTGGCCTTAAGTACTGCCTTGTCCAGCGTATCCTCCAATCACCAACCGCTGTCCCTAACTAGGCACAGGTGCATCGAATTCCCTGATTTTCCCTCTTACGGCGCTACCGGAAGTTCCGGTGTTCTGTTTTTCCGGTCCGGGCGGAAACACTTCCGGGCGGAACCAAACTTCCCGAATTTTGGTTCCGCCCCTAAAGATCGTCACCTTGTGACAGTGGCACCACTCTTCTCTCTAGAAATATGGCAAATAGTCCAAAATAGAGTTTATAATAGTCTTCTAAAATCAATACTATTAGAGATGAAATTGTTACCATTCTGCCGTCAGCTACAGTATCGCATCAGACAGTGCACTATAGACCCCCTGAGGAACAGTTCCACTCATTCTCTACCATTGGAGAGGAAGAATTGTATAAACTTGTTAAATCATCTAAATCAACAACATGTATGTTAGACCCTTTACCATCTAAGCTCCTAAAAGAGGTGCTTCCAGAAGTCATAGATCCTCTTCTGACTATTATTAATTCCTCATTGTCATTAGGATATGTCCTCAAAACCTTCAAACTGGCTGTTATTAAGCCTCTCATCAAAAAACACAACTTGACCCCAAAGAACTAGTTAATTATAGACCAATCTCGAATCTCCCTTTTCTGTCCAAGATACTAGAAAAGGTGGTATCCTCACAATTACTGTATTTTCCTTCTTAGAGAAAAAATGCTATATGTGAGGATTTCCACCGTATCATAGTACTGAGACTGCTCTCCATAGAGTTACAAATGACCTGCTCTTATCATCTGATCGTGGTTGTATCTCTCTATTAGTGCTATTGGTTCTCAGAGCTGCGTTCGACACTATTGACCACAACATTCTTTTGCATAGACTACAACACTTTGTTGGCATTAATGGAAGTGAATTAGCATGGTTTAAATCATACTTATATGACCGCCATCAATTCGTAGCAGTGAATGAAGAGGTATTATATAAATCACAAGTGCATTATGGAGTACCTCAAGGCTACATGTTACCCTTGGGAGATATCATCAGGAAACATGGTGTTAGCTTTTACTGTTATGCTGATGATACTCAGCTCTATATTTCTTCATGGTCTTTCATCATTCATCCTGACTTTAGTAAGCCGTTCATTTTATCTGTTGATGCGTCTACATCTGGACTTGGTGCAGTATTGTCGCAAGTTCAACACAACAGTGAGAGAGCACAACCTATAGCTTTTGCCAGCAAGTCTCTAAATCATGCTCAGGCAAAATATCCAGCACATCGCCTTGAATTTTTCGCAATGAAATGGGCAATTTGTCATAAATTTAGCCATTGGTTGCGTGGTCACAGGTTCACTGTGTGGACCGACAACAATCCCTTGAAGTACATACTGACCAAGCCCAGATTGGATGCCTGCGAGCAGCGTTGGGTGGCGCAGTTGGCACTGTTTGACTTCGACATCCAGTATATTCCAGGCCCTAGAAATGTGGTGGCTGATGCCCTCAGCAGAGAGCCTTTTGTGCAGTCAAAAATTTTGCACAGACTTACTAGAGCTCCTTATTCCACCCTTCTTAAGCAGGCAGACAATTTCAAAACGGATGAAGTTCAGAATATGTTTCAGCTCTCGGCGGAGCTTCCTGGGATGAGGGGTGTGACTGCTCAGATTGGCACTGTGGACACTACTGTGAAAGCTGTGTGTACTACAGGAAGTGTACATGTGTGCAGTGATGAGGTTTCTGCTGTTATGAGGACACATCAGCATTGGGAATACGCTGGTACTGTAAGAGCTATTTCACATGTGCAGTACTTGGAATCTCTTGTCGCAGTGGGGCAGAACCCGGTTCCCGTTTTCACTCATGATGTACTTCTTAGCAAACAAGTCAATGATGGTGTTGTGGGTCGTGTCAAGTTTTTCATTGACCGCGGTCGTCGCCCCTCTAGACGCGAAAAAGTTCATGAATCACGTGGAACGTTAAGGATATTGAGACAGTGGGGTAAACTGACCACCCGCCTGGGAATAGTGTATCGTGTGTCCAAGCACCCAGTGACCAAACAGAAGGTTTACCAATATGTTGTGCCGGAATCGCTCCGAATGGCACTATTGAAAGGCATTCATGATGACGCGGGCCATCAGGGTCAGCAGCGCTCATTGGGGTTGGCCAGACAGAGGTTTTATTGGGATACAATGGAGAAAGATGTCAAGGATTACGTACACTACTGTAAGAGATGCATTGTGAGTAAAGCCCCAGAGCCTGAGGCTAGGGCCCCATTAGTTTCCATTACCACTTCGTCGCCACTCAAATTAGTCTGTATAGACTTTTGGTCAGCTGAAGACCACAACAATAAGTCTGTTGACGTTTTAGTAGTCACTGACCATTTCACGAAGTTGGCGTGTGCATATCCTTGTGCTAATCAATCTGCGAAGACAGTGGCACGGGTTCTTTGGAATAACTTCTTTTGCGTGTATGGTTTTCCAGTTAGCATTCACTCTGACCAGGGCGCCAATTTTGAGAGTCTATTGATTGCAGAGCTGTGTCAGTTGGCTGGTATTGACAAAACGCACACCACACCGTACCATCCAATGGGCAATGGCCAGGTAGAACGAATGAACCGTACTCTTGGTAACATGATCCGTGCACTGCCCCCCAGATCTAAAGTCAGATGGCCACAAATGTTGAACACCTTGACTTTTGCATATAATTGTACAGTTCACGAAACTACAGGTTTTTCACCTTTTTTTCTCATGTACGGCCGTACTCCGAGACTACCCGTTGACCTGATGTTTGAACCTGTACTTTTGAGTGGAGAAACAGTTGACATTGATAAGTATGTGCAGTCACTCAAGCGAGACCTCTGTGAAGCTATGAAGCTTGCACAGTCCCATTCAGAAAAACAACAACACAAACAACCAGAAATGTATAACAAAAGGTGTAAAGGACAGTCAACTGACATTGGGCAAAGAGTTTTATTAGCCAACAAAGGCGAAAGAGGTAAAAAGAAACTGGCAGATCGTTGGGAGAGTACAGTTTATGTAGTGATTGACAAAAATTCCTTAATGAACACGTACAAACTCAGAAGCCTTTTGGGCGTTGTTAAAATCAGGAATCTGATTATGCCGGTTGACTTTCTGCCTTTGCTTGATGCAGGCGCTGTCGAGGAACAGTTATCCAGTATGAGTGGTGATGAACCTGAGGACTCTAGTTTTGAGCAGCTTGCAGAAGAAAGGACTACTCAGTGGGTTGCTGACCACTCTAGCAGGTCTGGTGGTTCTGTCGCACATAGAGATGAAGTGGATGAGCAGAATGTGATGTGTGAGGAAACTGTTCACGAAAGTGATGATGTAGAATTTGAGGGGGAGTTGGTAACTTCTGCTACCAGTGAGTGTGATGTTGCGGTTACTGGTGTTGATTTCCATGTGGGCAATGATAAACGTGGTTGTGACCACTCTGAATTAAGGAATGGGAATCAGGATGATTCGGCAACAAGTGTCAATTTGAGTGAGGAGAATGTCACTGAGATTAAGGCAGTTCACGAAGAAAGCCTGGTTAATGAGCATTCCCCCTCTGTATAACCATCTACCTTTGGAAAGGAGCTGTCAGTGGAAAGGCCTGGGCAGAGTGAGGGTTATCGTACTAGACATGGCAGACTTGTAAAGCCGTTAAATAGGCTCATTCAGACTATGTCTAGTCAATTTGTTAAGAATCTTTTTGGGTAAAAGAAAATGATACTATGAGTAATTGGTAGATGGTTACTTGTGTGTGTATATATATTTTTTTTGTTTTTGTTCTGTTGTTACAATTTCTATTGATACATTTTCTGTTTTCTATTTTGTTTAAGAGGGTTAATGTGTAATAGTGTACAGTCTAAGACTAGTAAAGCCGTTAAATAGGTTCATTCAGACTAGTAAAGCCGTTAAATAGGCTCATTCATACTGGTATAGCCGTTAAATAGGCTCATTAAGACTATATCTAACCTATCTTTTGTCGATCTCGTTTGGAGAAAACAAGAAGAGTTGATACCGAGTTCATGTGTTATTATTATTATTATTATTTTTTTTTTCTCCTTCATTTCACGCTTTAAATGTCCTTGTAAAGAAAAAAAAAACACATTTATGTGTAGTCTATGACAATAGACAATTATGCAATCTTGGATGTAATTTGTCGATAGGATGTGTATATGGCATGTCTTCCTATGGTTAGGTAAAGGAGTAGCTAACCTTTGTCTTTCCTAGTCCTTCTGTGGACAGCGATAATGTTGGTAGACTTTCTTCAGTCTTCATGTTTGGGAGATACACTTGATTGCTGAGTCATCTAACTGTAGAGTTGAGTATTTTGGGCATGATTTATTTTTTTTTGTTTTTTTTTTATGTATTACTCTTTTTATGATGTTATGTAAAATCTAGTGAAATCAGTGGGGGTGAGTGTAACGAGGTTAAAATGGTTTTATTTCACAAGATTTTTCTGTTATTATACATTTAAGGCTGTTTTACTATTATTGAAACAAGTGTTTATATTCATTAAATTCATTAAAAAAGGGTCTGTAAAGAGGTGATGGTTCGACCGCCCCCCTCCCTCCTCTTTACAACAAAGTGGTTCGGTCCAGGCAGCTATATCCGCTGTATTAATCTTTGAGCGGTCTTTTCTGCCTTTCTCCCGAACTGAGGTATGCTGTATTCTATGCTACCGATTAGTTGTTAGCATTGGTTGAAAACAAGTCACACACACGATGTTTAAGTTGTTTTTATTTATTTTATTCACAATATATTGGGAATGTTATGTTTTTTGGCAGTGTCACTGTGAAATTGAGCTGAAGCTGGCGTGACGGCCTGTAAAACAAAATATATTCTCTTATGCAGGTATGCATTGACAAAACCCTATTTTTGTCTTCCTTCGTTTTCTCCCTTTTCTGCCTTTCTCCCGAACTGAGTGTCACTGTGTAATTGAGCTGAAGCTGGCGTGACGGCCTGTAAAACAAAATATATTCTCTTATGCAGACCCAATCTGGTGCTCTCCTGTCTTTTTTTGCACTGAATTAACAACACAACGCAGACAGAAGAAGACGGTTACACTGACATTTTTTGCAATTTTGCAGTATTATTCCTGCTCATCTCGGGCCTGTTCGTACTGAACAGCTTTGCTTTAATATCATACACCCGACAGGAGCTTTTGGATATCGGTGAGGACTTTACCAGCAGTTCTATCACCAATCTTCGACTCATCCCTGAGATCGCTAGATCACCCGAGGCTACGCACTCTACCCAGCCGGTCAGAAGTGCTCGCAGGTGGCGTCGAGATCGTAAACAAAGGCGGGGGAAGCGCGGAGGTCTAGGAGTCAAGCTAAAGCTAACACCACTCCGGCTCTCTTTACCCAGCATTTCCCTCGCTAATGTGCGGTCATCTGTGAACAAAATGGATGAGTTACGACTCTGCATCACCCACAGTAAGAGACTTCTGGACTGCGATGTCATGGTTTTCACAGAAACATGGCTACACAGCAAAGTACCCAACAACTCTATTGAGCTAACCGGACGCTACACGTTCGATCCAAAACACTGACTGGAGTATGTTTGCTTTTCAGGCTGCCTGTGGCTCTCACACAGACATTGTGTGTTTACAGACGACATGCTTGTCCCAGCGGATATTATTTTAGTGGGTTGTGGGGGTAAACAAACCAGTCCTTTAGGGCTGTGTGATTTGAAACTTGAAGTTTATGGGTACAAGTTTTTAGTCCCAGTTCTGTTTGTTGAAGGACAGTTTGATCCCATTGTTTTGGGTACCAATGTGCTTAAGCCACTTAAGTCAAATGATGGATTTTGGCGTGTTATGAGTAAACCTGATGTACCGGGCCAGAGTGACAGTAGCCAGTTTCTTCGTCTTCTGTCTAACCTAGAGAGATGGCGAGGGGAGTCCATCCCTGACAAGGTCGGAACTTTGAAGTTGAAAGGTGCTGTAACTCTTCAGCCTATGACTGAACATTTGGTGTGGGGTCGTTTACCCATGGGTACCGTGTTATCAGCTGGCAGTACGGTTGTTGTTGAGCCTTTTGCATCTCCATGTGTGAACAAACGGATAATGGTTGGGCAAATAGTTTCTCCATTGTGGGGAGATGGGTGGCTACCCATGAAGATCATCAACCCCACCAATGCAGAAATAACTCTACGCAGAAATTCGAAAATTGCAGACGTTTTTCCCTGTGTTGCTTTAGAGGATTTTGATCAGTTGTCTGACACTTTGACTGTTCACCAAAATATGGGGGAAGTGCGAAGTAATGGTTCCTGTGGTAGCCTCACTGTGAGAAGTGTGTGTAGTGACATCTGTGATGTGAACGATAAGCTGGAAAAGCTAGGGCTTGGCTCCATTCCAATTGGTGGCTGTGAAGTTTCTGTGCAGTGTAAAGAGAGACTTGTTGATTTGATTGGGGCCTATGAGTCTGTCTTCTCGAGAAATCATCTAGATTGTGGTGAGGCGCAGGATTTCTGCCATCGTATTAGACTAACAGATGACCGACCATTCAGGTTACCATATCGTAGAATATCGCCTGCTCATTATCACAAATTGAAAGAGACCTTGGATGAAATGGAAAAAAAAGACATAATTCGTAAATCTTGTAGTGAATTTGCCTCTCCCTTGGTTCTCGTGTGGAAAAAGAATGGCGATCTACGAATTTGCACCGACTTCAGATGGCTTAATGCCAGAACTGTTAAAGATGCCCATCCGCTTCCACATCAGAGCGACGTCCTGGCTGCGTTGGGGGGAAACATGTTCTTTAGTACCATGGACTTGACGGCTGGCTATTACAACATACCTCTACATGAGTTTGACAGGAAGTATACTGCGTTTTCGTCACCGCTAGGATTGCACGAATACAATCGTCTCCCACAGGGTCTGTGTAATAGCCCAGCCATGTTTATGCGAATGATGCTTACCATATTCGGTGACCAGAACTTTTTAAGTCTTCCGTGTTACCTTGATGATTTGTTGGTATTTGCGAAGTCTGAAGAAGAGGGCTTAGCCCGTTTGGAAATGGTATTTCAGCGTCTGAAGGAGCATAATTTGAAACTTTCACCTTCAAAATGTCTGTTTTTGAGGCGCTCAGTTAAATTTCAAGGTCATGTAATTTCCCAACATGGAATTTCGAGGGATCCGAGTAAAGTAGAAGCTATAGTCAAGGTTAAAGAGGCTGATTTGATGGAGTTAGATGGTGTCACTCCATCTCCTTCCAAAATACGTTCCTTTTTAGGGATGGTTTTCTACTACCAGCATTTTATTGAAAACTGTTCTGTACTGGCTAAACCCTTGTTTGCTCTGACTGGTGGTCAGAAAAGGCCTCGGCATTCGAAAAGTAGGAAAAAGCCTTCGCTGTCCCGCAAACTTGTCCCAGATGATTGGACTCAGGAGTGTAAACAGGCATTTCAGAATCTTAAGGCAGCACTCGTTGAGGAAGTACTTTTGGCTCACCCTGACTTTAGTAAGCCGTTCATTTTATCTGTTGATGCGTCTACATCTGGACTTGGTGCAGTATTGTCGCAAGTTCAACACAACAGTGAGAGAGCACAACCTATAGCTTTTGCCAGCAAGTCTCTAAATCATGCTCAGGCAAAATATCCAGCACATCGCCTTGAATTTTTCGCAATGAAATGGGCAATTTGTCATAAATTTAGCCATTGGTTGCGTGGTCACAGGTTCACTGTGTGGACCGACAACAATCCCTTGAAGTACATACTGACCAAGCCCAGATTGGATGCCTGCGAGCAGCGTTGGGTGGCGCAGTTGGCACTGTTTGACTTCGACATCCAGTATATTCCAGGCCCTAGAAATGTGGTGGCTGATGCCCTCAGCAGAGAGCCTTTTGTGCAGTCAAAAATTTTGCACAGACTTACTAGAGCTCCTTATTCCACCCTTCTTACGCAGGCAGACAATTTCAAAACGGATGAAGTTCAGAATATGTTTCGGCTCTCGGCGGAGCTTCCTGAGATGAGGGGTGTGACTGCTCAGATTGGCACTGTGGACACTACTGTGAAAGCTGTGTGTACTACAGGAAGTGTACATGTGTGCAGTGATGAGGTTTCTGCTGTTATGAGGACACATCAGCATTGGGAAGATGCTGGTACTGTAAGAGCTATTTCACATGTGCAGTACTTGGAATCTCTTGTCGCAGTGGGGCAGAACCCGGTTCCCGTTTTCACTCATGATGTACTTCTTAGCAAACAAGTCAATGATGGTGTTGTGGGTCGTGTCAAGTTTTTCATTGACCGCGGTCGTCGCCCCTCTAGACGCGAAAAAGTTCATGAATCACGTGGAACGTTAAGGATATTGAGACAGTGGGGTAAACTGACCACCCGCCTGGGAATAGTGTATCGTGTGTCCAAGCACCCAGTGACCAAACAGAAGGTTTACCAATATGTTGTGCCGGAATCGCTCCGAATGGCACTATTGAAAGGCATTCATGATGACGCGGGCCATCAGGGTCAGCAGCGCTCATTGGGGTTGGCCAGACAGAGGTTTTATTGGGATACAATTGAGAAAGATGTCAAGGATTACGTACACTACTGTAAGAGATGCATTGTGAGTAAAGCCCCAGAGCCTGAGGCTAGGGCCCCATTAGTTTCCATTACCACTTCGTCGCCACTCGATTTAGTCTGTATAGACTTTTGGTCAGCTGAAGACCACAACAATAAGTCTGTTGACGTTTTAGTAGTCACTGACCATTTCACGAAGTTGGCGTGTGCATATCCTTGTGCTAATCAATCTGCGAAGACAGTGGCACGGGTTCTTTGGAATAACTTCTTTTGCGTGTATGGTTTTCCAGTTAGCATTCACTCTGACCAGGGCGCCAATTTTGAGAGTCTATTGATTGCAGAGCTGTGTCAGTTGGCTGGTATTGACAAAACGCACACCACACCGTACCATCCAATGGGCAATGGCCAGGTAGAACGAATGAACCGTACTCTTGGTAACATGATCCGTGCACTGCCCCCCAGATCTAAAGTCAGATGGCCACAAATGTTGAACACCTTGACTTTTGCATATAATTGTACAGTTCACGAAACTACAGGTTTTTCACCTTTTTTTCTCATGTACGGCCGTACTCCGAGACTACCCGTTGACCTGATGTTTGAACCTGTACTTTTGAGTGGAGAAACAGTTGACATTGATAAGTATGTGCAGTCACTCAAGCGAGACCTCTGTGAAGCTATGAAGCTTGCACAGTCCCATTCAGAAAAACAACAACACAAACAACCAGAAATGTATAACAAAAGGTGTAAAGGACAGTCAATTGACATTGGGCAAAGAGCTTTATTAGCCAACAAAGGCGAAAGAGGTAAAAAGAAACTGGCAGATCGTTGGGAGAGTACAGTTTATGTAGTGATTGACAAAAATTCCTTAATGAACACGTACAAACTCAGAAGCCTTTTGGGCGTTGTTAAAATCAGGAATCTGATTATGCCGGTTGACTTTCTGCCTTTGCTTGATGCAGGCGCTGTCGAGGAACAGTTATCCAGTATGAGTGGTGATGAACCTGAGGACTCTAGTTTTGAGCAGCTTGCAGAAGAAAGGACTACTCAGTGGGTTGCTGACCACTCTAGCAGGTCTGGTGGTTCTGTCGCACATAGAGATGAAGTGGATGAGCAGAATGTGATGTGTGAGGAAACTGTTCACGAAAGTGATGATGTAGAATTTGAGGGGGAGTTGGTAACTTCTGCTACCAGTGAGTGTGATGTTGCGGTTACTGGTGTTGATTTCCATGTGGGCAATGATAAACGTGGTTGTGACCACTCTGAATTAAGGAATGGGAATCAGGATGATTCGGCAACAAGTGTCAATTTGAGTGAGGAGAATGTCACTGAGATTAAGGCAGTTCACGAAGAAAGCCTGGTTAATGAGCATCCCCCCTCTGTACAACCATCTACCTTTGGAAAGGAGCTGTCAGTGGAAAGGCCTGGGCAGAGTGAGGGTTATCGTACTAGACATGGCAGACTTGTAAAGCCGTTAAATAGGCTCATTCAGACTATGTCTAGTCAATTTGTTAAGAATCTTTTTGGGTAAAAGAAAATGATACTATGAGTAATTGGTAGATGGTTACTTGTGTGTGTATATATATTTTTTTTGTTTTTGTTCTGTTGTTACAATTTCTATTGATACATTTTCTGTTTTCTATTTTGTTTAAGAGGGTTAATGTGTAATAGTGTACAGTCTAAGACTAGTAAAGCTGTTAAATAGGTTCATTCAGACTAGTAAAGCCGTTAAATAGGCTCATTCAGACTGGTATAGCCGTTAAATAGGCTCATTAAGACTATATCTAACCTATCTTTTGTCGATCTCGTTTGGAGAAAACAAGAAGAGTTGATACCGAGTTCATGTGTTATTATTATTGTTTTTTTTTTTTTTTCTCCTTCATTTCACGCTTTAAATGTCCTTGTAAAGAAAAAAAAACACATTTATGTGTAGTCTATGACAATAGACAATTATGCAATCTTGGATGTAATTTGTCGATAGGATGTGTATATGGCATGTCTTCCTATGGTTAGGTAAAGGAGTAGCTAACCTTTGTCTTTCCTAGTCCTTCTGTGCACAGCGATAATGTTGGTAGACTTTCTTCAGTCTTCATGTTTGGGAGATACACTTGATTGCTGAGTCATCTAACTGTAGAGTTGAGTATTTTGGGCATGATTTATTTTTTTTTGTTTTTTTTTTATGTATTACTCTTTTTATGATGTTATGTAAAATCTAGTGAAATCAATGGGGGTGAGTGTAACGAGGTTAAAATGGTTTTATTTCACAAGATTTTTCTGTTATTATACATTTAAGGCTGTTTTACTATTATTGAAACAAGTGTTTATATTCATTAAATTCATTAAAAAAGGGTCTGTAAAGAGGTGATGGTTCGACCGCCCCCCTCCCTCCTCTTTACAACAAAGTGGTTCGGTCCAGGCAGCTATATCCGCTGTATTAATCTTTGAGCGGTCTTTTCTGCCTTTCTCCCGAACTGAGGTATGCTGTATTCTATGCTACCGATTAGTTGTTAGCATTGGTTGAAAACAAGTCACACACACGATGTTTAAGTTGTTTTTATTTATTTTATTCACAATATATTGGGAATGTTATGTTTTTTGGCAGTGTCACTGTGAAATTGAGCTGAAGCTGGCGTGACAGCCTGTAAAACAAAATATATTCTCTTATGCAGGTATGCATTGACAAAACCCTATTTTTGTCTTCCTTCGTTTTCTCCCTTTTCTGCCTTTCTCCCGAACTGAGTGTCACTGTGTAATTGAGCTGAAGCTGGCGTGACGGCCTGTAAAACAAAATATATTCTCTTATGCAGACCCAATCTGGTGCTCTCCTGTCTTTTTTTGCACTGAATTAACAACACAACGCAGACAGAAGAAGACGGTTACACTGACATTTTTTGCAATTTTGCAGTATTATTCCTGCTCATCTCGGGCCTGTTCGTACTGAACAGCTTTGCTTTAATATCATACACCCGACAGGAGCTTTTGGATATCGGTGAGGACTTTACCAGCAGTTTTATCACCAATCTTCGACTCATCCCTGAGATCGCTAGATCACCCGAGGCTACGCACTCTACCCAGCCGGTCGGAAGTGCTCGCAGGTGGCGTCGAGATCGTAAACAAAGGCGGGGGAAGTGCGGAGGTCTAGGAGTCAAGCTAAAGCTAACACCACTCCGGCTCTCTTTACCCAGCATTTCCCTCGCTAATGTGCGGTCATCTGTGAACAAAATGGATGAGTTACGACTCTGCATCACCCACAGTAAGAGACTTCTGGACTGCGATGTCATGGTTTTCACAGAAACATGGCTACACAGCAAAGTACCCAACAACTCTATTGAGCTAACCGGACGCTACACGTTCGATCCAAAACACTGACTGGAGTATGTTTGCTTTTCAGGCTGCCTGTGGCTCTCACACAGACATTGATATCTACACCTCCTCTGTACTGGATCACATCAACTCCACCATTGACAGTGTAACAACAGAAAAACAGATAACAATATACCCTAATCAGAAGCCATGGATTAACAAGGAGGTGCGACTTCTGCTGAAAGCCCACAACACTGCCTTCAGGTCAGATGACGCTCAGGCCTACAGTAAATCCAGGGATAACCTGAAAAGGGGCATCAAAAAGGCCAAGTACTGCTACAAGCTGAAGGTAGAGGAACAATTTTCCAACTCTAACCCCCGATGCATGTGGCAGGGCAACCAGATCATCAGTGACTACAAGTCAAGCAACTCCACTCCAACAGTCACGGACGTCTCCTTCCTTAATGAGCTAAATGACTTTTATGCTTGCTTCAACAGCGACAGCAAGGAGATGGCCACCAAAATCTCAGCCTCAGCAGACCACCAACCTCTCAAACTCACCTCCACAGATGTCCACACTGCACTGAGCCAGATCAATGCACGCGAGGCTGCTAGCCCTGATGGCATTCCTGGACATGGGCATGTGCATGGGCATGAGGGCATGTGCAGAGCAGCTTGCAGGAGTCTTCACAGACATTTTCAACCTGTCCCTCACCCAAGCAACTGTACCAACATGTTTTAAGTCCACATCCATTGTGCCAGTACCGAAACACTCCTCCCCAACGTGCCTCAGTGACTATCGCCCCGTAGCACTCACACCCATCATTATGAAGTGCTTCGAGCGACTGGTCCTAGCACACCTCAAAGACTGCCTCCGGACAAGGACCACAAGATTCAGGAACAGCTTTTTCTCTAAAGCTGTATCCTTGCTGAATTATGCCCTTTGACACCCCTCAACTACCCCCCCCCCCCCACCCCCCCACCCCCACCCCCCACACCACACACATAGACTCCTCCCCCTCTTCAACACTCTGACTGATTTATTTATTTATTCACAACAAGCAAAAAACAGTAACTTGTTATTACTTGCACTACTGTCTGTTCATCCAGGAACACTGTATAATCCATTTGCACACTGAAATATTTTCGATGCACTTTACTGTCCATTGCAATACTGTAAATTATGTTCATAGTTCTGCCTATAGTGTACATACACTTTTACATAATCCATATGTATAGTATGTTCATAGTACACCTATCTGTATACCATGCTAATAGTATTTAATATCTGTAAATTATGTCCATAATACTTATCTGTATAGTTATTGTACATATTATAGACCTTGTATATTCTCTACTTACTGCTTATTGCACTTCTGGTTAGATGCTAACTGCATTTCGTTGCCTTGTACCTACATGTGCAGTGACAATAAAGTTGAATCTAATCTAATCTAATATAGAGTATTGTTCAAAATAATAGCAGTACAATGTGACTAACCAGAATAATCAAGGTTTTTAGTATATTTTTTATTGCTACGTGGCAAACAAGTTACCAGTAGGTTCAGTAGATTGTCAGAAAACAAATGAGACCCAGCATTCATGATATGCACGCTCTTAAGGCTGTGCAATTGGGCAATTAGTTGAAAGGGGTGTGTTCAAAAAAATAGCAGTGTCTACCTTTGACTGTACAAACTCAAAACTATTTTGTACAAACATTTTTTTTTCTGGGATTTAGCAATCCTGTGAATCACTAAACTAATATTTAGTTGTATGACCACAGTTTTTTAAAACTGCTTGACATCTGTGTGGCATGGAGTCAACCAACTTGTGGCACCTCTCAGCTGTTATTCCACTCCATGATTCTTTAACAACATTCCACAATTCATTCACATTTCTTGGTTTTGCTTCAGAAACAGCATTTTTGATATCACCCCACAAGTTCTCAATTGGATTAAGGTCTGGAGATTGGGCTGGCCACTCCATAACATTAATTTTGTTGGTTTGGAACCAAGACTTTGCCCGTTTACTAGTGTGTTTTGGGTCATTGTCTTGTTGAAACAACCATTTCAAGGGCATGTCCTCTTCAGCATAGGGCAACATGACCTCTTCAAGTATTTTAACATATGCAAAGTGATCCATGATCCCTGGTATGCGATAAATAGGCCCAACACCATAGTAGGAGAAACATGCCCATATCATGATGCTTGCACCTCCATGCTTCACTGTCTTCACTGTGTACTGTGGCTTGAATTCAGAGTTTGGGGGTCGTCTCACAAACTGCCTGTGGCCCTTGGACCCAAAAAGAACAATTTTACTCTCATCAGTCCACAAAATGTTCCTCCATTTCTCTTTAGGCCAGTTGATGTGTTCTTTGGCAAATTGTAACCTCTTCTGCACATGCCTTTTTTTTAACAGAGGGACTTTGCGGCGGATTCTTGAAAATAGATTAGCTTCACACAGACGTCTTCTAACTGTCACAGTACTTACAGGTAACTCCAGACTGTCTTTGATCATCCTGGAGGTGATCATTGGCTGAGCCTTTGCCATTCTGGTTATTCTTCTATCCATTTTGATGGTTGTCTTTCGTTTTCTTCCACGTCTCTCTGGTTTTGCTCTCCATTTTAAGGCATTGGAGATCATTTTAGCTGAACAGCCTATCATTTTTTGCACCTCTTTATAGGTTTTCCCCTCTCTAATCAACTTTTTAATCAAAGTACGCTGTTCTTCTGAACAATGTCTTGAACGACCCATTTTCCTCAGCTTTCAAATGCATGTTCAACAAGTGTTGGCTTCATCCTTAAATAGGGGCCACCAGATTCACACCTGTTTCTTCACAAAATTGATGACCTCAGTGATTGAATGCCACACTGCTATTTTTTTGAACACACCCCTTTCAACTAATTCAACTAATTGCCCAATTGCACAGCCTTAAGAGCGTGCATATCATGAATGCTGGGTCTCATTTGTTTTCTGAGAATCTACTGAACCTACTGGTAACTTGTTTGCCACGTAGCAATAAAAAAATATACAAAAAACCTTGATTATTCTGGTTAGTCACATTGTACTGCTATTATTTTGAACAATACTGTATATCTCATATGACAGTTACATTAATATTATTGATTTTGAAAAATAGCTTAATTGCATTTATCAATAACTCATTACAGGGCACTGTAATTTACTCATTAATATGTCAATAATCCATTCTTCATATCAATTATAGTGATATCTCTTACTTTAAATTACAGCAAATCAAACAGTGGTTTGTCCAGCAAACCGCCGTAAGATTAACTTATCAATTTTCAATAAAGTTATCACTTTTTATAATTCAAGGAAAAATATTCTCTGGCCATGAAAACATTATTCTATCATTATGATAAATTTAGTTACTCAAAGTAAACAGCAGCATGTAGCTAGATCAGGCATCTCATTGACTCGTAATGTGAGCGGTTCAGAGGCAATCATGAATATATATATGGGTTTTTAATAATTGAACTAATAATACATCAAACTACAAATCACACAGAGTAAATACACGTAAGACAATACAGACAGTAAACTTTGTACGAGAAATAACAGAATCCAAATGAGGGAGAGAGAGAGAGAGAGGGAGATTGAATGAGAGAGGAAGGAAGAGAGAGAGGTGAGATAGAGAGAGCGTGGTCACAGAATGAGCTCAGTTATGCAAACTCACAGACAGTAACCCTTGGAAGACAACAACGATTCAAATCATAGACAAACTTTAAGCAGCATTTAAATCTCCATAGAGAAAGATACTTGCATGGTCCAGCATGCGTGAGCGTGGTCTTTTGAAACCAGCGTGCGTGTGCTGGAGCGTGAACGTGGTTCTTTGTTCCTGGTTCAGGTCTTCGGGGGGTTGCTGCGGAATCGCACGGTATTTGAAAGGTTTAACAAGGCAGTGTTTCAGAATTCGTCTTCCTCATGTGGAGAGGCGAATAGGCGAATAAACTTAGTAATGAAAAGAAACAAAAAGAATGGAAACGAAAGCTTCCGAAGGAGCCTCCGTGCTGAGAGAGGGACGGCGATAGGAGAGAGGCCCGAGGCCGCTCAGAGGGACGAGCGGAAGCGACGATGGTCGAAGCAGGAGAGCAGAAAGTAAGAGAGAGCGGACTTTCTTGGGTCAGCTCTTATGGCTTGAAATGGTTCATGCCTCTGTTCGCGTGAACAACCAATGAACGTCCACGATCTGAAGCGGGAAACAGTTCCTTTGTCTCTGTGGAAACACCCACTCTGGCTTATAGCATTTCAGTAGTGATATTCTAGCAAGTTCGTAATTCCAGATTAATATATTTTTCACACCTTTTATAGAGGTGGATAGTTGGGTCACAACATGACAATTCCAAAAACACCAAACAGTACATATATAACTGATAGAAACACGAAGTTACATTCAAATGCAGAATTACACACATTGGGTCTCATTCATGAAACATTCGTAAATATACGAGTAAATATCTGAGTGATTTGCGCGTAAAGAGAACTTCCCGAAAACTCTTCTCCTGATTCACAAAAACTTCGTAAACGTCAGATGTGATAGTGAAATGTGTGTGTGTGTTAATGAATTCCAATCAGTCGTAAATGGGACGCGCGTGCACGCTCACTCTCAATTACCATAAATCCCTCCCATTAAATCCGACTGACAACTATATATGAGCATCATATTATGACACCAAACGAAGGATTTCAACATGTCTTCTCAAAAGCGACTGAAAAACAAACATTTCTCAGCTGCAGAAATTGAAGTTTTATTATCAGAAGTTCATTCAAAACGCCATTTAATTTTCAAGCGTACATAGTGGCGTATCAGGTCCTAAAAAAGGAAGTTTGGCAGCATATTACAGATCCTATTACTGGCTCTCATAATAAAAGTTAAAAGAAAAACCGTTTGTAATTAATATATATATAATATTTTTTCAAAATGCTGTGTAAATATGTACCCGATTAAGGTGAATTAAAATGCAGCCGTATTAATGAGCAAAACGTTCAGACGTTAAATGCACTATTTACGCGTGGCTGGGAGCAGGTGTAGATTTCTTTCATACCAACTAACATTTGGAAAATACGAACGTTTTAATGAATCCGAAAATTTACGCCAAAACCACTTTACACGCGATTTACACAAAAATTCGTTCTGCTCGTGTTTCATGAATGAGACCCAATTAACGTTTGATTAGCACACAATAGAAACTGCAGATTCTCCAATTTATATGGGGAATCTCTAATGCACCAAAAAGCAATACTTAATACATTGAGACCACATTGAAAAAGTAATAGTTTAGGATACATTGAGAAAAAGGTACCGGTGAACGGGCTCTTTCCTGTCCTGTTGCCCAGTGGGGTCATAAAGTTTTATGAGCTGGTCAGGGGTAGGGTTACAACCCATGGTTCTTTTTGAGAACATTCATGCTTAAAACATTTCCCATTTACAATTCAGCAAATTTAACCATTTACACAGGATTAACCATTTTATGCAATACACAACATATTCCAAATACATCTTATTAATAAAATGACGAAGGTAAAGACATTAAGAAAGGGTTATTTGTGTGTGTGTGCTTGTGTGTTGTGGAATGTGTTTCATTTCTCCTTTGAGGCTCGCCCACGTGACTCTGGAATTTATTGTCGTAAATAATTAAATTCCAGCCAGGCTGGCGCCAGGCCAGGCATTTAGTTTAAAAAGGTTTCATGTTATATGCCTGAATTTAACCCATGAATCGATGACCTGCATATCTGTTACATATATAATACATAAATTATAAATTGCTCTTTTATGAATGAGAAATTATCAATGAGTTTTGCCAGTCGTAGCTACACTTCATTGTAGAATGCGCTAAGCGGAAGTAAAGATGCGGAAGTAAACTCTGCTTACGTATTTACGGTAGACGTAAATACATAAGCAGAGTTTGTGGATAGAGTGAATTGTTTGGTCTTGGGATGAGTAGCCACATTCCAATTTCACCGACACTCTCTTTGTCCATTCTGGTCTCCAAATCCCTCCATTTCCTCCAATTTTCTTTCCAAAGCTCTGAGCTTCTTCGTGATATTATCTATATTGCGGTTTAATAGTCTCAGTCTCAGTGCTGACTGTTCTGCCCACTGCTCCAGTCATAATGGGCAGCCTTCTGAGGCTTTGGAAAGCTTTTTCTGTTTTCTGAACTCTTCGATTACCCAGGGCAAAGCCTAATCCCATCAGCAGAAGACCTGTTATCATGGTTCAGAATAGGTAGATATCTTTAATGTCTTCCACAGAAAGAGCCGCAAGACACACGACCTGCCTCCTCTTCCACGTCTTCATAATGTAGCCAGCTTCGAATGTTCCATCAGGGCAGTCAGGTTCCCCGTGTAACGACTGGGTGAAGGAGTGGCAAGAAGCAAGTGCAAGATTTAACACAGTTTAATGAGGACAATGATACAAGACAAAAATGAGACACAAAGATGAAGCTGAGAGGAATACACTGTCCAGGATGGTGCCGGTGGGTGAAGTATCCGGATGACAGAGGTGAGTTGGCAGCAGGAGAGGGTGACACAGGAACTGCGGGGAAGCGAGCCAAAGGTAAGTGATGTTGCTTGGTGGTGGACGGGTTTCCGGGGAGACACAGACATCCAACGCAGAAACACACAAAGAAGCAAACATAGGTTACATGCATGAAACAACGCTCTCACGAACACAAGACTCTAGACAAGCCAATATATAGGGATGAGTAATGAGTGACAGCTGTTGCTGATGACAATTAGCGGAGCGGCCCACAAACTAATCAGTGCTGACGCGTAACACACAGACTTCACCCACAAATTGCAAAACCCTGAGATCACGGTTTACCAACCATGACAATGTATTAACCGAAAGAAAAAGAATAATAGTAATAATAAAAATATCTAAAACGTATTAACCATGTAGTGCAAAGTGAATTAGTGTATGTTAGTGTATAAGTTAGTGTGTCGAGTGGGGCGGGGCCGAGAGTGGGGCGGGGCTGCTCATCTCCAATCCATGATTGGAGATGAGCGACACCTGCGACACTCACCGGTCTCGAGTCCCATGGAGGAGATGGAGGGATATAAAACAGGAGCGACAATGAAGGACAAGAGAGGACCAGACCTGGGCTATTAGTTTTGTTTGCTTTTTATTTGTGTGCAACAGTTGTCCACGAGGGGCTGTTGCGCTGTTTTGCATTTATTTTGTAATTAAAGTTTCATTTTGATTGTCCGCCGGTTCCCACCTCCTTCTTCGCGATGATTATGGAGTTTCATCGGACGGAGGAGACGTCGCCGTCTACTGGGTGGCAGTGGAGTGTCGTGCCGTCCGCCGAGGGCCGTCCAGTGCCACCGTCAGGCACCGCGTAGGAGATCACGGAGGGGGGGGGGGGTAGAGCACAGTCTCGGGAGTACCCCCCGGCCTGCGAGGGGCGATGGGGGCATGTGACGAGTGGGGCGGGGCCGAGAGACGTGGGAACGAGTGAGGCCATTGGAGTGATTGGAGATGAGCGACACCTGCGACACTCACCGGTCTCGAGTTCCATGGAGGAGATGGAGGGATATAAAACAGGAGCGACGACAGTGAAGGGCGAGAAAGGACCAGGCCTGGGCTTTGAGTTGTGTTTGCTTTTTATTTGTGCGCAACAGTCGTCCTCGACGGGCTGTTGCGCTGTTTTGTGTTTATTATGTAATTAAAGTTTCATTTTGATTGTCTGCCAGTTCCCGCCTCTTACTTCCCGGTGATTATGGAGTTTTTATCATTACAGTTAGAAATAAAATAAAATATGGTATTAGATTTACAGAGGCAAAATATACATCTAAGTAATACAATACAGTAAAATGGCTTAACATAATCTACAAGTGTTGGAGACATTAGCTCAGGGCAGTGTTTTCTCTAATATCATGACAGGCAGACACATATTAAGCAGCAAACACACAGCAGTTCTTGTGTTCTCACAGATACAACAGTTTCTCATTGTTTGAGAGAGTTTTAAATATCTGATGGATCTGCTGTATTTTATCTTAGAACACTGTCCGTATGTCCGTGTATTTGGGGCATTCTGTTAGGAAGTGCAGTTCTGTGTTTCCATCTGATTCAGATCACAGTGTGAACACAGTCTCTGCTCCGCTGGCAGCCATGTTTTTTCTGTGTCTGCCCCATCTCTATCATCAGCTTGTGTCCACTGAGTCTGTATCTGGACAGATACTCTGCCATACATACTCTCTCTTTAGAGCCAAATAGCATCGCATTTTACTCTGCTGTTCTGTTTGGGTTTGCCAGTGAGTGATGTAATTCTGTTTTATTTGTGCAGTAATCTGATTAATTCTGATGTGATTCAGACCATCAGTAGATGTTAGTGAAGCATCAGGACTGAAGCTTTGGATCAGCTGAGGGAGGGGACTTTCTTTCTTTGCTCATCTCTCGGTGTTGAAGTGCTTTATAATGATATGATTGGGGGTCACTGAGTTTCAGATGTTTCCAGAATTGAATTGCCCTTTTTTGTATTAGAGGATATTTGCCTAATTCTGCGTTGCATGCGTTATTTGTCGTATGCCGGTGAACATGTAATATATTTTTACACAGTTCTGCATGCAGGGTCTCAACTGGTTATCTTTTCCCATTTGGTGAAATCTTGATTTAGATTAGTCAGTGGACCCCACACCTCAATACCATAGAGTGCAATGGGCTCAATTACTGATTCTAATATTTTCAGCCATATTCTAATAGGGATCTCTATAGGACATTGCTGTTTTATGGCATAGAAGGCCCTGCGTGCTTTATCTCTCAGTTCATTCACAGCGTGATTAAAGTTTCCTGTGGATGTGATTTTCAAACCCAGGTAGTTGTAGTGTGATGTGTGTGCTATCGGTTTTGTGCCTAATGTAAATGTGTGTTGTGTTCCTTGGGATCTGGATCTTTTCTGAAAGCTCATGATTTTGGTTTTCTTCAGGTTGACTGTCAGGGCCCAGGTCTGGCAGTATTGTTCTAGCAGGTCCAGGTTCTGCTGTAGACCATGTTGAGTGGGAGACAGCAGAACCAGATCGTCTGCATACAGCAGGCATTTGATCTGTGAGTTGTGTAGGGTGAGGCCGGGGGCTGCGGATGTCACGGTTTATGAATTCACTGTCTCACCTTTTCTGTGCATGCAGTCATGTTGGAGGCATGGTTACTGATTACTTATCACTCTGATAACTGCCACCTGCTGCACTCATCACCGGGGCTATTTAAACTCTCACCCAGTCGTGTTGTCAGTTAGTTTCAGTGTGTTTGGGGTTCTGGCTGTTCATGTGCATACTTGTCTACACTCTCTGTTTCAGATTCCTGGATCCCGCCGGTTTGGTTCGCCCATTACTTCCCTGCGTCGCTGTCCTGAGTGGTGGTATCCTCAGCCTGCCTGCCTGCCTGAGAGCCCGTCTTCACTCGTCTCTGCTTCGTCCAGTGAAACTGTCATTGTCATTTCACGAGTGCTTGAGTATAATAAACCTCTGTCATTTACTCGCTATTGGATTCTCTGCCTTTCTTTCTACGCCAGATGTAACAGAATGAACTGACCATTGATAGATCCAGCGAGAATGGCAGAGCTTCAGTAATACCTCACGACCAGCAATCAACGTATGGATTATCAGGAGTAACAGGTCTCTGCCACCGCTCAGGCAGTACAAGCTCTAGTGACGCAGGTGTCCGGGCTCACTACCCAGATTCAGCAGGTAAGATCGCCCACTGCACCCACCCCACCGCATGTTTCCCGCAACCCTATTAACATCACCAGCCAGCACGTGCCCAGGATACCAATGCCGGAAAGATATGTGGGTGAGCCAGAGCTGTGTCGAGCTTTTCTGACTAGATGCTCATTATTCTTCTCCCTGCAACCTGTAACCTTTTCCACTGAGAGATCCAGAGTGGTGTTGGTGTTAAACCTGCTGTCGGGGCGTGCGGCTCTTTGGGGGACGTCGATGTGGGAAAATAACGATCCTTGCTGTTCCTCGTTCCAGGCACTCCAGGAGGAGATGAGACTGGTGTTTAACCACGCGAGGTGGCCCGCAGACTCTCTGATCTTCACCAAGGCAAGCTTTCAGTTTCTGACTACATGATACAATTCCGCACCCTGCCTACCAAGTGCCACTGGAACGAGGAGGCGCAGTGGGACAGATTCCTGCATGGGCTGGCTGACCGTGTCCAACATGAAATATATACATTGGATCTTCCCAAGAGCTTGAACGGACTGATGGAGTTAGCATTACGGGTCGACTCGAGGTTGGAACAGTGCTCTCAAGTAGAACAGCGCTCCAGAGCCAGAAGACAACTCGAGTGATTGAGCTCCCGAGCCGAAGACACGGTCAGTCCATCCAGAGATCCCGAGCCCATGCAGGTGGGTAGAGCTTGGCTTTCCCAGGAGGAGAGGGAACGTCGACAAACTGAAGGACTATGTCTTTACTGTGGCGTGGCAGGGCATTTCCTCAATCGCTGTCCACTAAAAGACCAAGCCCGGCAGTAGGGAGGAGGCTACTGTCAGGTGGAGCAGCATTGGGGAAATCCTTGTCTGCGACTCTCCTTCAGGGAAGATTGCAGTGGGCAATCAGTTCTCACGATTGCCAAGCCCTGGTGGATTCCGGAGTGGAGGGTAATTTCCTGTACTTCTCATTGGCCAATCACCTCCGCATCCCCATCACTTCACTCCACAAACCCATTGCAATTCACGCTCTCAATGGTCAGACATTACCCACCATCACGCACACCACAGATCCCATCACATTGACGGTAGCGGGTAACAATACTGAAACATTGGAATTCTTCCTCACTGACACTCCCCTCAGCCCCATAGTTCTTGGGCACCCCTGGCTTATCAAACACAACCCCAGGGTGGACTGGGGCCAAGGCTCCGTTTCCACATAGAGTAATCAGTGCCATGCCTCTTGTCTTGTGTCTGCTCATTTGTCTGTGTCTAGTTCGTGCCCACGGAGTACCCCGACCTGAAGGAAGTGTTCAGTAAGTCCCAGGCTGCTTCTCTTCCTCCCTATCATCCCTATGACTGTGCTATAGACCTAATGCCAGTTACATCTCCGCCTAAGGGGCAAGTTATATTCACTACTCCTGAAAGGGAGGCCATGGAGAAATATATTTCTGATTCGCTGGCTTCCAAGTTCATTTGCCCTTCCTCTTCTCCAGCGGGGGTGGGATTCTTTTTTGTGGGTAAGAAGGATGGATCTCTGCGACCTTGCATTGATTACCAAGGGCTGAACAACATCACGGTGAAGAATACATATCCTTTACCGTTGATGTCTTCAGCCTTCGAGAGGCTGCAGGGAGCAACAATATTCACAAAACTGGATTTACGTGATGCTTATCATTTGTTCCGCATTAGGAAGGGGGATGAATGGAAGGCAGCATTTAATACCCCCGGGGCCATTTTGAATATTTGGTCATGCCTTTCGGGCTGTCCAACTCCCCTGCTATTTTCCAAGCACTAGTCAATGATGTGCTGAGAGACGTGGTAGATCAGTTCATTTATGTCTGCCTGGATGACAAACTGATATTTTCTTCTTCTCTCCAGGAAAATGTTCAGCACGTCAGACTAGTGCTCCAGAGGTTACAAGCGAATGGGCTTTTTGTCAAGGTGGAGAAATGTGTTTTTCACGGACAGTCAGTTCCATTTTTTGAGTACATTGCAGAGGTTTCTGGGGTTTGGCAATTTTTACAGATGTTTCATTCGTAATTTCAGCCAACTAGCCGTGCCTCTGACAGCGGTGACCTCCCCCAGAACGACGTTCAGATGGTCTGGTGTAGCTGAAGCTACAGTTTCCTAACTGAAGAGACGCTTCGTTTCGGCTCCCATTTTTGTGGCCCCGGATCCATCACATCAGTTTGTGGTGGAGGTGGACACATCATAGGTGGGGTATGTGCGGTTCTCTCCCAGCGCTCTTCCTCGGATGACAAGATGCACCCATGCGCATTTTATTCCCATCACTTTTTGCCAGCCGAACACAATTACGACATTGGCAATAGGGAATTGTTGGTGGTCAAGCTTGCATTGGAAGAATGGCGTTACTGGTTAGAAGGGTTGGGGTTCCTTTTATAGTATGGACCGATCATAAGAATCTGGAATACATCAGATCTGCTAAAAGACTCACCTCCAGGCAGGCTCTGTGGGCCCTTTTTTCAGACGTTTTGATTTTGTCTCTTTCATACCGCCCGTGTTCTAAGAACATCAAACCCGATGCTTTATGACATGTTTTTGACCGTTCCGAATGCCCGTCTACTCCAGAGTGTATTTTGCCTGAGAGACTAGTCATCTCCACATTCAGATGGGTGTAGTGTTTGCATGTAGTCCTGTTCCATGTTTTATGTTCAACAACAGAACTGTGACGTAAACACGTACTCACGGAAGGAAGAGAAAACAAGAAGCCAAGCCTGTGTGATTGCCAGGGGGGCAAGGAAACAGCCTAAGAAAGTAAACTACACGTTTGATAACAACACTTCCTGTCTCAATGGTCTTTTCTTATATCAAAGAGATGCTACAATGGGAGATCGAATCGAAGGTCAGTTTGTCAGTCAGTTTGTTGTTGATGTTTCATTGACAAAAATAGATGCCCTGTACTGTACTCTACTTCCTGTTGGCCTTCTGTAGCTAATCGTAGCTCCGTGTAGCTGTTTTTATTTTTTATTTTTCTCTAGAATCTCTATCTTAGGGTGTACTCACACTAGCCAGTTTGAACCGTGCCCGAGTGCGTTTGACCACCAAAGCGCGGTTCGTTTGACTAATGTGAGTGCTCCGAATCGTGCCCGGGTGCGGCTCGATTAGCCGGCCCTGGCCCGCTTGGAAGAGGTGGGCCAGGGCACGGTTCAGTTGGACTCGGGCGCGGTTCGCATGCAGTTTGAGCGCTAACCGTGCCAGAGCACGGAAAAGGACGCGTTGCTTCACGGTTTTGCGACGCTCCAAAACCAACATGGCAGGGAAAGGGTCGCTTTGGTCTACGGCAGAGGTGCAAAATGCATAAAAACTAAAAACTGTTACCTTGCAAACATCCTCATACGAGCAGCACGATTACGTGAAAATTTTCGCACCACTAAGGCGACACATCTGTTTAACAACAGGCTGTGAGAGGGCTGTGGACCAAACGACACAAAATTATCCTCAAAGAAAACAGAGAGATGCACTCCATTGTGTTCAGAGAGCGCCGCTTTTCCTGTTTATCCCGAAACCGTCGCACCATAATGACGTAAGCGTGCTCCGGCACGAATGCTGAAACCCTATATGTGAGTGCAGGCCAGAGGGGGAGTGGGGAGGGGGGACAATCGTACTCGGGTCCAGTTCATGGCAACTGTGCCTAGTGTGAGTACACCCTTACTATCACTGTCTGTTTGTTTTTTTTAAAGTTATATGTAAATTATAACTTAATTCACACCATATTTCTGATATTATCGATCAATCTTATCAGATTAACATTGATCGTTCACTTTTCTGTGAGTCCAGTACACCTGCAAAGCGTTAGCTTGTCATTAGTGTTTTCTTTTCTCCTCTCCTCTCTCACGCTGCAGTTTTTCACAAGTTCATCAAACAACCGCAGTAAGAATATTTCATCAAGCACGGTGAGTAATGGCTTCGCCTGCTATCGTTATTTGCACCTCTTGCCACATGTACAGTTCATCTATCTCTGTCGCTGATGAGGGATTCACAAGTGATAAATGCAGGGAAATAGTTAGACTGACAGAGAAGATTTCAGAATTAGAGACACGCATCCAAACTTTAATTGAGGACAGTAAGAATGTTAGGGCTCTAGATACGGCTTTGGATGCGTCTAGTTCAGAGATTCCTGTACATTGTTCGGTTCCGGAAACAGAGCCCCTGCAGCAGGGCAAATGGGTGACGGTGAGGCAGCATAGTCGTGGGTCAAAACACCGCTCTTCTGTTCCGATCAAAACATTAAAAAGGTTCTCCCCACTCAGTGATGCACCCACTGAGAAACCTGATGAAAGTGCTCTAGTTATTGGTGATTCTATTGTACAGAACGTGAATATAGAGACACCAGCCACCATAGTCAAATGTTTACCGGGAGCCAGAGCACCTGACATCTTGGCAAATTTAAAAGGCTGGCTAATGCTAAACGTAAATACAGTAAGATTGTTATTCATGCCGGGGCTAATTATGTTCGACTTCGCCAGTCAGAGATCACTAAAAATAAAATTAAAGAGGTGTGTGAACTTACAAGCATGATGTCAGACACTGTAATATGCTCTGGTCCCCTCCCTGCTTACCGTGGTGATGAGATGCATAGCAGATTGTCATCACTCAATGGCTGGATGTCTAAGTGGTGCCCACAGCATAACATAGGTTTCATAGACAATTGGACAAGCTTTTGTGGCAGACCTGACCTGTTTAAAAGAGATGGTCTTCATCCCTCCTGGGGTGGCGCCACTCTTCTATCTAGAAATATGGCAAATAGTCTTAGTGTTTATACCTGACTAACTGGGGCCCAGGTCAGGAAGCAGACAGACTGGCTAAACCGACCGTCTGCTAGCTGCCTCCCGTCACAGAGGTCAGTTAATTCTCAACACATAGAGACTCTTTCACCTAGATATCACACTATAGAGACTGTGTCTGTTCCCCGAACTAGAAAATACAAAAAACGTCCAAACCAAAGTTAAGGTTAACAATTTAATTGAGGTTCAACAAATAAAAAACAAATGCAATATGGATAAACAAATGATAAAGCTTGGCTTATTGAATATCAGATCCATTTCTACGAAAACACTTTTTGTAAATAATATGATAATGATCATAATATAGATGTGCTCTGTTTGACAGAAACCTGACTAAAACCTGATGATTACATTATTTTAAATGAGTCCACCCCCCAAGATACTGTTATAAACATGATCCGCTTCTAAAAGGAAAAGGGGGAGGAGTTGCTTCAATTTATAACAACGTTTTCAGGATTTCTCAGAGGGCAGGCTTCAAGTATAACTCGTTTGAAGTAATGGTGCTTGTCGCAGGGTGAGCCTGCGATTATGCATGGACTACACACACATACACCGGTGTCATGTATTGTAGTCTGTTAGCCGACATAGATTCATGTAGGCATGGACTTGTGTAACATTCTATGTCACTGTGTGTTGTAAATTGGCTGTATGATGTCCTGTATGTAGTTTTACCTGAGTTATGTGAGAACTAGCAACCATAACATGAGTGCCTATGATGATCACATAATAGAATTGTCTTTTCACATATATAGAAATAAATCACCACTACAAGTATTTGATTCACATAGTTTATTGAATACAGTGTAAGAGAGATGCAGATTATGCTTACCACAGTGCATTTGTCCATGTTATTTCCAAGAGTCATTTGCCAAACCTGTTCAGTTAGACATCCAGTCTATTTATAGGTCTTTGTGTCCGCCATCTTGTTCCTGTGAGTGATGTCACCGGAGAGTCCATTCTCATAGCTGTAAGGGAGGAAGGTTTCTCAAGTTATTTGTTTCCTTTGAATATGTATACTTGTATATGACTTTTTCTTGTATGTATGTTTATTTGTATTTTATTTTTATGATGGTTTTTGTTATTTTCAGTATGTATTCGTATGATTTAGGTGAAACGTGTTACCTTTCATATGGTATGTTCTGGAGTAGGAGGAGTCGGGCCTATAAAATGGCTCCAGAACGTTAGCAGGACAGTGCAGAGATAGGAGGCGAGGAGAGAGTCTCTGGGGAAGTGCTGCTTATGTTGGGCAGTTGCACATACAGGTCAGGTTGTGTTTATTGATCTAGATTGCTTTGACCTTATGTTTGGTGCAGTTTATATTCTGTTGTATCTAAGGGTTTTTTTTTTGTTGTTTTGTTTTCTTCCCACCACTATTGAGTGACTGTCGCTGTGCACCGTAATAAAAAGCACTGTTAACCATGACCAACTGTTTCCTCTGTCAATCGGAGCCTCCAACCGCTCGAGCCATTCGTAACAGTGCTACATATAACATTATCCAGAGAAACAAATGTTAATGATAAATCCCCTGTTATGTTTGTACTGGCTACTGTATACAGGCCACCAGGGCACCATACAGACTTTATTAAAGAGTTTGGTGATTTTACGTCCGAGTTAGTTCTGGCTGCAGATAAAGTTTTAATAGTTGGTGATTTTAATATCCATGTCGATAATGAAAAAGATGCATTGGGATCAGCATTTATAGACATTCTGAACTCTATTGGTGTTAGACAACATGTTTCAGGACCTACTTCTTGTCGAAATCATACTCTACATTTAATACTGTCACATGGAATTGATGTTGATAGTGTTGAAATTATTCAGCCAAGTGATGATATCTAAGATCATTATTTAGTTCTGTGCAAACTTCATATAGCCAAAATTGTAAATTCTACTTCTTGTTACAAGTATCGAAGAACCATCACTTCTACCACAAAAGACTGCTTTGTAAGTTATCTTCCTGAAGTATTCGAATTCCTTAGCATATCCAAAACCTCAGAACAACTTGATGATGTAACAGAAACTATGGACTCTCTCTTTTCTAGCACTTTAAATACAGTTGCTCCTTTACACTTAAGGAAGGTTAAGGAAAACAGTTTGACACCATGGTATAATGAGCATACTCGCACTCTAAAGAGAGCAGCCCGAAAAATGGAGCGCAGCTGGAGGAAAACAAAACTAGAGGTACTGTATTTCGTATTGCTTGGCGGAAAAGTAACATATCCTACAGAAAAGCATTAAAAACTGCTAGATCTGATTACTTTTCTTCTCTTTAAGAAGAAAACAAACATAACCCCAGGTATTTATTCAATACAGTGGCTAAATTAACGAAAAATAAAGCCTCAACAAGTGTTGACATTTCCCAACACCACAACAGTAATGACTTTATGAACTACTTTACTTATAAAATCGATACTATTAGATTTAAAATTGCAACCATTCAGCCGTCAGCTACAGTATAACATCAGACAATGCATTATAGACCCCCTGAGGAACATTTCCACTCATTCTCTACTATAGGAGAGGAAGAATTGTATAAACTTGTTAAATCATCTAAACCAACAACATGTATGTTAGACCCTATACCATCTGTTCTGTAGCGGTTTCACAGTATGTGTCCAAGTTATTATTGTTATGGACCTGACATCTAGTGGTTGTTAAAGAAACTGCAGGTTATATATATATCAGAAAGTGCAGCTAGGCACATGGGCGATGCATGTTGCTCTGAGTGTTTTTCTTTGGATAATCCTCATCATTCCTTGCCTTTGGAAGTTTTGAAGAGCAATAGCTGTAAGTTTTCTTTATGTACTTGCTTTGGGTAACTCAAAAGTATATTTTGACATTATGTAAAGTTATTAGTTGTGTTATTTGGAGCTATGTTTAGTTATGAGTCTAATTGGAGATTGTATTTATTTTCTTTAGTTTCACTCTGATCCATCGTAATGTTGTGAGATCAAGTTACAATAAATGCTCAAACTTGCATTTCTTGATTATAATGGATGGAGTTTAACTTGCTGTCAAACTTCGTAAAGATAATACATGAAGGGAGGACAGTATAGTGAAAAGCTATTGAGAAGCTACTGAAAAGCAAGCATCAATATAAATATGGAGGATAAATCTAGCAAATCTGGGAAAGCTTCGTTGGTCATTTCTAAGCGGACATCTTCAAGATCTTCAACCAGTGATGTAGGCACGTCCTGATTCAGCCAAGTTCGACGCGTTCCTGGGTCAACAAGGGAGGTGCTTCAGGCAAATTTGAGCAACCAATCAGATTACTCACGTCACGTGACATGTGCCAGCCTCAGCTTGCGCGCCACTATTTGAATTGTGTACTTTGAATTGTGCCGCCTTCATTTTACAAAGGTTAGTGCATATTGTTTAAAATGTACCATTTCAAATGTGTCCATCCCTGCTCAGCATAATATATTATTTTCAATTGCACAATGGATTCATAACTAACGCGATAATTCGCTGAACTGCGCATATATTAAGGTCCAAATCGCCAAACCCCGATCCTATCAGACAGGAAGGCGCCCACGATAGTTTTGCCCCGGTCCGGTGTGGCGTTTCCCCCGTGATCGCAAGCACTGGTGAGTACAGAGTGTATTCCTGCAAACATAAATGGACAGATTTGTAAGCAAGAACCAAGTAAAAAAAAAAAAAAAATCTAGATAGAGCTACAAAGAATGAAGTCCCTGGGTCAACACAAGATATTTCATTATTATTATTATTATTATTATTATTATTATTATTATTATTATTATTATTGCAGTATTGTAATAGATTACTCTTGGTCTTATATTAGATTTTGTATTATTGTTATTAGTATTAAAATTAAGTGATTAATTACTGTTTGTCTTATATTAGATGAGCTATAAAGAATGAAGTCCCTGGGTCAACACAAGATATTTCATTATTATTATTATTATTATTATTATTATTATTATTATTATCATTATTATTATTATTATTGCAGTATAGTGATCGATTACTCTTGGTCATATGTTAGATATTGTATTATTATTATTATTATTAAAATAAAGTGATTAATTACTGTTTGTCTTAGATTAGATGAGCTATAAAGAATGAAGTCCCTGGGTCAACACAAGATATTTCATTATTATTATTATTATTATTATTATTATTATTATTATTATTATTATTATTATTATTATTATTATTATTGCAGTATAGTGATAGATTACTCTTGGTCTTATATTAGATTTTGTATTATTGTTATTAGTTTTAAAATGAAGTGATTAATTACTGTTTGGCTTATATTAGATGAGCTATAAAGAATGACGTCCCTGGGTCAACACAAGATATTTCATTATTATTATTATTATTATTATTATTATTATTATTATTATTATTATTATTATTATTATTATTGCAGTATAGTGATAGATTAATTTTGGTCTTATATTAGATATTGTATTATTATTATTATTATTATTAAAATAAAGTGATTAATTACTGTTTGTCTTATATTAGATGAGCTATAACAAATGAAATCCCTGGGTCAACACAAGATATTTCATTATTATTATTATTATTATTATTATTATTATTATTATTATTATTATTGCAGTATAGTGATAGATTACTTTTGGTCTTATATTAGATATTGTATTATTATTATTATTAAAATGAAGTGATTAATTACTGTTTGTCTTATATTAGATGAGCTATAACAAATGAAATCCCTGGGTCAACACAAGATATTTCATTATTATTATTATTATTATTATTATTATTATTATTGCAGTATAGTGATAGATTACTTTTGGTCTTATATTAGATATTGTATTATTGTTATTAGTTTTAAAATGAAGTGATTAATTACTGTTTGGCTTATATTAGATGAGCTATAAAGAATGACGTCCCTGGGTCAACACAAGATATTTCATTATTATTATTATTATTATTATTATTATTATTATTATTATTATTATTATTGCAGTATAGTGATAGATTAATCTTGGTCTTATATTAGATATTGTATTATTATTATTAATAATAATAAAATAAAGTGATTAATTACTGTTTGTCTTATATTAGATGAGCTATAAAGAATGACGTCCCTGGGTCAACAAAAGATATTTCATTATTATTATTATTATTATTATTATTATTATTATTATTATTATTATTATTATTATTATTATTATTATTGCAGTATAGAGATAGATTACTTTTGGTCTTATATTAGATATTGTATTATTATTATTATTAAAATGAAGTGATTAAATACTGTTTGTCTTATATTACATGAGCTATAAAGAATGACGTCCCTGGGTCAACACAAGATATTTCATTATTATTATTATTATTTTATTATTATTATTATTATTATTATTATTATTATTGCAGTATAGTGATAGATTACTCTTGGTCATATATTAGATATTGCATTATTATTATTATTAAAATGAAGTGATTAATTACTGTTTGTCTTATATTAGATGAGCTATAAAGAATGAAGTCCCTGGGTCAACACAAGATATTTCATTATTATTATTATTATTGCGGTATAGTGATAGATTACTCTTGGCCTTATATAAGATATTGTATTATTATTATTATTATTATTAAAATGAAGTGATTAATTACTGTTTGTCTTATATTAGATGAGCTATAAAGAATGACGTCCCTGGGTCAACACAAGATATTTCATTATTATTATTATTATTATTATTATTATTATTATTATTGCAGTATAGTGATAGATTACTCTTGGTCATATATTAGATATTGCATTATTATTATTATTAAAATGAAGTGATTAATTACTTTTTGTCTTATATTAGATGAGCTATAAAGAATGACGTCCCTGGGTCAACACAAGAATATAATGTCCCTGGGTCATCACAAGAATATGACGTCCCTGGGTCATCACAAGATATTATTATTTGTATTATTATTACTACAACATAGTGATAGATTAATGCTTTTTTTAAATTGGATATTGCATTATTATAATAATGATTATTATTTAAATACAGTCATTGATAAATGTGTGTCATACTGTATATTGGATGGGTTAATGATGTCTCCGGGTCAACACAATATATTTCCTTGTTGTTGATGGACGGCAAACCCCCAATCCATCTGCAAAAGTGTTTAGCTTTTCTTTCACAGAAGTATTAGTATAAGAATCTGCTAAACGAATACATGACAAAAGTGATATAAATAATCATACAAAAAGATCCGACGACGCGATCACGGGGGAAACGCCACACCGGACAGGGGCAAAACGATCGTGGGCGCCTTCCTGTCCGATAGGATCGGGGTTTGGCGATTTGGACCTTAATATATGCGCAGTTCAGCGAATGTTCGCGTTAGTTATGAATCCATTGTGCAATTGAAAATAATATATTATGCTGAGCAGGGATGGACACATTTAAAATGGCACATTTTAAATAATATGCACTTACCTTTGTAAAATGAAGGCGACACAATTCAAAGCACACAATTCAAATAGTGGCGCGCAAGCTGAGGCTGGCACATGTCACGTGACGTGAGTAATCTGATTGGTTGCTCAAATTTACCTTAAGCACCTCCCTTGTTGACCCAGGAACGCGTCGAACTCGGCAGAATCAGGACGTGCAAATATGCGAGCAACATTGTTCCTGAATTAACCACAATTTGAATTTTTTTTTTTTTTTTTTTTTTAAGGTGGCTAATGTTGGGATGCATTTAAGATGATCTGGCAGAGTGTTCCATAATTTTGCCCCTTCACTGAAACAGCAACCTGGGCAAACGATGTTCTACGAAAAGGGATGTAAAAATTTATTTTAGAAGCAAATCTGGTGCATCTTGTACTTTGCTGTCTTGTTTTTATTTTGCAGAGCGGTAGTGGAGCAGCATCATTTAAGCATTTGAAGACCAGTTTAACCAGATGCAGAGAAATAAAATTAGCAAAACTTAAGATATTATATTTACTTAGAATTTGGCAGTGATGGTACCTTATTCTCTTCTTGTCCAGAACTTTCAAGGCTCGGTTGTAAACACACTCTATGGGTTTGACTGATAACTGATGAGCTTGAGACCATGTGGTTAAGCCATAAGATATGTGTGAAAGAATCATAGAATTAAAAAAATAAAAGCACAGTCGAGAGTCAGACAGTTTCTTATCATCATAAAACAGCTTAAATTGGCCCTAATGGTTTTACAGGTTTTCTTAATATGACTTTTAAAATTCAACTGATAATCTATATTTATTCCAAGATACTTCACTTCAGGTAGATGTTCAATAAGTTCCCCATTAATTTTTATGTTCAAAAGTTGTGTTGGGGGTAGTTTTTGAATAGAGAAGCAGACAGAGTTTGTTTTTTTAGTATTTAAAGTTAAACAAGATGAGGCCAGGCAAGAGGATATTCTTGCTTAATTAGCATTAGGTTTGTCAGCCACAGAGATATATGTATCAGCAGATGTATACACCACTGTGTCTTCTGCATACATCAGTAGACCTATATCTGGACATACTATGTCTGGTAAGTCATTAATATATAGACTGAAGAGTATGGGTCCCAAGACCGTGCCTTGAGGAATACCTGTTTTAATTTTAAGAAAAGTGGATCTCACACTATTAATCACAACACACTGTTCACGGCCCTTTACATATGATTCAAACCAGGACAATGTTTTTTTTTTTTTTGGATAAATTGAACTTAGCTAGTTTTGAAATTAATATGTTGTTATTTACTGTATTGAATGCTTTTTTTAAAATATAGAAACACAGCAACAGCTACATTTCCCTGGTCAAGTGATAGTTTGATATTTTCAGTAAATAGACAGATTGCAGATTCTGTGGAATGGTTGTGCCTGAATCCAAATTGCATAGGACTCAGATACTGGTTTGTCTCAAGATAGTGCATAGGTTGTTCTGAAACAATCTTCTCTAAAACTTTAGACAAAGCTGGGAGAAGACTGATAGGTCTGTAGTTACAAGACATTTTGTCATCTCCTGATTTAAAAATTGGTATAACTAGAGCATTTTTCCACCCATCTGGGAATTGTCCTGATCTAATGGAAATATTAACAAGATTGGTGAGAGGCTGGACCAAAATGCTGCTCTATTTTTTAAGAAAAGCTGCATCTAAATTAAAAATATCTTTTGAGAAGGTGGTGTTAAGGTCCTGTATAGCTTTCAAAACAGCTGTCTCACCAACCTCCCTGAGCTGAAATGAGTTATCTTGACCTTCAAAGAGGTCTACTTTTGTTAGGCCTATATCGTTACAGCATGGAAAGCTTGATGCTAGGTTGTTAACTGATTGTATAAAAAAGGTTATTGAATTCATTAGCAACTTGTGCATTATCATTGATGGTGTGTTCACCCATTTTAAGTTCATATTTTGTTTGGGTGACGTTACCCTTTGGATTTAGTAGGCTGTTTATTTGTTTCCACATTAATTTGCCGTTCCCTTTAGCCTCTGTTAGAGTTTGAATATAATAATTTGATTTAGACATTCTAAGTTCTTTGACAACCTGGTTACACAAACCTTTAAATAGTTTCAAATCAGTCTCCCTTCGGGTCTTAATTAAAGTTTTCAAGGCAAGGTCTCTCCTTTTCATCAGTTTCGAATATTATCGTTCATCCATGGTAGCTGAAATTTCCTCTGAGATTTCTTTTGGTTTTTAATGTATTTATCCACAATACTCTCAATAGTGGACATAAGCTTATTACAGCAATCATTTTTCTTGATCATATTGTTGAAGCTCCTCCCAGTTAACATCCTTTAACTCTTTCTCAAATTCAGTCTGCTTTTTACGAGGTATTTCAAGTGTAAATAGGTACCGATTTGGATTTAAAAAATCTAGTCATTCTTTGTCAGTTTTCTTGCAATTAAAATCATATTATGGTCAGATAGACCAGTAACTAAATTATACGTTTTTATGATTCTGTCAAGTTTTTTGGCGGAAATTAAATCTATTAGTGTTTGAGTATTCCTGGTAATACGCGTAGGGGTTCAATCATTTGAATAAAATCATGTTTGGACGCAAGATTTTTCAATTTTTTCCTGCAGTGTTTGTCTCTCCAATTTATATTAAAATCACAGAAGACGAGCACCTCATTCTTGTGCTTAAAGTTTTTAAACATCGCATCCAAGTTTTCACAGAGCGTTGCAGTGCATGCCGAGGGAGGATTATATACCACTTAAATATGAAATTGCATACTTTGCGACAATATTACATTAATACATAGACATTCAGTTGACATATCAACAGTTGGATACATTTAATTTGCGTTGAACGTTTCCTTTATATATATCAGTACACCCCCACCCCTTCCCACAGTTCGGTCCCTTCTAAAACGTATACCCCGGAACATCGATTATTATACTAGTTGGAATTTTATCATGCAGCCAAGTTTCGCTAATACATAGAAAGTCAATGTTGGACTCAGACAACAATATCCTGATCTCATCTTGCTTGGGAAATAAGCTTCTGATATTTAAATGACCTCCTAAAATACCTTTAGGTTTTACCGTGGAATCCCAAACCACTCTGGCATGATTAGCAGTCTGAAAGAATAACGCTTGTCTCTGTTTAGTCAATGCTTGTGTTTGGAGTGATCTTACTTTGTCGGGGACAGTTCTTATTCACCGACCAGCACTGTTAGCTGAGCGGTTCAGGGCACTCACAAAGGCCAGCTTGTTATCCACCGTCGCGCCGGCCCCAGTCATCCCCTCAACCACGGAGGACTTTTTCTCCACCTGCTCCGCCGTCCCTCCAACATCACGGAGCTGCACATTCAGGTCACTGCACCAGGCTCCGTCCTCGCCGGTGGACAGAGACCAGTTATCTGCGAGCACTCCAGGCAGTATGGAGCCGATCGAACCGGTGTCATCCAGTGCAAGAAACTCCACTCGCTGGCGGGGAAGGAGGCCCGCCGTGCCGTCAACAGTTGCACCCACAGATGCACCCACAATGCCCGGGCCTGGATTGAGCTGCACATCTCCCGCCAGCAGTACCAGGAGGAAATGGTAAGATACCGCATAGGATTTGTTTGCTTTAATGCGGTTGGAGTAACATTTTGTTGTGCGTAAAGTGCGCCTTGAATCAAAGATTAAAAAGGAGCGGTAAATGATGAGTTGTCCATATCCGAAGTTATACAGTTGTATTTTCTGGGGAAAAGTGCTTATTTGATAAGTTCTTACAAACTCTGATTGGGTTTTGGGTTTTCAGGATCCAGACTTAGGGGCAAAAAATGTGAAAAATACCGCTGTAGTGCAGATGAACAGCAAGTAGAAACTCAAGTAAAGACTCAGGTGGCATTGATTGTTTATTTGCCGTCTCTGGCATTCAGATTGTTTCTGTTCAAAACGCGCACATATACTTTGTTTTTTTGTTAGATATCAGCGGTGATTGCATCGGTGTTAAAAGCTTGATCAACCAATATTTAAGATGTGTGGATCTAACAAAGAGATGAGTTAGTCCGGAAGAAAGTGCAGTAAACATGGAGCCCCACCAACCGTGTGTGCACGCCATTGTCTCGTGTGTGTGACTTTGTTTCTGTTTAGTTTTTTTGCCCTCATAGTTCACTTACAAGGTTTGTACTGTAAATAGGGCCATAGATGGGGTTTAGGGGGCCCCGGATCAGGTTGTACTAGTGGGCCCTGTTTGAAAGTGTTTCATTTGTATGTTCGTTCTGTTTATTTGTTCATCAACATGCCCGCCACGTCCCAGAATGCAACGCGGCGCCCAAGCCCTATTAGGGGTGGTCACTTTAAAGGACAATGAATGCATACAATGTAATACACATACAATTTTTTTTCAACTGTTTACTTTAACTTAAGATATAACTGACAGTTTTTTTGAACATACTATCCAAGACGGGTATTTTCACATATTTTTTAATGTATTTGTCAGTAAAAGAGCAAAAACAGACAAATTCGGTGTCCTCTCTCTGCATGAGCCTTAACAGCAGAACACCGCGGTGCTGAAGTGGGCTCTTACACATCCTTTTCTGTTTGTTTAAACTGCAATTTGTTTTTGTTCATCGAGATGCAGGAAGAACTTAAAGGAGAACTTTGCAAATGAGAGGTCGGTTCAGTGTTGCTGTCTGTGAGACACAGCTCTCTCCGCTACTCAGTTAAACTTTTCCGCGTCTTGTGTTTGAATGCTTTAAAGTCATTTGAATGGTCACATCTGCAAGTGGCAAGGCTTAATAACACATGAAAATGATACGCTTTCGTGTCGACACACAGCAGCGTTCTGTCAACTGTCCTGAGCGTCTTTTTAGACTGGCCTAACCCTGACGGTTGAGATCGATTATTAAAGGTGGGATATTTTTTCCTATTGAAATAACGATCATAGCTCACAGTCAGCAGTTATTTTATCTACGTTCATAACATTTCTTACTTATTATTGCTCGGTTTAAGAGATAAATAAAGATTAAAGGTAAACAGTACCAGTACGAGTGATTGTGTGTGTGAATTAGTCATACCGTCTCTATATTATTGTGATGCTGGGGGTTGTAAATAGCCTAGTTCCTTCAAAAGTAGAAAAAATATGCTATAATAAGTTTATTGATTCTAAGATACTTTAGTGATAAATCACAGGACAGCACTGACAATGAGTCTATGAGTTTTCATGCCACAATGCAGCTGCGTGAACATGGTAGCTCGATATAATAATACACATCTGATCGTCTAATCACTTGAACGTCCAAACCATAAAACAAATACAACTTACAAAGTTTAGTGAAGACTCAAGGCTCACCGCTCGCGCGCCATCACTATGTGTTGAACCGGCGTTCACCTCCGTGTTTTGCTTTTATGCCACTAACTGGTAAAATCATGTGGCTACACATGGAAAATTACGTCGGTTAGAGGTTCTAAATTTCGGTTTCGATTACTTTTCGATTAATCGTCCAGCCCTACTTTCATTCTCTTTTCTTTTCTTTTCCCTTACTCTGCTACATAATCTTCTAACCACACAGGAGTCTGTATAGCCAATGTACTCCTAACTGGCTCAAGCACAACATTCTCAGTTCCAGGGTTAACCTTAGAAAACCCTAAAGTAGTTTGAATGTTTTCTGGATCCAGAGACACGTGAGCTGCATTCCATTTCTTTCCATCACTCAAAACATAAGTGCTTGGTCCAAGTTTTTTATTCACGGTCAAAGGAACCTTGAACTTCCTCCAAGCCTTTGGTACATGCATTGGTTTTCTCACATATACACAATCTCCACACTTGAAGGTTGGTGGTTTAGCTCCACGTTTCTGATCTATATACTGTCTCATCTTTTGTTGAACTCTCTGCACACAGTCACGTATGCCCATTGCCACTTCCTCTTCCTGAGCTGCTGTGGTTGACAGAGTGATTCACTTTGTGTGCATCTTCCTCCCTCTTAACAGTTCAAATGGTGATATCCCTGTGGTTGTGTGGTTGGTAGCTATGTAATTTTGGAGGAAGTCTGTGACCGCTTGTTTCCATGAAAGCTGTTGCATTTCAGTGACTTGAATGCAATTCTTTAAAAGATTCCATCTTTCCACAGCAACGTTTGCTTGGGGCCAGTAAACACTGCTATGTATGTGTTTTATTCCTCTTTCAGCTAGAATATCAGCGAATGCAGTAGAAATCATCTGAGGACCATTATAACTGACTAAGGTGAGTGGGTTATATTCTCTGGCAAACACAGATGCTAGAAACTTTGTGACTGTGTCTTTTGTAGCAATTGAGGTAAATACAACATCTGGCCACTTGCTATAATAATCCACCATCGTAATAGCAAAACAACAGTCATGTGTGGCTCTCTTAAATGGTCTTACAATGTCTATTGCAACTTTCTGTAATGGACCATCTGGCAGTTCCACTGGCTGTAATGGGGCTGTGTATGTCTGGGCAGTCTTGTCACAGGATTGACAGATAGAACAAAAAGCAATAACTGAAAGCACATCGTCCAAACGAGGCCACCAGTACAATTCTCTTAGCCATTGCTTAGTTTGTACCACTCCCTGGTGTCCTTCGTGTGCTAAGTGAATGAATTTAGAGCGCAAAGCAACTGGCACAACCAATCTCTGTCCTTTCATGATGTACTTATCATCCCTAGCTAGTTCATGCCTGGCTTGAAAGTACTCCATGATTGTTGGATCCATTTGTTTCTGTGTTTTAGGCCAGCTTTGTGTAATCTGGGCATGCAGCTTGGACAATTCTGTGCAAGATTTGCATGCATCAAGGAGTTCTTTAATAGAAATGGCTCTTGAATAAATCCATTCTGAGATGATCTGAGTATCTCACACAGGGGGTCTACTAGCAGTGCATAGATTGGGATGAACTTGCTAAACCAAGATGCAAGACCCAAAAAGGACCATAAAGACGGTAGTTATTTGGTTCAGGGGCTTTTACAATTGCGTCAACTGAGTCAGGGTTAGGATGTAGTCCATCTTTTGAGATGTCATGGCCTAAATATTGAATTCTACTCTGGCCGAATTTGATCTTTTCCATGTTAAGTTTCAGACCAATATTCATGAGTTTAGTCAGCACTGCCTGTAGATTGGCATCATGGGTATCTTTATCTTGTCCATACATTATGAGATCATTTACGTAGTTTTGTCCTCCTGGTAAACCCTCAAGAACTGTTTTCATCATTTTGTGAGGGAGCTGACGCCAACCCAAAAGGAACCTTTGTGAATTTGAACAATCCATTGTGTGACGAATGCAGTCAATGATTGGCTCTCCTTATGCAAAGGTAGTTGTTGGTATGCACTTCGCAGATCAATTTGTGAGAACTTGGTGAAAAGCCTCTGAACTTTGTGAAAAGATCCTCCATATGAGGTAGTGCGTAGCAGTCAGTAATTACAGCCCGATTAGACTCTCTCAAATCCACGCAAACCCAAATTTCTCCAGACTTCTTTCTGATTACGACGATTGGTGACACCCATGGCGAAGCAACAATCTTTTCAATTATTCCATCCCTCAGTAAGCGATGAATTTCCTGGGAAACCTCCTCCTGTACACTGAGTGGTTATCTGCATAGTTTGTGCTGCACTGGTTTAACTGACTGATCAATCTGTACTTTGAGCACAAAAACTTTGACACATCCAAGTGAGCTAGCTGATGCATTACATATTTCTAACACCAGTGAAACAGCAGCCTAAAAGTGGTGATGCCATTTTGACCACACAAAAATTGTAAGCAATGATTTCAACACCATCATGTGATACAAAAACAGTGAAACAGCCTAAGGATGGCAAGTGTTCATGTGAGTAAGTGACTAGCTTCACTTGAGGTTCCATCAATTCACAATTAGCAAAGTGTTTCATGAACAGTGTCTCATGCAGAATGGACACACTTGATCCTGTATCAACAATCAATTCAACTGGTATTTTATTTCCTTGTGGTGCTTCCAATTCTACTTAGCATTGAATTTTGTCAGGGGACTGATTTACAAGCAGCACAGTCAGTTCAGGCACCATAACTTCTTTCACTTCTTTGACAACTGCTGATTTAAATACCTTTGAAAAATGTCCTTTCTATCCACTGTAACAACAATGAGTTTTACATAGTAATTAACTCAAATGATATATAGGGAATTTGAATAATTAATCAGGAATTTGATTAGTTTATATCTCAGATGACAGTTACATTAAATTTGATTGATTATGAAAAATAGCTCAATTGCCTATAACAATAAATAATCACAGGGCACTGTAACTTACTCATTAATATGTCAATATTACATTCTTCATATCAATTATTGTGATATCTCTTACTGTAAATTACTGCAAATCAAACCGTGGTATGTCCAGCAAACCACTGTAGACCTATCAATTTTCAATAAAGTTATCACACCTTATAATTCAAGGAAAAGTATTCTCTGGCCATGAAAATATTATCCTATCCTTATGATAAATTTAGTTTCTAAATTTAGAGCTTGTAGCTATAGATCAGACACATCTCAGTGACTCGTAATGTGAGTGGGGTGGAGTCCAAGCCAATCGTCAGTATATGGGTTTTTAATAATTAAACTAGTAATACATCAAACTACAAATCACACAGAGTAAATATGCGTACGACAATACAAACAGTAAGCTTTATACAATACATAACGAATCCAAATAAAAGAGAGAGAGAGAGAGAGAGAGAAAATAGAGTGAGATCACATAAGGAGCTCAGGTATGAAAATCATAGTCAGTAACTTTTGGAAAGCCAACAACAAATCAGATCATAACAACACTTTAAAGCAGCATTTAAATCTCCATAGAGAAAGTGATACTTGCAAAAGTGTCCCATGTGAGTGGCGTGAGATCGGCGTCGAGCTTGTGAGCTTTGCGCGCTGTTCCCGTTGAACAGCCATGTGCCATGAAACGGAGGCCATGTGATGCGCATGCACGCTGCGCTTGGCGTGAGCGTGGAGCACGTGGTCCTTTGTTCTGTCCTCGCGCGGTATTTGAAAGGTTCAACAAACATTGTTCCAGAATTCGTCTTCCTTGCGTGGAGAGGCGAATAGTTGAATAAACTTAGTAAAGAAAAGAAAAGAAAAGAACAAAAACGAAAGCTTCCAAAGGAGCCATTAAAATGGCTTTTTCTCTCTGCCCCTGTGCTGAGGGGGTTTGCGCTATGAGCGCGGCACGAGGCCGCGCGGAGGGTCGCACAGGAGAGCAGCGTGTCCGAGAACCAAGAAGAGGAAGAAGAGAGGGTGGACCTTGTTTGGTCAATTCTTATAGCTTGAAATAGTTAACGCCTCTTTTCGCGTGAACCACCCAATGAACATCCGCGATCTGAAGCGGCGGGAAAGTTCCTTTGTCTCTGGGAACAACCCACCCTAATGATTTAGGACTTGTCCGATTTCATCAGGGATATTCTAGCACGTTCGTAATTCCAGAATAATACATTTTTCATTACTTTACTTTAGATAAGTGGGTCTGTCAAAGCATGACGATTTGAAAAACACCAAACAATATATATATATATATATATATATATATATATATATATATATATATATATATATATATATATATATATATATATATAACTGATAGAAACACGAAGTTACATTCAAATGCAGAATTACACACATTTAAAGATTAACACACGATAATAAATTGCAGATTTTCCCAATTTATATGGGAAACATCTAATGTACAAAAAGGAAACAATACTATATATACACATTTAGACTACATTTGACCATTCTTTCCTAAGGCTTAGATTTCCTGTTCTGTTGCCCAGGGGTCATAAAGCTTTACGACCTGGTCAGGAGTGGGGGTTGCAGAAACATGACTCTTTGAGAAAGTATAAGAATTAAATCACGCATTTCCACTTATAAGTCAGCACTTTAACCATTTACCCAGGATTAACCATTTTTATGCAATACACAAACATTCAAAATACATATTAATAAGGACTTACAAAAAAAAAAAAAGTAACTTTGAGAAAGTTTCTTTGTGTGTGTGTGTGTGTGTGTGTGTGTTAAGGAATTTGGGGGGGGTTTTCAGGTTTCCTTTGAGGCTCGCATGGGTATCGTAAAATAATTTAAGTCCAGCCAGGCTGGCGCCAGGCCAGGCGTTTAGTACAAACAGGGTTTCATTTGTGGCTTGAATTGAACCCATGAATCGATGACCTGCATATCTGTTACACCACAGTGATGACATGTGGCTGACGCAGCAGTACGATTATGTGCATTAGCTAAGTGAGTATTTGATCCACAGCGAAAACAGCGTCTTTTATATGAAGTCTGTGGCTTCCCATTTTGTAATGCCATTTTCTCACTCTTTTGTTTACCTCATTTGAAACTGGACTTGTTCTCGAGATGGCTTGAACCTGAGCAGAAGCTGAACTATTAGTTGAAAGGAGTGTAGCATTTTGTACAGCCGATTCCACTTGAAACGCTAACACTGAAGCGCGATCCAATGTAAGTTCTGTCTCGACTAACAATCTATCTCTCACTGCGGCCAGGAAAGCCCATTCAATTTTTTGGTCCCGTAGCATTTTATCCTCCATTTCTCCGTATTGACAATACACTGCTAGATGACGTAACTCTGCTATATACATACTTGTGGGTTCATCTGCGTGCTCTGGGCGCTGTCTGAATTTATGTTGTGGAGCAACAACATTTACTCTTGGCGTGAAATGAATATCAATGGCCTCACTATATGTTGGGCAGCGAATAGAAAAGTCTCTGACCTTCTGTTCTGAGACAATCTAACAAAACTGCAGGAACTCTGGCATCAGGCCAAGCATCACCTTGATGACAAGGAAGTATTTAAAAAAAAATATTTGTGGAATAATGGACCTTGGAATAGTGGGCTCTCCAACAGTCAGAAGGGAACAGATACAGATATCGTCAGATTTTGTGATGTTTGAGACCCGTAATGAAGAATTAAAGAGAGAGAGAATGCCTAGTTTCGCATCACATCACAAACACTTCTTTATTCCTTCTCCTTCTCTTCCTTCTCACCACAGAACTCCTGACTCCTGCAGCCTCTAGTGGACTGACCCAGTATAGCAATCTATAAACATGAACACAGGACATAACAATTGGGTCCAGTATTAATTCCCTCACATCAACAGTGTTGGGCTTAAAACGCTTAAATCACTTCTCCAACAAAATAAGCATTATCCCAATTTTTTTTTTTTTTTTCTGGTGTAACCGGGTGGTCAGGAAAAAGAAACACACATGGCAACAGATTAATTTGTTTATATTGGGGTTTTATCTGACTGCTGTTTGTTTCCCTTAAAAGAAGTTACAGCGGTCGGCGGAAACACAGCTGAGCAAAAATAAATAAAAGTAAATAAAATTCCAAAGAAATAGAATTAAGAAAACTTACTAAATACAAATTAACACTCCAAGAGTTACACAGTGTAATGACACTGAAGACTTACAGAAATAAAAATAAATAAATGTGATGTTTCACCCGTTCCAATGTAACAAAAAAACTAAATCTTAGATTTGCAGCAGATGAACACTGGTTGAAAACCAGCACAAGACTCACACTCCCAAATAATTTACTCTGGAGTAAGTATTACCAAAAATATCTACTGCTTCATCAGGTGATTTGGACTTTGTCTTTAAGAACACAAATAAATATCACCAAAGTCCTCATACAAAATGGTCAAAAAAATGAACTACTGATAAAGTAAAGAATACGGTAGTGCTATGGTACAAAGAAGAGATAAAAGAAACACATTAATAAAGTCATCTCATCTTTGCACTCACAATAATCACCTTTGTCACAAAAACACACATTGTTAAACATTAAAACAAGAGTTTTAACAGCACTGATAGTGTTTGTACAGTTCCAAATACTAATACAAGAGTAGAAAAATTCTTAACTTACACTGGAAGTTTCCACTATCACCAGACACGAGGTTCACGTGGATCACACTCGATCTGATCACATCCAGGAAGACAGCAAAACTTCAAAATAAATCTCCCCGATGCCAACACGATGACACGGCACTCGGCTGCTACATCGAATCATCACGAAATGGCTGTTCTGTTCACGCACATGCCAAACAGGAAATCTCGCGAGCAGAGATCGGTGATCTCTTAAAGGGACCATACTCTGTTTTAACACCCATTGAAAATACGTTGTATTCATACCTCTGGCCACATTCTCCCCTGCTGAAACCCATCATTGTCCTCAATGACATTCAGTGCTGGTTCCTAACCTCATTTACTGCTTCCCTGAAGAAAACACTACCAAGGCTGGTCAAAACCTGGGAAAAGACTTCAGGGCTGATTGAGACGGAATTACAAGCTGACCTGGGTTCATTAAATGGGTTTGGATGCACACCAGCATTGACACGGCTAGTCCTTCTTGGTGCAGGGACCGGTTTCTTTGACACGGGTCTATCAGCATCAAGAACAATACCATCTTCCCCCATGTGCTCTAACTCTGAGGGTAGCTGTCCATCATTCTCTAGAACAAAATCAGGAGCCACTGCTAACTGTGAATAGCACTGTTTCCTCTGCTGACCCAGAGACTTCAATTTCCACATCTCTCGTCTCTTCCAGGTGAGGCAAAGTAACCTCTTCCAGTATTACAAACTCTGGATCAACAGGTTCAGCTTCCACTGAATCAGAGGGAAACTTAGCTGCTGGAGCTGTCACTGTACTCACTGCCTCTGCTGTCTCAACCACAGGTCTCTCGCACGGTCGCAAATCAACTCTGTGGACCCGTTTATGAGGACCTCCCTCTACAGGCTCAACTGTATATGTGGTACCTTGTACCTCTACTACCCGATACACAACTGGAGACCAGGAATCCTGTATCTTGTGTCTGCCTACAGGGCGGTGGCGCAAGTACACCGTCTGCCCAACACCAACACATGGACAGTAAACCTTGTCATTCAATGGAGCCAATCTCTCTGCCGCTTTCTGCTCTGCAAATGCTCTTGCCTTTTCATGAGCTTCCCTGAGTCGGCTCTGGTGGATTACTAACCAATCCTGCCCTTGATTCACAGGATGTTCCTCACCCAGGAGAGCATCTACTGGAAGGCGTGGTTCTACACCAAATAACAAGAAATAAGGTGAATACCCAGTTGTAGCATGTGGGGTTACATTGTATGCATAGATCAGCTCTATGCATAGATGCATAGATCTCTTGTATGCATAGATCAGCAAACGCTGGCGCTGGCGCCGATACAGGATGGCTGCCTCCGTGACGAGCTCCGCATATGTTTTTGTGTTTTTGTTAGTTTGTCCTGTCTTTAGTTATATTCCTGCCATCAGTTTCACCAGGGAAGAACTGCTGAACATTCGGCAGAACGCACCACAAGATGTTTTTCCGGATTTCAATTATTCAGATGTTTTAGTGAACGTTGTTATCGGAGGAGCGGCGGCGCTGATCAAGCGCTTCAGGACGCGCAGACGGGGGAAGCGAGCGGGAGCGCTCGTCAGACTCAGGAAGCGCGGATTTCGAACACCGTTGCCTAGCATCCATCTGGCAAATCTCCGCTCTCTACCCAACAAAACGGACGAACTCGGACTAATAAGGATTTCACACACTCTGCTGCTCTGTGTTTCACGGAAACCTGGCTGAATGACACCATACCGGACAGCGCGCTCCATCTGCCGGGCTTTCAGCTGTTTAGAGCGGATCGCGAATCAGAATCCACGGGGAAATCGCGCGGCGGCGGGACATGCTTTTACATCAATGAGCGGTGGTGTAGAGATGTAACTGTGTTAAAGAAGACGTGCTGCTCAAATCTCGAAACACTCTTCATTAACTGCAAGCCGTTCTATTCGCCGCGGGAGTTTCACTCGTTCATTCTGGTCAGTGTTTACATCCATCCTCAAGCGCATGTGAGCTCAGCTTTACAGAAACTCGCTGATCAGATCACAGAGACAGAACAACAACACCCGGACTCTGTTTTAATCATTCTCGGGGACTTTAATAAAGCCAATCTCTCCCGTGAACTGCCAAAATACAGACAGCATGTTACATGTCCCACCAGAGACAGTAATATATTGGATCACTGTTACACCACAATAAAGGATGCATTTCACTCTGTTCCACGAGCAGCTTTGGGACGTTCTGATCACCTTCTGGTTCATCTTATACCGTCCTACAGGCAGAAACTAAAATCAGCTAAACCTGTATCAAGGACTGTAAAAAGATGGACTAATGAAGCAGAGCAGGATTTACAATCTTGTTTTGACCTCACTGATTGGAGTGTTTTTGAAGCTGCTCCCACTGATCTGGATGAACTCACAGAGACTGTAACATCCTATATCAGTTTCTGTGAGGATATGTGTATCCCTACAAAGACTCAACTAATTTACAATAATGACAAACCGTGGTTCACTACAAAACTCAGACAGCTCCGTCAGGCCAAAGAAGATGCTTACGTGAAGGGGGACAATGTCTTGTATAAACAGGCTAAATACACATTGGAAAAGGAGATCAAAGTGGCAAAGAGGAATTATTCTGAAAAAATAAGGACTCAGTTCACTTCCAGCGACTCCGCATCAGTGTGGAAAAGTCTAAAGAAGATCACCAATTACAAGACACCACCCCCCAGCACCGTAGAGAATCAACGACTGGAAGACGATCTGAATGAGTTTTACTGCAGGTTTGAAAGAACACCCATCACCTGCCCTGAACGCCTCCCCGCACAACCATTCACACCCTTCACAACTCCTTCACACCCTTCACACAGATCTTCAACAGATCGCTGGAGCTGTGCGAAGTCCCTTCATGCCTCAAACGTTCGACCATCATCCCCATCCCTAAGAAACCCAAAATTACAGGACTAAATGACTACAGGCCTGTGGCTCTAACGTCTGTAGTCATGAAGTCATTTGAGAAACTGGTGCTGGGCCACCTGAAGGACATCACTGGGCCCTTGCTGGATCCTCTTCAGTTTGCCTACAGAGCAAACAGGTCTGTGGACGATGCAGTAAACATTGGACTGCATTATGTTCTGCAACACCTAGACAGACTTATGTGAGGATCCTGTTTGTGGACTTCAGCTCGGCCTTCAACACGATCATCCCAAACCTCCTCCTGCCCAAACTAAATCAGCTCTCCGTGCCCACCTCCGTCTGTCAGTGGATCAACAGCTTCCTGACAGACAGGCAGCAGCTAGTAAGGCTGGGAAAATACACATCCAGCACCCGTACAATCAGCACCGGAGCTCCCCAGGGCTGCGTTCTCTCCCCACTGCTCTTCTCCCTGTACACTAATGATTGCACGTCTAAGGACCCCTCTGTCAAGCTCCTGAAGTTTGCAGATGACACCACACTCATCGGCCTCATTCAGGACGGTGACGAGTCTGCTTACAGACAGGAGGTAAAAGAGCTGGCTGTCTGGTGCAGTCTCAACAACCTGGAGCTTAACACGCTCAAAACAGTGGAGATGATCGTGGACTTCAGGAGAGACCCCTCTGCACTCCCCCCACTCACCATCATGAACAGCACTGTGACTGCAGTGGAGTCATTCAGATTCCTGGGCACCACTATCTCTCAGGACCTGAAGTGGGACATTCACATTGACTCCATCGTAAAAAAGGCCCAGCAGAGGTTGTACTTTCTCCGCCAGCTGAGGAAGTTTAACCTGCCACAGGAGCTGCTGAAACAGTTCTACTCCACCATCATTGAATCCATCCTCTGCACTTCAGTAACTGTCTGGTTCAGCTCAGCTTCTAAATCTGACCTCAGAAGACTACAGAGAGTAGTCCGGACTGCTGAGCGAATCATCGGTTCAACTCTCCCATCTATTCAAGAACTGTACTTATCCAGAGTGAGAAAAAGGGCTGTCAAAATCACTCTGGACCCCTCACATCCAGCACACTCCCTCTTTGAACTGTTGCCATCTGGTCGACGCTACAGAGCACTGAGCACTAGAATGACCAGACACAGGACCAGTTTCTTCCCTCAGGCAATCCATCTTATGAACAGCTGACAATAATGGCGAACACACTACACTTTATATTTATATACACACACTTTATTTATCTAACACACATACTTAGTATACACTTAAATTTTGCACACAATATATATGTACATACATAACTTCACTTTGTAATATACCTGCCTACAATTGTCATTTGTATATTGTCATTCACTGTCTACATATTTGTATTTTTTATTCTTTTATTATGTGTTTTATGTTCTGTCGCTGTCATTCTGTTGTACTGCGGAGCTTCTGTCACGAAAACAAATTCCTCGTATGTGTAAACATACCTGGCAATAAAGCTCATTCTGATTCTGATTCTGATTCTGATTCTCAGGAAGGTGTTCTGGCCAACGCCTTTTCTTTTCTGAAGAAAGTGTTCTTAACAACTCGTGGAGCGTTCTGTTAAACCGCTCGCACTGAGCGTTACCTTGTGGATGGTAGGGAGTTGTACGTGTTTTCTTTACCCCATACAAGCGACATAACTCAGCCACCACCTCACTCTCGAAATTCCTTCCCTGATCGGAATGCAACCGCTCTGGTACCCCATATTTCATGAACCACTCCTTCAGCAGTATCTTCGCTGTAGTATCAGCTCTCTGGTCTCTGGTGGGGAACGCCTGTGTGAATTTAGTAAACACATCGGTGACAATCAACACATTTTCGCGACCATCCATGGCAGGTTCAAGCACAGTATAATCCACGGCCACCACCTCCAGTGGTCTGGATGCTAAAAATGGCTTCATAGGCGGACGGATTCGCGGCTGTGGCATTTTGGTTAGAATGCACCTGTGACACCTTTTAATCCACCTCTCAAAATCCTTGTACATACCGACCCAGAAGCAACGCTGTCTCAACAGGTTGAGTGTACGCTCAATGCCTTGATGTCCCATCTTATCATGGACACTGCTCAGGACTTGTTCTTTTAAACAGGCTGGCAAAAGCAATTGTCTGCACTCACCCAAGCGAAAGTCATTCACAACCCTGTAAAACAAACCATCCATCACCCGGATATATTTCCACTGTTTCAGCAGTGACAACACAGGCCTAGGTAAGCTGCTTCTCTCTTGATTCGTGGGCTTTCTCTGATTACCCCAAAACTCATTGAAGGAGCCCAAAACAGGGTCACTTAGCTGGAATTCTTTCAACTGAGCCTTGGTGTAACCTGGAAGAGCAAACATACAATCCTGGACGTCACTTTTACCGGGACTACCCTCTTGTGCATGGATCTGTCTAACCTTACAGCACTGGTCACCCACAATCAACAATTCAGGGTCTAAAGGTGTACCCTTGTTGACTACATTACAAATGGCAACACAGTCATCCAACTCTTCAGAACTGTCAGGCTCCCCTGCCAACGGGTGCCTTGAGAGGGCGTCTGCTGCAACATTATGCCGTCCAGGACGGTACTTCACCTCAAAATCAAAAACAGCTAATTGAGCCACCCATCTTTGCTCGATGGCACCCAACTTCGCCATCTTCAGATGACACAATGGGTTGTTATCAGTGACAACCACAAATTTTGCACCCAACAGGTACCCCCTAAATTTTTCTGAGACAGCCCACTTGAGAGCTAGCAGTTCAAGCTTCATACTACTATAATGCCTGTCATTTTTCTCTGCATTACGTAGCCGGCAACTTGCATAGGCTATCACTCTCCTAGAGTCACCTTGCTGCTGGTAAAGGTCAGCACCTAAACCATCCTTGCTAGCATCCGTCTCAACTACGAATGGAAGAGAGAAATCTGCAAAACCTAAGACTGGGGCCGTAGTAAGCTTCTCCTTTAACATTTTGAAGGCTGTGCAACACTCCTCTGTCCAAAGTGAACAAAACTCAGGTCTCTTTACCATACTCTGTTGTCTCAGACAAAAATTCACAAGGTCGTGAAGAGGACCTGCAATTTTAGAAAACCCTTCAATAAATTTCCTGCAGTAACTACAGAATTCCAAAAAAAAGACCTTAGTTCTTTCACTGTACTTGGCGTCTTCCATTTTCTCTAACTTTCCTGGATCAGTTCCAATCCCTTGAGCAGAGATCTGATGACCCAGGAACTTGACCTGTTCTTGGAGAAAACTACACTTATCAGGCCTAACTTTGAGTCCAGCCTCCCTTAACCTACTGAAAACCACTTCCAATCTCTTTAGATGTTCCTGGAAAGTAGATGAATAAACCAGAATATCATCCAAATATACCAGCATCGTTTGAAATATCAAATCTCCCATTATGGACTGCATGAGGCGTTGGAATGTGGACGGTCCATTACAGACTCCAAAGGGCATGCGGGAGTATTCGAATATGCCAAACGGGGTGGTGAACGCAGTTTTTGGTTGGTCTTGCTCCTGCACGGCTATCTGATGGTATCCACTTGCCAAGTCAATGGTTGAGAAGAATTTGGCACCTTGCAACGCATCAAAACTCTCATCGATGCGGGGCAAGGGAAAAGCATCTCACTTTGTCTTCGCGTTTAAGTGCCTGTAGTCCACGCACAATCTCAAGTTCCCATCAGTTTTCCGTACAAGCACTATGGGTGATGCATACGCACTACTACTAGGCTTAATTACCCCCTTCTGGAGCAGCTTAGTAATATGTTCCCTGACTTCACTATATTGGGTTGGTGGAATGCGAGGGTAGGGCTCTGTTATTGGTACATCATCTACCAAATGGATCTCGTGTTGTACTTTTTCAGAAAACCCTAATTCATCATCACTTAATGCAAACACATCCACGTACCTCAGTAACAAAGCTTTAAGCTCAGCCTGCTGTTCAGCAGCTCCACCCAAACACAACCCATTAAGGAAGTCTGGTAAGCCCTCGGTCACCACTTGCCTCTCTTCTGTGCTTACTGTAATCTCCTCCACCCCAGCCTCAACCCGCTGGAACTTTACTTCACAACCCTCTCCAGAACGTAAGGATTCAACAGGAGAGAGAATACCTAGCCTGGAACGAGGCTGCAGCCATATATCCTCTGTGGAGGGATTCACAACTCGTATTGGAAATAACGATGTTGTAGTGGAAACAAGAGAGGGTACTACGATCAAACCCTGAGGGAGGGGAAACTTCCCTGGTTCCAGCAACAGGTTGGAATAGCCCTCTGGACAACTATTTCCCCTTCCTTTGACTATCAAGGTCGACATTGACCAAGCAGGAATATGCACCGTCTCCTTTCCAGCTATATGTGCGAACAATCTGTTTTTTAGCCTGACTGACACTTTGCATTTGCTGGAAAACTTCTCTCCAGTCAGACTCTAACTCCCCACCTAAAGTAGTGTCAAACTCAGCATGCACTAACTGCCTACACCTACTTATAATATTCATGCCGATGAGTGCCGGCACTGCAGAAGAATTCTGTCCATCTCTAACCACCGGGAATCCACACTCAGGCAGGTTAATACCCATGGTTTCAACTGGTAGTTCAAGATAACCCAAATATGGGATATCTAGTCCATTAGCGGCTGTAATTCTTAACCAACCGGATGTGGGAAGCATATCCTTATCTTCACCTGCCAAGTGCTCTTTAAAGAAGTGTTCAGTAATTGTACTGACTTGGCTCCCAGTGTCAAGTAAACATGACACATTCACACTTCCAATTTTCAGGTCAACTACTGGACACCTTCCCACAGCATGTTGGAGTAATCTGTCACGATTTGAGTCAAGGTAAGTTGACCTATAGCTTCCCCTCGCATCGCCTGGCTCATAGCGACCGAGGGTGTGCATTTCCCTGCTGTAAGGAGGATGATCCATCGTCCTTGATAGCTGGTTTGTTTTTTCTCACACAATTTCTCACTATGTGCCCGACACCATTACACTTAAAGCAAATAGGTTGGCCGTCATCAGAAAATCTAGGCTGCATTGTAGATTTAGGACGATTTAAAGATTCAGGCTTAGGGCAGTGTATTGTCAGCCTCTGAACAGCTTGAGTTAACTCCCCTATGGCTTTGCCCTGCTCTGCTACTACTTTCAGAACATCATCCAGTGTAACAGAGCTTGCTACAGGCATCACCATAGCTGCACACTGAGCTTCTGTAGTCTCAGAGCTTACACTACAATTACTGGCTACCTTACTAGCACGTAGTTTGGTATCTTCAAGGGACCACATTAATGCTTCATCTCTGACTTCAACCAAAGTGGACTGTGGCTTGTCTCTTACCAACTTTCGAAGTTCCCTTCGGAGTGCTACATCCCTGACTCCCTCAATGAACTGGTCTCGTAGTGCCACATTAGCATTGGCAATGGCATTAGAAGACCGCTGTAAAACAGCATTCACTATCTGTGAAAGGGCATGAGAGTATGTACGGAGGTCTTCACCCTCCAGCTGTTTACGAGTGTAAAATGTCTGCAATAACTGGGCCGGACTACGCTTTTCTCTAAAGGCCGCTCTCAAATACAAGAAGATGTCCTCTGTTCGTGGAGGCTGCCCCCCTTGCCTTAACCTAACCTCTTCTACAGCAGCACCTTTAAGCAGGGAAAGAACAAAATCAGCTTGATCTTCAGGTGTCTGGTTTCTTACAAGCAGTACTCTTTCCACCTCTTCAATAAACTCATCCACATTTCTACCATCTTTGCTAAGATCACCACTAAAGGGCTGAATGTGACGTTCTCTGGGAACATACACATAGGACCTAGTTGGTTCTCTACTCAGGTTGGCAATAGCTGCCATAGCTTCAGCATGCTTTCTACTGAGCTCTTGTATCTGTTCTTGCACATTACCCGCTCCCTCTGCACTAGCGGCACCATGTATTACCGCAGGCTCTTCCTCTGGCTGTAACATGTTGATGAAATTTTAAAATTCTTTTCACAGTCCTTTCAAAGTCTTTGTTAAATGTTCGTTGCTTCCCAGTTCAAAGGATATTCTGTCTGTAATGTGTATATGACACTCTTTTCCTCTTCTGCAGAAGACTCGTCACTGGCTCCCGATCTTCAACCACACTTGTAGTTCAGCAGCAGACAGTGATGTCTCCTCTTCCTCCTGCTACCCGTCCCTTGGCCCCGAAACCTTTGGCCGACATCTTTAGCAGTTGGATGAACACTGCACAGTTGACCACTTCCACTGCGAGTCCTGCAAGTACCAGCCACTACCGTATTCAAAAAAACAAAAATACGCTCAACTCTATACTGCTCCCGACCGTCAGATGACCCCACTCCTGGTACCAAAAATGTAACCGGGTGGTCAGGAAAAAGAAAAACACACGGCAACAGATTAATTTGTTTATATTGGGGTTTTATCTGACTGCTGTTTGTTTCCCTTAAAAGAAGTTACAGCGGTCGGCGGAAATAATAAAATTCCAGAAAAATAGAATTAAGAAAACTTACTAAATACAAATTAACACTCCAAGAGTTACAAAGTGTAATGACACTGAAGACTTACAGAAATAAAAATAAATAAATGTGATGTTTCACCCGTTCCAATGTAACAAAAAAACAAAATCTTAGATTTCCAGCAGATGAACACTGGTTGAAAACCAGCACAAGACTCACACTCCCAAATAATTTACTCTGGAGTAAGCATTACCAAAAATATCTACTGCTTCATCAGGTGATTTGGACTTTGTCTTTAAGAACACAAATAAATATCACCAAAGTCCTCATACAAAATGGTCAAAAAAATGAACTACTAATAAAGTAAAGAATACGGTAGTGCTATGGTACAAAGAAGAGATAAAAGAAACACATTAATAAAGTCATCTCATCTTTGCACTCACAATAATCACCTTTGTCACAAAAACACACATTGTTAAACATTAAAACAAGAGTTTTAACAGCACTGATAGTGTTTGTACAGTTCCAAATACTAATACAAGAGTAGAAAAATTCTTAACTTACACTGGAAGTTTCCACTATCACCAGACACGAGGTTCACGTGGATCACACTCGATCCGATCACATCCAGGAAGACAGCAAAACTTCAAAATAAATCTCCCCGATGCCAACACGACGACACGGCACTCGGCTGCTACATCGAATCATCACGAAATGGCTGTTCTGTTCGTGCACATGCCAAACAGGAAATCTCGCGAGCAGAGATCGGTGATCTCTTAAAGGGGCCATACTCTATATTAACACCCATTGAAAATACGTTGTATTTATACCTCTGGCCACACTGGTCTCCCACAACTTGACATCAAGCATCTCTTTTAAGGGTTTTGCCCATATACGATTTGAAAATCCATTTTCTGCTATCAGCATGTACTTATTTCCTGACCTTGTTCTAGGATTCAAATGGTTCACTTTTATCTAATGACCATTCTTCATTAACCTTTTCTGGTACAATTCTACAATAATAATTTCTAATAGTTTTATGATGGCCTCTTCTCATAAAGTTGTCACATTTTAGTGTTATTTGTCTATATTTTTTCCTCCAATTGGAAATATTTACATGATTATCAGATTAACAATTAGGTTAACACTCGGATGTTTCAGAATGATGTTATTTTCACTTTATTTTATGAATTGCTAGCTTTTCTACCTCTCTGTTATCCCAAGCTATTTCTGTGTCATCTGAGGTATGTCCAGCTTTATCATTATTAGCCTACTAGATTTAACTCTCTTATTAGATCATCATTTCCTTCCACAGCTCACTGTGAACACATGCTTTCCATTAAATTTTGCATAGCTGCTTTGTCTCTAAATATGTCACAACCGGGCCTAGAAACCAGAATGTGTGGCAGATAGCCCAATGCTCTAGCCACTACACCACAGAGCAGTGTAGACCCAAATTGCAGAGAACCACACAAGGCAGGATTGGAGAAAAACAAACTGTCTTTACTTAGTGTCTTTCTTGAATAAACATGAAAGTTAAATTCTGAAGCATGGCTGAAGAAGGTACAGATCCACAAGGCAAAAAGGTAAAAAAAAAACAAAGTAAAGCCTACAAATAAGCAGGTCAAAGTTCTGAGTAAAAAGTCTCTCAAAGAAATCCAAAACATAGGGCCAAAGGATCTGCCTGAACAAAAGAACTTCAAGACTGAGCACAGATACAAATAAATGCAGGCCTTATATATGCCCACACACAAACACTAACAAGCCAGGCACAGATGATATCATTGAGCTAATCATTAACAGGAAATCAGGAGGAAGTTGTGGAAGGTCTTGTGCTCAAGGTTTCCCTCTGCTGGACAGACCGTGGTGTGACAAAATATCTAAGTTCTCATTTAAACTTGCTTTAATATATTTGCTATCTGCTATTAAAACTGCTTGTTTAGCCATCATTTCTTTATATTTTCTAGAAGATTTTAATACAGCCATCACTTTCTGTTTCAGGAACAAAGCCTTTTCCTCTTATTTCTCTAACTTTTTTTGCTAGTATAATATATTCCTTCTTGGCTCTCAATGGAGGCGGATGCATTTCTCTCCATCTCCTCCCCTTGCCTTCCCTGCTTGCTCCCTCATCTCGTCTATTGTCTAATACTTCTGAGAGACTCTCTCTGCACTGCTCTCCAAAACTGAAAATCATGGATTTGATCAACTGGTCCATCAACATTCGCAGCTGGCTACATGATGAACGCAAGGGAGAGGTGGCGGGTTGTGTATCTGGTGGCTCTTTCCGTGGAGGACATTGAAGATATCTACCTATTCGGAACCATGATAACAGGTCCTCTGCAGATTGGATTAGGCTTTACATTGGGTTATCGAAAAATACAGAAAATGGGAATAGCTGTCCAAAGCCTCACAAGGTTGCCCATCATGATTGAAGCAGTGGGCAGATCGGTCAGCACTGAGACTGAGACTATTAACCGCAATATGGATAAAATCACGGAAGCTTGTGGCTTTGGAAAGGAAAATGGATGGATTTGAAGATAAGAATGGACAAAGAGAGTTACCGTGTAATTGGAATGCGGTTACTTGACCAAACAATCACAATCTTATCTTCTTTCGGCTTCATCTATCAGCACTGGTCTCGGCTAAGGTAAATGTTGGGAATAACAACTCCCCCTGAGGAGCACTGCAGTGAGACACTCTAGCGTTCCTTCCCCCTCTGTAATGGCGAATGGATCAGATGGCTGCTTGTCTGTGCTTGATTACCTCAACCCCCCAATTTCTGTCCCCAGTTGCAAAGTTGTGTGTTTATGGTGTATTGATTATGTGCTTTTGTTGCTGAGGTGTTTTTCCTGTTCTCACACTGTGATCCCAATTCCAATGCACAGAGCATAGTCTGGGTGTTTCTTTTTCGCTCCTTCCAATGATATGCTGTATCTCTTCTTCCCCTGCACTACTGTATTTTGTTGCCTTGTACCCAGATGTGCAATGACAATAGTTGAATCTTATCTAATCTAATATTCCCAATGTGCTAGATTATCATCTGCAGGTGCCTTCAATCCATCTGTATATGCTGCAATTCCTTTAAACAAGATTATTTTCTTTTTCTGGCATTTTTCTTTTCCTTATTCACTATTCTTAAGTTTGGATCTAAAAGTATATTTTCCCATCTTTGCCATCACAAGTTTTGGGCGTTTCCCATCTTTTATTTAATTTTTAGATGCCCCTTTATTGTTTCATCTGTGTTAATTATTATATTCTGTCCTCACAAAATACATTATAGACATATAATATTATTGACAAGACATATATCTGTAAGATAATCGTTGATATACTTAATGTTTATTATTTACAGTAAAATCATAGTTTTTTCTCTTGACATTTTCTGCTATTGGAATTGACCAAAAACCATTTGCTAAATCTAGTTAATAAATCTAATCTAGTGAGAGAAATCTTCCATCTCTTAATCTTTAATCTCAGCGTTAATTACATAGCATCTATCTGGCTTAGTTATTCTGTTTAATGATTTATAATTTGTTACTAGTCTGAAAGTTTTATCTGGTTTTAGCAATAATTTTATTGGACTATTTATTATTGCAGATTTTACTTCTTGTCACGGATGGTAAACCGTGGCCTCGGGTTTTGCACTATGTGGGTGGAGTGTGTGTGTGTGTCTTGCGTCAGCACTGATTGTGTCATGTGTGCATCTCCGTTAATTGTTCATTATTACCAGCTGCAACTCATTACCCAATCCCTACACATTCCCTGTCTTTCGTCTTGTGTTCGTCAGAGCTTGAATGCAGTCCCAGTGTTACATCCTGATCTTTCATTCCCATTTCATGTTTCTTTTCATCTCTGGATTGTCTTCGTCCTCGGAACCCTATCCACTCCTCCCCTTCCACGGACTTCATGCTTCACCTGCACGGCTCACTCACCTCAGTTCCTGTGTCACACTCTCCTGCTGCCTACTCACCAACGCGCCCCAGATCACCATTGAACATGGTCACTCCCTGGATTGTCACTGCATTGACTAATACCGCCGAAACTGTATTTTCTAACCTTAAGAGCCGCTTCGTTTCGGCTCCCATCTTAGTAGCCCCTGATCCCACACGTCAGTTCGTGGTGGAGGTCGACGCATCAGAGGTGGGAGTAGGTTCATTTCTTTCCCAACATGCTGCATCAGACAACAAGATCCATCCTTGCACATTTTTTTTTCTCATCATCTATCTCCTGCCGAACGTAATTATGACATTGGTAACAGAGAGTTGTTGGTTGTCAAATTAGCACTGGAGGGGTGGTGTCATTGGTTGGAGGGGTCGGGGGTACCTTTCATCGTCTGGACCAATCACAAGAACCTAGAATATATTAGAACTGCCAAAAGACTCCAAAAACGTCAACATGGCCTCCCGGTAGACATGGTTTCTGACAGGGGATCCCAATTTGTGTCCAAATTTTGGAGAGAGTTTTGTAAATTATTAGGAGCAACAGATCTATCTGTCTTCTAGTCTGTCTTCGGGTTATCACCCACAGAGCAACGGCCAGTCTGAGTGAGCCAACCAGGATTTAGAGAGAACGTTGCAATGTTTAGTCTCCAAGAATCCTTCTTCCCGGAGCCAACAACTCTCTATGGTTGAGTATGCTCATAACTCGTTACCAGTGTCAGCCATGGGCCACTTCCCATTTGAGTGTAACATAGGTTACCAGCCACCTGTATTTCCTAGTCAGGAATCTGAATTCGCAGTCTGCTCCGCTCATGCTTTTGTCCAGATTTGCCACCACACCTGGACCAGAGCCTGTGAAACTCTGCTCCAGGTGAGGGCGCGCACCAAGGCCAAGGCCGATCTCCATCGATCCAAGCCTCCCATATACGTCGTGGGCCAAAAGTGTGGCTTTCTGCTACAACAACATTCAAGTTAGCTTCCAAATTTATCACCAAGATCATTAGTCCAGTGACAGTCTGCCTCAAACTACCTCCGGCGTACAGGAGGATTCATCCGGCCTTCCATGTATCAATCAATCAATCACCTTTATTTATGTATCCATGTATCCAAGATTAAGCCTGTGTTTTATTCACAAATTAACCCGCCCACCCCGGTTCCCCCACCGCAGCGACTCGTAGATGGGGAGCCCACCTATTCAGGTAATCGTATTCTGGACTCGAGGCGGAGGGGATGAGGATTCCAGTACTTGGTGGACTGGGAATATTTAATGTCCGGAGGAGAGGAGTTGGGTACCTGCTAGGGACATACTGGATCACTCCCTGGTTGATGATTAAAATCGACAGGTAGGGTCGTCTGGGAACTCCAGGAGGCATTCCTAGAGGGGAGGGTACTGTCACTGTTGGTAAACCGTGGCCTCGGGTTTTGCAGTATATGGGTGGAGTGTGTGTGTGTCTTGCGTCAGCATTGATTGTTTAATGTGGATGTCTCCGTTAATTGTTCATTATCACCAACTGTTACTCATTACCCGATCCCTACATATTGCTCTTGTGTCTTTTGTTTTTCAGAGCATTGAATGCAGTCCCAGTGTTATATCCTGATCTTTTGTTCCCGTTTCATGTTTCTTTTCGTTGCTGGATTGTCTTCATCCTCGGAACCCCATCCACTCCTCACCTTTCATGGACTTCACGCTTCACCTGCACGGCTCACTCACCGCAGTTCCTGTGTCACGCTCTCCTGCTGCCTAGTCACCTCCGTGCCCCGGATCACTATTGAACATTGGGTAACGCTTTAAAATAATGGTCCGTTGTTAATAAGTAGCTACGCAGGAAGTAATAGGTAGTACTACATTAACACTTAACTTAATATTATTAACTAATATAGAAGCAAGATTAACTAAGCAGTAAGTAATAGCTCATTTAGGACACAGGTAGTTCCTTATTAGTTATTTGATAATCACTAAAGAAAAATATCGTCATTGAGAACTACTTTGGAACTATGGCCAACTAATGAAGAATAACCAATTAATTACTAATCACAACAGCTACGTCTATAAAGTGAACAATTAGCTTCTTTATGGAAACGTGTATATATATATATATATATATATATATATATATATATATATATATATATATATATATATATATATATATATATATATATAAAGCCTATCCATATGATATATTTAATGAGCTCCACTAAGTTCAATGTCTCCAACTCTAATAACTTTAACGTTAGTGATATCATGCTGGGGAGGGCTTCTCTTCAGGAAGTGACAATAAATAATGATGTTCTCTTGTCAAAACATATCTGCATCCTTCATGAAAACATTGACTGCATTTATAGTGTTAAGCACAAAACAACATCTTCCAGATTACAATGTGTCTGGTAGAATATCACTAGTTCCTCACAGAAATATATGGCTGTACAGTATGTGTCAGATAATTTTATTGTAAATTACTTGTGAAATCCATGACTCGAGTGTTCAATGTGATCTCATGAGAATACGTGTGTATTTTTACGTTAAATGTGGTTCTATCACACGTATATTTACATACGTTTTCATGCACATAGAAACGTACAATTTATACGTATTTATAGCAGTAAAACGTACAAAAACATGTTTTTATTCAATTTATTGAAAGCAGTTTACTCGTCTATTTAATAGGAACTAACATTTCTGTGCATGCTGCAAACCATAGATACACACAAAAGCACAGCATACAATTACAAATCACATCCATTTTATTTGTTTGCTGTACTGCATATCTTTAGAATCCAGATGTTTGCAAGGAACATATCCAAATTCAGCCCTTTATCAATGGTTCTTCATATTCATTCTCAGCAACAGCGTCCGTCACAGTCAAAGCTGAGCTTGCGCTCGTTATGAATTTGAATACTCGATACTGATATCGAACGCTCATTGGTCCTCATCCAATTCGTCACAGATTGCGACATGTTGTGTTTCAGTTTATGACATTTGAATACTGCGCCAGTGCGCCTTCACGGAGAGAAGACAGATACATAATTTCATGGATTAATAAATTAAATTCTGCTCTGTACCCTATAAAAACTATTACCTCCATATAGAGGACTGCGACTGGAACTCATTATCATTTGAACTACTTTTGGTACCACTTTTGATATTTTCGCAAAAAATAAATGATTAACGTTACGTTTGTTTGTTTGTTATTTGTTTATTTATAACAGTAACGTTATGTAGTTTTAAGAAATGTTGTCTTTAAAATAAAAAAATCTTTCACTTTAAAATAAATGGTCCAGATCACTAGTAACGTTAGTTCATGCGGACTGACAAGGTAACACTTGAGTAATTAGTCAGGAGTTAACATGTTTTTCACTTTAAAATAATGGGCCAGATCACTATAGTAGTTCCTGCGGACTGACAAGGTAACGCTTGAGTAATTAGTCAGGAGTTGACATGTTTTTCACTTTAAAATAATGGGCCAGATCACTATAGTAGTTCCTGCGGACTGACAAGATAACACTTGAGTAATGAGTAATGGATTTCACAAATAATTTACAATAAAATTATCTGACACATACTGTACAGCCATATATTTCTGTGAGGAACTAGTGATATTCTACCAGACATTGTAATCTGGAAGATGTTGTTTTGTGCTTAACACTATAAATGCAGTCAATGTTTTCATGAAGGATGCAAAGATGTTTTGACAAGAGAACATCATTATTTATTGTCACTTCCTAAAGAGAAGCCCTCCCCAGCATGATATCACTAACGTTAAAGATATTAGAGTTGGAGACATTGAACTTAATGGAGCTCATAAAATATATCATATGGATAGGCTATATATATATATATATATATATATATATACGTTTCCATAAAGAAGCTAATTGTTCACTTTATAGACGTAGCTGTTGTGATTAGTAATTAATTGGTTATTCTTCATTAGTTGGCCATAGTTCCAAAGTAGTTCTCAATGACGATATTTTTCTTTAGTAATTATCAAATAATTAATAAGGAACTACCTATGTCCTAAATGAGCTATTACTTACTGCTTAGTTAATCTTACTTCTATATTAGTTAATAGTATTAAGTTAAGTGTTAATGTAGTACTACCTATTACTTCCTGCGTAGTTACTTATTAACAACGGACCATTATTTTAAAGCGTTACCGAACATTGTCACTACCCGGATTGCTACTAGCCTTAAAGCACTCACCCAGCCTCCTGTCTCTTTGTTATTTGTTTGTCTGACTGTTCATTAAATATTATCTTAAACTTGCTTCCTCCCCTCCTTCCAGTCATTACACTTCTCTAAGAAATCCTTGCTTCACTATTTCTTTTATTGTTTGATTGAATTCTTCTTTAATAGCCATTTTATTAATTAGGTATTGGGTATTGACATTGTGGCTTCTGTATTCCAACTAATATTTCATGAGAATATTAATCAATATCTTTTCCACAGTTATTTTTTCCATAAGGAGTTTCTCATAAGAATTGTATTAACTCATAGTCGGGGGAAGTCGTGGCCTAATTTGGGGAAGTCGTGGCCTAATGGTTAGAGGGTTGGACTCCCAATCGAAGGGTTGTGAGTTCTAGTCTCGGGCCGGACGGAATTGTGGGTGGGGGGAGTGCATGAACAGCTCTCTCTCCACCTTCAATACCACGACTGAGGTGCCCTTGAGCAAGGCATCGAACCCCCAACTGCTCCCTGGGTGCCGCAGCATAAATGGCTGCCCACTGCTCCGGGTGTGTGCTCACAGTGTGTGTGTTTGTGTTCACTGCTCTGTGTGTGTGCATTTCGGATGGGTTAAATGCAGAGCACAAATTCTGAGTATGGGTCACCATACTTGGCTGAATGTCACTTCACTTCACTAATTGTTTTTTTGCATTATAGACACACTGTTTTCCTAATGAATGTTGTTCAGTTGCTTTGACACAATGTATTTTGTTTAAAGAGCTATATAAATAAAGAGGACTTGACTTGACTTTTGCTCCTTCTGATCCTATCATTTTACTATGTATTCTTTTTAGTTCTTGTTCAAAATTCACTTCTTTTAATTTAAAATTTTTCTCCTATTTGTTCTATCTCTATTCTTCCATTTTAAGCTTGAATTAAAACATTATCTTTAAATTGTATTGGCTTTGTTGTAGCGATAACCTGTGCTCCCATATCTAAAAGGTACTCTATTTTCTATTTCTTCTAAATTAACAAATAAATGTTCATCTTTTTCTATTACTCTGGTCACAAATGTCACACTTCTCTACTGCCTTTTTTCTTTCTTTTGCATTACCTTCATCAGACTGCGTGTGTTTTTTTACTATTTTAGTACACCTAACTTTTTAGACATTTGAGTTTTCTGTTTAAAGCTTTTGAATCACTGATTCACATTTGATCACATTAGGTATCATATGCACCTTTTACAAAGGTGTGTTTGAACTAAGAAACTGATGTTCCTTTCAGGCTGTAGATCTGCTGAATATCAAATTGTTCCATAGATCCATGTCTTTATTTCTTTTCTTTTTACTGCTTAAGCTTTAACCTTTTTTCCTATGCCAACTGTATGCATGTGTGTGTGTTTGTGTGTGTTAGACTAGTTTATGTAGTTAATCAAGTCTTTTTTGTATCACACTTGTGGTTGTTCATTGTTTGCTCATAACTGAAGATTTTTGCTACATGCTCTGAGTAGGATTGTACAGTAAGAAAGTTATTTCCTTAAACAGGAAATTAATGTTCGAAACGAAGAGGCTCTTTAAGTTGCTAAATGCAGCCTCTGCTGTATTGGACCACCTGAACGTAGTTCTGGAGGAGGCCAAGGTGGCCAGAGGTGCAGCTAGTTGGCTGAAATTATGAATGAAACGCAGATCGAAGTTGGCAAATCCCAGAAACTGGGCCTTAGGGGAATCTATCACAGCCTTAACCTTGTCAGGATCCATGAGTGCTCCCTCAAAAGAGACGATGTAACCTAAAACAGAGACAGACTGTGCATGAAAAACGAATTTCTCCGCCTTGACAAAAAGCCCATTCTCTAGCAACCTCTGAAACACTCGTCTGACGTGTTGAACGTGTTCCTGGAGAGACGAAGAAATAAAATCCATATGTCATCCAGGTAAACATATGAATCGATTTACCATATTGTGATGAGTGGGGCAGGGCCAAGAGCCATAGGGAATGGTGCGAAGCCGGTGGAGTGATTGGAAATGAGTGACACCTGCTCGACCCACCGTTCTTGAGTCCCACGGAGGAGATTGGAAGGATACAAAAGAGGAGCGATGTTTTGGTTGTGTTCTGGTTTTTGTTTTTGCGCGGCAGTCATCCGAGAGGGGATGTCGCGCTGTTTGTGTTTATTTTGTTATTAAAGTTTCATGTTGATTGTCCGCTGGTTCCCGTCTCCTTCTTCCCTTGATCTTGGAGTTTTTATATTGTTACACATATCAAGACGTCATTCACGAGTGGCTGAAAAACTGCTGGGGAATTGAATTGCATAGCCAGATATTCAAAATGCCCTCTGGGGGTGTTGAAAGTGGTTTTCCATTCATCCCCCTTTCTGATGCGAACCAAATTATAAGCGTTACGTAAATCCAATTTTATGAAAATGGATGCCCCTTGCAACCTCTCACGGCTGAAGACATTAATAGCAAAGAACAAATATTCTTCACAGTGATGTTGTTCAGCTCTCGGTAATCAATACAAGGTCACAGAGAACCATCCTTCTTACCAACAAAAAAGAACTCTGGTGAGGCGAACTGTGACACCTGCGTCACGAGTGCTTGAACTGCGCGTCTGGTGTTGGTAATGCTCTCCTGCTGCTGATCCACCTGGGGGACGCTATGATGGATAAAATCTGCCAGCGAGGTTGAGCTTGCTTCTTCCATCAGTGGTCACATCGTTCTGTAATGGTAAATTATGAGAGGAAGCAAATGCAAGAGTAATGATGATTTAATGAGCCAAGTTCACACAGAATGTCAGAGAATAACAGAAAGCCAACAGGATGGATATAGGCAGATCTCTCGCGCACAGTAGGAGAGTGTGATGCAGGGACTGAGATGGGCGATCCTGAGGTGAGTTGAGGAGATGAAGAATCCACGTTGAGTATGGAAGTGAAACGACCCGCCTTGAGTGAAACAGGAAATATCAAGGGCGGAAAACCAGGCAGGAACACGGGAGACTTCAAACAACGATCTGACAAACACAAGACAAAAGACAGGGCAATAAATAGGGAGCAGGAAATGAGTGGCAGTTGTAACTGATGGAACAATTGGCAGTCATGCACAAATGAAACAATCAGTGATAAAGAGACACACACATAACTCTACCCACACAGATCAAAATGAGACAACGGTTCCACCAACCATGACATGACCTTTGACTGTGTCTAACTCCCTCCTCAATTTTACTTCTGCTTTTAAATTCTTCATTATTTTCTCCAATTCACTAATTATTTTCCTATTAAATAAGCTTCGTGAAATATGATTTGTTTTCCTGATTTAGACCAACTTTTATGTTTAGCTATTTGTACAGCAGGTGACTGGATTGCTGTTCTGATTTGTCCATAAGTTAAGTTATTATCAGGATGATTCTTCCTATTTCATTTTCTTTGGTGGAATTCCTGTTATTCATTAACAAGTTTGTTTTTAATGATTTGGTCTCTGAATTATTTATTATTCCTGTTAACATCCCTTTATTCATTGTTATTTCTAAAAACACAAACTGTTCTGCCCCAATTAAGGTTAAATGCATTAATTTAACCCCTTTACTAATTGCTATATGAAATTTTGAAATATTAAAATGAAATGAAATATGAAATATTGTTTAGGCTTCTAACTCTGAGCATTTGATGGTACACAATCTTGCTCTACAATTTTTCATTCCGACATGTGCTACAAAACCTGACCTTTTCCTTGAAGGTGATCCAGAGGTTAATTTCACTGATCCTGGTATTTCACTGATATTTCTATTTCAGCAAGCGCCTTTTTTCCTAGTACCTTAAAATTAGCACCTGTAGTACCTCCTCCTGTCGGCATTAACGTATCACCATCAAGAACTGCCATACCTACTCCAGTTACTTCTATTAAACCATCATAAGCTATTATTTCAATTGTCCCTATATTTAATCTCTGTTTACTTAGTTCATGTACTAATTCTTGTTCTGTGCTTAATACATCTTTGTCATTGTCTTCATCTTCCTGTTGTTTCGCAAGATTACCCTCAGCATGTCATAAATTAACTTTCTTCTCTTCATCTTTTCATCCTTTTTTTTTTTTTGGTATTATATTTAACACTTTTAGCAAGTGTGACAGGTGTCCCGAGCTCTCTTCAGCTTCGCCCTGGAAACTGATCGAAGAGGAAGCCGAGCACCGAGCACCAAACCGCATCACAACAACGCCCTTTCACTGCCATACCTTTGATAAACTCCAACCTTCAGGGAACTTACCTGCTTCCTTGCGTCGTGTCCTTCTTCACCCCGCCATACTGGTGGAGAATGCAGAAAGGACAGTGAAGAAGTCACCGACGACCCATCTCCATGTGGTGTAGGACTGCTTTGTTTTTTTTTGTTTTTTTTCTCGTCCCTTTGACTCATGCATCTTCTCTGGTTTCCCCAGCTGGCGCTCCTCCCCCAATGATGGAAGAACTGCTAAAGCACCTCACCGAGGTGAGCATCCGCAAGCAGCAAATTATGGAGCACATGGTCTCCCGGCAAGGGGAAACCGAGCGTGAGCTCACCCCACTCCATCTGGCCACTGCCCCGCGAACTCCTCTACCTGACCCCCGTGTCCAGGCAACGCAGTTGATGCCTAAGATGACGGTGCATGATGACCTGACGATGTGTATCCAGATGTTCGAGACTGTTCGAGACCACATGTGAGGCGTGGCCCAAGGAGGAGTAGGCATGAATCGTGGCCCCGCTGTTAACGGGAGAGGCACAACGTGTCTACTTCAGGCTTCCCCCAGGACAAAGTGCTTCCTACGAGGAGGCCAGATGGGGCTATCACCAATCAGTGCTGCCCAACTCTTCAACGAGTGGACCTTCGATCCGCGGCAGCCAGCGAACATCTGGAGACACATCTGGAGACACATCGTCAGGTCATCATGCACCATCATCTTAGGCATCAACTGCGTTGCCTGGACACGGGGGTCAGGTAGACCTTCGACCCGCGGCAGCCAGCCCGGGCTCAAGCGGCTAGCCTCTCCCGCCTCGCCACACCAGGTGGCAGATCGCGTCGTGGTCGACTAACCTCCTGCGAGCCCTTCCCTGCCCGCTTCGTCAGGCAGCCAGTATGCGGAACCCAACCAACGTGAATGAGCTGATCAAGGCCATTGAGCTGGCGGAGGCCACCCAACACCGGGAGGTTGGGGAGAGAGTGATGCCGCTTCCCCGAAGGGTGGTCCAGGAGCGGTGCATGCCAGAGGGAACCCAGCGGCCGGTGAGCAGGCCGGTGGTTCCCGACCCTCAAGATGAGCCCATGCCCGCTGAAGCACCTCACTTTCCGGGATGACCTTGGCCGGCAGGCTGCGCCGTGCACACAGAGAACGCGCTGCGGGTGGAAGTGAAAGTAAATGGCCGCCCATTCTTCACCCTTCTGGACTCCGGCAGTGCGGTCAGCCTGGTCAAAACATCGGTCCCACCGCTGCAGGTCGATGCCAAAACAAATCTGCCCATCACCTGTGTGCCAATGATCAAGGATCTGCCAGTACCAGTCCTCCTCGGTAGGGACTGGCCGGGGTTCGACCGCTTACTCGCCGCCATCACTCCAGCCTGCCGGGAACCGCCCAACCCGGAAGTCCATCAAGAAGTCCCAACAGCGTCCCTTGTTGCTGGCCTCGTACAGCAACACATTCTTGTCATTGTGGGTTATGCCACCTGCTACCCTGAGACCATTCACCTCCGTAAAGCCATCACAAAAGCCATTGCCCAGGAGCTATTCCTGCTGTGTAGTCACGTCAGCATCCCATCCCAGATTCTGATTGACCAGGGCACCCCGTTCATATTCCAGATGATGGCAGACCTCTGCAAACTCTTGAAGGTCCAACAGCTCTGCACCACAGTGTACCACCCCCAGACCGACGGGCTCGTCGAGCAGTTCAACCAGACCCTAAAACAGATGTTGCACAGAGTGGCGGCTGAAGATAAGTGGGACTGGGACAAGATGCTACCCTATGTGCTCTTCAGTGTCCGAGAGGTCCCTCAGGCCTCCATTGGCTTCACTCCGCTCATCAAGGCACAACAGGCCCAGCAGCGACACTACAACGAGGCGGCCCAACCACGGGAGTTCCAGTGAGGAGACCATGTACTGGTTCTGGTCCCCACAGCTGCCTGCAAATTCTTGGCCACCTGGCAGCGGTCGTACATCATCACCAAAAAGGTTGGCCCTGTTACTTACCGTTTGTGGCTGCCGGGAAAAGAAAAGAGGACCAGCTCTACCACGTCAATCTCCTGAAGTGCTGGGTCGGAACCGGGCCTCAGCTCTCTGCCTACACCAACTTGACTCCCGTGGTTGTTGATATGGATCCTCAACTCTCAGCCGCCCAGAATTTGGAGGTGCAACACCTGGTCAGTCAGTTTCCTGATGTGTTCTCCCCACAGCCTGGGTGGACCCACATCTTGGAGCATGACATCCGCACACCACCTGGTACAAATTGTCCGGCAGCGACCTTACCGTGTCCCAGAAGTTCGGCGACACGCCATCAAGGAAGACTCTTTTCAGTGTGACACATGTCCAGACCTCTCGTCACACCTGCACCTGCTCGTCAAGGGCTGAGCGGCACACCTGCGCCCCATCAAGCTCTGGTTACATAAACCCAGCAAACGAACCCAGAGGTGAGAGATGTCCCCACAAGACTCGGCTAGCCCCTTGTTCTATTGTTTCTGCAAAAAGCAGTGTGTGACAACCAGCCTCACCACACATGGGAGAGCACAGACCCACACTGCATAGAAGAGGAAGCCGAGCACCAAACCGCCTCAACGCCCTTTCACCGCCATACCCTTGATAAAATCCACCCTTCAGGGAACTTACCTGCATCCTCGCATCATGTCCTTCTTCATCCCGCCACACAAGCTATTTTAAAATAAAATTCTACTATATTTGTTTTATTTAACTTCAGGCTTACTGTTCTCAAAATGGAAACCAAATCAGCTCATTATTTCAACGTTCTTGTTCATATAGAACTACTCTTAAACATAGGTATTAAAGGATCCCTCTCCTCTATACTCTTGTATTTTTGTGGGCTTTACTTTCACAGAGCAAGACGCCCCCCCCCCCCCCCCCCCCCCCTTAAGACTTCTCAAACCTCAGTAAGCATTCACCTCTAACTTAAGAGATTCTTACTACTTTTGTGCACATTCAACTCTTTTTGGGTCTATTCAATTTTTGTCTACTCAAGTTTTTATATGATCTTTTTCACCTATCAAACACTCTACTCTCGTGTCTAGAACATATTGCCTAGGTTGAGCAATTGGTCATTGTCTTGGCCACTGATATGCCCCCAACACTAGGGATGGGTATCGTTAAGGTTTTAACGGTATTACTACTCTTACAGATACTGCTTAACGGTCCGTTACTTTAAAGGTATTCTTATCAGTACTTAGTGTTGTGCTTGGCAGTCGAAAACGTTGCATTTCTCTGTCTGCACATAATGCACTTTTGAAAGATGCTTTGACAGATTGCTTGTGTTTCCGCCCTTACATGCAAAAATTTTATTGCACTTATGACAAAGAGCATTGTCTGCATCAACTCTAGTGAAGTATAACCACACTTAGGAACGTTTTGCTGTCTCCGCCATAGTCACTCTTTGTATTAAGCAGGAGTTTTCGAACTGTAAGGGGCCATTCACATATCGCGTCTAAAAACGTGTGGAAAACGCTAGGCACGTCGCGTTCTGATTTTTTTCCCCAAAGCCTACATGCCATTGCTAAGCAACCATGACCTGCTCTCTCCATGAAGACGTGGAAATTTCAGCAATGGATAAATGGATTTGCAGCACTAAAAACTGTTTGCAGTGGCTCTGCTACTAAATTAATTTAAATATCAACATACAGCTATCAGCTGTTCCTTCATCTTGGCTGAGCTTTCAACGTTGTTACAGAAAAGGTGAGGAAGCTACATGACCTGCGGTACGCTGGCAGCATTCTGAAAAGTTGAGATGCTTTTAACACGATGCGGTACAGACGCGGCTGGAAAAAACGAGCTCGTCGCACCACGTGCGCGTCGCGACCGCATCGCTTCCATTATGAAATAATGCATTCCTACATTTAAAATAACGAACTTGAGCGCGCAAAAGATGCGATATGTGAATGGCCCCTTATGCGTGTGTGTGTTGAAATGTTTGGTAAGATAAAATGTGCACGATAAGATTATTAAGCTAATCTCTTCGCCATCGTCACTATTATTAAGCGGGAGTTTTCATGCTGTTATGTCTGTGCGTGCGCCATGCTCGTTGTGGTGTGTGTGTGTGTGACTGACAATAAGCCTCTGCAGCGCACATGTGAGATCTCACAGATCTCACAGACAAACATCTTAATATGATCGCACATTAGAAATGTTTGGTGAGAGAAAATGTGCACGATAACTTTATTCAGCAAAAATACATCGTACATTAATTTTTTCCCCTCCAGTACCGAAAGCAGAACCAATACCGTCAGATCTTACTGATACTACGGTCTTTCATAATTTAGCCCCGGGGCCATTTTGATACCGGGTTTCGGTACCCATCCCTACCCAACACGTAGGGAACCATGTTTTACAGTGCTAATTCTTCTACACCTTCTACCTTATTTCATTTATTCTCAGGTTAGGTAAAGCAAGTCAAATCTGTCCTATATATCTAATAAGCATCCACATTTTCATACTTACAAAACTGATTTCTCTGTGGTCTGTTCTGTTCAAGTTTAGAAATCAGAGTCTTTTGGCAGATGAGCTTCTTAGTTATAGTTAAGCATACGTTTATTGTATATAGGTTAATTACATTACAAACAAAATACTAATATAAAAGCAGAAATAAAAACAAACATATATAATTTGCAAGCATGTTGTTCAGAGGCATCAATGTCAAGGCCCCTGGCACCGGAGAAGCTGTTCCACAGAACCAGCATCTGGTTTCCTTATTGCACTTCAGTCCCTTGTAGACAGCAGGTGGATTTCAGTGTCTTGTGATGTCATGAGGTCTGGAAATACCCTAAGAAGCTCCCTATAAGAAGCCTTCAATTTTCCCATATTTCTTCTCCAGGACTTTCTTCCTTGATGCCTCCTGCTCTGAGTCTGCAAAACAGAATTCTACGGTAACATCCCTTTTCTTTCGCAAAGCTCTTACTAGTACTGTACGTTTAATTTCTAGCTATAATTTTGCTATATGCTATAAATAGTAGCTCAATTAATGCTTTTAAACAATTATAATATAACGTGTGGAGTCTTTCTTAATAAACCACTTAACAAATAAAAATGATTATAATATAATGTGTGGTGTCATTTTTAATAAACCACTTTCCTAATAAAAATGATAAAAGTATATGCGGTTACAATATAAAGGTATCACATATAAAGAAAAAGGCAAACATGCAATAGGACGAATGCATATTTTCCTAATAACTACATTTCCAAATAATTATATATAATTGTGAATATTCAGAATATTTATTATTAATGATCTGATTGAAGATAATAATATTTTAAATTTCACCTAAATTACAATAATAAAGTTTATAATTGTCTTCTGAAAACATAAATAGTCTAAGAAAAACAAGCAAGTTACAACAACATTCTTTTAGACCTTTTGACTAATACATTTCCATGGTTTACCATGATAATTTTTTTTCCCAAACATTTGTGATCACAGAATACTGTTTTTTTTTTTTTTTTTTTTTTTTTTTTTTATAATTTCCATTTACTTATAAGACAACTCTTCCAGACCTGGAAGTCATAATTTTAAAATTGCCAGGTACTTCCTGGTTGTTCATGACTATGTTGCAAATACATTTAAAATCAAGAAGACACACAAAAAAGGAAACCTGGTCTCAATCAACAGTCAAATGATGAGCTGCTGCCTCTGCTGGTATCAACCATAAAAATAAACACTTTCAGTAGTAAAAGATGATAGTAGATACATAGGCTGTTAATTCAAAGATTAACATGCATATTCTCAGAATGCAGATAAAGAAAACAACACGTGCACACAAGTACACACACAAGCGCACACACACAATGTTGATGTTTTTGCACCTTTGACTTTTGGCTATGTTTGAGCTCTCATAATGTTTAGTACATTTAGATAATCCCATTTGCTTTTATGGTTCTCAGTTGATCCTCTCCCAAACCCAAGAAAATGTGTGCATTTATTTTTGCCAAATTTAAATAAGAAATTATAATTTTTTTGCCTAATTGGATGGAGTGATAACCAGTGTCTGGAAGAAACTAGTCTGCCCCGACCCGGATTCCACTCCACAATAGATGTTCAATCCTGTTCATTTCCCAAAATGGCTTATTATATATTGATGTAAGTCAACCATTTTGTTTTTTAGATCATTTGGTATGATCACATGCTGCAGCAAATAGTGACCAGTCGTATAATGGGAACGGGTGTGGGGCACAGAGAACCATCTCAGACAATCAGGAGTTGTAACTTCATTAAAATACAGAGTACAGCTGTTACAACAGGAGCAACTTCATTTACATTAAGGGCAGTGAACTATAACTATATAAAAGGTTTGAGCTTAGGATGTTCGTGGTCCATGCTGTTGAACCCAAGCTTCTACATGTACTTTGTCTTTGCTGTGTTGCAATAACCATCTTCATCGAGATCTTCAATGTCCTGATATTTTTTTCTTACAGTAGGTCCACTTACACCGTCTACAATGAATAACAGAGAAAAAAATTAGTTTTAACTGAATTTGATCTGCAAATATCCCAGTGAAATGTAAGATGGATTTGGTTATTTAGAAAATAACTACTGCCTTATTAAATGATCAACATGTCATAATTACCTTCTGTAACGTCATAAGTTACCTGTGCTTAAATCTTTATTAATCGTGGCATCAAGAGAGTCATAAATATGAGCAGTTCCTGTAATAAATCAATGCATCTTATGAATTTAAGCCCACAGAAAAATATTGCTTTTATGTTGACACTGCTAAACTCAACTAAATATGTGAGGTGCTATTAACATTTAAAATTACATTTAATATATTGTTATGCATTATTCATAATTAAATGTAACTGAATTACATCAAAAAAAAAAAAAAAAAAATGTCAGTTACACAAATATATTACTCTTTGGAAGAGGGGAAAATTATTTAGGAATCTCAGCATGACATAATTACCTTCTGTAACATCATTAGTTACCTGTGCTTAAATCTTTATTAATCGTGGCATCAAGAGAGTCATAAATATGAGCAGTTCCTGTAATAAATCAATGCATCTTATGAATTTAAGCCCAAAGAAAAATATTGCTTTTATGTTGACACTGCTAAACTCAACTAAATATGTGAGGTGCTATTAACATTTAAAATTACATTTAATATTTTGTTATGCATTATTCATAATTAAATGAAACTGAATTACATCAAATAAAAAAAAAACAAATGTCAGTTACACAAATATATTACTCTTTGGAAGAGGGGAAAATTATTTAAGAATCTCAGCTTGTAAAAAATTATGGTAAAATATTTATGTTTAATGAGTAAAGACTGACCAGACGTAAGTGCTGTATATACTGCTTCACTCTGGTTCTGCTCTGATGTCTGCCTGCTGTTCTTCTGTAGACTGACACGAGAGGGAGACTGAGATCTTCCACCTAGACAAACATAAAACGATTTTGAGAAAATAAGGGGGTCAAAAAATTACTATAATCTCCTTTTGTGACGTATTATACAAAAGTCACTTTTTTCATGTTTGAACACAGTTTTGTGGCTGCAGTGTTTTAAATCAAATATAGCTTAACCCTTGTGTATTGTTCAAATTCACTACCCTTATGTTCTGGATGAAAACATTCACTCAATTTAACTGCTGTAAAAATGTATCAAAAAAAAAAAAAAATTCCAAGATTTTAAATCTTTAATTGCCAAGTTCATAAATTATGTCACTGATTTGTGGTGGGGTGGGGGGAAACAAATTTGTGGTTGGTATTTTTTTTTTTTTTTTTACTTTTTATCACAGTCTTGGGCATGTCAAAGATTAGTAACAACATTGGCTTTGATGCATTTTTAGTTTTTGTGCAGCATTACATTTAAATATTTTCTATTTTGTTTCAATTTGTTATTTTTACAGTTGATCACTAGGTGGGACCATTAACTCTTTAGATATGCCTGCGCAAAAAAAAAAAAAAAAAAAAAAAAAAAAAATAGCTTAGTTTCTGACTTGTATATGGAGCTATATGGAGTATAACAGCATATTATATGGTGTGTGTATGTGTGTGAGAGAGAGAGAGAGACCTTGATGTATTTGAGAAAATCAAAATGTACACCTCAGCTCTCAGAACTACATGGAGTAAACAAAAGTGTATTATTTATGCACCTTCTACCTTTTGATGGTGGTGACAAGTATAGACTAAACAAAACCAAGGTACATGGATTTAAACACTTGCATGCCATCCTGCTGGTCATTTGATGGTGAGAAGAGCAGCAAGTGACACAAGATAGGTCTTGACTTGTACCAAAGTTTTAGAAATGATAATGCAGCTTGACCCCTCCAGCGAGTTGCAGCTTATTTGAAGTTGGTATTGCATTTTGGTTCATAATACATTATGTAAAGTAGATTTTTTTTTACAGTATTTTAAGGTTTTAAACTGGCTTTACCATCAAGAAAAGACAAGCATTTCACACAAAGGCCATCCATACTTTTCACCATCAAAAAGCAGCAGGTACATAAACACACTTCTTTTTTTATTGTTTACTCCATGTAGTTCTGAGAGCTGAGGTGCATATTTGGATTTTTTCAGATACATTTACAAGGTAAGTTCACTAAGGTCTCTCTTACACACACTGTCTTTCTCTCTCTCTCTCTCTCACACACACACACACACAGACACACACACACACACACTCACTATAATTTGCTGTTATCCTCCATATACAAGCCAGAAACTAAGCCTATTTTTGCACAGGCCTATCTAAAGGGTTAATGGTCCCACCTAGTGATAAATAGGGATGGGTATATTGTTAAGGTTTTAACGGTATTACTACTCTTACGATATTGCTTAACGGTCCAGTACTTAAAGTATTCTCGTATAGTATTCGGTATTCTTATCGGTAATTTGTGTTGTGTTACTTTGTGTTGTGTTAGGCAGTCGAAAACTGCATTTCTCTGTCTGCACATAATGCACTTTTGAAAGGTGCTTTGACAGATTGCTTGTGTTTCCACCCTTACATGCAATGTGCGTGGCGACCGCGTCGCTTCCATTATGAGCACGCATTATGAATGGCCCCTTATGCGTGTGTGCGCCGCACTCGTACTTGTTGTGTGTGTCACTGACAGACAGCCTCTGCGGCACGCATGAGAGATCTCGCAGATTTCACAGACAAACGTCTTAACAATATCGCAAATTAGAAATGTTTGGTAAGATAAAATGTGCACGATAACATTATTTAGCAAATCTCTTCGCCATCGTCACTCTTTATTATTAAGCAGGAGTTTTCATACTGTTATGTCTGTGCGTGCGCCGCACTTGTTGTGGAGTGTGTGTGTGACTCACAGACAGCCTCCGCGGTGCGCATGAGAGATCTCGCAGATCTCACAGACAAACGTCTTAATATGATCGCACATTAGAAATGTTTGGTGAGATAAAATGTGCACGATAATATTATTAAGCAAAAATGCATAATACATAAATTTTTTCCCCTCCAGTACCGAAAGCAGAACCGATACCGTCAGATCTTACTGATACTACGGTATTTCATAATTTAGCCCCAGGGCCATTTTAATACCGGGTTTCGGTACCCATCCCTAGTGATAAACTGTAAAAAATAACTAATTTTACCTCTTCCGAAAGGGAAAACCACAAACAATCAAGAATGCATGATTATATGTTGTCATGGCTTTGCAATCAAAAAATATCGTTATAATGGAAGTCAATGGGGAAAAAACAGTCACAAACAATACATGAGGGAGAAAAAATTAAAATCTAATGCTGCACAAAATCTAACAATGCATCAACGCAATGTTGTTACTAATGATAACGAATCATAACGAAATGGTAGTGAATTTGCCCACAGTGTTGTTTGCCCACAATTGTTGTTTTTGAAAAAATTCAAAATAAGATTTGTCACCAAAAATAATTCCATTTGCTGAAACACAGAGAAAGTTGTGGCCAAAATAAGACTCAACTTTACCCCCTAGTGGACGAAAACGTCCCCAATAACGCATAAGAGTTAATAAAAGAATGGCAAACAGGGTGGCAAAAGGAAATTAAGGGTAGAAACTATTTTTCTATAAAACCAAACAGTAGAAACAGAAGGGTTTTACCTGTGCAAAAAGTTTAATGTATAAAGAAAAATAATTTTTGATAAATTGGCAGGAATTGGAGTTGAAGTGGTTTCTGTTACTTCTTTCTTTGGTCATAGTGACAAGCATAGACTGATCTCTGAGGCATTTCTTCAGTTCCTTGTATTATACAGGACTGTATATAAGAATATAGTTCAAACTTTGACCTTAGGAGGGCAGTAATATGTCTAGTAGCATCTACACTGCCAGAAAGCCTCAAGGAGAAGAAGCAGCCCACATTACTGTTTTCTTGCTGTATCTGATGGAGATACAATATTATTTGCACCAACCTTGATTTAAACACATTTCCTGCATTAACCCCATCATAAATTTAGAGTACATATGAACTAAGTGAACAATAAAAAAAATTAAATAAAATAAAGATATTTGGGGGGGCGTTCTCTTTCTCTAAACATTTACATCAACAACGAAGGGAATATTATTCTAAGACCCACACTACCATTGTCTCTGGCCGATTTCACTGATGCTGCCTTCAATTGCTACCAGAATGATCATAAATAGGAATGTAGTTTTTAAAAATTGCATATGTGAATTAGCTTGAATCTATCGAGCTCATAATCACAAGTGGGACTTATAAAGTGTGCTATTGCACGGGAAGGCACAATGAGTCCAGCTTTGTCAATATTTTTTATCTCTCCATGTTCCCTGTCCGTGTGATTCATAAACACGCATTTATTATGCACAAGTACAGTACAGTATTTTTTTTTTCTGTAAAGATAACAGGCTTGTATTCATAGTGGTTATTTGCAATGTCCAGAATTGAACATTTCATCTTACCCCATCATACTGTCCCACCAGGGCTTACTGCACGTGTGCACATCAATATTGCATAAATTTTCTCATGCTAAACAATACATATTTACTATATTTACAGTACTGTAAGAGTTAATTGTTGTCACATTGTTGCTTACTGTTTCAATGGGAGGTAGTAAAATCTGACATGGTAGCATAAGGGGCCGTTCACATATTGCGCCTAGAAAAGTGTGGGAAACGCTAGGCGCGCTGTTTTCTCCTTCTTTCCAAAGCGCTCGGGCGGTTGCGCCCCTGAGGAGTCTGCCTTTGCTAAGCAACCATGACATGCTCTCTCCATGAAGACGCGGAAATTTCAGCAAATGATAAATGGATTTGCAACTCTAAAAATCGCTCGCACCTGGAAAAAATGGGCACTTCCATTATGGGCGTGCATACAGTGCGCCTACACTGGAAATAACGAATTTGAGCGTGTAAAAGATGCAATATGTGAACGGCCCCTAAATCATCAGAACATGATATTAAAACTCCACCCTAGCTCCACCCTAGCTCATTTGCATTTAGAGGGGACAAACACAAAAATAGCGAGTTGTGGATCATACCCTAAAAGTGGCAATTTCAACAAGCTATAAAAATTATCTGTGGCATATTTTTAGCTAAAACAACATCTGGTGACATCAGAGACCTATTTTAGATATTGTAAAAAGGGGCATAAAAGATCACCTTTAAGCATAAATTTGCTAATTTGTAGTAGTCTATAATTTGGAGTAGCTGCTCAGCAGAAAACTATCCAAAAACCCTTTAAAATAAGTCAACACACAGGTTTTGTCAGTTTCGGAGACTGGCTACATTTAGATAACCAGCTGTTGAAGGATGACAGGTCACAGGTTTAGGAAATGTTTAACTGAATTTTAATAAGATAAACCTGTGTTGTTTCTGTAGCGCCACAGCAGGACCAAGACGACAATGATCAAAAATGTGAGTCCAGCAGTCACTCCAACTATCACAGGATTGAGATCATCAGATCCTGATGTTCTGGAGGAAGCTGAGATCAACACATTGTACAGTCATATCAGTGCTGTATATTACACAGAAACATTTCAATAGTGTTCACAGTTCCTACTCTCACCTGTGACTGAGATCCAGCTCTCGGGTGACTCTACTCTCTCTCTGTGTTTGCAGGAGTAGAAACCCTCGTCTGACTTTGAGACATTAGAGATGATCATCTCTGTAGTTTGACTCTGGATGACTGTCCCATCTTTATAGAAATCAGCTCTGAGGTTTAGTGGGGTTAAATAATTATATAAACAGTGTAGAGTTAGATTCTCTCCTTCAGTCAAAGGATGAACAGGACTCTCCAGAATCACATCATCTACAGAAACAGAGCAAACATCAGCTGATGAATAGTAAGAATCAATGTGGTGACAATAATAATAATAATAACAATAATAATAATAATAATAATAATAATGGATTTTATTTAGATGTGCCATTCAAAACACTCAAGAACTTACAAATGAATGACAATCATAAATAAAAGGCAGTAATACAATCAAAGCAACATCTATTCAACATTGAAATAATCCACAAAATAAAAAACAATTATTAAGGAAAAGATCATTTAACCATTTATTAAAAATACTGTATGTGTGTGTGTGTGTGAGTGAGAGAGAGAGAGAGAGAGAGAGAGAGAGAGAGAGAGAGAGAGAGAGAGAGAGAGAGAGAGTCTGTGTGTAAGTGTTTTTATGTTTCTGCCCCTGCCGTTTCTTCACAATGTTGTAGCACTTTAATTCATAAATGTGATCTAACACAGGTAAAGGGCCAATTTTGACCATATATGCTGTTTATATTGCTTGTAATCTGGATGAAGTCAACATCTGTTGAGTATTTTTTGTTGTCCATCAGACCCACAAACACTGGCTGAGTAACAAAAAATATGAACTGCACACAAGGGTTAAAAAGATTTTTTAATAAAAAAGATTTTTAAATAAGAGTTTTAAATAATCACCTTCAGAAACACATTGTGAAAGCGAGTTCCAGAGTCGAGGAGCAGCACAGGAGGAAATGAACAGCAGGAATAACAAGAGAAACAAACGAGGAAGTTCTAATGGTGTGTGAGCACCAAAAGCTAATTTAATTATTTGCAAGAGTAGATTACAAACAAAGTCAAAGCAAAGATGAGAATAGATGCAAATTTTCTAGTGGAGAGGGGAGGGGGGTTTATGAAATATATGTAAACAAATTACAAACATTTATTAGTTTACATGACATGAGGGAAAATAAACAAACAAGAGCTGCACGGTTCTGGATAAACTGAGAATCACAATGATTTTTATTTTTTTAATGACTCAGAGATTGAGCAATGGTTTAATAGTCTTGCAGACTCATTATCATTTAGGAATGAGATTGAATGGGTGAATGAATTGACATCACAATTAATTTATATCTGAATCATAAACTGAGGGCTTTGTGAACTGAATAAATACAGAAACAGACTCACAGTGTACAGTGATATTAACAGGATGAGTTTTCACTCCAGATTCAGACTCACACCAGTACACTCCAGTGTCACCTGTGCTGGTGGATCTGATTGAACATGTAGATCCTGTTTGTGATCCCCAAACTGATGAACAACTTTCTAGCTGTCCCAGATCATATGTGTATCTTCTTATTCTCCATCCAGTAGACTTACTCTGCTCCTCACAGCTCAGAGAGAGAGAGTGATCTGTGAAGTGTTGAGTTCTGCTGGGACTGACGATCAGAGATACTGGAGGAGAAACACCTGAGAAGACAATTACAACTACACTTCAGAAATCAACTCAAGACACTTTTATTGATCTAACACTTCACACAGCCTAAATAGTTTCAAAGCAGCTTTTCAGATTAATATTAAAGTTGTAATATCTAAAAATCTGTAAGTCTTTCAATTTAAAATTCATAATCAAAATGTCACTGTAATATATTTGTCATTATGCCATCAGCAAGAAAGTCAAAGACAACTGTGACAGTAAGCAAAAACCTCCATAAGCTGTTACTAGTCATTTTACTGATAACCTATCAAGGTCTGGTCAATGACATACAATTTCACAATTAAAACACTGTTTATTAAATAGGTCAGATAATAAATGTAATTATGTTCTCTCAAGTCCACTTGTGTAAGTAACATTTTTGTGCCACAGTACTTATATTTTAGTTTTTGATGATAATTTTAGGTAATGCTTTAGATTACAACCCGCGAAGAACTACGCAAGTAAACAGAATTTACTGTACAGTATAATTTTTTATAACTATTCAGCACCTCTCTTCAGGTATAAGGGAACAATATGCTAAGTTTGGGGAATAAAAGGGGAACAAGGTGGATTTAGACACAAAACCAGTGTATATTTGCACAGTAATTATAGAGAAAAATATTGCACTAGTTTAATTTAATCAAATTAAACCCTTTACTTTTTTATTGTTATTATTATTATTATTATTTTATTTATTTTTTTGCTATAAAACATCACAGTTTACATCCACTGAAATATAAATGTTGTATCATGTATTTTTCTGCGAACAGCTGGAAAGAGGTAAGCTTGTTTTAAACTGTATTGAACATTGATGATATATCATACACAGTTATTTGGTGATAGTTGTGTTATGAAGCTGCTCGTGTGAAGTTGCTGAGATCGGTGTATAAGCTTTCATAAGGTGAGTACATTTGTGAATTATAAATCATAGCAGAAACTCATTAACTCATTTCACTAGATGTCCAGTTTTATTGTTCAGTCTCCATCGTGTATCCTTTAATAATAGAATGGTTAAAAATACCTTGGTCTATAATAAAATATCAGTATAAAATTATAAAAAGTATATAGTCTTTCTAAATCAATATCAAACATAAGATTGTTGTTTAGTCCATACATACCACATAATATTAGAATAGGTTTCAAAATACTGTATAAATGATGAGTAATTTTACAGGTTGTTAAATCTTTATGCCCAAAACGTTGGATATTATTCTCCTATACCTACACAGAGGTACTGAATAGGCACACCATAATTACGCTGTAACTTCAGTTAACTTGCGCAGTTCTTAGCAGGTTACATATCTGGTAGTTAACCCTTTATTACCCAAACATTGTTCCCTTATACCTACACGTAAACTATAATAATAAATTTAGCTGCAAGCAGCAATTACGGGGCCAAGCACTCCAACGGCAAATGTAGGAGCTAATCATGGCATGGAGCATCACACCAAATGCATTAATGAGCAATAACAGCAATTGTAGGATTATTGTAATTAAAATGGCTAAAAAAATCATAAATACCACCTCTAGTAGCATGATTACTTGGCCTATCAAGTTTGACCAATAGGTGGAACTGTTAAAAAAATGGATTTGGTGTACTCTGTGTGACTTTTTAATAACACACACAAAGTTTGGTGTTAATATGCCAAAGCATTCCAGAAATACAGCCTCAAGTGTCATTTTGTCATTGTGCCTCAAATTCGTCGCTGTGGTATGCGAAAACGGTTTTGTCTATCGACACAAAATTCACAACTTTGTGTCAGCATAGTCTGAAGATCATTTGAATCGAAATTGGTGAAAATCGGACCTATGGTTGATGAGGAGTTTGAAAAAGTAGGTTTTCAACATAAATCAAAATGGCGGACCGGAAGTTCAGCTTACTCTGGCATATTTGATATCTATGTTATCGGCATAAGCCAGGGAATATTTTGAGCCCAGTTTCATTCAAATAGGCTAATGCAATAAAAGGTTATTAGCATTTTTAAAAGTGTAATTATTCATGGTTATTGAATGGTTAATTACTCTTGACCAATAGGTGGCGCTGTTACCAAATTTATGTGGCATGGTCAGTGTGAGGTGGCAATGCCACATACAAAGTTTGGGGCAAATATGTCAAAGCGTTGCAGAGATACAGCCTCAAATACATTTTGGCACCCATACAGCAAATTCGTTGATGTGCTAAAAGAGAACCGTTTGTATATCGACACGAAATCCATAACTTTTTGCCAACATGGTCTGAAGATGATCCATGTCAAATTTAGTGAAAATCGGACTAACGGTCTAGGAGTTGTTTGAAAAAGTATATTTTCAACGTTAATCAAAATGGCGGACAGGGCGTTCAGATTTCCTACTAAAAAATTGGTATGTCTATTGTCGGCAGAACCAAAGGAATATTTTGAGATCAGTTTCATTACAATAGCCTATTGCAATCAAAAGTTATTAGCATTTTTGGAAATTTCATAATTGAAGGTTAATGAATGGTTAATTACTCTTGGCCAATGGGTGGCGCTGTTACCAAATTGATGTGGCATGGTCAGTGTGAGGTGGCGATGACACATACAAAGTTTGGTGCAAATATGTCAAAGCGTTGCAGAGATACAGCCTCAAATGCATTTTGGCATCCTTCCAGCAAATTTGTTGATGCGCTAAATGAGAACCGTTTCATATATCATATGTCTGAAGATCTCCACGTCAAATTTGGTGAAAATCGGACTAACGGTCTAGGAGGAGTTCGAAAAAGTAGAGTTTCAACATTATTCAAAATGGTGGACAGGAAGTATGGCCAATTTTAGAATAATTAGATTCTATGTTCTCGGCAGGACACAAAGAATATAGGGATACCATTTTCATTTCACGTCTAAAATGGCTGACACGGAAAAAACAGCGGACTCAACATGACCCAACGAATCTAAAGAGACCAGTTTTGTGATTTTTGGCCAAACCATTCTGAAGTTATAAGCAAAAATATGCATTTTCATATTTCCTGACCACTAGGTGGCACTGCGTCAAAACACTGTAGGTAGGCTCAGGTCATGCTTGTTATAACACACACCAAGTTTGGTCTCAATACACCAAACCGTTGCTGAGATATAGCCTCACATGCATATTTGCTTGTTTTTCGTCAAATTTGTTCATGTGTTATTTGAGAACGGTTAGACGAATCAACTTGAATTCCATAACTTTTAACCAGCATTGTCTGAAGATGGTCTGAGCCAATTTGTCGTGAAATTCGGACTAACCGTCTAGGACGAGTTCGAAAAAGTAGGTTTTTTGAACAATTGAAAATAGCGAAAAAATTAAACCTTGCAATTTTTTAATTTTTGGGGTTCATTCGACTTGGCATGAGCCAAGGATTCAGAGGAAAAAATAATTTCCATTTTCTGGCTTACGGTTCAAAAGATATTAGCATAAAAATATTGAAATTTTGGACAAGTGGTGGCGCTAGAGAGTTGGGGTTAGGGACTTCAAATTTGCTGTATTTAATGATGGAACTGTCCTCTATCAGTGTGCCAAATTATACAACTTTCCCGCAAACGGTTCTATGGGCTGCCATAGACTTGCGGCGGAAGAAAAAAATGACGCTAAAGGGTACAATAGGTGCGTTGCACCTTCGGTGCTTGGCCCCCTAATAAAAAGTAGCTGTATATTATGACAGGACAACATTTCAAGACACATCAAGCTCTAAAAATATCAATGAAAATCTCCAGAGTGTCACTCACTCATCATTCATTCTGTGTTCAGTCTGAACTCACCAGTGACCCACAGTAGCTGTGTGTTGCTGGTGTCTGAGTTATAGGCTGGTTTTCCTCTCTGTGCTCCACACACATAAACTCCTGTGTGTTTTAGATCAGCAGAACTGACAGTGTAGTGTCCTCCAGCTCCTCTGCTGCTGTCTGAGAGCCGCTTTAAATGCTTTCTGTTGTCTGTATGAAGTAAAAATGTGCAAAAAGAAATACGAGTCTTATAAATGACCTTTTTTGGTATATTCAGAGTATTCAGAATGATTAAATATTTTTAATCTCTCTATTTCTTTATGAAGTTAGTTTATTCAGATGTTACTACATGAAGCACATTATATCTTACCTGATGAGACAGTTTGAGTGAACCAGCTGAATGTCCAGCCTGTAGAGGAACCATTAACCTGACAGATCAGAGTCACTGAATCTCCTTCAGTCAACCACATTTGTGGAGAAACACCTAACTCTGCTCTGGGAACTGAAGCTGAAAAAATCACTCATTAATAACATGTTAAACTTGTTTGTATATGTGAAGAGATGATCAAACTGACCTGATTCTGTCAGTGTAACTTCATCACTGAGGCGAGATGTACGCGATCCTTCTCTCTCTAATCCATAACAGGAGTATTTACCTGCATCTGACTCATTAACAGGACTGAATGTGTGTTCCTGTAGTTCACTGAAAACACTGGTTGAACTGTCTTTATACCATCTGTACTCCCAGCTATTGACTCCTTCACTATATACATCACATCTGAGAGTGACTGTCTCTCCTCTGAACACATGTTGAGCAGGTTTGATGCTTACTGTGGCTTTTGGGTTTTCTGCACAATGACAACAATTCACAATAAAAACACTAAAACACACAAGCTAAATCAGATGAGACTGAAGTGTTGTTCTCTATAGCTGTTATAGTCATTTATGAAAGATCTGTCTATATACAATCATTGAGGATTTGGAAACATGAGTTGATTTCAGAGAGAATATAAGAAACATATCGGCTGGTTTTGATAGACTGATCTTGTCGCCTCAGATTGTTACATGAATATTTCAACTTGTTAAAAGGAATGCATTTATAATCAATTAGTTACAAGTAATTTCTCAACTAGTTTGTAACAGTAACTGTAGAATCAGTCATACTGAATGTTATGAAGTATATGAATCAAATCGACTCACTTTCAGTATGTTGAGAGAAGATGTTTGAAATCAGCACTAAAAACACAAAGAGAAAAATCATTACAGTGTGAAAATTTAGCTGATAATTATAAAGATTAACTATATGTGTCTAGATAAACATGAAATAATCTGACTGGTATTTATAGATTTGGTCATAGCTAAAAACTATTTAGGGAGCTCCACTCCAACAGTCTGATCATGAGCAGAAGAATAAAGACAAACTCTTACTAACTGTACACTAGTGAACTTGAGACAACAGCAACAATAACCGCAAAACAAACCAACAGAATGGATTGAACAGCATTACACATCACAAAACTGAATCACTGAACAAACACACTGATCTACAACTCAACAGAGAGCATTTCTCTTTCAAAAACAGCACTAACTGTACACTTCCTCTCTCAAACTCATCTTTCACTCAAATTTGAATTTATTGAATTCATCATATATCATGAACTACAGCTGGATTTAAAACTCTGAGATCAGCCAGAAAAGACATAAATCTAGAAACAATAAAACACTTGATCTTTTCCATATTATAATACCAACTCCACTGAAACACATTAAGAGAGAATAATACTCACAGAGCAGAAGAGGAAGTGGACTGAGCTCCATACTGACTGAATGATGTCAGACGGTTAAAGACACAGTGTTTTAAAGACTCAAGACTTCCTGAAACCCGTGGTCAGATCTTCAGAAACATCATGATTGATGACACAAGTGTACCTCATGTGTTACAGAAGATCTTTTTAAAATGTTGATAATCTTGTAACATGTTTTCACAAAATGTCACACTTACTAACATCCAAGTTTTCTACAGAAATGTTGTCATGATCCTTTCAGTATTAAACTGAACAGTATTTATTTGCTAATACGAAAAGTTGTATTCTAGTGTGTTTGATGAATAAGGGAAATGGAGCAATATATGTATTGCTCTTTTCAAATGTTGGTATTAGCTGTATCTATTAGCTGGGCCATTGAATCCTTGAATCTGATCGACTGATGAAAGTTCTGAAGTGTGCAATTATCTTAAGTTAAATGCACAGTGAACGTAGTTCCAGGTGGAGGGTGACAATGGAGTGGAAAGCGCATCTGTCACGGTTGGGTTTGGGAAAACACAAAGAGAGGGTAGATCCAAATGCAGGTAAGGGTTTTTATTTAAACAGAGGGGTAACTACAAAAATAAACAGTCATGAGAGACAAACGTAACCAAAAGAGGGAACCGGATGAAACGGGGAACTCGGAAGAATGAGAAGGTAGAGGAAGTCTCGGGGGAACGAGAGCATGAGACACATAGGGTAAGGACTCCATGATGACAACAGAGAAAGACAGCTCTATATAGGGAAACTAATGACAGAGTATTGTCAACACCTGTGCGATTCTAATTGGAGTGCAATTACTGTGAAGACACAACCAGACTAGCGGAATTAAAGTGCCTATGGTGAAGTGCCTAAGGGGAAGTGAGCTCACTAGGGAACACCCAGGAAAACAAAGACTGGCAGCGTGACATTACCCCCTCCCTACGGAGCAGCTACCAGATGCTCCACCTAAACCCAGGAAAACCCCAACAGAAAAAGAGGCAGGAGGGAGGTGGAACGGCGGCGGACCAGGGGGAGGGACGGAGGGACAGAAAACAGGGACAGGAGCAACCAGGAGGAATGGAAAGGTGCAACACAAAACAAGGAGTCCAGGAGGGAGGCGGACAGGTGGAGGCTCAGGGGGAGGGAAGGAGGGCCAGACTAAACTAAAAGGAACAGACAGAAACAGAACTCAAAAAACACAAAACATAAGTCCATGAAGGGCATGTTGAGGCGTCCACCAGGACGGAGCAGATGACCACCACATCTTTGTGGTCGAGGCCGGAGTCCACCAGGGCGGAGCGGAAGACCACCACGGCCTTGTGGTCAAAGTCAAAGCCCTCCAGGGCGGAGCGGAAGACCACCACGTCTTTGTGGTCGAGGCCGGAGTCCACCAGGGCGGAGCAGAAGACCACCACGTCCTCATGGTCACCGCCGGAGTCCCCCAGAGCGGAGCGGACGACCACCACGTCCTCGTGGTCACCGCCCGAGTCCCCCAGGGTGGAGCGGACGACCACCACGTCCTCGTGGTCACCGCCAGAGTCCCCCAGGGCGGAGTAGAAGACCACCACGGCCTTGTGGTCACCGCCTCGGGAACTGTATCAGGCACCGCCTCTGGAACAGCCTCGGGCACCGCCTCGGGAACTGTATCGGGCACCGCCTCGGGAACAGCATCGGGCACCGCCTCGGGAACTGCATCGGGCACCGCCTCGGGAACTGCATCGGGCACCGCCTCGGGAACAGCATCGGGCACCGCCTCGGGAACAGCATCGGGCACCGCCTCGGGAACAGCATCGGGCACCGCCTCGGGAACGGCATCGGGCACCGCCTCGGGAACAGCATCGGGCACCGCCTCGGGAACTGCATCGGGCACCGCCTCGGGAACAACATCGAGCACCGCCTCGGGAACAACATCGAGCACCGCCTCGGGAACTGCATCGGGCACCGCCTCGGGAACTGCATCGGGCACCGCCTCGGGAACTGCATCGGGAACTGCATCGGGCACCGCCTCGGGAACAACATCGAGCCCCGCCTCGGGAACAGCATCGGGCACCGCCTCGGGAACAGCATCGGGCACCGCCTCGGGAACGGCATCGGGCACCGCCTCGGGAACAGCATCGGGCACCGCCTCGGGAACAGCATCGGGCACCGCCTCGGGAACAGCATCGGGCACCGCCTCGGGAACAGCATCGGGCACCGCCTCGGGAACTGCATCGGGCACCGCCTCGGGAACTGCATCGGGCACCGCCTCGGGAACAGCATCGGGCACCGCCTCGGGAACAGCATCGGGCACCACCTCGGGAACAGCATCGGGCTCCGCCTCGGGAACAGCATCGGGAACTGCATCGGGCACCGCCTCGGGAACAGCCTCGGGCACCGCCTCGGGAACCGCATCGGGCACCGCCTCGGGAACCGCATCGGGCACCGCCTCGGGAACCGCATCGAGCACCGCCTCGGGAACAACATCGAGCACCGCCTCGGGAACAGCATCGGGCACCGCCTCGGGAACAGCATCGGGCACCGCCTCGGGAACAGCATCGGGCACCGCCTCGGGAACAGCATCGGGCACCGCCTCGGGAACTGCATCGGGCACCGCCTCGGGAACAACATCGAGCACCGCCTCGGGAACAACATCGAGCACCGCCTCGGGAACTGCATCGGGCACCGCCTCGGGAACAGCATCGGGCACCGCCTCGGGAACTGTATCGGGCACCGCCTCGGGAACAGCATCGGGCACCGCCTCGGGAACTGCATCGGGCACCGCCTCGGGAACTGCATCGGGCACCGCCTCGGGAACAGCCTCGGGCACCGCCTCGGGAACTGCATCGGGCACCGCCTCGGGAACAGCATCGGGCACCGCCTCGGGAACTGCATCGGGCACCGCCTCGGGAACTGCATCGGGCACCGCCTCGGGAACTGCATCGGGCACCGCCTCGGGAACAACATCGAGCACCGCCTCGGGAACAACATCGGCCACCGCCTCGGGAACTGCATCGGGCACCGCCTCGGGAACTGCATCGGGCACCGCCTCGGGAACTGCATCGGGCTCCGCCTCGGGAACAGCATCGGGCACCGCCTCGGGAACTGCATCGGGCACCGCCTCGGGAACAGCATCGGGCACCGCCTCGGGAACTGCATCGGGCACCGCCTCGGGAACAGCATCGGGCACCGCCTCGGGAACTGCATCGGGCACCGCCTCGGGAACTGCATCGGGCACCGCCTCGGGAACAGCATCGAGCACCGCCTCGGGAACAGCATCGGGCACCGCCTCGGGAACTGCATCGGGCACCGCCTCGGGAACTGCCTCGGGCACCGCCTCGGGAACTGCCTCGGGCACCGCCTCGGAAACTGCATCGGGCACCGCCTCGGGAACAGCATCGGGCACCGCCTCGGGAACAGCATCGGGCACCGCCTCGGCCTCCGGAACAGCAACGGGAACCGCATCGGGAACGGCTTCGGTCACCGCTTCGGCCTCCGGAACAGCAGCGGGCACCGCCTCGGCCTCCAGAACCGCAACGGGAACCGCATCGGGAACGGCCTCGGCCACCGCCTCGGCCTCCGGAACGGCAGCGGGTACCGCCTCGGCCTCCAGAACCGCAGCGGGCACCACATCGGGAACAGCATCGGGCATTGCCTCGGCCTCTCGAACAGCATCGAGCACCTTCTCGGGAACAGCCTCGGCCTCGGAAACAGCATCGGGCACCGCCTCGGGAACTGCATCGGGCACCGCCTCGGAGACTGCATCGGGCACCGCCTCGGCCTCCGGAACATTAGCGGGCACCGCCTCGGGAACAGCATCGGGCACCGCCTCGGGAACTGCATCGGGCACCGCCTCGGGAACTGCATCAGGCACCGCCTCGGGAACAGCCTCGGCCTCCGGAGCAGCAGCGGGCACCGCATCGGGAACGACCTCGGCCACCGCCCCGGCCTCCGGAACAGCAACGGGAACCGCATCGGGAACGGCTTCGGTCACCGCCTCGGCCTCCGGAACAGCAGCGGGAACCGCATCGGGAACGGCCTCGGCCACCGCCTCGGCCTCCGGAACAGCAGCGGGTACCGCCTCGGCCTCCAGAACCGCAGCGGGCACCACATCGGGAACAGCATCGGGCATTGCCTCGGCCTCTCGAACAGCATCGAGCACCTTCTCGGGAACAGCCTCGGCCTCGGAAACAGCATCGGGCACCGCCTCGGAAACTGCATCGGGCACCGCCTCGGAGACTGCATCGGGCACCGCATCGGGAACGGCCTCGGCCACCGCCTCGGTCTCCGGAACAGCAGCGGGCACCGCATCGGGAACAGCCTCGACCACCGCCTCCGGAACAGCAGCGGGCACCGCATCGGGAATGGCCTCATGGACGGCAGCCGCCCGCTCGGGAACGTTCTCCGGGTCCTGAGGAACAGTAGCTGCCTGTCTCCTCCTCCGCCCTCTACGATGGAGAGTCGGTGGCGTTGAGTCGGCCATCTTGTGCTGTGGTGCTGGGCTGGCGGCCATCTTGAGCTGTGGCGCTAGGCTGGCGGCCATCTTGGGCTGTGGGGCTGGGCTGGTGGCCATCTTGGGTTGTGGGGCTGAGCTGGCAGCCTTGTCTGGAAACTCTGGTGTGGTTGTTGCATTCCACTGAGCACGATGGTGCAGGTAATTGGTAAACCCCCAAAAGTCCAGGATCTCTAACCCCTTCATCTCCCATTGAGGTAAAGGATCATCCAGGCAATTATTAAACCAATCCTTTAGTGCTGCATCATTGTAACCTAACCCGACTGCCAAAGTCCAAAACAATTGCGCCAGGCCACCCACCTCCCTTCCCTCTTGATGAAGGGTGGTTAAGTTCCGGACTCTCCCCCTCCGTTCCTCCATGGTGGCTGGGGAACCGATTCGAAATCTCACACCGCTGGATCTAGGCATGATGGAGTCCTTCAGTCACGGTTGGGTTTGGGAAAACACAAAGAGAGGGTAGATCCAAATGCAGGTAAGGGTTTTTATTTAAACAGAGGGGTAACTACAAAAATAAACAGTCATGAGAGACAAACGTAACCAAAAGAGGGAACCGGATGAAACGGGGAACTCGGAAGAATGAGAAGGTAGAGGAAGTCTCGGGGGAACGAGAGCATGAGACACATAGGGTAAGGACTCCATGATGACAACAGAGAAAGACAGCTCTATATAGGGAAACTAATGACAGAGTATTGTCAACACCTGTGCGATTCTAATTGGAGTGCAATTACTGTGAAGACACAACCAGACTAGCGGAATTAAAGTGCCTATGGTGAAGTGCCTAAGGGGAAGTGAGCTCACTAGGGAACACCCAGGAAAACAAAGACTGGCAGCGTGACAGCATCTTGTTTGCTTTAGTTATTTTACAGAAGTGCAACATTTCGTTGTTATTCTGAGTTCACACAAATAAATGTAGAGTCTTGACGGATTCAAAAGATGTATTACTTTTATCTGTATGACCAAAAATTATATCATATTTTGAGAGCAATTGAGAGCACCGGGGCCTCCATCTGTCCTGCAGTAAGTGTGCTGCTGTTCAGTTTCAACACACACTTCAGTAGCACACATTTCTGTAGGTTAAGATTAGATTGAGCAGCCATGTAAAGTTGTTACTACATACAGTACATCTTTTAGATGAAAAGCTATATTTGAGATCTATGAATGCTTAACGGTCTTTTGGATGTCCTGCTCGATGTAGGCACTGTATCACCACATAAACCAGCCAATAATAATCTGTCTGTCAGGCGACAGATTTCACCTAGTACAACACATTCCTTTATCAACATCCTTATTGATCATGGAACAACATTCCAATCAATCAGAATTGAGATATAACTTTTCAGGAAATATCTGTTTTAGGCTTAAAATGAGGGTTAGGTGCTTCTACACCGTTCTATAACAGCTATCATTTCCCTCTAATTTAGGGAATAAATTATGTGTAAGGTTAGGTTTAGGGGTAGGGATTGGTTTTAGTCTGTATTTTTGAACAAAAATGTTGATTCAGGATCATGTCTTACTTTGCAAAATCATGGCGACCCTGTCTGTCTTTCTTGGCACTGTACATCATTCACACCAAAGCAAACAGGAGCAGAGCATAAAGAGACAGGGCAATTAGAATTGAGTTCAAAATTAAAATATAGGCCTACAGTTTAGAGTTTATTTATTTAAAAGGTAAGCTTCCCGAAAAATGTCAGCCTCTAGTTCCAGGCAGCAATCTTGACTGCATTACAGTTCCATATCACTTCGCATAGTTAACAGTAATAATGGACATGCAGTTTGCTCAAAAAGGTGTCAGCGCTGCCCTGATGATTTTATCAGTAAGCCTTTATAGTCTAGCAACTTAAAGGCTGATGTTACACATGAAATTTCTCACTAGCGAAGAGACAACGCTGTTTAGAGACGCAAGGAGGTAGCCGAATTCACAAAAGCTCTCTCTCTCTCTTTCTCTGTGTGTCTCTGTCTCTCTCAATCTCTTTCTAATGACTTCATAACTGCATTAGAATGCTATCAACAACTCAAGCCTCCATTACCAGCTTTACAATATTCTTATGAAACACACAAGAGCACAAGTGTGACGGTGGATTAAGGAAAGTCTGGAAGCAGATGCGAGTTAACAGTTTTAATCGGCTGAGAGGAATACAAATACACAAACAAACAAAGAGGCTGAGAAGACGACACTCCGTGGTGGTGGTGAATCCGGATGATGGCGGAGAGAAGGTGAGTAGTCCGGATGATGGCGGCGAGTAGGCAGCAGGAGAGGATGGCACAGGAACTGTAGGGCATAGAGCCGAAGGTACGTGTCCGTGGCTGAGTGAACGTGTGGAGAGTGGATGAGGTTCTAGGGAAAACACAGAGATCCAACGCATACAACACTAAAGCCAGACGAACAGGGTAACCACATCAAACAAGCAACAACGATCTCACAGATGTGAGACAAGCCAATATATAGTGCATGAGTAATGAGTGGCAGTTGTTGCTGATGACAATTAACGGAGATGCCCACAAGCTAATCAGTGCAGACGCGAAACACACAGATTTCATCACAAAGTGCAAACACCCCGAGATCACGGTTTACCAACCGTGACAGTACCCCCCCTCCCCTAAGAACTCCTCCTGGAGTTCTCAGAAGGGCCTACCTGCTGATTGTAGTCATCCATAAGGGAGTGTTCCAATATGTCCCTAGCAGGTACCCACTCCTCTCCTCCGGACCGTAACCTTCCCAGTCCACCAGATACTGGAATCCTCATCCCCTCCGTCTTGAGTCCAGAATACGATTAACGGAATATGTCGGTTCCCCATCTACAAGACGCGGCACCGGGGGAACTGGAGTAGGCGGATTAATACGTGCATAAAACACGGGTTAAATTTTGGACACATGAAAGGCGGGGTGTATCCTCTTGTACGCAGGAGGTAGTTTGAGGCGGACTGTCACCGGACTAATGATCTTGGTGATAGTGAACGGGCCGATAATTATGGGAGCTAATTTATTAAATACGGATCGCAGAGGAATATTACTGGTAGAAAGCCACACTTTTTGACCCACAACGTAAATGGGAGGCTTTGACCGGTGGCGATCGGCCTTGGCCTTAGTGCGCTCCCTCACCCGGAGCAGAGTATCGCGGGCTCTGGTCCAGTTGCGGTGACACCTCTGGACAAACGCTTGAGCGGAGGGGACCGCGACTTCAGATTCCAGACTGGGAAAGGCTGGTGGCTGATACCCTACACTACACTGAAATGGAGAGAGGCCCTTAGCTGACACTGGCAACGAATTGTGGGCGTACTCCACCATAGAGATTTGTTGACTCCAGGAAGAAGGATTCTTGGAGAACAAACATCGTAACGTCTTCTCTAAATCTTGGTTGCTCGCTCAGATTGTCCCTTGCTTTGGGGATGATAACTCGAAGACAAGCTAACTGACTTTCCTAACAATTTGCAAAACTCTTTCCAAAATTTGGATATAAACTGAGATCCCCTGTCCGAAACCACGTCTACTGAGAGGCCATGAAGCCAAAAGACGTGATCTAGAACAGTGACCGCTGTCTCCTTGGCTGTCGGTAATTTGGGCAAGGGAATGAAATGTGCCACCTTCGAAAACCAGTCCACTTTGGTCAAAACGACTGTCATGCCATTAGAGGGTGGGAGGGCGGTAACAAAATCTAGAGCAATGTGGGACCAGGGTATCGAAGGAACAGACAGCGGTTGAAGAAGCCCATCAGGAGGTCGGTTAGATGACTTACCACTGGCACAAACTGAGCAAGCCAAAACCATATGGCGGACGTCGCGAGCCATACGTGGCCACCAGAATCGTTGTCTAACTCAGGGGTTCCCAAACTTTTCAGATCGCGACCCCCAATATTAGATTGCTGATGACCCGTGACCCCCTCCACCCGCGGTCCACTCTAGGTTTCATTTTGGAGATCGCCACCTGCAGATCATCTTCCACGTTAAGCCGTGACCTGTGTTTATTCTTAATGTAAGTCAGCGCGGAGAATATCTTTTCACATAAATACGTTGAGCCAAATTGCATGAGGCATCCAACGCGGCTTTCGACAACTGTGGATATTCCAGCGCGACAGAAACCCAGAACTCATCCAGCGTCTTGCCGTCAAATGCCGTCCTCAGGGTTTGATCGGTTGAAAGTTCTATCAGCGCATCTTCCATATCTGATGCCAGATGATTTGCCGTGGTTACATTAAATGGTGACCTTATCCAGTCATATTGGTCGGGAGCGTCTCCTTCAGGGAACTACTGATCAAAAAGGGACTGAAGGTGAGCCGTAATAGACGCCTTGATGCTGTTAACACTGAGTGCATTTACCTCCATGAATTCTTCCAGTTCAGAAACATTTCCACTCTATCTCTCCAACGCACCAGCTTTCTCGCAAATGCCTGCACTTTGAGAAAGTGTAATAAAATAAAGACCTAAATGTGTATTTCGGAATTTTTTTTTCACCATCTCGCATTAACATATATATATATATATATATATATATATATATATAAAAAAAGTTTCTGTAAATCATCTCGCGACCCCCCGACCCCCACTTTTGGAACTACTGGTCTAACTAACCCATTAGTTCTACTTATCCCTGGGTGACAAGCTACATGAGAACAATGACTCCACTGGACAACTTTGGACCTTAACTCCTCCGGCACAAATAAACGGTTCGGTGGGCAACCGGACGGAGGTGTTACCCCTTCTAAGGCCATCTTGACCTTAGACTCGACCTCCCATACGAGTGCTGAGACCACTAATTTCTCAGGCAAAATACACTCGGGAGTCACAGGACGGGCAGAGGGATCAAAAAGACGTGATAAAGAGTCGGGTTTAACATTTTTGGAACCTGAGCGGTACAATAGGGTAAATTCAAAACGACCGATAAAAGTGCCCACCGAGCCTGCCTGGAATTGAGTCTTTTGGCAGTTCTAATGTATTCTAAGTTCTTATGATCGGTCCAAACAATAAAGGGAACCCCTGAACCCTCCAACCAGTGATGCCATTCCTATAATGCTAATTTGACCGCCAACAACTCTCTATTGCCAATGTCATAATTACATTCGGCAGAACATAGTCGATGTGAGAAAAACGCGCAAGGATGTACCTTATCGTCCGAAGCAGCACGTTGGGACAACACTGCTCCTACCCCCACCTCTGACGCATCGACCTCCACCACGAACTGCCATGTGGGATCAGGGGCCACAAGGATGGGAGCCAAAACGAAGCAGTTCTTGAGGTTAGTGAACGCAGCCTCAGCTGCGTCCGACCACCTGAACGGAGTACTGGAAGAGGTCAAGGCTGTCAGAGGTGAGGCTAGTTGGCTGAAATTACATATAAAACGCTGATAGAAATTGGCGAACCCCAGAAACCGCTGTAGGGCCTTACGGGAATCTGGAGATGGCCAATCTATCACAGCCTTAACCTTGTCAGGGTCCATATATATTCCCTCGGACGAGATGATCCCTAGGAAGGGAACAGACTGTGCATGGAATACGCATTTATCCGCCTTGACAAAAAGCCCATTCTCAAGTAACCTCTGGCGCACTCGTCTGACGTGTTGAACGTGTTCCTGGAGGGATGAAGAAAAAAATCTGTATGTCATCCAGGTAAACATATATAAACTGATCTACCATATCTCTCAACACGTCATTCACGAGTGCTTGGAAAACCCCGGGCGAGTCGGAGAGCCCGAACGGCATCACCAAGTACTCAAAGTGCCCTCTAGGGGTATTAAAGGTGGTTTTCCATTCAGCCCCCTTCCTGATGCGGACCAAATGATAAGCATTGCGTAAATCCAATTTTGTGAATATGGATGCTCCCTGCAACCTCTCGAAAGCTGAAGACATGAGTGGTAAAGGATAGGTATTCTTAATAGTGATGTTGTTCAGCTCTCTGTAATCAATGCAAGGTCGCAGAGAACCATCCTTCTTACCCACAAAAAATAACCCCGTCCCCACTGGAGAAGAGGAAGGACGGATGAACCCAGAGGCTAAGGAATCAGAAATGTATTTCTCCATGGCCTCCCTCTCAGGAATAGAAAGAGAGTATAACTTGCCCTTGGGCGGAGACTTACCTGACACTAAGTCTATGGCACAGTCGTAGAGACGATGCGGAGGGAGAGAAGCAGCATGGGACTTACTGAACACTTAACCGATACTCAACGGGCACGTTTGGCAAAACCATGTTCTCCTTCTGAAAGACAGAAACAGGGACAACAGAACAAGCAGAAACCAGACAAGACTCATGACATCTTTCACTCCACAATGTGACAGTGTTAGAACCCCATTCCACTCGTGGATTATGCTTGGATAACCAGGGGTGACCTAAAACAATGGGAGCAATAGGAGAGTCCATGAGAAAAAAGGATATGGTTTCTTGATGGTTTCCAGACGTGAGCAGTGTGATGGGTTTTGTGTGGTGTGTGACGTGAGGCAGTTCCTGGCCGTTGAGTGCAGTGACATGGATGGGGAGAGACACAGGAAGGACAGGAATGTTCAAGTGATGTGCAAGTGAAGAATCAATGAAATTACCTTCGGCTCTAGAGTCCAGAAGGGCGTTACACTCGTGATGTTGATTCTTCCACCGCAGTTTCACCGGAAGGAGGGTCGATGATGTACGTGAGGACTTCTCAGTGGAAATCCCACTCGATAGTAGCCTCAAGTTTTTACTTTCGGGCTGGCTCTTTTACCGGGCATGAGTAGGTGTTATGAGCAGAGCCTCCACAGTACAAACACAGTCCTTGAGACCTTCGCTGTTCCCTCTCACTCGCTCGGGATAGCCGAGCTCTACCCACCTGCATGGAGTCGTGGTCGTCCACAGAATTGACCGTGTTCTCTCGAGTCAAGCAATCTTGAAGGACTGGGTTGGCAGCCCAGGCGATTAATCCGTGCGTCAACTCGTAGAGCCAACTCAATGAGTCCGTTGAGAGTGGGTGGCAGCTCGAGGAGGTAGATCTCTTGCTGAACACGGTCGGATAACCCATGCAGGAATCTATCCCACTGCGCCGCCTCGTTCCACTGGCACACGGCCGCCAGGGTGCGGAACTCGATGGAGTAGTCGGTTACTGGGGAAGAGCCTTGACGGAGTTCCGAGAGTCGATGAGCGGCTTCCCTGCCAGTCGCGGCCTGGTTGAAGACACTCCTCATTTCCTCAGAGAGGGCGTGGAACGAGGCACAACTTGGGTGTTGGTTTTCCCACACCACCGTCCCCCATAAGGCAGCCTTGCCAGACAATAATTTGAGCATGAACACTACTTTAGAATTCTCAGTAGCGAGGGTGCAGGGCTGTAGGGCAAAATGCATTGAACACTTAGTTAAGAAAGTTCTGCAAAATGCTGGCTCACCCGCATAGTTCTCCGGCGCCGGAAGTCTTGGCTCTGGCTGGAAGTGGTCCTAAGGAATCTCCCGGGGGAAGGACAGCGCAGGTGGTGCAATGGGCGCAGTGGGAGACGTTAGTTAATGGATCTGCTGGGTGAGCTCGGACACCTGTGCCACCAGCGCTTGGACAGCGCGTCCGGTGTTCGAGATGCTCACCTGCTGCTGATCCATTCTTTTGACGCTGTGGTGCATGAAATCAGTGAGCGTATTGGTGCTCACTGCTTCCATGGTGGTGAGATCGTTATGTGATGGTGGATTAAGGAAAGTCTGGAAGCAGATGTGAGTTAACAGTTTTAATGGGCTGAGAGGAATACAAATACACAAACAAACAAAGAGGCTGAGAAGACGACACTCTGTGGTGGTGGTGCGGAGGTGAGGAATCCGGATGATGGCGGAGAGGAGGTGAGTAGTCCGGATGATGACGGCAAGTAGGCAGCAGGAGAGGATGGCACAGGAACTGCGGGGAATAGAGCCGAAGGTAAGTGTCCGTGGCTGAGTGAACATGCGGAGAGTGCATGAGGTTCTAGGGAAAACACAGACATCCAACGCATACAAAACTAAAGCCAGATGAACAGGGTAACCACATCAAACAAGCAACAACGATCTCACAAACACAAGACGTGAGACAAGCCAATATATAGTGGATGAGTAATGAGTGGCAGCTGTTGCTGATGACAATTAACAGAGACGCCCACAAGCTAATCAGTGCACACGCGAAACACACAGATTTCACCACAAAGTGCAAACACCCGAGATCACGGTTTACCAACCGTGACAACAAGAGGCGTTGGATGAGATGCGGAATAAATAATCAAACTCACAATAGTGATTTAAGTACAAAAACTGGAGTGATACCTTTAAATATATCATCTGTCAATTATTTGTCATCAATTATTCCTTACTTATGTATTTACATGACAATAAAGTCAACAACTGTGGCTCCTCCATCACTGGCTAGTGTGGTGGAGCTAAAATAGAACAAACCAAACCACAAATATGATCTTAACATCAACCTATTTTTATACTGTCAGGTCACTTATTCTGCTGTCTGTCACTTAGATATATTTGTACCTGTGAACACAGTTTAATATTCATACACCAAGGACAGGGATGAGCATTGAAACTAATTTAATATTATTATTATTTCAATCTTAATGAATGCACCTTCACACACAGTCCACCATAGATCCCCTGAGGAACAGTCCCATTCATTCTCTAGGAGAGGAAGAATTGTGTAAATATTTTAAATCATCTAAACCAACAACATGTATGTTAGACCCTAAACCAGCCTCTCGTAAAAAGAAAAAAAAACTTGATCCTAGAGAATTTTATTACAGACCTTAAATATTAAATCTTCATTTTCTGTCTTCTGTCAGCTATGTTTCTTCTGAGAGAGAAATGGTATCTGTGAGGATTTAGACCATATCATAGTACTGAGACTGCTCTCATCAGAGTTACAGATGTCCTGCTCTCTCTATTCGTGCTACTTTTTCATTAGACTACTGCATGATCGTGGTTTCTAGGAAACTTTGTTTAATTTAATGTGTTTTACCATGGTAAATATGTGCTGAAGTGGTGCTTGTTTTTGCGTTTGGCTATCACGGGACTCCCTATTTTTGTTTAGCTAAATAGTGAGACGTGGCCAGCTGACATCAATATCTGGTACTCAGGCAAATACAAAAGTGGTAATTTCACCAGGGTAACGGCAACGGCAATTTACAGACGAGTGTAAAGACCATTGACTCTACCTGCATGACTCCACCAAGCAAGGACACTGACAAGGCACTTGAGTATTGCTTTTCTCTAGGGATGCACCGAAATTTCGGCCACCGAAAATTTTCGGCCGAAAATGGCCTTTTCGGTTTTCGGCCGATAGACTTTTATCACCGAAACAACACGGCCGAAATGCTGTGATGACGCAAACAGAAACCGCGACCTGCACGTGCACCTGCAAAGCGCAGACCAGGAGCTCCACGCGACATTCACTTAACACCAGTGAGAACATTCTTTCTCTTCGTATTCCTTTATTCGCAGCACTAAAACGTCTCCTAACAAAGAAATTAAGACGGACCACGAAGTAAAAACAAAGAAAAGTACAGTCTTATAGAGTCTGTTAGCACACATCTCACTGAGATCTTTTCAGATCCTCTGCACTTCATCGCGAATGTGCTTGATCCGCGTTATAAAGACCATTACTTAGATGCGGAAATAAGGCAGCGCGCACGAGAAATGATCCAGGCCGCGCTGGATGCGGAGAACCCGCGTGGAGACGGAGAAGCGCTAAGCGCAGGAGACAGATCAGAGCGCAGAAAAAAGACTGGTCTTTGCACCAGATGAGTGGCATGCACCCTCGTTGTCTGATATGGTCAGTGGAATTCTGCAAGAAAGTGCCTCAAATAATAATAATACGTTGGCTATTTTGATCTTAGGCTACTATATATAATATATACACACACACACACAAACATATATACATACATAATATCAGATTGTAGCCATATTTATGCTAGATTTTCTGCTAGATTTCTGCTTTAATTTGATAAAAAATTGTATTTATGCCCTAGCCCTATTTAAATACACTCTCTCAAATATTTCTCAAATGTCAGGCAGATGACAAGCTCAACTGCTCAACAGCTAGATCCTTATCTGTCTGAAGTCCCCATCCCCAGAAGTGATAACAGTCTTGCCAACTGGAGAAGTGATGCACTTTCTAGTCCTACATATAAAAATTTCAAATGCACTTCACCTAAATGCACTTTGTTTTTATGAGAGAACTGTTCATTTAAAAACCTTTCTGCAGGCCAGTAGGCCTGTACATTGTTATTAAATATACACATGAGTGGGATACATTTTTAGTTTGAATTTTATTTTATACTGTGCATTTGTTGCAATGTGCTTAATAAATATTTGCATCATTTGTAATTATGTATTTTTATGTTTTTTTTTTTTTTAATAAGTTGTGTAATTGTAATTATCTTTGAAACTTTAATAGTAATTTATGCAATTGCAATGTCTTAATTTTAGTAAAGTTAGTACACGGTCATAGCAATAAATGCAATGGTACTAATAATTGGCATAATTTCTTTTGGTGTTTCGGTTTCGTTTTCGGCCTTGGTTTTCTCTTTTTCGGTTTTCGGTTTCGGCCAAGAATTTTCATTTCGGTGCATCCCTACTTTTCTCCCCTTTTTTTACTTTTTGTATAGCTTGTTCTCAAATACATATTTAGGTCACTTGTACTCTCTATGTGCTTTCAGATCTCTATTATCACTACGAGCACTCGGAGAGCATGCACTGTAGGTTGAAGGCAGGCTTATCCCAAATATCTACGGCCTGTCCCTCTGACCTCTACTACTACACTATCTATTCCAGTTGGTCTCTGGAACTGCCAGTCTGCTGCCTCCCCTTGCCTTCCCTGCTTGCTCTCTCGTCTTGTCTATTGTCTCTGAGAGATAAAATATTGTCTCTGAGAGACAACCAGCCTTCCACCCGCTCATGCAGCCTCGGCTGATAACACACCGAACCCAGCACCACTCCCACACTCCAGAAGCTACGCTCAGGCCCTGAAAGGACAAGCAAATACACTTGAGATGAGTGAGATCAGACAGCTGCTGAACTACATCAGTGCCCAGCTGACAGCATGAGAGGCCACACAGCATGCAAACACCTGCCTAACAATGACAAAAAAACAAAAACAAACAAACAACAACAAAAAACTTTACTTTTTCAAAACACTATATTACATTAGAAAAGGATTACCTCTATTTTTGAAAACAAGAACTCTATACCGTGAACTCTTAAAATCACTCTGTCAGTATCAATGTGAAATATTTAAGGATTGAATTCAGCAGCCTTTGGGCAAAAGAGCTCAAACACTGAATTCCAGAAGAGCATCAAAGAGATATTATAATTCTACAGGAGACATGGAGCAGGGCAGACACCATCACCCACTGCCCACCCAACTACAGAGAAATCATCCTACCATCACAAAAACTCAACACAGTGCGACAGGGAAGAGATTCAGGAGGACAAATAATCTGGTACAACCACATCAACACAGTAAAGCAATGCACCACTACACCTGGCTAAAAATACACAAGGATAAGCTCCCATCAAGAAAAGATATATACCTGTGTGCCATATACATCCTGCCATCAGAGTCCCCCTACTACAGAGAAGACACGTTCTCCATATTAGAGGAAGAGACAAGCCACTTCCAGGCCCAGGGAAATGTGGTCATCTGTGGAGACCTGAATGCAAGAACAGGACTACAGCCGGACTTCACCGATACACAAGGGAGCAAATACATCAACAATAAACTGACTGAAAAACTGACCTTCAATTCGATCTCCCATTGTAGCATCGATTTGATATAAGAAAAAACCATTGAGACAGGAAGTGTTGTTATCAAACATGTAGTTTACTTTCTTAGGCTGTTTCCTTGCCCCCCTGGCAATCACACAGGCTTAGCTTCTTTTTTTCCTCTTTCTTCCGTGAGTACGTGTTTACGTCACAGTTCTATTGTTGAACATAAAACATGGAACAGGACTACATGCAAACACTACACCCATCTGAGTGTGGAGATGACTAGTCTATCAGGAAAAACACACTCTGGAGTTGACAGGCATTTGGAATGGTCAAAAACATGTGATAAAGCATCGGGTTTTATGTTCTTAGAACCCGGGCGGTATGAAAGAGAAAATTCTAAATGTCTGAAAAAAGGGCCCACCGAGCCTGCCTAGAGTTTTTTAGCAGATCTGATGTATTCCAGATTCTTATGATCGGTCCATACTATAAAAGGAAGCCCAACCCTTCTAACCAGTGACACCATTCTTCCAATGCTAGCTTGACCACCAACAATTCTCTGTTGCCAATGTCGTAATTGTGTTCGGCTGGTAAAAAGCGATGGAAATAAAATGCACATGGGTGCATCTTGTCTTCCAAGGAAGAGCGCTGGGAGAGAACCGCACATACCCCCACCTCTGCTGCGTCGACCTCCACCACGAACTGACGTGATGGATCCAGGGCCACAAGAATGGGAGCCGAAACTAAGCGGCTCTTCAGTTTGGAAAATGTAGCTTCGGCTACACCAGACCATCTGAACGTGATTCTGGGGGAGGTCAACGCTGTCAGAGGTGTGGCTAATTGCCTGAAATTACGAATGAAATGTCTGTAAAAATTGGCGAACCCCAGAAACCTCTGCAATGTACCCAAAAAAATGGAACTGACTGCATTTCTCCGATTTGACAAAAAGCCCATTAACTCGCAACCTCTGGAGCACTAGTCTGATGTGCTGAACATGTTCCTGGAGATAAGAAGAAAATATCAGTATGTCATCCAGGTAGACATACATGAGCTGATCTACCATGTCTCTGAGCATATCATTGACTAGTGCTTGGAAGACAGCAGAGGAGTTGGACAGCCCGAAAGCCATGACCAAATATTCAAAATGGCCCTGGGGGTATTAAATGCTGTCTTCCATTCATCCCCCTTTCTTATGCAGACCAAATGATAAGCATCACGTAAATCCAGTTTGGTGAATATTGATGCTCCCTGCAGCCTCTCGAAGGCTGAAGACATCAACGGCAAAGGATAGGTATTCTTCACCATGATGTTGTTCAGCCCCCGGTAATCAATGCAAGGTCGCAGAAATCCATCCTTCTTATCCACAAAAAAGAATCCCGTCCCTGCTGGAGAAGAGGAAGGGGGATGAACTCGGAAATTAATCAGAAATATATTTCTCCATGGCCTCCCTTTCAGGAGTAGAAAGTGAATATAACTTGCCCTTAGGTGGAAACGTACCTGGCATTAGGTCTATAGCACCGTCATAGGGACGATGGGGAGGAAAAGAAGCAGAGTGAAGTGATGGGAATGCGGAGGTGATTGGCCAATGAGAAGTCCATGAAATTACCTTCCGCTCTGGAATCCAACAGGGCTAGACAATCGTGAGAACTGGTTGCCCATTGCAATCTTCCTGGAAGGAGAGTCGCGGACAAAGATTTCACCAATTCTGCTCCACCTGACAGTAGCCTCCTCCCTACTGCCGGGCTTGGTCTTTTAGCGGACAGCGATTGAGGAAATGCCCCGCCGCGCCGCAGTAAAGACATAGTGCCTCAGTTTGTTGACACTCCCTCTCCTCCCGGGAAAGCCGAGCTCTACCCACCTGTATGGGCTCGCGATCTCTGAATGGACTGACCGTTTCTTTGGCGAGGAAGCCCAATGGCTAGAGTTGTCTTCTGGCTCGGGAGCGCTATTCTACTTGAGAGCGCTATTCCAACCTCGAGTTGACCCGTAATGCTAACTCCATCAGTCCGTTCAAGCTCTTGGGAAGATCCAATGTATATATTTCACGGTGGACAAGGTCAGCCAGCCCATCCAGGAATCTGTCCCACTGCGCCTCTTCATTACAGTGGCACTTAGCAGGCAGGGTGCGGAATTGTATCATGTAGTCAGAAACTGAAAGCTTGCCTTTGTGGAGATCAGAGAGTCTGCGGGCCGCCGCGCGGTTAAACACCAGTCTCATATCCTGGAACCTGGAACGAGGTGCCTGGAATGAGGAACAGCAAAGATCGTTATTTTCCCACACCACCGTCCCTTCAAAGAGCTGCACGCCTCGACAGCAGGTTTAACACCAACGCCACTCTGAATGATTACAGGTTGCAGGGAGAAGAATAATGAGCATCTAGTCAGAAAAGCTCAACACAGCTCTGGCTCACCCGCATATCTTTCCGGCATTGGTAACTTGGGCTTGTGTTGGCTGGTGATGTTAACCCTCTTGGCGCCACGGTCGAGTTTACTCGACAAGATGCGGCACTGAATAAAACGGCCGATTTTGTCAATAGCAGACATGTAATACTTCATCTCTGGCTGAAAAAAACGTCATGGTCCTATACTGTAATGGGCTCGTATCTGCATTGCAGTTTTCATCCTGGCCTGCAGGAGTCACTATCAACGAGTACGGAGTCATGTTACCTCCAGAACTGCAGATGGCTCTTGTCCTATGAACTCTGGCCCTATGGTCTCTCCGCTCCTCCAGAGGGCGGCATCGCCCCGTACCATGTTCAGTGCTCTGCTCATCAGTGTTGATTCCTCACACCTGTGTTTGACCCTTTATAAGTCTGTTTGTTCCCTGCTATTATGTTCAGTCTTGAGCCTATGCTCCCTTTGTACCCAGTTGCTAAGTTAAGTTTGATTGTTCTCATATATTTGGACCCTTGTGTCTTTTTCTGTTTAACGGTAGCTAAGTTTGCTACGTTTATCTTGTACTTTGTTTTCTCAAGTAAAGATTATTGTTACTTTTTGAAGATTCAAGCCCCTTGGCCTTTTTGCTCTTTCGTTCTTCCGCTCTTGGGTTTAACAGTCTGAGAGTAGCTCAGTGAGTAAATTCACCCTCTTAGAGCACCAGAGACCCGGGTTCAATCCCAGCTTGAGGCAGCCTCGTTACAGCAAGACTGAACCATGGAAGCAAACCCAGCGGAAGAGTCTTCACCACCCTCCAATGTGGAACGGATCCTTGCTGCACTCTCTGAGCAAGCCACTACCATCCAACGACATGATCAAACCCTGTCTCAAATTGTCCAGATTTTGAGCCTTCAGTCCCAGGCCTCTTCATCCCAAGAACTCCAACAGTCCCCTGATCCTCAACCTAGGCCCATGGTGACCCTTCCTTCTGAGCCCAGATTACCAGCCCCAGAAAGGTTTGATGGAAGCCCTGAGAGATGCAGAGGATTTATTACCCAGTGCACTCTGGCTTTTCAACTACAACCAAGTTGTTTTCCCACTGAAAGCAGTAAGGTGGCCTACATCATTACTCTCCTCACCGGCAAGGCGCTCGAATGGGCCTCAGCTTTGTGGGACCAGAAGTCTCCACTAACCACAAACAGTCAACAGTTCATCACGGAGATGAAGAGAGTTTTCCAACATCCAGCCAGTGGAGGTGATGTCGATCGTCGCCTGCTGAATCTCTCTCAAGGTACCCGGAGCGCAGCTGAGTTCGCCATAGAGTTTCGCACTCTGGCGGCTGAGAGTAGATGGGATCAAAGAGCCCTAAGAGCGACCTTTCACCATGCTTTGTCATCAGAGCTCAAAGACGAATTGGCATTCCGAGACCCTGCCCCTGACCTTGGGTCCCTCATTGATGTAGCTATCCGGGTTGACCATCGCCTCAGAGAACGCCAGATAGAGCGGCAGCGGGAGACCAGCTTATTTGAGGCCACCAGTCCTGTTAAATTATCTCCTCCTCTTGGGGACATGGATGAACCCATGCAGTTGGGGGGAACTCGGATATCCCAGTCCGAACGTAATAGGAGGATGAGAGATAGATGTTGCCTCTACTGTGGCAAGCCAGGACACTTTCGTACCAACTGTCCTGAGCTTTCGGGAAAAGCCAAGTCTCGTCCTGGAGTAGGGGGGCCCGGGCGAGAATAGGAACCATCCCCTGCTCAGCAAACTTGGGTTTGAGGATCCAGGCCACAATTACCATGGGCCAGCAACACCATCAAGTATGTGCCTTTGTAGACTCTGGGGCCGCCGGGAATTTTATGGACTTTAAGATGGCCCAAAGTCTTGCAATTCACCCTGTGACTCTCCAAGAACCCCTTAACATTACTGCAGTTGATGGCAGCCCACTGGGATCGGGTCGGGTCAGTGAGTGCACTCCACCTCTTCAGTTAAAAGTAGGGAACCACCAGGAATTGATTCAGTTTTTATTAATTCATACCCCTAGACTCCCTATAATCCTCGGTTTCCCATGGTTGACTGCTCATAACCCCAATATTGACTGGTCCAGAGGAGTTGTCACAGAGTGGGGAACACACTGCCAACTGTCAAATACTGCTTTCTGCGGTCCACCTGAGCTGAAGTCTGTCCAAGAATCAATGTCTGGCAATCCCAAGAGCAATTCCATCTTTAGGCTCAAAGCCCCGTCCGTGGAAGTCATGGCTATTCCCAGGATCGAACCAGTCACTATCAAGCCCCCTCTTTACCCTCCCGAGCCATCCCGTGTTCCCCCGGAATACATGGACCTCCTCGAAGTATTTAGTAAGGTCCAAGCTGCCACACTGCCCCCCCACAGATCATACGACTGTGCTATTGAACTGATGCCAGGAACTTGCCCTCCCCGTGGAAGGCTATTTTCCCTCTCTGGTCCTGAGAGATTAGCTATGGACAAGTATCTGAAGGAAGCTCTAGATAATGGATTCGTCCGTCCTTCCACATCACCGGCAGGAGCCGGTTTCTTCTTTGTTGAAAAGAAGGATGGCAGTCTCAGACCTTGTATTGATTATCGAGGCTTAAATAACATCACAATCAAGAATCGTTACCCCCTCCCACTTATGACCACAGCCTTTGAGATCCTGCAGGGGGCCACCATCTTTACCAAACTGGACCTCCGAAATGCATACCATCTTGTCAGGATCCGGGAGGGGGACGAATGGAAGACTGCATTTAATACCCCGACAGGCCACTACGAGTACCAGGTAATGCCATTCGGGCTGGTTAATGCTCCTGCTGTCTTTCAGGCCTTTATTAATGATGTCCTTAGAGAGATGCTGAATATATTTGTGTTTGTTTACTTGGATGATATTTTGATATTCTCCCGCAACCTCCAAGAGCACATTCAGCATGTCAGACAGGTCCTGACCCAGCTGTTGAAGCACAAGCTCTTTGTTAAGCTGGAGAAGAGCGAGTTCCATGTCCCAGCTGTCTCATTTCTCGGCTTCCATGTGTCCAAGGGCAGCCTCCAGATGGATCCAGGCAAGATCCGAGCAGTCGTGGACTGGCCCCGACCCACTTCAGTCAAGCAGGTACAGCGCTTTCTGGGGTTCTCTAATTTCTACAGGAGATTCATAAGAAATTTTAGTTCTATTGCAGAACCTCTTTCCTCACTCACAAAGAAGTCCAACAGGCCATTCATGTGGACCAGCGATGCTGACCATGCCTTCATTACACTGAAACAACGCTTCACATCTGCCCCCATTCTAACTCTCCCAGACCCAGAGCTGCCCTTTGTCCTGGAGGTGGATGCCTCGGATGTGGGGGTAGGAGCGGTCCTGTCACAGAAGTGTAAGAGTGATTCTAAACTTCACCCATGTGCTTTTTTTTCCCGCCGTCTTACCCCAACACAGAGAAATTATGACATTGGGAACAGGGAGCTGTTGGCCATTAAGATGGCATTGGAGGAGTGGAGGCACTGGCTTGAGGGTGCCAAACACCCATTCCTAATCTGGACGGACCATCAAAATCTCACCTACATTCGAGATGCCAAGAGGTTAAACTCACGACAAGCCCGTTGGGCCCTTTTTTTTAACCGGTTCAACTTCATTCTCTCTTATCGCCCAGGTTCCAAGAATCTCAAGCCAGATGCACTCTCGAGGCAGTTTGAACCACCTGAGAGGGAGTTGTGCCCAGAAACCATCCTCCCCGCAGCCAGGGTGATAGCCCCCATCCAGTGGGATATTGAGACCGCCGTCAGGAGAGCCCAACAGCAACAGCCTGGTCCAGGTAATGGCCCTGTAGGGCGTCTCTTTGTCCCTAATTGTATGCGCTCTGAGGTCCTGCAGTGGGCACATGCATCCCTCCCCTCCGGACACCCGGGTACCACTAGAACCTGTAAGCTTGTTCAGAGGAAGTTTTGGTGGCCCAAGTTACAGAGAGATGTTAGGGCCTTTGTCTCTGCTTGTCCAGTGTGTGCCCAGTGCAAGGGGTCAAGAACTCGCCCTCATGGTTTACTGCACCCACTGCCTATCCCGAGACGTCCATGGTCTCACATTTCCCTGGATTTCGTCACAGGCTTGCCCCCGTCTCAGGGAAACACAGTAATTCTGGTGGTGGTAGATCGATTTTCTAAGACTTGTCACCTCTTACCCATGCCCAAACTCCCCACAGCTAACCAAACTGCAGAACTTCTGATGAAACATGTGTTCAGAATCCACGGCTTTCCCCAGGATATGGTTTCTGATCGGGGGCCACAGTTTACATCCCGGTTTTGGAAGGCGTTTGGCCGGCTCATTGGGTCCTCCATCAGCATGTCCTCTGGCTTCCACCCCCAGTCCAATGGACAAACTGAGAGGGTAAATCAGGACATTGAGAAGACCCTGAGGTGCCTGGTGGCCGACAACCAATCCACTTGGAGCTCTCGTTTAATTTGGGCTGAATTCGCTCATAACACTCTGTACCATTCTTCTTTAGGCATGTCCCCCTTTGAGTGTCTCTATGGATTCCCCCCACCCGTGTTTCCTGGACAGGAGCCAGAGGTTGACACCCCAGCTGCCACACAGCTTGTCCGTCGTTGTCGACTTTCCTGGAAGAGGGCTCGTGCAGCCCTGGTGAGGGCGGCCCGACTCCAACGGAGGCAGGCTAACCTAAGGAGGAGAGCAGGACCCTCATTTCGTCCAGGACAAAGAGTGTGGCTCTCTACCCGAGACCTTCCCTTGCGAGTGGAATCTCGTAAGCTGGCTCCAAGATACATTGGCCCCTTCAAGATCCTCCGAAAGATTAATCCGGTTTCCTTTCGTCTTCTCCTACCCAGGTCCATGAAAATCCATCCTACTTTCCATGTTTCTCAATTAAAACCTGTTGTTTGTTCCACTTTGTCTCCAGCCAGTAAATCTGCCCCAGCTCCTCGCATGATTGATGGTCAGCCAGTCTACACTGTCCGCAGGCTGCTGGGTTACCGCCGGGTACGTGGAGGGGCTCAGTACTTGGTAGACTGGGAGGGTTATGGCCAAGAGGAGCGGACCTGGGTTCCAGCTCGGGATATCTTGGATAAGGCCCTCATCTCAGACTTTCACCAAGCCCAAGGAGCCAATCTAAGGAACGTCAGGAGCCGTTCCTAGGAGAGGGGATCCTGTAATGGGCTCGTATCTGCATTGCAGTTTTCATCCTGGCCTGCAGGAGTCACTATCAACGAGTACGGAGTCATGTTACCTCCAGAACTGCAGATGGCTCTTGTCCTATGAACTCTGGCCCTATGGTCTCTCCGCTCCTCCAGAGGGCGGCATCGCCCCGTACCATGTTCAGTGCTCTGCTCATCAGTGTTGATTCCTCACACCTGTGTTTGACCCTTTATAAGTCTGTTTGTTCCCTGCTATTATGTTCAGTCTTGAGCCTATGCTCCCTTTGTACCCAGTTGCTAAGTTAAGTTTGATTGTTCTCATATATTTGGACCCTTGTGTCTTTTTCTGTTTAACGGTAGCTAAGTTTGCTACGTTTATCTTGTACTTTGTTTTCTCAAGTAAAGATTATTGTTACTTTTTGAAGATTCAAGCCCCTTGGCCTTTTTGCTCTTTCGTTCTTCCGCTCTTGGGTTTAACAGTCTGAGAGTAGCTCAGTGAGTAAATTCACCCTCTTAGAGCACCAGAGACCCGGGTTCAATCCCAGCTTGAGGCAGCCTCGTTACATATACAAAATCTTCGAGCTAGAGCGCATTGAATCAAAATATTGAAAAAAAGCGGAGCTTGTGTGAGAGTGAGCCATTTTATCTGATCAATATTGTCAACGTCAGCGAGTATTGGCATTAGATTATTATTATTATTATCTTTATTATTATTATCTAATGGCATAAATAAAGCTTCAATAAAGCCCCAATGAGGTGTTGGGACTTCTATTCGCGGACACTGATTCTGAAGGGAAATATCTGCATTCAGAAGATGACGGTGATACTGAAAGTGAAAGTATAGCCACCAAGCATTTGGATTGCCCAATGTAAATAAATGGTCCTTTGCCAAATGTCAGAGGTGTGAACAATGTTTGCCGGGGTCGGAGTGTTCATCGCGAAATTAGCAGGCGTGTTATTGTTGCGGGGATGAGGCGGGAGATTTTTACCGCGCTAGACATGTATATTTGTCTTCTGACCGCACCTCTACGCAATCGCGGACACAGTATTGTAGTGGAGACTTTGTCTAATGCCACTGGGTATGTTAGACGAGGTCGAAGTATTCATAGGACAGTTAGGAGGCAAGGTGGGGAGTCCCAATGACAATGACAGTAGTGTGAGCTGTGCACACTCAGCGCGTGCGCGAGGCAGATCTGGCCGCGCTGCTCATAACAGAAGCAGAGGCGATGTGACACGGGGCATAGCTTTTGAGCTAAACAGGTCTTGTCTACTTGTGTTTGTGTGTCATATGAATAATATATATGTGCCCCATACATGGAATCAGAGTGCCTGCTGCATGTAGTAAATTGAAAATCCCAACCGCTACATACATTAGGTTTGTTTCTACCATTTATTAGTAATGATTTACACAGTTTCTTTACTACTTACTATTTACCTGAGCATTCAGTATTGTGCAATATAGCACACAGAAGGTGAGGGACATTTTTTTGGGGAAAGAAGTGATGCATTTTATCATTTAAACATGTGACTTTTCATGAAAATTCTATAATTCAAGATGACCACCCCATTTGACGTCATAATATGCAAATTAGATGGGAAAATAAAATCCCTACATAAACATTGGGTCATCCTTAATATTTTTATAATTTACAGAAAGTCTCTATCTTTTATAAATTTTAAGATATAGCCTTTTGAAATTAAGATGTCAAAATCGAACGTTTTAGGAAAAAACCTCTGGCGCCTAAAGGGTTAATTGGGTTGCGGGAAACAGGCAGTGGGGTGGGCACAGCGGGTGATCTTAGCTGTTTAATCTGGGTAGTGAGCTCGGACAACTGCGTCACTAGAGCTTGTATTCCATGAGTGGTGGCGGAGACCTGTTCTTCCTGACGATCCAGATGTTGATTGCTGGTCGTGAGGTATTCCTGAAGCTCTGCCATTCTCGCTGTATCCATCAATGGTCAGTTAATTCTGTTACATCTGGTGCGGAAAGAAAGGCAGAGAATCCAATAGTGAGTAAATGACAGAGGTTTATTATACTCAAACTCTGAGGCAAGCAGGCAGGCTGAGGATACCACCACTCAGGACAATGCCGCAGGGAAGCAATGGGTGAACCAAACTGGCAGGATCCAGAAATTCCGAAACGGAGAGTGTAGACCAGGATGCACATGAACAGCCAGAACCCCAAACACACTGAAACGAACTGACAACACAACTGGGTGAGAGTTTAAATAGCCCCGGTGATGAGTGCAGCAGGTAGCAGTGATCAATCAATCAATCAATCACCTTTATTTATTTAGTGCTTTAAACAAAATACATTGTGTCAAAGAACTGAACAACATTCATTTGGAAAACAGTGTCTCAATAATGCAAACTGATAGTTAAAGGCAGTTCATCATTGAATTCAGTGATGTCATCTCTGTTCAGTTTAAATAGTGTCTGTGCATTTATTTGCAATCAAGTCAATGATATCGCTGTAGATGAAGTGACCCCAACTAAGCAAGCCAGAGGCAACAGCGGCAAGGAACCGAAACTCCATCGGTGACAGAATGGAGAAAAAAACCTTGGGAGAAACCAGGCTCAGTTGGGGGGACAGTTCTCCTCTGACCAGACGAAACCAGTAGTTAAATTCCAGGCTGCAGCAAAGTCAGATTGTGCAGAAGAATCATCTGTTTCCTGTGGTCTTGTCCTGGTGGTCCTCTGAGACAAGGTCTTTACAGGGGATCTGTATCTGGGGCTTCAGTTGTCCTGGTCTCCGCTGTCTTTCAGGGCAGCAGAGGTCCTTTCTAGGTGCTGATCCACCATCTGGTCTGGATACGTACTGGATCCAGGCGACTGCAGTGACCCTCTGATCTGGAAAAAGACTGGATCTGGTGGCCACGGTGACCTCGGAACCTCGGATCAGAGTGATAGGTAATCAGTAACCAGTCTCCAACACGACTGCATGCACAGAAAAAGTGAGACAGTGAATTCATGAACTGTGACATCCGCAGCCCCTGACCTTACACTTCACAACTCACAGATCAAATGCCTGCTGTATGCAGATGATCTGGTTCTGATACCCGATAACACATCACACTACAACTACCTGGGTTTTAAAATCACATCCACAGGAAACTTTAATCAGGCTGTGAATGAACTGAGAGATAAAGCATGCAGGGCCTTCTATGCCATAAAACAGCAATGTCCTATAGAAATCCCTATTAGAATATGGCTGAAAATATTTGAATAAGTAATTGCACTCTATGGCAGTGAGGTGTGGGGTCCACTGACCAATCCAAATCAAGATTTCACCAAATGGGAAAAACAACCAATTGAGACCCTGCATGCCGAACTGTAAAAATATATTACATGTTCACTGGCATACAACAAATAACGCATGCAGGACAGAATTAGGCAAATATCCTCTAATCATAAAGATACAAAAAAGGGCAATTCAATTCTGGAAACATCTGAAACTCAGTGACCCCCAATAATATCATTATAAAGCGCTGCAACACCAAGAGATGAGCAAAGAAAGCAGTCCCCTCCCTCAGCTGATCCAAAGCTTCAGTCCTGATGCTTCACTAACATCTACTGATGGTCTGAATCTCATCAGAATCAATCAGATTACTGCACAAATCAAACAGTATTACATCACTCACTGGAAAACCCAAACAGAACAACAGAGTAAAATGCGATGCTATTTGGCTCTAAAGAGAGAGTACAGTATGGCAGGGTATCAGTACACAGTGTCATATCAGAAACTGAGAAGCACACTGACCAGATACAGACTCAGTGGACACAAGCTGATGATAGAGATGGGCAGACACAGAAAAACACGGCTGCCAGCGGAGCAGAGACTGTGTTCACACTGTGATCTGAATCAGATGGAAACAGAACTGCACTTCCTAACAGAATGCCCAAAATACACGGACATGCGGACAGTGTTCTAAGATAAAATACAGCAGATCCATCAGACATTTAAACTCTCTCAAACCATGAGAAACTGTTGTATCTGTGAGGAGAACATAATAACTGCTGTGTGTTTGCTGCTTAATATGTGTCTGCCTGTCATGATATTATGGAAAACACTGCCCTGATCTGATGTTTCCAACACTTGTAGATTATGTTATGCCATATAACTGTATTGTATTACTTAGATGTATATTTTGCCTCTGTAAATCTAATACCATATTCTACCATATTTTTTTTTTTTTCTAACTTACACACTAACATACACTAATTCACTTTGCACTATATGGTTAATACTTTTTAGATATTTTTATTATTACAATTATTCTTTTTCTTTCTGTTAATACATATGTGCACTATTAGTAAGCAGCCCAGCTGCAACTGCTTCGGCAATACAAATGCACAGTTATTGTCATGCCAATAAAGCTCACCTAAATTGAAATTGAAATTTACTCTCTCTGCACTGCTCTCCAAAACTGAAAATCATGGATTTTATCTACTAGTCTCTCAACACAGTTGACACCATCTTCTCAATGAGAAGCTTAGGTTCAGGGGAACGTTCGAAGCTCGCTACATGATGAACACGTGGGAGGCGGGTTGTGTGTCTGGCAGCTCTGTTTGTGGAAGACATTAAAGATATCTACCTATTCGGAACCATGATAACAGGTTTCTGCTGATTGGATTAGGCTTTGCCCTGGGTAATTGAAGAATTCAGAAAATGGAAACAGCTGTCCAAAGCCTCACAAGGCTGCCCGTTATGATTGGAGCAGTGGGCAGAGCAGTCAGCACTGAGACTGAAACTATTAAAATGGAATATAGATAACATCACGAAGAAGCTCATGGCTTTGGAAAGAAAATTGGAGGAAATGGAGGGATTTGGAGACCAGAACGGACAAAGAGAGTGACCGTGAAATTGGAATGCGACTACTCGTCCCAAGACCAAACGATTCACTCTATGCACAAACTCTGCTTACGTATTTCCGTTAGAATCTCAGACCGCGTCTTTACTTCCACTTAGCGCATTCTACAACAAAGTGTAGCTACTACTGGAAAAACTCATTGATAATTTCTCATTCATAAAACAGCGATTTATGATTTAAGTATTACGACTGAGTATTACGAAATATTACGACTGAGAAGACGACTCTCCGAGATGGTGGTGAGGAGGTGAGGAATCCGGATGATGACGGTGAGTAGGCAGCAGGAAAGGATGGCACAGGATCTGCGGGGAATAGAGCCGAAGGTAAGTGTTTGTAGCTGAGTGGTAGTGCGTAGAGTGGATGAGATTCTGGGGAGACACAGACATCCAACGCAGACGACACTGAAGCTGACAAACAGGATAAATGACATTAAACAACGATCTCACAAAAACAAAACGTGAGACCAGCCAATATATAGGGGATGAGTAATGAGTGACAGCTGTAGCTGATGACAATTAGCGGAGACGCCCACAAACTAATCAGTACAGACGCGAAAAACACCCCCCGAAAAACACCCCCCCCCCTCTAAGAACTCCTCTTGGAGTTCCCAGAAGGGCCTACCTGCTGATTGTAGTCATCAATAAGGGAGTGATCCAATATGTCCCTAGCAGGCACCCAACTCCTCTCCTCCGGACCGTAACCTTCCCAGTCCACCAGGTACTGGAATCCTCGTCCCCTCCGTCTCGAGTCCAGAATACAATTGACCGAATAAGTCGGTTCCACATCTACGAGACACGGCGGCGGGGGAACCGGAGTAGGCAGATTAATACGTGCATAAAACATGGGTTTAATTTTGGACACATGAAAGGCGGGGTGTATCCTCTTGTATGCAGGAGGTAGTTTGAGGCGGACTGTCGCCGGACTAATGATCTTGGAGACAGTAAATGGGCCGATAAATTTGGGAGCTAATTTATTAGAAACTGAATGCAGAGGAATCTTACTAGTAGAAAGCCACAGTTTTTGACCCACCACGTAAACAGGAGGCTTTGAGCGGTGGCGATCGGCCTTGGCTCACCCGGAGCAGAGTCTCGCGACTTCACGGAGGGAACCGCAACTTCTATCCAGACTGGGAAAGACTGGTGGCTGGTAACCTACACTACACTGAAACGGAGAAAGGCCCGTAGCTGACATTGGCAAGGAATTGTGGTTGTACTCCACCATAGAGAGTTGTTGACTCAAGGAAGAAGGATACTTGGAGACCAAACATTGCAACATCCTCTCTAAATCTTGGTTGGCTTGCTCAGATTGTCCGTTACTTTGGGGATGATAACCAGAAGACAAGCTAACTGACGCTCCTAACAATTAGCTAAATTCTTTCCAAAATTTGGATATAAACTGAGATCCCCTGTCTGAAACCACGTCTACCAGGAGACCATGAAGCCGAAAGATGTGATCTAGAACAGTGACCGCTGTCTCCTTGGTTGTAGGTAATTTGGGCAAGGGAATGAAATGTGCCGCCTTCGAGAACCGGTCCACTATGGTCAAAACGACCGTCATGCCATTAGAGGGTGGGAGGTCGGTAACAAAATCTAGAGCGAATGTGGACCAGGGTCTCGAAGGGACAGACAGCAGTTGAAGAAGCCCATCAGAAGGTTGGTTAGGTGACTTACCACTGGTGCAAACTGAGCAAGCCAAAACAAAATCGCGGACGTCACAAGCCATACGTGGACACCAGAATCGTTGTCTAACCAACCCATTAGTTCTACTTATCCCTGGGTGACAAGCTACATTAGAACAATGACCCCACTGGACAACCTCGGACCTTAACTCCTCCGGCACAAATAAATGGTTCGGTGGACAACTGGACGGAGGCCTTACCCCTTGTAAGGTTGTCTTGACCTTCGACCTCCCATACGAGTGCTGAGACCACTAACTTCTCAGGTAAAATACACTCGGGAGTCACCGGGCAGGTGGAGGGATCAAAAAGGTGTGATAAAGAGTCGGGTTTGACATTCTTGGAACCCGGGCGGTATGATAAAGTAAACTCAAAACGACCGAAAAAAAGGGCCCACCGAGCCTGCCTGGAATTGAGTCTTTTGGTAGTTCTAATGTACTCTAAATTCTTATGATCAGTCCAAACAATAAAAGGAACCCCTGAACCTTCCAGCCAGTGACGCCACTCTTCTAACGCTAATTTGATGGCCAACAACTCTCTATTGCCAATGTCATAATTACGTTCCTTATCGTCTGAAGCAGCACGTTGGGACAACACTGCTCCTACCCCCACCTCTGATGTGTCAACCTCCACCACGAACTGCCATGTAGGATCAGGGGGCCACAAGGATGGGAGCTGAAACAAAGCGGCTCTTGAGGTTAGCGAACGCAGTCTCAGCTGCGTCTGACCACCTGAACGGAGTACTGGGGGAGGTCAAGGCTGTCAGGGGTGAGGCTAGTTGGCTGAAATTGCGAATGAAACGCCGATAGAAAATGGCGAACCCCAGAAACCGCCATAGGGCCTTACTATCACAGCCTTAACTTTGTCAGGGTCCATACATATTCCCTTGGATGAGACGATATACCCTAGGAAGGGAACAGACTGTGCATGGAATACGCATTTCTCCGCCTTGACAAAAAGCCCATTGTCAAGTAACCTCTGGAGCACTCGTCTGATCTGTTGAATGTGTTCCTGGAGAGATGAAGAAAAAATCATTATGTCATCCAGGCAAACATATATAAACTGATCTACCATATCTCCCAACACGTCATTAACAAGCGCTTGGAAAACCCCGGGCGAGTTGGAGAGCCCGAATGGCATCACCAATATTCAAAGTGCCCTCTAGGGGTATTAAAGGCGGTTTTCCATTCATCCCCCTTCCTGATGCGGACCAAATGATAAGCGTTACGTAAATCCAGTTTTGTGAATATGGATGCTCCCTGCAACCTCTCGAAAGCTGAAGACATGAGTGATAAAGGATAGGTGTTCTTTATCGTGATGTTGTTCAGCTCTTGGTAATCAATGCAAGGTCGCAGGGAACCATCCTTCTTACCCACAAAAAAGAATCCCGCCCCCACTGGAGAAGAGGAAGGACGGATGAACCCAGAGGCTAAGGAATCAGAAATGTATTTATCCATGGCCTCCCTCTCAGGAATAGACAGACTTGCCCTTAGGCGGAGACTTACCTGACACTAAATCTATTGTACAGTCGTAGGGATGATGCGGAGGAAGAGAAGCAGCACGGGACTTACTGAACACTTCCTTCAGGTCCAGATACTCTACGGGCACGTTTGGCAACACCATGTTCTCCTTCTGAAAGACAGAAACAGAGACAACAGGACAAGCAGAAACCAGACAAGAGTCATGACAAATTTCACTCCACAATGTGACAGTGTTTGAACCCCATTCCACTCGTGGATTATGTTTGGTTAACCAGGGGTGACCTAGCACAATGGGAGCAACAGGGGAGTCCATGAGAAAAAACAATATGGTTTTGCGATGGTTTCCAGACGTGAGCAGTGTGATGGGTTCAGTATGGTGAGTGACGTGAGGCAGTTCCTGGCCATTGAGTGCGGTGACATGGATGGGGAGAGACACAGGAAGGACAGGAATGTTCAAGTGAGGTGCCAGTGAAGAATCAATGAAATTACCTTCGGCTCCGGAGTCCAGAAGGGCGTGACATTCATCAGATTGATTCCTCCACCGCAGTTTCACCGGAAGGAGGGTCGATGATGTAGTTGAGGACTTCCCAGCTGAGATCCCATCCGATAGTAGCCTCAAGATTACTACCGGGCTGGCTCTTTTAACCGGGCATGAGTCGATGTTATGAGCTGACCCTCCGCAGTATAAGCACAGTCCTTGGGACCTCCACCGTTCCCTCTCCCTCCGACACAGCCGAGCTCTACCCACCTGCATGGGCTCGTGTTCATCGACGGGACTGACCGCATTCTCTCGACTCAAGCGCCCCTGGCAGGAGAGATGGTAGGGCGTGTAGGACTGGGTCGGCGACCCAGGCGGTTAATCCGTGCGTCTACTCGTAGAGCCAAATTTATGAGTCCATTGAGTGTGGGGGGCAGCTCGAGGATGTAGATTGGTTCTCCGACACCGCTGTCCCCCATAAGGCAACCTTGCCCGATAATAATGTAAGGGTGGATGCCACCTTTGATTCCTCGGTGGAGAAGGTGCGGGGTTGTCAAGTGAAATGCATAGAACATTTGGTTAGGAAAGTTCTGCAAAATAGTTCTCAGGTGCCGGAAGTCTGTCCGGAAGTGGTCCTGGGAGGTCTCCCGGGGGACGGACGGTGCAGGGCAGTGCGATGGGCGCAGTGGGAGATGTGCACTGATGAATCTGCTGGGTGAGCTTGGACACCTGTGCCACCAGCGCTTGGACAGCACGTTCGGTGTTCGGGATGCTCTCCTGCTGCTGATCCAATCGATTAACGCTGTGGTGCATGAAGTCCGTGAGGGTGTTGGTGCTCGCTGCTTCCATGTTGGTGAGATCTTTCTGTGACGGTGGGGTGAAGTAAATGCTGGAAGGAAATGCAAGTAATAGTTTTTAATGAAACTGGATAAAACAAACAAACACAAGGGAACAATATGACTGAGAAGACGACACTCCGATATGGTGGTGAGGAGGTGAAGAATCCGGATGATGACGGTGAGTAGGCAGCAGGGGAGGATGGCAAAGGAACTGCGGGGAATAGAGCCAAATGTAAGTGTTTGTAGCTGAGTGGTAGTGTGTAGAGTGGATGAGGTTCTGGGGAAACACAGACATCCAACACAGACGACACTGAAGCTGACAAACAGGATACATGACATTAAACAATGATCTCACAAACACAAGATGTGAGACAAGCCAATATATAGGGGATAAGTAATGAGTGACAGCTGTAGCTGATGACAATTAGCGGAGACGCCCACAAACTAATCAGTGCAGACGCGAAACACACAGACTTCACAAAAGTGCAAACACCTCGAGATCACGGTTAACCAACCGTGACAGTGGCCTCCTCAAAGTTCAACACTGTACTGAGTTTCCACACTTTTCCTGTTGATGAAGAAACACGCAGAAAGTGGATTCAAAGCATTCGACGTGAGCGATTTAACATCACATCTCATACAAGGGTCTGCAGTCGTCACTTTATAAGTGATGAACTGATCGAGCCACCAACCCCTAAAGGGCGCCACTTGCTGAGGAAGGGAGGATTAAACTCCAGTGGATGAGGATCCTGTGCCAATGGATGCCCAGCATCTGGAACATGAATATTGTTCAATTCCAGAACCCACGGCAGTTGATAATGCACTGAATCAAACTGAGAATCTCCGTAAAGAAGTGGACCGACTAAGGAGACAGGTGGAGGAATTGTCAGTCAATCAAAGGTTTTGTTTGGGGCGATTTGATGCTTCCAATGATGTTAGGTTCTACACTAGGTATGATTTAAACCCTATATATATGTTTGTGTGTGTGTGTGTGTGTGTGTGTGTGTGTTTAAGTAATTAATTTTAGTTTGTGATTTATATGATATAACTATATATGATGCATATATACGTGTATGTATGTGTGTGTGTATATGTATATGTGTATGTGTATATATATGTGGTAAAACTATTTTACAGTGTTGTTACATTACATGTACTTACCATAGAAATAATAGTAAATTATGCAGTATTTAAGTACTACAGTAAGTACATGTTGTTAATTAATATTACTATTAATATTATATAATTACACTGTGACAATGACACCTTAAAATAAAGTGTAACCATATATATGTCAAGTCAAGTGTTAAGTCCCCGGCTTTGTCTGGGGGTATGGGACTAACAAACATATATACCTAGGGTGGAAAAAACCAAGGATGACTAAAAACATGTGTCAAGTTCATGTATTAATTTACTTCAACCCCACGTAAAGTAAACTACAAAAAACAAAACATACAACACAATAGACAGTCTTCACAGCTCCCACCGCGTTACTGAAACGTACGTGGAGATTGCCCGTCGCTCACCATACCGACTTCCAGATGATTGGAAAACCACGGTCCAACAGCTGCCTCCACAGAGTCACTTGTCAGATGGTACAGGAAGAAACTAAGATCAGCACCCAGCAGACCGCCCTGTAAACCAAATATTTATCCACACAGAAGTCCACACAGTAATTCACACAGCAGTCCACACAGTCTGATGCAAGCTGCCCAGGGCAAAACAACTTTGAGAGCACTTCACTGGCTCAACTTATAAACCCCTACTAATTGCCACTGATCAGTTTCAGCTGTGGGATTCTCACTTTGTCAACCTCAAGACACGGGACACATGTAGAATAGAGACAGAAGCAACACACACAAAACACGCACACAGACCTCACAGGTCATAACACAAGTCAAGTCACTTTTATTTATATAGCGCTTTAAACAAAATGCATTGCGTCAAAGCAACTGAACAACATTCATTAGGAAAACAGTGGTCAATAATGCAAAATAACAGTTAAAGGCAGTTCATCATTGAATTCAGTGATGTAATCTCTGTTCAGTTTAAATAGTGTCTGTGCATTCATTTGCAATCAAGTCAACGATATCGCTGTAAATGAAGTGACCCCAACTAAGCAAGCCAGAGGCGGCAGCGGCAAGGAACCAAAACTCCATCGATGACAGAATGGAGAAAAAAACCTTGGGAGAAACCAGGCTCATTTGGGGGGCCAGTTCTCATCTGACCAGACGAAACCTGCAGTTCAATTCCAGGCTGCAGCAAAGTCAGATTGTGAAGAAGAATCATCTGTTTCCTGTGGTCTTGTCCCGGTGGTCATCTGAGACAAGGTCTTTACAGGGGATCTGTATCTGTTGCTCTAGTTGTCCTGGTCTCCGCTGTCTTCCAGGGATGTAGAGATCCATTCTAGGTGCTGATCCACCATCTGGTCTGAATACGTACTCCGGATCCGGGTGACTGCAGTGACCCTCTGATCTGGATACAGACTGGTTCTGGTGGCTACGGTGACCTCGGAATAAGAGAGAGACAGACTAATATTAGCATAGATGCCATTCTTCTAATGATGTATCAAGTACATCGGGTGTTATGGGAGATTTTAATGCAGCCTGTTATGGGAAGTGTTACCTAATTTATGCAGCCTAAAAATCCTTTAACAGATTTGGATATTAAAAGCATATTAGCGTGTTATGTGTAAAGAGATTGATCTTTAATCTAGATTTAAACTGCAAGAGTGTGTCTGCCTCCTGAACAATGTTAGGTAGGTTATTCCAGAGCTTAGGCAAAAAATAGGAAAAGGGTCTGCTGCCTGCAGTTGATTTTGATATTCTAGGTATTATAAAATTGCCTGAGTTTTGAGAACGCAGCAGACTTTAGGACGATTATAATGTAACAAGAGCTCATTCAAATACTGAGGTGCTAAACCATTCAGGGCATAAGTAATAAGCAATATTTTAAAATCTATACGATGTTTGATACGGAGCCAGTGCAGTGTTGACAGGACCAGGCTAATATGGTCATACTTCCTGGTTCTAGTAAGAACTCTTGCTGCTGCATTTTGGACTAGCTGTAGTATGTTTACTAAGCGTGCAGAACAACCACCCAATAAGGCATTACAATAATCTATTGAGGTCATAAATGCATGGATCAATATTTCTGCATTTGACATTGAGAGCATAGGCCGTAATTTACATATATTTTTGAGATGGAAAAATGCAGTTTTACAAATGCTAGAAACGTGGCTTTCTAAGTAAAGATTGCTATCAAATTGCACACCTAGGTTCCTAACTGATGACGAAGAATTGACAGAGCAGCCATCATGTCTTAGACAGTGTTCTTGTCACTGTTGGGAAACCATGATCTCGGGTTTTGCACTATGTGGGTGAAGTGTGTGTGTGTTTTGCGTCAGCACTGATTGTTTCATGTAGGCATCTCCGCTAATTGTTCATCATCACCAGCTGCCACTCATTACCCTTCCCTATATATTGCCCTGTCTAGCGTCTTGTGTTTGTCAGAGTGTTGTAAGTCATTCATTGTCTCATTTTATGCCTTCCTTGTGTTTGTTTCTCGTCGTTCGATTGTCCTGTCTTCCTGGAACCCCGTCCACTCCATCTCATCTCTGGATCGCATCACTTACCTTCACGGCTCTTCCCCCACAGTTCCTGTGTCACATTCTCCTGCTACCAACACACCATCGCACCCCGGATCATCTGTGAGCTCTGCCTCTTCCTGGACTTTGCATTCCCTTCAAAATTCCCAGTATTACCAGTCTTCGTGTTTATTGTTTATTTTCTATTATTAAATATCATAAACTCGCACTTGCTTCCTCCTCCTCATTTGACCAATCGTTACAGAACACTTTGACCCACTATAGAAGCAGCGAGCTGAGGAGGTGAGGAGAGATTTCGACCGGGCCGCAGCTGGCAAGGAAACCGCTCGACAGCTCGCGGATCTCAGACAAGAGGATCTTTCCATAGCAGACTACTCCATCAAGTCGCGCATTGGCCCACCGTGTTCATAAGTAGATCTACCTCCTCGAGTTGCCAACCAGTCTCAACGGCCTCACCGACTTGGCGCTCCGTGTGGACACTCGGATTAACCGTCTGGGAGTGCAGGCCAGTCACACACGCCTTCTCAACTCTCTGGAGAGTGGTAACTAGAGTCGAGAGAACATGGTCAGTCCCGTCATCGATCACGAACCCATGCAGCGCCATGCAGGTAGGTAGAGACATTGGTAACAGAGAATTGTTGGCCGTAAAATTAGCATTAGAGGAGTGGCGTCACTGGTTGGAGGGGTCAGGGGTACCCTTCATCATTTGGACTGGTCATAAGAACTTAGAATACATTAGAACTGCTAAAAGACTCAATTCCAGGCAGGCTCGGTGGGCACTTTTTTTTTTCTGTCGTACCGTCCGGGTTCCAAAAATGTCAAACCCAATTCTTTGTCACGTCTTTTTGATCCTTCTAGTCGTCTCATCACTCGTAAGGGAGGTCGAATCAAAGGTCAAGTCGGCCTTAAAAGGGGTAACGCCTCCGCCCGGGTGCCCACCGAATCGTTTATTTGTGCCAGAGGAGTTACGGTCCGACGTTATTCAGTGGGGTCACTGCTCTAATGTAGCTTGTCATCCAGGGATAAGACGCACCAAGGGTTTAGTAAAGCAACGATTCTGGTGGCCACTGATGGCTCACAATGTTCATGATTTTATTTTGGCTTGCTCAGTTTGCGCCAGTGGTAAGTCGTCTAACCGACCTCCGGATGGGCTTCCATCTAATGACATGACGGTCATTTTGACTTTAATGAACCAGTTCTCGAAGGCGGCACATTTCATTCCCTTGCCCAAATTACCTACAGCCAAGGAGATAGAGGTCACTGTTATTGATCACGTCTTTCGGTTACATGGCCTCCCAGTAGACGTGGTTTCTGATCAAATTTACAAAAGGATAGGTATTCTTTATCGTGATGTTCAGCTCTCGGTAGTCAATACAAGGGTCGCAGAGAACCTTCCTTCTTACCCACAAAAAAGAATTCCGCCCCCGCTGGAGAAGAGGAAGGGTGGATGAACCTTGATGCCAAGGAATCAGAAATGTATTTATCCATGGCCTCCCTCTCCGAAATAGAAAGAGAGTGAAGTTTGCCCTTAGATGGAGACTTACCTGGAACTAAGCTATAGCACAGTCATAGGGACGATGCGAAGGAAGAGAAGCAGCATGGGACTTACTGAACATCTCCTTCAAGTCCAAGTACTCTGCGGGCACATTTGATAACACCATGGTCTCCTCCTGAAAGACAGAAACAGGCACAACAGGACACGCAAAAACCAGACAAGACTCATGTCAACTTTCACTCCACAAAGTGACTGTGTTGGAACCCCAATCCACTCGTGGATTATGTTAGACCAGGGGTGCCCAACCCTGCTCCTGGCGATCGACTATCCTGCAAAGTTCTGCTCCAACCCTAATCAAACACACCTGAAGCAACTAATTAAAGTCTTCAGGCTCACTTAAAAATTAAAGGCAGGTGTGTTTGATTAGGGTTGGAGCCAAACTTTGCAGGATAGACGATCGCCAGGAACAGGGTTGGGCACCCCTGTGTTAGACCAACCAGGGGTGACCTAAAACAATGGGAGCGACAGGGGAGTCCATGAAGTAAAAGGATATAGTTTCAATGTGGTTTCCTGAGGTGACCAGAGTTATGGGTTCAGTGTTGTGAGTGACATGTGGCAGTTCCTGGCCATTGAGTGCGGTGACATGGGTGGGACGAGACACAGGAAGGACAGGAAGGTTCAGGTGACGTGCCAGGAGAGAGTCAATGAAATTACCTTCGGCTCCAGATTCCAGAATGGCGTGACAGTCGTGAGTGTAGTTCTCCCACCAAAGTTTTACCGGAAGAAGAGTCGAAGATGTAGTTGAGGACTTCCCGGCGGAAATCCCACCCGATAGTAGCCTCAAACTTACTACCGGGCTGGCTCTTTTACCGGGCATGAATGGAGGGAATGACCCCGAGCCACCGCAATACTGACATAGTCCTTGGGACCTCTGCCTCTCTCTCTCTCCTTCCGGGATAGCAGAGCTCTACCCACCTGCATGGATTCGTGATCGTAGACGGGACCGACCATATTCTCTCGACTTAAGTGGACGCTGTGGTGGATGAATTCTGAGAGTGAAGTGGTGCTCGCTGTTTCCATGTTGGGTGAGAGAATTCTGTAACGACTGGGTGAAAGGAGTGGCAGGAAGCAAGTGTGTGTAATGAATATTTAATCAAATGAATGACACAGTACATATAGATGAAACACGGGTGATACTTAGTCGGAATACACAGTCCAGGAAGATGCAGGTGAGTGAAGGATCCGAATGGCGGAGATGAGTTGGCAGCAGGAGAGGGTGGCACAGGAACTGCGGGGAAGCGAGCCAAAGGTAAGTGATGATGATGATGGTGATATGCGAAGAGTGGACGGGGTTCCAGGGAGACATGGACATCCAAAACAGAAACACACAAGAAAGCAAACATCAGACGAGGTACATGAAACAACGGTCTCACAAACACAAGACGCTAGACAGGCCAATATATAGGGATGAGTAATGAGTGACAGCTGTTGCTGATGACAATTAGCAGAGACGCCCACAAGAACAATCAGTGCTGACGCGTAACACAGACTTCACCCACATAGTGAAAAACCCTGAGACACTCACAACGTGATGGTAATTTTTTTTACTTTATTTTTTATGTTTTACAAAAATACATGGATTATTCAGAAATGGTAAAAGTATAGAACACAGATATTTAATATTCCTAAATTAAACATCATATCAGGATATCCCACAAAATATTTATATTTTTAAACATTATTGTGACTGATATATAATTCACTTATATAAAATATATATATATATATATATATATATATATATATATATATATATATTTTATGCATAAATATTCAATTATAAATTAGTAATTAGTAATATATATATATATATATATATATATATATATATATATATATATATAACATAGCTCGACTTAGACCTTTTCTCTCTTTTGCAGACACAGAAAGGCTTATACATGCCTTCATAACAACTATATTAGATTATTGTAATGCCTTGTTCTCTCGCCTTCCAGCTAAATCGTTGAGCAAGCTTCAGTATATACAAAATTCTGCTGCTCGTGTGCTCACTTGTACTTCTCCTCGTGAACACATTACGCCGGTTCTTTCACAATTACACTGGCTTCCCGTAAATGTGAGAATTGATTTTAAAATTCTAAGGCACTTCATGGGACTGCACCTGAGTATCTTTGTGATCTCATCAGTCCTTATATTCCATCACGCTCTCTTCGCTCTACTAACTCTCTTTCACTTCACCAGCCATCATGTAAGTTAAAGACCATGGGGGAAAGAGCCTTTTCATATAAAGCCCCTAAGCTATGGAATGTACTTCCTCTGCACGTCAGAAATGCACCAACGTTGGGTGATTTTAAAAGGTTGATTAAGTCACATCTATTCAAGACTGTCTTTCTCTAATGAATTGTTGTATTGCTTTCGGTGTTTTGTTTTATTTTATTTATTACTTTATTACTGTAGCGCTTTGGGTTTAAGAAAAGCACATTACAAATAAAATGTATTATTATTATTATATATAAATATATATTTAATATTTACGATCAGAAATCCTGATGTGTGGGGGGAACCCCGAGGACAAACGAGCCCATGCTCTGGAGATTATCACTTGAAATGAAACAATATCCAATCAGAAAGCGAGATGATGGAAGACGGAAGCAGTCATGACCATAGACATGATGTCTATGGTCATGACGCAGAACCCAGTGAAATTGACAGCAGATATGGAGGATCAGCTTGCTGATTTGTGTTCTTATTGTGTCTTACAATATTTTGGTTTGTACCCAGCATTAGCTACTAAACCTAATTAAAAATTCTTTCTGAGAAGCAACCTAACACGACTAATGCAAGTTTAAGAATAAATAATCTTCTTCTGCATGGACAATGACTGAAGACTGATGTGTTTGGGATCAAACTAAAACTTGTCTTTAAACTCCACCCACATTTACATTTGTACTAATATAACAGGTTCTCATATTAAGTCATCAGAGTTCAGTGAGAATTTATTGATTCATTTATTTCAATTTCCGTCATTCTGATGATTTTGGTATCTATTTTATTTGGAGCTTTCAAACAAAAATAGTCATTAATTCTTCTCTCTTTAGACCAAATCAATTAAGTTTGAGAAATTTGAATCAAGGATTGAATATGGAAAAACTGGAATAAATGGTGACAATTTTCATTTTTGGGTAAACTATCTGTCACGCTGTCTGATCTCTGTTTCCCTGGGTGTCCACTAGTGGGCTCACTTCCCCTTAGGCACCTCACCGTAGACACTACAATTCCCACTAGCCTTGTCCCTTCATCACAGTAATTGCACTCCTGTTAATTGCACCAGGTGCCTTCACTTATTAGTAATTATAAGTTATATATTAACCCCCTCCCTATATTAACCAGTCTTTTCCTATTTGTCTTTATGGAGTCCTTTCCTTCCGTTTCCTTCCATACCCAGTCTTCTCGTCTTCCAAGTTCCTCGCATTCCGAGTTCCTGTTCCTGTTTCCGTTCCTGTTCCCTTCCTGTTCCTTCCTTGTTTGTTTATTTGGATTGTTTTCTGGTTTTGACCCCGGCTTGTTGGATTACGATTTGGATTACCCTAAATAAACATTACTGCAATTGGATCTCTCTTTCCTTGTGTTTCACTGGGTTTCCGAACGTCACACTATCCCTTTAACAGTAGTGAAAAGGGAGCAACTTATAAAATGTATAGTTGTTCATATACAATATAGATAATATATCTAATTTATACATTTTGAAAAAGCACAATAAGACAAATACAAAAGAGATACAAATTACAGTATCTCTTGTACTAATGTTTACTTAACTGCAATTAGAATCAAAGAATCTTTGGTGAACTAAAACAGGCCATTCAAACAAATTATTTGAATTAAATTGGCTTTAAATGCTAGTAAATATGAAGAGAAAATTACCAAATAAATTCTCATAGTAGAACATTGAGTTTATTTGAGTTAATTGAAAGTTTCCCATGGCTGAGGCTGAGCATCTTTGTGGCAAGTGCCAAGTTCCTACAAGAATTTAAACAATGATCTTTTAAAGTCAACACTTCACTTGTCTACACTAGTCAACACTTTAACATTATCATTTACATGTACAAAACTGTCTGTTGGAATATACCTGCACATACAATTGTACATTTGTTTATTGTTATTTACGTTCATGTTTTTTTTTTCTGTTTTTGTTCTGTCACTGTCATTATGTGCATTCTTCACAAATGTGCTTATTAAGATCACAATTAAAGAGCCAGTTCACCCCAAAATGATAAAAACTCACCCTCAGTCCAGATTATAGATCAAGTGATGAACTTAAAAGATTATGTGAGAAATCTAATGCATTGGCAAGCCAGCCAAACCACTTATCAGACAAATACAGCAAAAACTGGTGTAATGCAAAATATCTACAAGCCTGTTCAGATGAAAAAAATCTAACTCATCTACATCTTGGATAGCCTAAGAATGAGTACATTTTAGGCAAATTTTGAGTTATGGGTGAATTTGTCCATTAAGATTGACCTCAATAAAATAAGTAACATTGCTATGTTGATCAGAGAAAATAATTGAGATGTTAGAGTTATGTATAATTAAGATGCTGGAGTTAAAATAAATAAATAAATAAAAATATTTAAAAAGTACCACATCACCTATAATTCAGCAATATATTTTCTCATTGCATGTTAAGAATCAAATTAATAATGTGAATTATGTGGCTTTAACTGAACGAATCGAATTTACAAAATGCATTTGATTATTATTTGTCATTCCTTCCATTATTGCAGGGAAAGACAGGCACATTAGCAACAAAGTTAAAGCTGCAGTCGGTAACTTTTGACGCTCTAGTGGTTAATAAACATAACTGCTTGCGTCTTGCGGAAGAACATCGTAGCCGGAACTACTTCTCTCTGTTTATGTCTATGAAGAATCACAAAGGTACTGGGTTACTCCGCCGCGGTACCCCCGAAGCAATCTAAAAAAGTCTGAATATAAACACTTATTAGAGGTGTACCCTAGTGATTCAGGACAAGCAAAAACACGGTTTGGAAAATGGATTCATGGTGTACTCGCTTATTATATAGATTTTTCTACATTTGAACACAAACAAAGTTACGGACCGCAGCTCTGATTGGTTGTTTCTTAATGGGAGCGATGCATTTCTGCAGATGGCAATAGGACCACTGGAAAGGAGCCAGAGGAGCTTGATTTTTTCACAGATTATCTGTCTCATATTCTACTGTCAGGACATAATGACAGGTTTAACAAATATGTAAAAAAAATATATTTTTACAAAAGTGACCTACTGCAGCTTTAAATGTTAAATCAATGTTTATAAATATATAAAAAATGTCACCTACTGTCTTGAAAGTCTTCTCTAGCAAGTCTAAAACAAATGCGAAACATTCTGAAACATAGGTGAGAGAGTTCAATAAATGAATCACACTGAAGGAAGCAGAAATTAAACATTCACACAAAATTGCATATTACACAACACAAATGATAATTTGACATTTGTAAAAAGTGCAATACTCGATATATAAATAAGTAAAACAAGACAAGCAAACAAATAAAATCATTGTTATTATTTAGCAAAAAGTCTGCTGCAGTCAAACATAAGTTTTCAATCAGATCAATTCTTAACTGTAATCTTTAAAAAAAATAAAAAATATATAGTTAAATCTGTAGTAGCATTTGTTACTTCACCCCACAATAAACAATTTACTTATTTTTACTAGCCAAATATTCTGAGCCATGTAAATATTGTAAATTAATACAACATTTACATAAAGTCAGGCTAAATGTATACAAATTATTTGTTAAAAAACCCTTCACCTTAGCAAGAAGTCTGAGCTGAAAAAAAACTTCATTTAACTACTGTATTTACTTGCTTATCAAAAGTCAAAGCAGAATCGAACATAACACCCAAATTTTTTACAGAGGGCTTGACATATGCAGCCAGATCACCCAGAATTTGCTGTATATGTTGCTGTAACGCCACGCCAGCAGAGGGAGCCCTCGCCTGAGTATTGACTGGTGCCGCTCCCTCTGCTTCTACTATCACTTCCTGTTTGGCAGCCATTTAAGCATGACCAGGCCGAAACATGATTTGCGAAGTATTGCCAGTTCTACTGCCTTACCAAGCATTTTCCATTGTCTGATTTGATTACACTGTGTTTGACTTTTTGCCTGTTTCTCTGGATTTTTGCCTTTGGATTGCCCCTTTTGCTTGTTTGCTGGTTGGATTGTTTTCTATGATTTTGACCCCTTTGCCTGTGACCTCGACTCTGATTTCTGCTTCACGATTTGGATGGTTGAACTGTTTTTTAAATAAACTTCTGCAAATGGATTCTAACACAGCTTCGGCTTCACCGTCATTACAGTTGCCAGATACAGCTAAAGAACCGAGCATAATTGCCTCAGTCTTACTCTCATTGAGATTCAAAAAATTAAGACAAATCCAGGCCTAAATATCAGACAGGCAGGCAATTAAAGCACTCAAGCTCTGGTTGTCATTTTTCTTAAAAGGCACATAAATTTGCGTGTCATCAGCATAACAATGAAACAACACTTTGTGCTTATTAAAAATGGAACCCAATGGGAGCATATACAATGAAAATAAAATTGGAGCTAGGATAGAACCTTGAGGAACTCCACAAGTCAACATTGATTTAGAGCATGAGCACCCATCCACACAAACTGAGAAAGTTTTATTATTCAAGTAAGATTTGAACCATTCCAGGACAGAACCCCTAATTACCCACACAGTGATCAAGACGGGAAATAAGAATACTGTGGTCTACAATGTCAAATGCTGCACTTAGGTCCAAAAGCACTACACAGTTACCAGTATCAACTGATAGCAAGATATAATTTAATACTTTTAAAAGGGCAGACTCAGTAGTGTGATGTTCCCTAAAACCCAACTAAAAAGTTTCAAACAAACTATTTGAATCTAAATAACTTAGCAATTGACTAAAAACAACTTTCTCCAAAATTTTAGAAATAAAAGATAGATTAGAAATGGGCCTAAAATTTGATAACACAGTCATATCCATATTGTGTGGGTTTTTTTAAGAGTGGTTTGACTGTTGCACATTTGAAATATTCAGGGACAGTCCCTTCAGAGAAACTCACATTTATTATAGAAATGATACACGGTCCAGCAGCATACAAAATCTTAATAAATAAGCATGTTGGAATAATATCAGTAGAAGACATAGTGGTTTTTAATTGCTTGGCAATTTCTCGAAGAGAATCTAAAGAGATTGGTTCAAATTCACTAAAAGATGAACTACAATTAGAGGGACTGAGGGGTCATAATCTGCAGGATTATTAAACTGATATTACTTATTTTATTTTTGAAAAATCTAAGTAAGCTATCACAGGCTATTGCAGGTTCATGAAAGTGAAAATCAACAGATGGATTTATAACAGAATGTATAGTGGAAAAAAGATTTCTCGATATAATGTCTGAAAAATATTTAGATTTAGCTGCTTTCACAGCTTTTTGATAGTTTGTCAAAGATGTACGTAGGATTTCAAGAGACACATGTAACTTGTCTTTTGAAGGTTGTCTCTTGAAGGTTATTCTGCTGTCAGCCAACTCTTTCTTAAATGTCACATTCTAAACAGAGTTTTTGTCTTCCTGCAATAGGGAACATTACATTCCCGTCATAATTGCTTGCTGTATTTTTGTTTAGCTAACACCGTGTTTCCTGATGATATCTCCCAAGAATAACAAAGTGTGAAGTGTAATGGCCCTAGCACTGAGTCTTGAGGTACTCCATACTTTATACCATGCTAATGCACTTCCATTAATGCCAACAAAGTTTTCTAGTCTATTCAATAGAATGTTGTGGTCAATAGTGTGGAACGCAGCACTAAGATCCAATAGCAGAGAGAAATAACCAAGATCAGATGATAAGAGCAAGTCATTTGTAATTCTAAGGAGAGCAGTCTCAGGACTATGATATGGTCTAAGTCATGAATGGAAATCCTCACAGATACCATTTTACTCTAAGAAGGAATATAATTGTGAGGATACCACCTTTTCTAGTATCTTGGACATAAAAGGGAGATCCGTGCTTAATGAATTAGTTCTTTGGGGTCAAGTTGTGTTTTTTGATGAAAGTCTTAATAACAGCCAGTTTGAAGGTTTTGGGGACATATCCTAATGACAATGAGGAATTAATAATGGTCAGAAGAGGATCTATGACTTCTGGAAGCACCTCTTTTAGGAGCTTAGATGGTATAGGGTCTAACATACTGTACATGTTGTTGGTTTAGATGATTTAACAAGTTTATACTTTATATAATTCTTCCTCTCTTATAGTAGAGAATGAGTGGAACTGTTCCTCAGGGGGCCTATAGTGCACTGTCTGATGCGATACTGTAGCTGATGGCTGAATGGTTACAATTTTATCTCTAATAGTATCGATCTTGGAAGTAAAGTAATTCATAAAGTTATTAATACTGTGATCTTGGGAAATGTCAACACTAGTTGATTCTTTATTTTTTGTTAGCCACTGTTTTGAATAAATATCTGGGGTTATGTTTGTTTTCTTCTAAAAGAGAAGAAAAGTAATCGGATCTAGCAGTTTTTAATGCTTTTCTGTAGGATAGGTTACTTGAGGCAATGCGAAATACCTCTAGTTTTGTTTTCCTCCAGCTGCGCTCCATTTTTCGGGCTGCTCTCTTTAGGGTGTGAGTATGCTCATTATACCAGGGTGTCAGACTGGTTTCCTTAACCTTCCTTAAGTGTAAAGGATCAAATGTATCTAAAATGCTAGAAAAGAGAGAGTCCGTAGTTTCTGTTATATCATCAAGTTGTTCTAAGGTTTTGGATATGCTAAGGAATTCGAATACTTCAGGAAGATAACTTACAAAGCAGTCTTTTGTGGTAGAAATTATGCTCTACCATACTTTTTACAAGAAGTAGAATTTACAGTTTTAGTTATATGAAGTTTGTCATATCATTGTAAGTTATATCATCGCTTGGCTGCATAAACTTAACACTATCAACATCAATTCCATTTGACAGTATTAAATCTAGAGTATGATGTTGACAATGAGTAGGTCCTGAAACGTGTTGTCTAACCCCAATAGAGTTCAGAATGTCTATAAATGCTGATCCCAATGCATCTTTTTCATTATCAACATGGATATTAAAATCACCAAACTATTTAATAAAGTCTGTATGGTGGCCTGGTGGCCTGTATACAGTAGCCAGTACAAACATAACAGGGGATTTATCATTAACATTTGTTTCTCTGGATAATGTTATATGAAGCAACATTACTACAAACGAGTTATACTTGAAGCCTGCCCTCTGAGAAATCCTGAAAACATTCTAAATTGAAACAACACCTCTCCCTTTACCTTTTGGATGTGGCTTATGTTTATAATTTATGCCGCATCTTCATTAATAAGACAAGATGGGACTATGATGTTATTTGAGGACTACCGGACATTCAAAATACATCCCATAGACTACTGTCTTGACTCTTGTCCTTAAAATGTGTGTCGGATAAGGGCATTCACATATCTATTCTCAGTATGGTAGCTGCAGTGGATGGAAAGACTACCTAAACGCAAACTAGCGATCTGAAACAATGGCCTTAGCACCTAAAAGCGTAGGTATGAGGTGTGCAGATGTCCCGTTTTCCCCAGGAGTCACGATTCGTTGTTGACTAACTTAAAGTTAGTAAAGGCAGGAAAGGCGGAATCGCGCTGATGACGGTGCTCTCTCTCGCGCACGCTCCACTTCCTCAGTTCTCATATACAGCGCGCGATCAGTTCTCCGCGCACAAATACACCTATAGCAGTCCAAATGTCTATCGTGTAGAATATCTCACGTAAATACAGCTTAGAGTAAGTGAAGGTGAACAGATGGGTGAAAAACTGAACGCATGTCAGTATTACATGCATGCCTTCTTAAAGGGACAGCATTCCTAATAAAGTACCTATCCTTGTCATTAATATGAACCAACAAATATAAAAAAAAATAAGTAAACTGAAAAAAAAAGTTTAATTTGTATCTCTTTCGTATTTGTGCATTATCTTATTAAAATATATATATAAATTATTAAATATACATGAACAACTATAATTTTTTATAATTTGTTCCCTTTCACTTCTATTGAAGGGATAGTTCACCCAAAAATGAAAATTGTCATTATTTACTCAAGTTTTTGTCAACTAAAACTAGACTAAAACTATAAGACTCATATGACTAAAATGTGACTAAGTCTATTAAGCAATTGATCTGGGCCCCAGTTAGTCAGGTACAAACTCTAAGACTATGTACCATATTTCTAGAGAGAAGAGCAGCACCACCCCAGGAGGGATGAAGACCATCTCTTTTCAACAGGTCAAGTCTGTCCCAAAAGCCTGTCCGATTTTCTATGAAACCTATGTTATTCTGCGGACACCGCTTAGACATTCAGCCATTGAGTGATGACAATCTGCTATGCATCTCATCACCACGGTAAGCAGGGAGGGGACCAGAGCATATTACAGTGTCTGACATCGTGCTTGCATGTTCATGGTTCAAGTTCAAGTTCAATGTTAATATGTTTATTATGAAGGGAGTGATTGAGTTTTGTTTTGTTGTTCATGCAGCCATTGACGTCATTGTTTCCTGGTAGATTTAAAGTTTCTGTAACGCTGAAATATTAACTTAAAAATTTACTTTTTTTCTCTGTAAAAACACTAACCAGTTCACCTGCTATCATAAAGGCATCCTAAAAAAATATGAACTGTTTTTAAAACTGATTATGCGGGACCAAATACAGCAGCATGTGTAAAAATTATTTATTATTCAATAAATTACCCCGAGTCCACAAGAAATGATCCATGGAAAATGTAAGATTTTACAAGATGTATTATTTAGGGCTTGTATATGTTTTATTAATTAGAATTAATGAAATAATGTCATAATTATTTAGCACATTTGCATGCTATACTGATCTTATTTCCGATCAACAGATTAAATTAGTATTTAACAGATCACTCCTGAATATGTGATAATTGCACTATATTACATGCATTAAACCTTGAAAATATTTTTTCCCTGTATGTTTGATATTTATGATTTAATTAAAAAGCAACCAAGTCAGTTTGTTTTATTCCTCTTTATTGTACCTGTTCCTGCCGTTTACTATATTAAAGATCTGATATAAACATTTACTTAAACTAGAAAAAATGTTTGTTGAGACAAACTTTAAGTTGGCTTGAGAATGCCTGACCAGAAAGTTTGAAGAAGTTTAAAGAAGTTAGAAGTTTATAGTTTCTAGCATGATTAGCATGTTGCTAGCATGTTTCTACCATGACTAGCATGCGACTAGTTGTTTCATGTCGTTGGGTGAGATCGTTGTTTCATGTAGTTGTGTTACCCCAGTCTGGCTTTAGTGTTAGCTGTTGGTGTCGCTGTTGGACAGTGTTTTCTCTACTTCCTGTTGGCCTTCTGTAGCTAATCATAGCTCCGTGTAGCTGTTTTTATTTTATATTTTTTTTCTCTATAATCTTTCTTACTATCACTGTCTGTTTGTTTGTTTTTTTAAATTGTAAAATATAACTTAATTCACACCATATTTCTGATATTACCGATCAATCTTATCAGATTAACTTTGATCGTTCACTCTTCCGTGACTGCAGTACACCTGCAAAGCGTTAGCACTCGATGCGTCTAGCTCAGGGATTCCTGTACATTGTCCGGTTCCAGCAGAGCCCCTGCAGCAGGGCAACTGGGTGACGGTGAGGCAGAGTAGTCGTGGGTCAAAACACCGCTCTTCTGTACCGATCAAAACATTAAACAGGTTCTCCCCACTCAGTGATGCACCCACTGAGAAACCTGATGAAAGTGCTCTAGTTATTGGTGATTCTATTGTACGGAACGTGAATATAGAGACACCAGCCACCATAGTCAAATGTTTACCAGGAGCCAGAGCGCCTGACATCTTGGCAAATTGAAAAGTGCTGGCTAATGCTAAGCGTAAATACAGTAAGATTGTTATTCATGCCGGCGCTAATGATGTTCGACTTCGCCAGTCGGAGATCACTAAAAATAACTTTAAAGAGGTGTGTGAACTTGCAAGCACGATGTCAGACACTGCAATATGCTCTGGTCCCCTGCCTGCTTACCGTGGTGACGAGATGCATAGCAGATTGTCATCACTCAATGGCTGGATGTCTAAGTGGTGCCCACAGAATAACATAGGTTTCATAGACAATTGGACGAGCTTTTGGGGCAGACCTGAGCTGTTTAAAAGAGATGGTCTTCATCCCTCCTGGGGTGGTGCTGCTCTTCTGTCTAGAAATATGGCACATAGTCTTAGTGTTTATACTTGACTAACTGGGGCCCAGGTCAGGAAGCAGACAGACTGGCTAAACCGACCGTCTGCTAGCTGCCTCCCGTCACAGAGGTCAGTTAATTCTCAGCACATAGAGACTCTTTCACCTAGATATCACACTATAGAGACTGTGTCTGTTCCCCGAACTAGAAAATACAAAAAACGTCCAAACCAAGTTAAGGTTAACAATTTAATTGAGGTTCAACAAATAAAAAACAAATGCAATATGGATAAACAAATGATAAAGATTGGCTTATTGAATATCAGATCCATTTCTACGAAAACACTTTTTGTAAATAATATGATAACTGATCATAATATAGATGTGCTCTGTTTGACAGAAACTTGGCTAAAACCTGATGATTACATTATTTTAAATGAGTCCACCCCCCAAGATTATTGTTATAAACACGAGCCGCGTCTAAAAGGCAAAGGGGGAGGAGTTGCTTCAATTTATAACAACGTTTTCAGGATTTCTCAGAGGGCAGGCTTCAAGTATAACTCGTTTGAAGTAATGGTGCTTCATATAACATTATCCAGAGAAACCAATGTTAATGATAAATCCCGTTATGTTTGTACTGGCTACTGTATACAGGCCACCAGGGCACCATACAGACTTTATTAAAGAGTTTGGTGATTTTACATCCGAGTTAGTTCTGGCTGCAGATAAAGTCTTAATAGTTGATGATTTTAATATCCATGTCGATAATGAAAAAGATGCATTGGGATCAGCATTTATAGACATTCTGAACTCTATTGGTGTTAGACAACATGTTTCAGGACCTACTCATTGTCGAAATCATACTCTAGATTTAATACTGTCACATGGAATTGATGTTGATAGTGTTGAAATTATTCAGCCAAGTGATGATGTCTCAGATCATTATTTAGTTCTGTGTAAACTTCATATAGCCAAAATTGTAAATTCTACTTCTTGTTACAAGTATCGAAGTACCATCACTTCTACCACAAAAGACTGCTTTTTAAGTTATCTTCCTGATGTATCCGAATTCCTTAGCATATCCAAAACCTCAGAACAACTTGATGATGTAACAGAAACTATGGACTCTCTATTTTCTAGCACTTTAAATACAGTTGCTCCTTTATGCTTAAGGAAGGTTAAGGAAAACAGTTTGACACCATGGTATAATGAGCATACTCACACCCTAAAGAGAGCAGCCCGAAAAATGGAGCGCAGCTGGAGGAAAACAAAACTAGAGGTATTTTGTATTGCTTGGCGGGAAAGTAGCATATCCTATAGAAAAGCATTAAAAACTGCTAGATCTGATTACTTTTCTTCTCTTTTAGAAGAAAACAAACATAACCCCAGGTATTTATTCAATACAGTGGCTAAATTAACGAAAAATAAAGCCTCAACAAGTGTTGACATTTCCCAACACCACAACAGTAATGACTTTATGAACTACTTTACTTCTAAAATCGATACTATTAGAGATAAAATTGCAACCATTCAGCCGTCAGCTACCGTATCACATCAGACAGTGCACTATAGACCCCCTGAGGAACAGTTCCACTCATTCTCTACTATAGGAGAGGAAGAATTGTATAAACTTGTTAAATCATCTAAACCAACAACATGTATGTTAGACCCTATACCATCTAAGCTCTTAAAAGAGGTGCTTCCAGAAGTCATAGGTCCTCTTCTGACTATTATTAATTCCTCATTGTCATTAGGATATGTCCCCAAAACCTTCAAACTGGCTGTTATTAAGCCTCTCATAAAAAAGCCACAACTTGACCCCAGAGAACTTGTTAATTATAGACCAATCTCGAATCTCCCTTTTCTGTCCAAGATACTAGAAAAGGTGGTATCCTCACAATTATATTCCTTCTTAGAGAATAATGGTATATGTGAGGATTTCCAGTCAGGATTTAGACCGTATCATAGTACTGAGACTGCTCTCCTTAGAGTTACAAATGATCTGCTCTTATCATCTGATCGTGGGTGTATCTCTCTATTAGTTTTATTGGATCTTAGTGCTGCGTTTGACACAATTGACCACAACATTCTTTTGCATAGACTTGAACACTTTGTTGGCATCAGTGGAAGTGCATTAGCATGGTTTAAATCGTACTTATATGACCGCCATCAGTTCGTAGCAGTGAATGAAGATGTGTCATATCGATCACAAGTGCAGTATGGAGTACCTCAAGGCTCAGTACTAGGGCCGCTACTCTTCACGCTTTATATGTTACCCTTGGGAGATATCATCAGGAAACATGGTGTTAGCTTTCACTGTTATGCTGATGATACGCAGCTCTATATTTCCTCGCAGCCCGGTGAAACACACCAATTTGAAAAACTCATGGAATGCATAGTCGATATAAAAAATTGGATGACGAGTAATTTCTTACTGCTAAATTCAGAAAAAACAGAGGTGTTAATCATAGGGCCTAAAAACTCTGCTTGTAATAACCTAGAACACTGTCTAAGACTTGATGGTTGCTCTGTCAATTCTTCGTCATCAGTTAGGAACCTAGGTGTGCTACTTGATCGCAATCTTTCCTTAGAAAGCCACGTTTCTAGCATTTGTAAAACTGCATTTTTCCATCTCAAAAATATATCTAAATTACGGCCTATGCTCTCAATGTCAAATGCAGAAATGTTAATCCATGCATTTATGACTTCAAGGTTAGACTATTGTAATGCTTTATTGGGTGGTTGTTCTGCACGCTTGGTAAACAAACTACAGCTAGTCCAAAATGCAGCAGCAAGAGTTCTTACTAGAACCAGGAAGTATGACCATATTAGCCCGGTCCTGTCCACACTGCACTGGCTCCCTATCAAACATTGTATAGATTTTAAAATATTGCTTATTACTTATAAAGGCCTGAATGGTTTAGCACCTCAGTATTTGAATGAGCTCCTTTTACATTATACTCCTCTTGTCCGCTACGTTCTCAAAACTCAGGCAATTTGATAATACCTAGAATATCAAAATGAACTGCGGGCGGCAGATCCTTTTCCTATTTGGCGCCTAAACTCTGGAATAACCTACCTAACATTGTTCGGGAGGCAGACACACTCTTGCAGTTTAAATCTAGATTAAAGACCCATCTCTTTAACCTGGCATACACATAACATACTAATATGCTTTTAATATCCAAATCCGTTAAAGGATTTTTAGGCTGCATTAATTAGGTAAACTGGAACCGGAAACACTTCACATAACACCGTACTTTCTACATCATTAGAAGAATGGCATCTACGCTAATATTTGTCTGTTTCTCTCTTGTTCCGAGGTCACCGTGGCCACGAGATCCAGTCTGTATCCAGATCAGAGGGTCACTGCAGTCGCCCGGATCCAGTACGTATCCAGACCAGATGGTGGATCAGCACCTAGAAAGGACCTCTATTGCCCTGAAAGACAGCGGAGACCAGGACAACTAGAGCTCCAGATACAGATCCCCTGTAAAGACCTTGTCTCAGAGGACCACCAGGACAAGACCACAGGAAACAGATGATTCTTCTGCACAATCTGACTTTGCTGCAGCCTGGAATTGAACTACTGGTTTTCGTCTGGTCAGAGGAGAACTGACCCCCCAACTGAGCCTGGTTTCTCCCAAGGTTTTTTTCTCCATTCTGTCACCGATGGAGTTTCGGTTCCTTGCCGCTGTCGCCTCTGGCTTGCTTAGTTGGGGTCACTTCATCTACAGCGATATCATTGACTTGATGGCAAATAAAAACAGACACTATTTTCAACTGAACAGAGATGACATAACTGAATTCAATGATGAACTGCCTTTAACTATCATTTTGCATTATTGAGACACTGTTTTCCAAATGAATGTTGTTCAGTGCTTTGACGCAATGTATTTTGTTTAAAGCACTATATAAATAAAGGTGATTGATTGATTGATTGCTAGCATGTTTCTAGCATGACTAGCATGCGACTAGCATGTTGCTAGCATTATTCGCATGCGACTGCGACTAGCATGATTAGCATGCGAATAGCAAGTTGCTAGTTTGATTAGCATGTTGCTAGCATGATTTTAGCATGATTAACATGTTTGCTAGCATTGTTTCTAACATGACTAGCATTCGACTAGCATGTTTCTAGGATGTTTCTAGCATGATTAGCATGTTGCTAGCATGTTTCTAGCATGACTAGCATGTTTCTAGCATGATTAGCATGCGACTAGCATGTTGGTAGCATGATTAGCATGTGACTGCGACTAGCATGATTAGCATGTGACTGCGACTAGCATGATTAGCATGCGACTAGCAAGTTGCTAGTTTGATTAGCATGTTGCTAGCATGATTTTAACATGATTAACATGTTTGCTAGCATGTTTCTAGCATGACTAGCTTTCGACTAGCATGTTGCAAGCATGTTTTTAGCATGCGACTAGCATGTTTCTAGCGCAGATGGGAGTTTTACTTACACAAACATGTTCTGAGGGCAGAAAGGAAAATGATTGGTTTACAGATTCAACCAATGAAATTGAAGAAGAGGCGGAGTCAGGAAATTTGAACATGTGGAAGGAATACTTCAGACAGATACGTTACTGACACTTTGTGGGAGGCATTTATTGCAAGGTAAGTTCATTTACCATTTTTTTCATGAAAAAAAAATCACATCTCAACATTTAATAAGATAATTAGCAAACAAAGATGCACAGAACAAGTAATCATGGACTAAATATTATATAGTATGCATCTTCACTTGACTGCTTCATCAGTTGATTACACCAAAGCTAGTTATGAGATATCTGGAGTAAAGCTTTTCCAATGCTTCCACGCTGTCTGTGAAACCGATATGAGCGACAAAAGAACTCTCCTTGAAATTAGATCAGTCAGTTAGCGTTAACATTAGCTTTAGCACTGCTCTCAGGGCAGGAGTACTCAATATTGATATTACTGTTATTTTTAATGAACTGTGTGCTGCTTACAGGGCATGAGTATTCAATATTTAAATGTATACTATTTTATGCTATTCAAATTACTATTATTTTACTAAACTGTGCTGCTTTCAAGGCAGGAGTACTCTATATTCATATTACTGTTATTTTTACTGTTCTATGAGCTGCTCTCAGGGCAGGAGTATTCAATATTGTATTATGTGCTGCTCTCAGGGCAGGAGTACTCTATATTCATATAACTGTTATTTTACTAAACTATGTGCTGCCCTCAGGGCAGAAGTACTCAATATTCATATTACTATTATTTTACTCAACTATGAGCTGCTCTCGGGGCAAGAGTACTCAATATTTATATTACTGTTATTTTACTAAACTATGTGCTGCTCTCAGGGCAGAAGTACTCTATATTCATATTACTGTTATTTTACTAAACTATGTGCTGCCCTCAGGGCAGAATTTCTCAATATTCATATTACTATTATTTTACTCAACTATGAGCTGCTCTCGGGGCAGGAGTACTCAATATTCATATTACTGTTATTTACTAAACTATGTGCTGCTCTCAGGGCAGGAGTACTCTATATTCATATTACTGTTATTTTACTAAACTATGTGCTGCCCTCAGGGCAGAATTACTCAATATTCATATTACTGTTATTTTACTAAACTATGAGCTGCTCTCAGGGCAGGAGTACTCAATATTCATATTACTGTTATTTTACTAAACTATGTGCTGATCTCAGGGCAGAAGTACTCAGTATTCATATTACTATTATTTTACTAAACTATGAGCTGCTCTCAGGGCAGGAGTACTCAATATTCATATTATATTACTGTTATTTTACTAAAATATGTGCTGTTCTCAGTGCAGAAATACACAGTATTCATATAACTATTATTTTACTAAACTATGTGCTGCTTTCAGGGCAGGAGTACTCTATATTCATAAAACTGTTATTTTACTAAACTATGTGCTGCTCTCAGGGCAGAAGTACTCAGTATTCATATTACTATTATTTTACTAAACTATGAGCTGCTCTCAGGGCAGGAGTACTCAATATTCATATTATATTACTGTTATTTTACTAAAATATGTGCTGTTCTCAGTGCAGAAATACACAGTATTCATATAACTATTATTTTACTAAACTATGTGCTGCTTTCAGGGCAGGAGTACTCTATATTCATAAAACTGTTATTTTACTAAACTATGTGCTGCTCTCAGGGCAGAATTACTCAGTATTCATATAACTATTATTTTACTAAACTATGTGCTGCTCTCAGGGCAGAAGTACTCAGTATTCATATAACTATTATTTTACTAAACTGTGTGCTGCTTTCAGGGCAGGAGTACTCTATATTCATATTACTGTTATTTTACTAAATGTAACCCCTCTCTCCCGGGTCCTCTCTGACGCTCCTCGCACTTGCGACGAGCAGGGCTCGAACGCGGGTCTCCGGCATGGGAAGCGGACGCACTAACAAGGAGGCTAAATGGCTACAGCCACTAGCGTCTGTTGCTAGTGCGTCTCTTGAGATCAGGGAGTGAGGTTTACCTGCACAGCACTACTCGCTGGCCTCTGTTACATAAAATATGAGCTGCTCTTAGGGCAGGAGTACTCAATATTCATATTGCTGTTATTTTTACTGTTCTATGAGCTGCTCTCAGGGCAGGAGTACTCAATATTCATATTACTATTACTTTAATAATCCATGCGCTGCTCTCAGGGTAGGAGTACTCAATATTCATATTACTGTTATTTTAATAAATTATGTGCTGCTCTCAGGGCAGGAGTACTCAATATTCATATTACTATTATTTTACTAAACTATGAGCTGCTCTCAGGGCAGGAGTATTCAATTTTGTATTATGTGCTGCTCTCAGGGCAGGAGTACTCTATATTCATATTACTATTATTTCACTAAACTATGAGCTGCTCTCAGGGCATGAGTATTCAATATCGTATTATGTGCTGCTCTCAGGGCAGGAGTACTCTATATTCGTTTGACTGTTATTTTACTAAACTATGTGCTACTCTCAGGGCAGGAGTACTCCATATTCATATTACTATTATTTTACTAAACTATGTGCTGCTCTCAGGGCAGGAATACTCAATATTCATATTACTATTATTTTAATTATCTATGCACTGCTCTAAGGTCAGGAGTACTCAATATTCACATTACTGTTATTTGAATAATCTATGCCCTGCTCTCAGGGCAGGAGTACTCAATATTCATATTATTTTTTCTTTTACTAAACTATATGCAGCTCTCAGGGCAGGAATACTCAATATTCATATTACTGTTATTTTTATTGTATTATATCCTACTCTCAGGGCGGGATTGTTTAATATTCATATACCTATTATTTTACTAAACTATGTGCTGGACTCAGGGCCCATACATTTGTTTTTATTACAGCTGTGACTGTCATCTGTGTCGTTTGACTGTGTCGTTTGTCTTCTCTTTGCAGAATAACATTCTTGGAAAAGGCAGAAGTCTATATATGTAATGTAATGTAATGTAATATGTATATGTAATGTTCCTGGTTTGCTCCACACAAGAAATTGGTTCAGGAAATATATGAAAATGAGGATGTTCATGAAGTTCATTCAATGTCCAAAACTAAAACGTAGGGTAAAATAATGTTTTTGTTTTTATATTTTACTTATTTTTTCATAATCATCAGTGTAAATTGAAACCAGACTCTTTATGCATTTCAAATGCAGGAAGACGTTGCAAACACTTCTGGAGACTTGAAACTGGCTTTGAGAAGATATCTTGCAAGACGACCTAGGGCCCGGTTTAAAGGGAGTATGTTCAAACTACAGCAGTTTAATGATGCACCTACCTTTTGCAGCGAAATCTTCCTGTGTATTGTACATGCATTTAATTCACTGGATTTGTTTGTAATTGTAATTGTTTAAAAAAGGAAAGAAGTCTTAATTATATTTGATTATTTTATTGTAATATTTGACCTGTAAACCGATTATTTACAATCAACATTTAATTTTGTTCTTACACAAATAATCTGTACAACATACATTGAATGAAACAACATTTACAGCACAATATATATATACATATACATTTTGGTTATTTTTAGAATAACAGGGCTTAATTTCTCTGCAACAGCCTATGAGAACATTAAGTGGTTGCACAAAGATTGACACCCGGAACTTTTGATATCAAATTTATGTATCACCAATTCAACTCAGGACTTTTCTCACAATTCAGATGGCAATTGTTATTCATATGAACACATAGAAATAATTATTTACATGACACCTCAGTGATAACTCATGGATTTGATAATTTATTCACACAGGAGAAGACAGAAGTGTGAACCTAGGAACGCACTGCAGACATTGCCAGTTGCATGGTTGTCTGCTCTAAATAAAATGTCATACTTTTGGAATAATAGATTTAAATGTAATAATATAATATTTATTATTTATTTAAATCTCTGGTTTAAAAGGAAAATAGACCCAATATAGCTGAAATGGTTTTCTTAAATTTTATCTCTCAAAATGATGGTGTTATTAAAAATGTGGAGATTAGCATTAATAAGTAAATGCAACATCTTATTTACACGAGGGAAACAAAGCTACTTGGTTTGCATTTTTAAGTATGTAATTGTAGGCCTATAAATATTTAAAATTTGTGTTGCATACCTGTTACTGCCATAATAATGACCCGTTTCAAATGTTTGCGTGCTTTTCTGGTCTTTTTGTTCTTAATAAGCATCCAATCACTGTGATGGAGCATTTCTGAAAAAGTATTCTCGTAAACATTTTAGTATTTCAACAAAAATAGTAGAGCTCATAGAACAGTAAACATAACTGTAATATGAATATTGAGTACTCCTGCACTGAGATCAGTAAAAATAACTGTAAAATGAATATTAAGTACTCCTGCCCTGAGAGCAGTGCATCGTTTATTAAAATAACGGTGATTATATATATATATATATATATATATATATATATATATATATATATATATATATATATATATATATATATATATATATATATATATATATAGTAAATGGTGTTAAACAGTGGTGAAAACGGTTTTAAACTGATAATTTTGAAATTATTTAATCTCAGAGATGTGGATTTGGACAGCGATTAAATTAACACATGACCTTTGGGATTCGGCTTGAGATTTTCATGGGGATTGTGGGAGAAAAAAATTATGATATTCTGGATTCAGATGGCAATAAAATCACAGACTAACCCCTGTAAATGTTGATAATCACTAACGTCCCCATGAGAACCAGCTAACCTTCGAATACCCTTGGCTATTATGTGCTTTTATCAGGTGGAACCAAACACACACCATTTTTCATTCATCTCCATTTTTGCACCATTTTGCACCCAGCAGCATCAGATGCCTCTTCAGTGTTAGCTCCTTTGATTTTTCCTGTTTCTGCCAGCTCCTCCAGGTAACTGGAAAACAAAATAAAAGATCATTCAATAATGCAGAAATTTTCTATTGATTTATAAATGTAATAATAAAAAATAAAAAAAACTGATTATTCTTAAAACTATGAATATCACGTACTCCTGCCCTGAGAGCAGCTCATAGTTCAGTAAAAATAACAGTAATATGAATATTGAGTACTTCTGCCCCAGAGCAGAATATAATACACTAAAAATAACAGTAGTATGAATATAGAGTACTCCTATGCTGAGAGCAGCTCATAGAACAGTAAAAATAACTGTAATATGAATATTGAGTACTCTTCCCCTGTGATCAGTAAAAATAACTGTAATATGAATATTAAGTACTCCTGCCCTGAGAACAGTGCACCGTTTATTAAAATAACAGTGATATGAATACTGAGTATTCCTGCCCTGAGAGCAGCTCATAGTTCAGTAAAAATAACAGTAATATGAATATTGAGTACTTGTTCCCTGAGAGCAGCACATAGTTTAGTAAAATAACAGCATTATGAATATTGAGTACTTCTGCCCTGAGAGCAGAACATAATACACCAAAAATAACAGTAATATGAATATTAATTACTCGTGCCCTGAGAGCAGCACATATTTTAGTAAAATAATAGTAATATGAATATTGAGTACTCCTACCCTGAGAGCAGTACCTTACACTAAACATAACAGCAATATGAATATTGAGTACTGGTGCCCTGAGAGCAGCACATATTTTAGTAAAATAATAGTAATATGAATATTGAGTACTTCTGCCCTGAGTGCAGCACACAATGCATTAAAAATAACAGTAATATGAATATTGAGTACTCCTGCCCTGAAAGCAGCACATAATACACTAAAAATAACAGTAATATGAATATTGATTACTCGTGCCCTGAGAGTAGCACATATTTTAGTAAAATAATAATAATATCAATATTGAGTACTTCTGCCCTGAGAGCAGCACATAGTTTAGTAAAATAATAGTAATATGAATATTGAGTACTCCTACCCTGAGAGCAGTACCTTACACTAAACATAACAGTAATATGAATATTGAGTACTCGTGCCCTGAGAGCAGCACATATTTTAGTAAAACAATATTAATATGAATATTGAGTACTTCTGCCCTGAGTGAAGCACAAAATGCACTAAAAATAACAGTAATATGAATATTGAATACTCCTGCTCTGAAAACAGCACATAGTTTAGTAAAATACTAGCAATATGAATATGGAGTTTTCCTGCCCTAAAAGCAGCACACAGTTCATTAAAAATAACAGTTATATCGAGTACTTCTGCCCTGACAGCAGTGCTAATGCTAATGCTAACGCTAACTGACTGATGTAATGTCAAGGAGATACAAATGAGTACTTTTTTCGCTCATTTCTGTTTCACAGACAGTGTGGAAACATTGGAAAAGCATGTTTTACTCCAGTTACCTCATAACCAGCTTTGCTGCAATTAACTGATGAGGCAGTCAAGTGAAAATGCATGATTATTTGTTCTGTGTATCTTTGTTTGCTAATTATCTTTTATGTTAATAATGCTGTGTCTAATTATCTAAAATGTTAGAGATTTTCATTTTTTTCATGAGAATATATGGTAAATGAACTTACCTTGCAATAAATGCCTCCCACGAAGCGTCAGTAATGTATCTGTCTGAAGTATTCCTTCCACACGTTCAAATTTCCTGACTCCGCCTCTGCTTCAATTTCATTGGTTGAATCTGTAAACCAATCATTTTCCATTCTGCCCTCAGAACATGTTTGAGTAAGTAAAACTCCCATTTGCGCTTCTAGCATGACTAGCATGCGACTAGCATGTTGCTAGTATGATTAGCATGCGACTGAGACTAGCATGAATAGCATGCGACTAGCATGACTAGCATGCGATTAGCATGTTGCTAGCATGATACTAGCATGATTAGCATATTATAAGGACAGATAGATAGATAGACAGATAGATAGATAGATTTACCATAGTTTGCCATGATTTACCATAGTTTACCATGATTTACTATTGTATACCATGATTTACCATGTTCAAGTATGATTTACTGATTCTAGCATGATTTAGCATAGTTTACCATGATTTACCACAATTTACCGTAGTTTACCATGATTTACTATAGTATACCACAATTTACTGTGTTCAAGTATGATTTATTGATTCTAGCATGATTTACCATAGTTTACCATGATTTACCACGATTTACTTTAGTTTACCATGATTTACTATAATATACCACGATTTGCCATGTTCAAGTATAATTTACTGATTCTGGCATGATTTACCATAGTTTAGCATGATTTACCATAGTTTGCCATGATTTACCTTGATTTACCATAGTTTACCATTATTTACTATAGTATACCATGATTTACCATGTTCAAGTATGATTTACTATGATTCCACTGGCATGGGTTCTGGTACTGGAGGGCTGTTAGCGGGAGAACCAGACTGGTGGGTGACTTCGACAATTGGGCAGGCGGCTAGATGCTGTGAGATATGATTGGCCTTCAGCATAAAGTTCTCCAATCCGATGGAATCTATGTAGATCGCCATGTGAGCACGGATCTGTGGATTAAGACCTTGATGCTAGGTGCTTATAAGCGCTGCTTCATTCCAACTGCTAGCCGCCACCAATGTTCGAAACAGGATGGTGTATTCACTGGTCGTTGTTTCTCCCTGATGCAACTGCAGTAGTTAATCTGCCATGGAGATCTCGTCTGCTGATGTGATGAACACTTCCTTTAAGTGGGTGGTAAAAGCTTCAGAAGAGTTATTTATGGCACTGTTCACATCCCATGTGGCCTAGAGAAATATATATATATCAGCTGATCGGTCCCAGCTGAAGCGGATGAGAAGAGGACCATAAAAGGTGGCCAGAATGAGGAATCCACACACCGTGGGAGAGCTCGTCGAGGCCGTTGAGCTAGCGGAGATGACGATGCTACGAAAGGCTGGGGAGCGAGCACCGCCATTTCCCCGGAGGGTGTACCAGGAGCGACGCACGCCAGAGGGCACCCAGCGCACAGTCAGCAGGTCGGCGGTTCCCGGCATACAGGACGAGCCAATGCCAACGTAGCCACCGCCCTCGCCCAGTCGCGCCTGGCTGACAGTCTGTGCCGTCCATTTGGAGCCACCACGAGAGGCGCCCCAGACCGAGGTTTTTATTAACGGCTGTCCGTATACAGCCCTGTTGGACTCTGGAAGTGCGGTAAGCCTGGTCCAGTCCTCCCTGTTTCCCCACGGATGGGAACCAAAGCCCGCCTCTCCATCACCTGCGTCCATGGGGACACCCAGAACGTACCCACCCGGCGGGTGACTCTCTCCACGAGGACCGGCACCTGGCCACTGGAAGTGGGCGTAGTCAGGGACCTGCCCGTGCCCGTCCTGTTGGGAAGAGACTGGCCAGGTTTTGACCAACTGCTCACCCAAGTCACCTGGCCTACCAGCCCTGCCGGGAACTGCCAGAAGAGGAAGAACTTCACCCTGTCCTCCTGGCTTCGGACAGCGCCTGAGATGGTGAGTCCCCCCCACCACCACACCCAACCCCACACTTTGTGGTCCAGAATGGCCTGCTGTACTGTGTCACGCAGCGAAGAGGGGAGGAGGTAAAGCTGTTGGTAGTTCCACGCACGAAGACACAGACAATCGTCGAGCTCACCCATTCCCATCCTATGGTGGGCCACCTAGGGGCTTAGAACACCACTCAATTCTTCGTCATCAGTTAGGAACCTAGGTGTGCTACTTGATCGCAATCTTTCCTTAGAAAGCCACGTTTCTAGCATTTGAAAAACTGCATTTTTCCATCTCAAAAATATATCTAAATTACGGCCTATGCTCTCAATGTCAAATGCAGAAATGTTAATCCATGCATTTATGACTTCAAGGTTAGACTATTGTAATGCTTTATTGGGTTGTTGTTCTGCACACTTGGTAAACAAACTACAGCTAGTCCAAAATGCAGCAGCAAGAGTTCTTACTAGAACCAGGAAGTATGACCATATTAGCCCGGTCCTGTCCACACTGCACTGGCTCCCTATCAAACATCGTATAGATTTTAAAATATTGCTTATTACTTATAAAGCCCTGAATGGTTTAGCACCTCAGTATTTGAATGAGCTCCTTTTACATTATACTCCTCTACGTCCGCTACGTTCTCAAAACTCAGGCAATTTGATAATACCTAGAATATCAAAATCAACTGCGGGCGGCAGATCCTTTTCCTATTTGGCGCCTAAACTCTGGAATAACCTACCTAACATTGTTCGGGAGGCAGACACACTCTTGCAGTTTAAATCTAGATTAAAGACCCATCTCTTTAACCTGGCATACACATAGCATACTAATATGCTTTTAATATCCAAATCCGTTAAAGGATTTTTAGGCTGCATTAATTAGGTAAACTGGAACCGGAACACTTCACATAACACCGTACTTTCTACATCATTAGAAGAATGGCATCTACGCTAATATTTGTCTGTTTCTCTCTTGTTCCGAGGTCACCATGGCCACCAGATCCAGTCTGTGTCCAGATCAGAGGGTCACTGCAGTCACCCGGATCCAGTACGTATCCAGACCAGATGGTGGATCAGCACCTAGAAAGGACCTCTACTGCCCTGAAAGACAGCGGAGACCAGGACAACTAGAGCCCCAGATACAGATCCCCTGTAAAGACCTTGTCTCAGAGGAGCACCAGGACAAGACCACAGGAAACAGATGATTCTTCTGCACAATCTGACTTTGCTGCAGCCTGGAATTGAACTACTGGTTTCGTCTGGTCAGAGGAGAACTGGCCCCCCAAACGGAGCCTGTTTTCTCCCAAGGTTTTTTTCTCCATTCTGTCACCGATGGAGTTTCAGTTCCTTGCCGCTGTCGCCTCTGGCTTGCTTAGTTGGGGTCACTTCATCTACAGCGATATCATTGACTTGATTGCAAATTAAAACACTAAATTAAACACTATTTCAACTGAACAGAGATTACATAACTGAATTCAATGATGAACTGCCTTTAACTATCATTTTGCATTATTGAGACACTGTTTTCCAAATGAATGTTGTTCAGTGCTTTGGCGCAATGTATTTTGTTTAAAGCACTATATAAATAAAGGTGATTGATTGATTGACCACTCAACGGATCCGAGACTGTTCCATTGGCCCGGCATGGAGGCGGAGATCAAGCGGTTTTGTCAGGCTTGTCCGGACTGCCAACGGACGTTGCCACAAACTCCTCCCCCAGCCCCGCTAATCCTGCTGCCCATCATTGAGGTGCCCTTTGAGCGGATAGGAATGGACCTTGTAGGGCCGCTGCCAAAGTCCGCCCGGGGACACATATTAGTCATCGTGGATTATGCGACCCGGTACCCCGAAGCCATTCCACTGCACAAAGCCACATCCAAGGCCATCGCCCAGGAGCTCTTCCTGCTGTACAGCCGGGTCGGCATACTCCGGGAGATACTGACTGACCAGGGCACCCCCTTCATGTCCCCGGTCGATGGCTGACCTCTGCCACCTCCTTAAGGTAAAGTAGCTTCGGACCACCGTGTACCACCCTCAGACCGATGGGCTGGTCGAAAGGTTTAACCAAACATTAAAGCAGATGCTCCGCCGCGTGGCTGCAGACAACCGACGGGATTGGGATCAAATGCTGCCGTACGTCCTCTTCGGCATCCGGAAAGTCCCCCAGGCCTCCACACCATTCGAGCTTCTGTTTGATGCCTTCAGTATGAAATTGTAGATTCACACTGAAGGCATCAATTAACACATGTGAAATTATATATGGAATTATATACATAACAAATATTTTTCATATTCTAGGTTCTTCAAAGTAGCCACCTTTTGCTTTGATTACTGCTTTGCACACACTTGTCATTCTCTTGATGAGCTTCAAGAGGTAGTCACCTGAAATGGTCTTCCAACAGTCTTGAAGGAGTTCCCCGAGAGATAGCACTTGTTGGCCCTTTTGCCTCCTATCTGCGATCCAGCTCACCCCTAAACCATCTTGATTGGGTTCAGGTCCAGTGAATGTGGAGGCCAGGTCATCTGGCTGTCACGTACAGTGATACAGGAACGAGGAGAGAGAACAAGTGCAGGTATGAATCTTTATTTAAGGGTAATCCAAACGGGTAAACAAGCCAGGCAGGGTCAAAACCAAAAGATCCAAAACATAACATGAACAAGACACGAACACTAGGCTAGGCAAGTCAAGGATGATGACCATGAAATAACTGTAACATTAAACAAGGACTCCGTAACAGACTGAAACAAACCAGGTATTTATAGACAGGTGCAAACAATGTAAGTGGAAACAGCTGAATACAATGAACAGTGACGATAAGGGGAAGTGAGACCTCTAGTGGACACCCTGGGATACACAGACCAGTGTGACATTACCCCCCACCCCGCCACCCCCCCCTCCACGCTCCTCAGACACAAAAAACAAACCAAAAAGACCAGGAGGGCGGCGGACAGGTGGAGGCTCAGGGGAAGTGACGGAGGGCCGGAAAAGAAAACTTGGGGAACAAACACCAGAAGTGTAAACACAAAACAGGGAGACCAGGAGGGATGAGGACCAGAGGAGGTTCAGGGGGAGGGATGGAGGGCAAGACTAACTGAGGAGAACAGATAGAAACAAAACAGAAACCAAGAACACAAAACAGAAGTCCAAGAAGGGCATGTTGAGGCGCCCACCAGGGCGGAGCAGAGGACCACCACAGCCGTGTAGTCAGGGCGGAAGCCACCCAGGATGGAGCAGAAGCCCAACACAGCCATGTGTCAAAGCCAGAGCCCTCCAGGGCGGAGCGGAAGACCACCACATCCTTGTGGTCGCCGCCAGAGTCCCCCAGGGTGGAGCGGATGACCACCACGTCCTCGTGGTCGACGTCAGAGTCCCCCAGGGTGGAGCAGATGACCAACACTCCCCCTTGGTTGAGGCCGGAGTCCCCCAGGACGGAGCAGTAGACCACCCAGTGACTCCTTTTACATTATACTCCTCTACGTCCGCTACGTTCTCAAAACTCAGGCAATTTGATAATACCTAGAATATCAAAATCAACTGCGGGCGGCAGATCCTTTTCCTATTTGGCGCCTAAACTCTGGAATAACCTACCTAACATTGTTCGGGAGGCAGACACACTCTTGCAGTTTAAATCTAGATTAAAGACCCATCTCTTTAACCTGGCATACACATAGCATACTAATATGCTTTTAATATCCAAATCCGTTAAAGGATTTTTAGGCTGCATTAATTAGGTAAACTGGAACCGGAACACTTCACATAACACCGTACTTTCTACATCATTAGAAGAATGGCATCTACGCTAATATTTGTCTGTTTCTCTCTTGTTCCGAGGTCACCATGGCCACCAGATCCAGTCTGTGTCCAGATCAGAGGGTCACTGCAGTCACCCGGATCCAGTACGTATCCAGACCAGATGGTGGATCAGCACCTAGAAAGGACCTCTACTGCCCTGAAAGACAGCGGAGACCAGGACAACTAGAGCCCCAGATACAGATCCCCTGTAAAGACCTTGTCTCAGAGGAGCACCAGGACAAGACCACAGGAAACAGATGATTCTTCTGCACAATCTGACTTTGCTGCAGCCTGGAATTGAACTACTGGTTTCGTCTGGTCAGAGGAGAACTGGCCCCCCAAACGGAGCCTGTTTTCTCCCAAGGTTTTTTTCTCCATTCTGTCACCGATGGAGTTTCAGTTCCTTGCCGCTGTCGCCTCTGGCTTGCTTAGTTGGGGTCACTTCATCTACAGCGATATCATTGACTTGATTGCAAATTAAAACACTAAATTAAACACTATTTCAACTGAACAGAGATTACATAACTGAATTCAATGATGAACTGCCTTTAACTATCATTTTGCATTATTGAGACACTGTTTTCCAAATGAATGTTGTTCAGTGCTTTGGCGCAATGTATTTTGTTTAAAGCACTATATAAATAAAGGTGATTGATTGATTGACCACTCAACGGATCCGAGACTGTTCCATTGGCCCGGCATGGAGGCGGAGATCAAGCGGTTTTGTCAGGCTTGTCCGGACTGCCAACGGACGTTGCCACAAACTCCTCCCCCAGCCCCGCTAATCCTGCTGCCCATCATTGAGGTGCCCTTTGAGCGGATAGGAATGGACCTTGTAGGGCCGCTGCCAAAGTCCGCCCGGGGACACATATTAGTCATCGTGGATTATGCGACCCGGTACCCCGAAGCCATTCCACTGCACAAAGCCACATCCAAGGCCATCGCCCAGGAGCTCTTCCTGCTGTACAGCCGGGTCGGCATACCCCGGGAGATACTGACTGACCAGGGCACCCCCTTCATGTCCCCGGTCGATGGCTGACCTCTGCCACCTCCTTAAGGTAAAGTAGCTTCGGACCACCGTGTACCACCCTCAGACCGATGGGCTGGTCGAAAGGTTTAACCAAACATTAAAGCAGATGCTCCGCCGCGTGGCTGCAGACAACCGACGGGATTGGGATCAAATGCTGCCGTACGTCCTCTTCGGCATCCGGAAAGTCCCCCAGGCCTCCACACCATTCGAGCTTCTGTTTGATGCCTTCAGTATGAAATTGTAGATTCACACTGAAAGCATCAATTAACACATGTGAAATTATATATGGAATTATATACATAACAAATATTTTTCATATTCTAGGTTCTTCAAAGTAGCCACCTTTTGCTTTGATTACTGCTTTGCACACACTTGTCATTCTCTTGATGAGCTTCAAGAGGTAGTCACCTGAAATGGTCTTCCAACAGTCTTGAAGGAGTTCCCCGAGAGATAGCACTTGTTGGCCCTTTTGCCTCCTATCTGCGATCCAGCTCATCCCTAAACCATCTTGATTGGGTTCAGGTCCAGTGAATGTGGAGGCCAGGTCATCTGGCTGTCACGTACAGTGATACAGGAACGAGGAGAGAGAACAAGTGCAGGTATGAATCTTTATTTAAGGGTAATCCAAACGGGTAAACAAGCCAGGCAGGGTCAAAACCAAAAGATCCAAAACATAACATGAACAAGACACGAACACTAGGCTAGGCAAGTCAAGGATGATGACCATGAAATAACTGTAACATTAAACAAGGACTCCGTAACAGACTGAAACAAACCAGGTATTTATAGACAGGTGCAAACAATGTAAGTGGAAACAGCTGAATACAATGAACAGTGACGATAAGGGGAAGTGAGACCTCTAGTGGACACCCTGGGATACACAGACCAGTGTGACATTACCCCCCACCCCGCCACCCCCCCTCCACGCTCCTCAGACACAAAAAACAAACCAAAAAGACCAGGAGGGCGGCGGACAGGTGGAGGCTCAGGGGAAGTGACGGAGGGCCGGAAAAGAAAACTTGGGGAACAAACACCAGAAGTGTAAACACAAAACAGGGAGACCAGGAGGGATGAGGACCAGAGGAGGTTCAGGGGGAGGGATGGAGGGCAAGACTAACTGAGGAGAACAGATAGAAACAAAACAGAAACCAAGAACACAAAACAGAAGTCCAAGAAGGGCATGTTGAGGCGCCCACCAGGGCGGAGCAGAGGACCACCACAGCCGTGTAGTCAGGGCGGAAGCCACCCAGGATGGAGCAGAAGCCCAACACAGCCATGTGTCAAAGCCAGAGCCCTCCAGGGCGGAGCGGAAGACCACCACATCCTTGTGGTCGCCGCCAGAGTCCCCCAGGGTGGAGCGGATGACCACCACGTCCTCGTGGTCGACGTCAGAGTCCCCCAGGGTGGAGCAGATGACCAACACTCCCCCTTGGTTGAGGCCGGAGTCCCCCAGGACGGAGCAGTAGACCACCCAGTGACTTGACTTGGCTCTGGAGGGTAATCGGTGACTGGCCTTGGCTCTGGAGGGTCATCGGTGACTGGCTCTGGAGGGTCCACCAACACCTGACTCGATTCTGGAGGGTCCACTGGCTCCTGACTCGACTCCGGAGGGTCCACTGGCACCTGACTCGACTCCGGAGGGTCCGGTGGAACCTGCCTCAACTCTGGAGAGTCTACCGGAACCTGACTCGACTCCAGAGAGTCCACGGGAATCTGCCTCGACTCTGGAGAGTTCACGGGAACATGACTCGACTCTGGAGAGTTCACCGTAACCTGACTCAACTCCTGAGAGTCCACCGGAACCTGACTCGACTCCGGAGAGTCCACCGGAACCTGACTCGACTCCTGAGAGTCCACCGGAACCTGACTAGACTCCGGAGAGTCCACCGGAACCTGACTCGACTCTGGAGAGTCCACCGGAACCTGACTCGAATCCGGAGAGTCCACTGGTACCTGACTTGACTCCGGAGAGTCCACGGGAACCTGACTTGACTCCGGAGAGTTTACGGGAACTGACTTGACTCCAGAGAGTCCACCGGTACATGACTCGACTCCAGAGAGTCCACGGGAATCAGACTCGACTCTGGAGAGTTCACGGGGACCTGACTCGATTCAGTACTGTCTGTGGAGACCTGAGGCGCCTCGGCTTTGGGCACTGCCTCTGGAACGGTCTCGGGCACCGCCTTGGTCATGGCATCGGGAGCGGCCTCGGGAACGGCTTCAGGCAACGCCTCGGCATCGGGCACCACCTCGGCCATCGGAACAGCATCGAGCACTGATCTAGCGGCCATCATGGGCAGTGGCGCCACCATGGCGGGCGTGCGCTTCTTCTCACCTCTCCGTCCGCCATGGTGATACGGCGGCTCTGACCCATTCCACAGGAGCCCCGGGTCAAAGGGAGGCCATGGTTGAGAGCGATGCTGAATCTCCTCTCGACCACTCCCTCCTCGGCGACCTCCCCTGGTCCCCCGGAAAATCACCAGGCGAGTTCCCTCAAAACTGCCTCTCTCCCGCTCTGTGGCTGGGGATGAGATATGGGCAGACATACTGCTGGTTCTCGTGTGACGGAGTCCTTCTGTCACGTACGGTGATACAGGAACGAGGAGAGTGAACCAAGTGCAGGTATGAATCTTTATTTAAGGGTAATCCAAACGGGTAAACAAGCCAGGCAGAGTCAAAACCAGAAGATCCAAAACATAACATGAACAAGACACGAACACTAGGCTAGGCAAGGATGACGGACATGAAATAACTGAAACATTAAACAAGGACTCCGTAACACAGACTGAACAAACCAGGTATTTATAGACAGGTGCAAACAATGTAAGTGGAGAACAGTGATGATAAGGGGAAGAGAGACCTCTAGTGGACACCCAGGGATACACAGACCAGACACTGTGACACTGGCGCAGCACTCCATCACTCTCCTTCTTGGTCAAATAGCCCTTGATGCCTTCAGTGTGACTCTACAATTTTCATAGTCATGCAAATAAAGAAAACTCTTTGAATGAGAAAGTGTGTCCAAACTTTTGGATCCAGAGGATCCCAGAGGAATTCTCATGGGTACCGATATATTAGACCCCACCTTAATGTCTGAGTTCCACGCAGACCATCCTGATCATCCGGCACCTCGAGGCAGAGGTAGACCACCATGACGTTGGGGTGTTTGGCCCTCAGGAGCGGGCCACGGAGGAGGGGGAGGGGGCGCCGGGCTCCACCACCACCCAATCACAGCAATCCATATCACCCCAGAACTGAGCATCTGCACCTGTCACCAATCAAGCAATTCATCAACAGGCCTGTATAAAAGCACAAACCTGAGACACCCTCATTTTCTGATCTGGTAAAACATTTAGAGGACTCTCTGACTTTGCTACAGCTTCCATTTGAAAACATACCTGCATTACTTACCTCCTGTGTTCCTCCTAGTGTCTCCTCTTCTCCAATTGTCTTCTGTTCCTCCTGGTTCCTGGATAGCTGAGGTGTGGTGTGTGCTCCTCCTGTGTGCATTCCAGCTCCTGTAAAGGCAAAGACTATGATTATTCCACTCGTCATATCCTTTGAACTGTTCTACAAACAATACTCTGACCATCACACATCAAGATAAAATTGTTTTACAACTCAAAGCAATGTAGAGTTTTCACTCTAAATTCACTTTGAAACAGACAAATGTACCCTTGTACTATACAGTCCAACCTAGTTTTATCTATATCCTTCTAGATATAACCACTTGAGAACTAGGGACATGTACCCAATTTTCCCCATCTCATTATTTTTCCTCTTATAGTGTTTTGCTTATGTACTGATATGAAATCCTTTTAAATGAACATTTTAGAATTGCACACTATTGTTAAAAGAGGTCCCGGGTATGCGATGTTTGGTATCTTAATGGTCTAAATGTTCACTTATATTATATGTTGATACCTATGGAAGGTAATAGTGTTACCAGAATCTTTAATAGTTTCTTCATCAACATCCAATCAAAGTCCATAAAACATATACCTGAGGACAAAGGGTCATAAACTTTCCCTCCAAAGCTACCATTCCTCACTGGCTCACTCAAGTCCTGAGGGTGTGACATTGTCACCGTTTATAGATCACTGATCACCAGATCAGAAAAGGTTTTTTTTTTAGATGCAGAAAACTCCAGGGAAAGATGCAGAGTTAAGAGTCCTCAAGAACCCAACCTAAGCTTTTGCCAGGCTTTCAGCCTAGCCTTTTCACATCAAGTTTCCTCTGACTCAAACTGGTTCTTTTCATCAACGAACTTCAGCAAAGATCAATTTAAGCCTACACATTGCATTTCTTTTTAACTGACAACCTAATTGTAATTATTAAGATTATTTTATTATTCAGAAATGGTAAAACTATAGAAAACTGATATATCTCTAAATAGAGCTTATTATCTCACAGTATATTCCTATAGTTTAACATATATAATACACTTAAATACAGTAAATTATTTGCATGCACATAGATTAATAATTGAGTTATATGTACACCTATATATTAAATCCTTTTTGTGCAGCAGCAAATACTATAGTAGTTATTATTACACTGATACCACATACATCACATAATCAAAATATTTACCAGTTGGTATTGATCTACCAGTCAGTAAAGCCAATCCAGTAAATATAATAAATTGAAACATCTTTCAAGTTTTTTGCTACCAAACCTAATTTCAGAAAAGCAGGTTCTCAAAATGAGTCACTAGTGTAAAATAAATAAATAAATAGATAAAACAATGTCAAAATAATAATTATTATTTATTATTATTATTATTATTATTATTATTATTATTATTATTATTATTATTATTACAAATAATACAAATATCTGATATATTTTAGACAGGGACACCCAATCAAATATAGAGTGTTATATCAAACTGCTAACAATAACCTTTTATAATTGTCCTGGTATAGTTGAACACTTTCTTTTACATCCTGCATCGATACACTTCCTATTAGTTACAGGTACACTGACCACTCCTTAATGGTTAAGAACAAATAGTTTGTAAAAAGTGTCCTCTTAACCTAAACAGAGATGCACAGGATAAAATATGAATCTATATATGTGAAAGTGAAAGTGACGTGACATTCAGCCAAGTATGGTGACCCATACTCAGAATTTGTGCTCTGCATTTAACCCATCCGAAGTGCACACACACAGAGCAGTGTACACACACACTGTGAACACACACCCGGAGCAGTGGGCAGCCATTTATGCTGCGGCGCCCGGGGAGCAGTTGAATTTCCAATCCGTGCGCTCAGTTTTTGTAAACTGTACCCTCGGTTTTTGAATCCGTACCCACAAATTCATAATCCATGCGCACCCTTTCGCAATCCCACGGATCTGTAAACCGTACTCACAGATTCATGCAGCAAGCTCCTGTTAACACACAGTTTTATTGAATATTATTATGTGGAATAGGTTTAATAATAATAAAGGAATAATCTTATAATAGCAACTGATTATTATTGTACAATAAACCTGGCATTGTGACTAACTCTGGAGTAATTTTTTCCTCTGTTGTAAATTGTTTTGGATAAAAGATTATTATGCATAACCTGTATAACAATATATAATAATGATAAAAATAAAGTTATTTTTTATAATTTTAATTTGTAAGCTTAATAAATTAGTACAAGAAAATAATTCATGAATTGCTTTATTTTTAAATAAACTTTGACAGTTTTGTAAATGCTTGTGTACAATTCTTTCTTAACATGCATGAAGACTTATTTTTCTGATTTTATTATACTAAGCTCCATCCACCCCACCTGCCGGAGTTAGATGCATGTTTCACTGTTAATGTTGTTATTATTAAATAAAGAGGCCGAAAATAACATTGCATTCAGTTAGAGAGAAAAGGAATGAAAACATAACCGGCATATTATTTGTTTTGTATTGCTTTTTACCCTTATTTTCTTTTTCTTTTTAGCGTTTATTTTTTTTGGTCATAAAACACAGACGGCTGTGTCTTATCCTATTGGTGATTAATGTAATAATCGCTATTAAAATAAACGCTAAAAAGAAGACTATTTGTGAATGCTGATCGTGGACTCATTGGTTACTATGAAAAATAAGGTTTAATAAACAGAATTGAATCTGCTGGTGGGGGCGGAGCTACAAATGCGTGTCAGTTTACAAAATACAAATCCGAGGGAACGGATTGTGAAAGTGTGCGCATGGATTATGAATTCGTGGGTACAGATTCAAAAACCGAGGGTACGGTTTACAAAATCTGAGCGCACGGATTGGGAATTCGTAGGCACGGTTTGTTAATCCGTGGGTACAATTTGTTAAACCGAGGGAACAGTTTGTGAATTTGTGAGTACGGTTTATAAACTGAGGGGACGGATTGCAAAACCGTCGTCACAGATTGATTTTTTTTTCTCCTACAAGTGACGTGCGGGGCTCTCCGTCATATCCTCATCCCCTGCCTCGTTCCTCTTTTTCACCCCCAGAAATCTGTCCCAACCACCGCCGCATTTAGTTTAATCTTATTTTTTTTCTTTAATAGCTAACTCCCTCCTCTTTCAGTCTATGCTCCCTGCTCTGGCTCCATTCCTTGTGTTTTCTGATGGACGCTATTCGTTTCCATGTTTTTTCGCGCTGGTTTCCCTGAAAACTGCGTGCAGCCAATGAGCATATGAAACGTCATCACGTAGCATTACAGCACAGTGTTCATGGGAAATGTAGGAAGTTCTGCCAGGGGGATAAATGACCGAGAACAGAGCCTCATGTCATGCATCACCAGCCAAACTGGCTAGTAAGTTTTAATTAACACCCGCCAAAATGAATTTTAACCCGCATTTGGCGGGTTGGCGGGTGTTAATTTAGAACCCTGCTGATGATACTGCGCATGCGTGTAATTTTTCAAGTATTTTATTAAACATCGGAAAGTGTGATAAAACTATAAAAAAAATATGTATATATTTTCTCCTACAGGTGACGTGCGGGGCTCTCCGTCATATCCTCATCCCCTGCCTCGTTCCTCTTGAATAAGGGATGATTTATGAAATATCTGTACTGTATTTATAGTTAATGATGACAGATTCACAAACTGAGTTTGTAGTAAACAGAACATGAACACGAGTAGAGCAGCTGATGATACTGAACTGCAGCATCCCTTACGAAATATAACCATGGTTTTATTATAGTAAAACTGTAGTAACCCATGGTTTTTTGGCGTGTTGACTTCCATTTGTATAACCACAGATTTACTACAAATACCATGGTTAAACTATGGTTAATATAGCAAAACCATGGTTAATTTGAAGTTACCATGGTTTAACTATAGTAACCATGGTTTTTTGGTTTTATTTGTAGTAAAACCACGGTTAATACTGCGCATTCGTGATTCAGCATGAAGCCGAATGACTCACAGCGCGTCTGAACCGAACTGATTCTTTTGGTGATTGATTCTGAACTGATTTTGTGCTAATTTAATGAGTGCGGGTAAACCGAGGGCTTGAATGAAGGGCAATCTGACGAAACGTAAATTCATTTAATAACAAATACATCGCAATGGATTATGTATCCGGTGAACTGTTTTTTTTTTTCAACCGGTTTATTGAATCAAACCGTCCGAAAGAACCGGTTCGCGGAAAAGAATCAAACTTCCCATCACTAATCCACAATGATATCCAGTGAGTGGTGTGTGTGTTTCTAGCATAGTCTTTCTGCAAGCATGAGAGTTCTGCCTGCCGGTGTGGTGCAGTAAAATGACAGAAGGGGAGACATTCATTAATTTATCATTTCAATTTTATGCTGGTTTTATTGTTACACATGACGTGGACTCGACTGTACTCGGAATATTTTCAGAGTCCAAAATGTTCAAGTCCGTGTCAAGTCCGAGTACAAATTCACCCGAGTGCGTGACAAGTCCGAGTTCATTCAAAATTGGACTCGAGTCCGGACTCGAGTCCAAGTCCAAGTTCGAGTACCCCAACTCTACATTCTCGGCCCCCCTCTACATCACCTCATCAGATTACTATGGCAATGTAGTGTGGATGGGAGAGCACGGCTATAGAGCGATGCCTCGGGTGGAACAGATGTTCACGAGCTATCTGTCCCCCGGTGCTGCATCGTCACGCTTAGAACAACTTCGGCTTTGATGGACAAAGGGTATGCGGCAGCAGCCCAGGCTGGTGCGTGTCTGCACACCATGGCGGTGTTAGAGGCGTACCAAGCCGACCTGCTTAAAGAGCTAGACGAGGGTGAGGAGATAAAGTCCCATGATATATCTGAACTGAGAAGGACCGATGATCTTTCCCTCTGCGGTCCATGGCAGCTATGGTGGCCGCGGAGAGACACTTATGGCTGTGCCTGTCCGATATGAAAGAGCAGGACAGGGTCTGCCTTATGGACGCCCCTATTCAGCCTTCTGGCCTGTTCGGCGACGCAGTCGGCACTGTCGTCGACAGGTTTCAGGAGGCCCACAAACAAGCGCCGGCGTTCCATAAGTTCCTCCCTCGTCGCTTTCTCCTGGCATCTGGGCCGGAGGTGCCCCAGTCGCACCCTAGCTCCTCGTACCGCAAGGCCCAAAAAGAGAGCTCTCTCAGCCGAGGTCTTCTAGGCCCAAACAAGATTTAAGGGCAGTTATTGAAGCTAAGAAGTCCTCGGCCAAGAAGCCCTGACGTCAGAAGCCCAGGGCTTCAGAGGGCAGCCTCTGCTGGGGTAGAGCGGTGTACACCGCACTACACGGTGCCCGTCTCGCCTCAGCGCCCTCTGGGGGCCGATCTGCCAACCCTGCTAATGTTCCAGGGCACAGCGGTCCCTAGTCCCCCCTGCTGGGCCCTCTTACACCAGAGGTCAGTCTCGAGAGACTGATTCCCTTAGTAGATTATTTAGCAGCGTGGAAACTACTGCCAAATGTATCTCAATGGGTCCGGCACACAGTAGAAAAAGGGTACCGTATTCAGTTCGGCTCTGCAACGCCGATGTTCAACGGGGTTACTCCGACGATAGTCGGCCCCGAGCAGGGTCTGGTTATGGAACAGGAAATGAAAACCGTATTAGAGAAGGAGGCCATCGAGATGGTCCCTCCTCGAGACAGGGAATCCTGGTTTTATAGCCGGTATTTCATAGTTCCAAAGAAGGTTGGGGGGTTGCGTCCGATCATAGATCTGCGGGTCTTAAATCGATCAGTTATGAGATTGAAGAGACATCACAATGTCCCCTTCGGTTCTCTCTAGTTCATCCAGCTCCTCTGGAACTAGACGCTATGGTACAGACCAGGCCGAGGCTTAGTCTGTACGCCTTTCCCCCTATTGCAATGCTCCCGGGAGTTCTGGCGAGAGTACACCGGGACGGGGTCCGTCTGTTATTAGTAGCCCTATTCTGGCCGGGCCGAGTATGGTTCGCAGACCTGGTCTCGCTCCTCGACGGCTCTCCATGGGAAATACTGATCAAGACAGACCTACTCTCACAGGCGCAGGGCATGATAATTCACCCTTGCCCAGAGTTGTGGAAGCTGTGGATGTTATTAGCATCCGGTCTCTCAACCAAGGTTGTTGAGACCCTCCTCCAATCCAGAGCTCCCTCTACGATGAAACTATACGCCCTGAGGTGGAAACTCTTCACCTCATGGTGCAAAGACTGCCAGCTAGACCCAGCAAACTGCCCAGTTGGTACAGTTCTGGAGTTCCTACAGGCCAGGCTCTCTGCAGGGTTGATCCACTTCACGTTGAAGGTCTACGTGGCAGGCATTGCAGCCTACCATGTCCTACTCGATGACCAGTCTTTGGGAAGACACCCCTTAGTTACACGTTTCCTCCGTGGTGCGCTGAGGCTGAGAACTCCAGTACGGTCCCGTATTCCCCCGTGGGACTTGGTTGTGGTGTTAGAGGCATTGTGCAAACCTCCGTTTGAACCTATTCAAGATATCTCAGATAGACATCTGATGCTTAAAACAGCCATTCTGTTGGCCATTACCTCTCTGAGGAGAGTAGGAGATCTGGATTTTGCACCTGGCATGACCAAAGCGTTCACATACCCTCGAGGGGGATATGTTCCAAAGGTTCCCTCTGTCAAACCACAACCTGTAGTGCTGCAGGCCTTCTGTCCTCCTCCCTTTCGGGAGCCCGACCAAGCGAAGCTAAATTGTATGTGTCCAGTTCGAGCGCTGGACGCATAAGTCCACAGAGTTGCCCTGTGGAGAAAAACAGACCAATTGCTTGTATGCTACGGTCCCCCCAAGAGGGGTTCTCCTGCTTCTAAGCAGACTACTAGTCGTTGGATAGTCAAGGCTATCAAAGCCACCTATGACTCCTCTGGTCGTCCCCCGCTGTCGGGAGCCAAGGCTCACTCTACTCGGGGTATGGCGGGCTCCAAGGCCTTCCTAGCAGGTGTATCCATGCTGGACATCTGCAATGCTGTGGGGTGGTCCATGCCTTCTACCTTCATAAAATTCTATGGCTTAGACATGCCAGTCACTCCAGGCACTTCTGTCCTCTCGTCCTAAGCTGTGCTCTTCGGATACACACTAGGCAGGGGTTTGGTAGTCTGGCAGCGTTGGTACTCGTTCCCCAAAGCGTTTTCGACGCAGCTCGAGTTCCTGAAGAGGAACGTCTGTAGGTTACGTATGTAACCCTAGTTCCTCGAGGGAACGAGATGCTGCGTCTCGGAGCCATACGCCCGGCACCCCTGCCGGCGCTTGCTTGTACTCGAAGCTAATGCCAGCTGCGCGGCATGTGCGTTTATAGCTTCTTGGTCGCTTACGTCACCCCGCCTGTGACGTCACACTCTTCCATTGGACTGATTACACACGATATTCAGAGTCGCTCATGCTAAGCGCGTTCCCCAAAGCGTTTTTCGACGCAGCGTCTCGTTCCCTCAAGGAACTAGGGTTACATACGTAACCTAGAGACGTTTATTTCCTGGTTTGTGTGAATATTAAAAATATAGCAGTGCTTTGTGTTTCTGTTGATAGAATGAAAGAGATTCTGGGACACGGGTGGATCCTGCATTCCAGCAAACCTGAAATTAATTTACAAAGGATCAAACTATGTCAATAGTGCACGCTTTTCTACAGAGACAGAGAGTGAGAGAGCCAGCAGACTATTGCTTTCTGTAAGTGTAGAATGTGTTATAAAAAGCATCTTCATGGTTACAGATTCCCAGCAAGTAGCTTTGTTCTCAGAAGATGGAATTTGATGTATTATAAATGAAGATGACTAGCGCCTTAAAAACACTATTACCAGCTACAAGGAAATGTGTTTAGAACTTTGTTAACATTCTGGCAAGATAGTCTCAAAGTTCTGAGCAAACGTTCTTTCACATTAATAGAACCTTTGTATAAAGCGATCTGGTCTTTAATGATGTTATCAAAATGTTAGTACAACAATGTTATTTATACATTGTTCAATGAATGTTTGCAGGATGTTAGTCGAATGTTTTTGTTATTTTTTTTAAATGCTGCTACTTAGTACTTATTATTTCAACATTTAAAAGTAACATTCACATAATGATTGCAAAATTATGGAATGGAATATTATCATTGCACAGCAATTACACTCACAATCAGATATAATACTTCCCAAATGAAATATACCAAAATACCAAAATGAAAATGTTTGTGTCGAGGAAGTTTATTTTTGAAAACATGTTTCTAAAAAACAACATAAGACTGTTTGGGGTGTGAGTGTGAGTTTAAAATAATGTTTGCGCTATTCTTTTCCAATACTTTTTCAGAACTGAGTTTATTTCTTGCAATTCTCAGTTTATATCTAAAGTATCTTAATCAGCTTTCCACACTTTGGGAATTAATGACTTGCTCTAAATGCTTCTTTGGTTTTCATCACATGCTGGTGAGCAACTAACAGCAGATGGAGATCATGCATTTATACTCCTGCATTTCCTGGGTGTGCAATGCTGAATATTCTGCCAAAATTGAACAACTGAATTTGTGAAGTGCCTGCCAGTTTAAATATAATTCAGACATTAACTTTTTTGTTTCCAGATGTAGTCATGTCTGTCAGCACTATCAATTTATAGTCCTCATGTATGCCACAAGGCCTTTGTGTTCATCAAGGCGTCAGAAGAATGCATTTAAAGAGGCAGCTCCCTCTGTGACTCAGCTGTGGGAATTTCCATGCTTTCACCTGACCTTCACATGCACATTACAATTAAGCTGCTTATTTCAGTTATAGTTTTATTCCAAACAAAAGATGAAATGGATCTTTAGAGAATATTCCCATTTATCATGCTTGTTTTGTTTTTTATTGTTCACTTCTGGTAATGTCGGAAATGCTCACTCATTCCATTTGTTGTTTATTAAACCTTCCAGTGTGCTTTGATTTTTTAGCAGTGCTGTGTAGTAACTGATTACATGTACCTTTTTTTTTTACATGTAATCATTTTTATGATTTGATTAATTATTAGCTTTTTATCAACTCATATACCCACTGCAGTTCTTACATTAAGCCCAGTTTGGGAAAACCCTGATGTAATGAAATGTGTAATGCATTTTATGATGTTGATATCAATATGGTACATTTAATGGTAAGTTTAAGAAAAAGTAATCTAAAAAGTAGTCAGAAAGCATTACCTGAAATGAATAACCCATAAATTACGTTATGAATTACAGTTTTTATCATGTAATTTTAAATCGGGAATGAACTACAATTTGTTATGAACCTACCCTGGGGCCCGTTCTCCATACATGGATTAAACAGTTAGCTGGATTTTGTTGTTGGTGATTTGACATGATCCAAAATTGTTAGGTTCTCTGAAGCTCATACTGGAGTTGTTGTCATTGCAACATGTCCATAAATTTGAACCTGCTCTGGAGCAGCATATTTAGCATAAACAGGATTAGACCAAATCATTTTAAGTGAAGGTAATACTGAAAGTATATTCCAGTCACTATTTTCTTTTTGCGCACAAAAAGTATTCTCGTAGCTTTTTAATTAATAATAATTGTGGATGAACCACTGATGTCACATGGATTATTTTACAGATCTCCTTGCTACATGTGAGGACATTTCAGTTGCGTTGCTGTCTATGAATGGTAGGACAGTTCTCAGATTCTGTCAAAATTATCTTAAACTGTGTTCCGAAGATGAACAAACGGCTTATGGGTTTGAAACTACATGAGTGTGAGAATTTAATGACAGAGTTAATTTTTGGGTGAACTAACCCTTTAATAGTCTGATGTCATTACGTTGCTGTCTTGCTGCCAGCCAATCACTGCACTGTTCATGGTTTCAAGTATCCATATATCTGGTGTTAGCTTGTTTGAAGAACCAAATTAGCCAGAGATCAGTTATCATGACTGAAAGATCTGGCATCTGTCAAATCATCTCAGATGTGTTAAGTGAGCACTGTCTGGTATTAATGGTAATGGTAATGGTATTAATTCTTTACCAGATTCAGACCCTGAGAATGTTTCCAAACAAGAGGATCGTGCAGAACCTTTGCAAGAAAACTGACAGCAATAATATGTGTTCATTGTATAGTATTATTTAATTACAACAGTAAAACTGCAAGTATACAGAGGAAACAAAAAATAGATACAAAGACAATAATTAAAGGGAGTCAAAAACAGCAGTTTGTAGGGGTTGCCACCACCTCGGGGGAAGTGTGTATGGTCCAGACACAAGATGGCAACCAATATTATGGGAAAGAGGGGACTATTAAAAAGGAATGCCAGGCTTAGGAGCGGTTGGGACCATAAAAGAGTAGTTGTGTTTTTAATGGTTCATTGAGTCCAGTTCAGAAGAAGGTAATGAGTGAAATGTCCAGAAACTGTGCATGGTACGCTAAGTCCAAAAACTCACGGGTCTAGTCATTGAGAGGGCACTCGCATTGGTTCAGGAGGATGGCATGTGGTCGGTCACAAGTTTTCCATAAGATCTTTAGGCCAACATTTTTCTTGATTTCTTCACAGTAATCCTGATGGTCCCACTAATGCTTGATTGAAAGTGCTTGACAAACTGTAATGAAAAAAAAAAAGTATGGTAACATCTGGTAATTTACAGCCATAATAAAACAACAGCTTCTATATCTAATTATTCTGCTGTCAGCCAACTCTTTCTCACCTTAATAATAATAATAATAGCTCACCTTTTCAATATATGTAATGATTTCTTCATTGCTCAGCTCAACAAAGCATCTCAATTTGAAAGTTGCATGAGCTAATGTTGTCCTATCTGTTAAATGAAACCTCATATTAGATTCATATTAGATAAGGTGAATAAAAGTCCATTTTAAAAACAAAATCTGAATGGTGGTTAATAAAAATGAATTAACAGGCAAAATAAAATAGCTTTTTTACTCTGTGGGACAGAATCTGGAGATGAAAATATAAACTGACTTGCTGGTTGAGTTGAAGATGTAAGTTGAGCAGTCATTTGAGAAGAAGATGTTGGTATTCGAGTAGATGTTGATGCAGCTGATATCGATGTTGATGCAGTTGATGGTGCAATCGTTGTTGATGACAGAGTGGTTGATGTTAGTACTGATGAACCTAAAGTTGGTGTAGGTGGTGTTGATTGAGTTGTAGATGATGGTTCAGTGACTGCTGAGCGAGATGTAGACAGTGGGGCAAGGGTTGTTATTGATGATCGAGCTGTGGATGTTGTTGTAGCTGATATACATGTTGGTGCAGGAGTTTTTGTTAAACGAGCCATAGATGCCACTGTAGCTATTATGCATGTTAGTGCAGGGCCTGTTGAATTTGCTGATAGAGCTGTAGATGTTTCTGCAGCTAGTGAGGTAGAAGAAAATAACATCAGTAGATGAGACAGAAGAAAAGCATCTATAGATGGCAGGCAAGAGTGACCTATAGTATAAAAAAAGCAAAAATGGAAGAATGCAGCACAAAACCACAAACTCAATTCTATTATTGAATGCTTTCCTTCCTTTGACACCGACATCAAAATAACCTGCATAGCACGTTTTGTTTTTTACTTGTAGGAAAGTATTTTTGCTTTGACTTTACTTGGTTTGATTTCTAATGTAAGACACAATCAATTAGGCATTTATGGAATTGTAGAGCAAGAACTGAAATATAAGAGTAAAAGGTCACCTTCTTTAGCAAAGAGCAGTTTCACTACTGAATCCCTTTCACTCGTATGTTTTGTTAGGTATGCTTTCTTTTATCTTATAAAGGAGAAGTCTGTGGCATCAAGCAGAATTGTGAAAAAAATGACAAACAGGTTTCCAGAACCCTCCTCTGGTTAGACAAACCAAAACATTGTGATTGTGAAAAAAAAAATTCACTCAAGAATAAAAATGTGCCCATGATGCGCAAAGCTGACCTCATTCATCATTCCCCCGGAACTGCCTCATTTACAACTGTGAGCGCAAGTTAGATTAAAGTGATTATTACATTTAGAATATGGATAGTTTTCTTTCAAAAACACATCGATTTGCTACATGGGGCATATGTTCACCCCTTTTTTATGGATGGATGCCCTTGATTTCACTTCTTTTGGACTGATGCAAGCAACACCCGTTGAGTGGCATGAAACAGCTTGAAAGATAAAAGATGATTTTTAATATTACTCTGACTGGATTAATCTGAAATAAGATGGCAATATACAACTAGGATGCCTTGAGGGTGAGTAATTTATGGGCTTATTTTTGGACTTTAAAGCCAATATTGCTGTGATGGACTGTTCAAGATTCACAAACAAATGGAGCAATGCTCTGGTAGAAGCATGAAGCCAAAGTGTTCTGTTTGGTGAAGTCATACAGATACATTACTCACGCATGACTTTGATATTAAGATGGCACAGAAAACATTTATTTACCATCCAATAAATTACCCCAAGAGATGGTCTGTGGCAGGGGTGCTCTGGACACCGAGATTCACTTTCCTGCAGAGTTTAGCTGCAACCTGTATTAATCACTTACTGTACCTACAACTTTGTAGCAGAGATTGTCTTACGAGATCAGAGTATTTGAGAAAGCATAATGGCCAACGTAGATCATGTGTGCCTTAATAACCAATCACATTACAGCCTTGATGTCACTGAGCTTCAGTCAGAGTTGTGCGACACTCAGTGGCCGTTTATGGATACCATGAATGAGTGCCATAAGCTGAATCCCCCCTATCGCAAAAAGTCAGTGACTTTTTTTATAAAACAGTTTGTTTTTCAGTGTAAACTCTACAAATAGTTTCATCCAAAAGTATTGTTTAGTATATAACATGTTGAAGATTAGCTGTCAATTCATCCAATTATACGCTGTTTCCTCTAAAAAGTTGTTTATTCAGCGTAGTGAAATCTCTCCTTCATTCTCCTTCTAGTGGCTTTGTTTGTAGTAATCCTGAAGACCTTGATTAGCCGTTTCAGGTGTGTTTGCTTAGGGTTGGAGCGAAACTCTGCAGAAAAGTGGATCTCGATGGTCCAGGGTTGAGGAAAATGGAAAATCTAAGATCCAGAAAAGATTTTACAACTAGAAAAGTTTTAGAAATCACTCCTCACGATTGCCTTATATCTTAGGGGATTTATATCATTTAAATAAGTCACAAATTGTCTACATTATAATTATGTGTTGCTGTATCTATTATGGCTCATAACATCACATAATTTACTGAATAAAAACCACAAGCATTTGCAATTATAATTCACTGTTCATTTAAATAAGTATAAAAATATGTGCAGTTTGGCAATATACAGAATAAACATATACTAAAAAAATTTAGCATCATTACGTCAGTATAACGTTTCAAATTTCCTTCAGAAGGCATTCTAATATGCTGATTTATTATTAGAATTATCAATGTTGGCAACAGTTATGCTCTCAAATATATGTATATATACATATACATTTTGCGATATTTTTTTTTCAAGATTCTTTGGTAAATAAAATGTTACACATACATATACATCACTTGCATACAAATATTTTTGCTTTAAATAGATGCCTTACCTGTTGGTATTGATCTACCAATCGGTAAAGCCAATCCAAAAAATATAATAAATCCAAACATCTTTCAAGTTTTTTTGCTACCAAACCTAATGCCAGGAAAGTGTATTCTGAGAGATAACCTGACCTGAGTAATGCAAGATTTATATACTGCCTTTAATCTCCACCCACCAATGTAATGCTTAATTTTCCTGATACAGCTTAACAATTTCTCTGACTGCTCTTGATTACAACAACATCACCACTCCTTTATGGCAAAGAACAAAGAAGTGCCCTCATAACCCAAACAGAGATGCCCATGCATATTACCATTTCAAATAACTAGTTTTTATTAGTTATATATACACATATGTTTGTTTGTATGTATGTATGTGTGTATATAATGTACCAGTACTAATAAATATAAAATTGTTGTAGAGTGTTGTTAACCTGTTCAGGAGTGGAGAAACCACTTTATTTCCTGGTTTGTGTGAATATTAAAAATGTACCAGCTCTTTGTGTTTCTGTTGATAGAATGAATGAGATTCTGGGTCACGGGTGGATCCTGCATTCCAGACTCTGTCAATGTTGTTCTGCAAACACAGAGAGCCAGATGACTATTGTCTTCTGTTATAAACAAGCTTCTTCATTGTTACAGATTCCCAGCAAGTACCTTTGATCTTAGAAGATGGAATTTGGCGTATTATAAACTAAGTTGATCACAATTGCTGTGTATATATATAGATAGATATATAGATAGATATACAGAATATATATGTATAGAATCTTTTATTGCTTAAAACTATAAGTGCTCAGAAGCTTTGGTCACCTCTTTACTGCAGTTTTGGCCCATTCCTCACCTGAAAAAGCTTTTAATCTTTGGTTTTCATATTGCCACTGCTTTTTTCAAATCCAACCAAATGTTTTCAATGAGAGTTCAATCTGGAGACTGAACAGGGCACTCGAGTACTTTCTATGGCTGATCCCTGAGCCAAGCAGAAGTAGATTTGGATGTGTACTTTGCACCAAAAGGCATTACAATACTTGTCCAAATGGTCTGAAACTTCAAAGAATCCACAAGGTCATAAAGTCATGATTTCCACGTCCTGCACCAGTAAAACACACCCCCTAAAATGGACTGGGCCCCCTCAATGTTTGACCATGGATGCTGTTCTCCTGTTTATAAGCTTTACCTGTTAACTGTCACTCACGTTTTTGAAGATAGGCATGAATGTGCATGATACAAACATACATTTTTATAATTCATGACTGAAAACATTTTGTAACATGATTTTGATGTACCATTTACATGGTAATGCAATGTCTGATTTTAAAATGGGTTTTGAAGGATGAATTTTGAGATTTTATGTTTTCAAGTGATATATATCTTCTGATTATTTCTAAAATGTGATAGAGAAAAAGGCAACGAGGAAGTCTTTTTTTTAAACAAAGGTCAAAGCTCCTTTTGTAATGTAGATTTCTGAGGGTGCACTCTTGTCATAAATTCATCTATTACTTTTCCTACATAATTTTTAACAAAAAAATATTGTTACAATATGTATTTGGGAGTCTTAGACCTTTCCAACGATATATAGTTTGTCAAGATTAGATTAGATTTGATTGTAATATAGTATAGTCAACGTAGGCGTCCCGTATACGGGACGGGGTGACATTTAACAGGTTAATTTACCAGACAATAACGCAGATCCATGGGTCCAGAAGTTTGGTCACATCGCTCCACAAAACATTCTTCCAGTAACTTTTTTTTCTAACTTTGTTTTTTCTTTTTTTTAAAGAGAGAGAGTTTCTAAATACTTAATTGTGTTTGAAGACAATAATATGTATACCGGTATATTGTTTCTGTTTCAGAAAATCAATAAATGTCATGCAATGCAATGTCTTCTTCTTCTTTGGGTTTTAACGGCAGCTTGCATCCTTGATTCAATTCAATTCAATTCAAGTTTATTTGTATAGCGCTTTTTACAAAACAAATCGTTACAAAGCAACTTTACAGAAAATTAAGTTTCTACAATATTTAGTAGTAGCTAGTAGTTTGTGCACATTTGACAGGATTTTAGAAAAAATAAAAATAATAATAATACAAGACGTAGTCAACTAGACGATGAACTATCAATATTATTAATTAAGATATTATATGATGCAGTCACACATGTAGCGATAATTGTTAGTTCTGTTTGTTGATTCAGGGTTAGCATCATCTGGGGTCCTCTGAGGGTCAGCATCATCTCTTCTCAGGTGTTCTGGATCCAGACTGGAGCTTGTGTAAATCCTAGTTACCATGGGATGTGAATCCCGTGGCGAAACATAGAAACAAAATAGAGACATCATTAGCATAGCTGCTGATCCAACAAAGTAAAATTAGTTTAACCCAAGCTAATGAATAAAAATGCACCTTTGATCAGATGCAACTGCACTCACAATTAAAAAGATACATTATTCGAATGCTTGGTGAAAGAGATGTGTTTTTACTCTAGATTTAAACAGAGAGAGTGTGTCTGAACCCCGAACATTATCAGGAAGGCTATTCCAGAGTTTGGGAGCCAAATGTGAGAAAGCTCTACCTCCTTTAGTGGACTTGGCTATCCTAGGAACTACCAAAAGTCCAGCGTTTTGTGACCTTAGGGTGCGTGATGGATTGTAGCGTGGTAGAAGGCTAGTTAGGTACGCAGGAGCTAAACCATTTAGGGCCTTATAGGTAAGTAATGATCATTTGTAACTGATACGGAACTTAATAGGTAGCCAGTGCAGAGACTGTAAAATTGGGGTAATATGATTGTAACGATAAAAACTTCCTATTCATCGGGAAGAAGGAGGCGGGAACCGGCGCACAATCAAAAATCGCTTTAATATTCAAAAATAAACAAAACAGCGCATCAGCCCCTCACGGCGACTGACGCGCACAAATAAAAGCCAAAACATAAAATAATGTCCCAGGCCTGGTCCTCTCTCGTCCTTCACTGTAGTCGCTCCAGTTTTATATCCTTCCATCTCCTACGTGGGACTCGAGACCGGCGGTGGGGCGCAGGTGTAGCTCATCTTCAATCACTACACCTGGCCTCACTCCTCGTTCCCACGCCTCTCGGCCCCGCCCCACTCGCCACAATGATCATATTTTCTTGACCTCGTAAGGACTCTAGCTGCTACATTTTGGACTACCTTGACGTTGCATTACTGCCATCTTCTGGTTCTAGTTTTTTCCCATATACTTTAGTCGTCATATTCTTGTCATTAGTCCTGTTTTAGTCAGAAAACGAATCAAGTATTTCACTCCTTGTTCAATCCTACTGCAGTCCATTATAATCGTTACTCCACGTCCTGTTAGTCCTATTTTACCCATGTCTTTTATCATATCTACCCTCAAAAATCCATATTTTGAACAATTAATAAGCACATGTTCTACAGTCTCAGGTATTTGGCACTGATCACAAAACCCAGTAAATTTCCTCATGATATGAAGAGTGCTATTTAATTTATTATGCCCTATTCTTAATCTGGTTACAATAGTCTCTTCTCTTCTGTTTCCTGCCTTATTTTCCACAGTACCAACTCTTTTTTAAATTGAGTATAAATGTCTTCCTTTTTGTTCTTGATCCCACCTTGCCATTCTTTAATATTTTTTCCCACACTATACTCTTTCCTTCTGATCTTTAAAAGGCTGATAACTGCTTCTATATTCTCTTTTTGAAGTGCTTTCTTAGCTATTTTGTCTACCTTTTCATTTTCTATAATACCCATATGTGCTGGGACATATGTCCCTTATTTTTAATTCTTAAATAGGTAGACATAATATCCCAGGGCTCTCAAGTTTTGAACTGAGTTCAGAGTGAGATTTTGCCCGCGGTCGCGATGGCGGCAGGGGTTTGATGGGGACGGGTGTCTGATCTCATAAATGACACATATTCTTACAAATAAAATAATATTTATTTAATTCAGCATTTATTTGTGTGTGTGTGTGAGAGAGAGAGAGAGAAAAAATGGTCAGTGCTGTTTATAGTAGGTGTTGGTAGCTGGTTTTGAGGCCAGGGGTTGGTGGCTCCCATTTGAATCACTGTGGTTCCAGGCCAGCCATTTTTCACAGTTCCATCAAGTGCTAAACTGTTCCTGGTTTAGGTCTTGTTTAATCCCACCATGGAGAAAACCCTCTCAGCATAGGTATTTGAATGAGCAAGCACTAACACTAATGCAGCTATTTTAGAAAGCCTCCCTGCTTATGTCCCTCACACCTTGATGGACACAGGAGTTATCTTGTCTGCAGACCAGTGTTGCCAACTTCTTTCAATGGAAAGTAGCTAAACCCTGCCTGAAAAGTCGCTAAATGTCGCTAGATGACGTCATATGGTAATTACCATATTCATGACGTAGGTGCGTCATATTATCTCGCCCTTTCTGTGCTCATGTACTGCATTTTAATGCTGCAAAAATTCTCAATAAAACGTTTTTTATTATTATATTTTAATGTTTCTGTTGTCAGACAACGGAATTAATATTATAATGACTGAAACGCGGTCCATTAAGACTACATACCAGCTCTCAAAGATGTTAATCTGTGCACTAAAATCCTATTCACGACTATGAAATAACATACACATAAGATTAAGACAATGGTTGAACTGTGATTTCGACTGTACTTGTATGTATAATAGAGTTTGAAGCAACAGAATATCTTTTTTTAACTGAAAGTGCTGCTCCTCTCTGCTCGCTGAACAGGGCAGATAGAGATGCGTGTGCGCGCGCTGCCTGTGGGGGGGGGGGAGAGAGAGAGAGAGAGAGAGAGAGAGAGAGAGAGAGAGCGCTTGTGCTCGTTCGGCAGTACTGGAGAGTCTCAGAGAATAAATAAGGTCTGTCAAAAAAAAGTCGCTAGATTTGTCGCTAGTCGCTTTTTTGGAAAAAAGTCGCTATGGGGGTTTGAAAAGTCGCTAAATCTAGCGACAAATCCGCTAAGTTGGCAACACTGCTGCAGACTAAGCACCAGTAAAAAGAGCTGGTGGTTCCCATTGTGATGAATGGTGATCGGGTTGACCACTCCTTCTTAAAGGAACACCTACAGGTGGCTGCTCTACATAACCCTCTCTTTTTCCCTGTTTCCAGTGGGTTCTCCACTGTTTCCTCTATGGTCCTCCACAGTCTCTTCCATGCACCCATCCTCTTCTGGCACCCTAACTCCCTACCCTACTGTATTCTCCACAGCCTCCTCCTCTGACCTAGCCACCTTTTTAGGGAGCTGGGCCCGCATTCATAAAGATTCTAAGAATCCTCTCAGAAAACTCTTAATTTAGCTTAAAAACTTTTACGTAGGAGTCTTAGCTTAAAAGCGATTCGGGACCGATCTGAGAGCAACTCTGAGTAAGGAAAAGACAAAAACGTTTATCTTAGTGAGGAGGCGGGGTTGAACCGGTTGCTATGTATGACACAATCTTTTGAAGACTCTGATTGGCTGGTTGTCCAAGAAGGAAAAAAAAGAGTGATTTTAAGTATAGGGTCTATTCTAATTCTCACTTTGAATTTACATGCGTAATTTTTCCTATTTGACCGTTCTCTCTCTCTCTCTCACACACACACACACACACACACACACACACACACACACACACACACACACACACACATTATATGTGTGTATATGAATTCTATTTTTTTATTTACCATGCTTTTAATTTCCTATAAGGTATTTGATTGGCTTAGAATGATAAAAATTGTTCCACTCTTTCCAGTTACAGTGATTGCTGTCCTATGTAAGTGGCGGTTTGAGTGTTGGTTTTAATGTATCAAACATGGAATCAAAGCCAAGAAGAGCGAGAAAGCCAAACTGGACAGAGGAACACTGTTTACTGTTAGCCCAGTTAATGGATGAACACAAGGCCATTCTTAAAGGAAAATTCAGACACAGCAAGGGACAAGAAGCAGACATGGGACAAACTATTAACGGTTCATTCCCCCTGCTTGTGCGCACCTAAGCCTGCTATATTCATAAATGCAGTTTTTTGAGCTTGCAAGGTGGGAATGTCCAGTGGAAACGAAATGAACTGCGACACAATAAGATGTTCTGAAAGTGCTGTAATTGTTTGTGTGATCACTCTGCTTACAGAAGGTTGTGACAGACCCAAATCATCACTATTGCATTGTTGCATGTTCCCAGTTGCCAAATATTGTAATGTAGTGATTACTTTAATTTATATATTAAATTATATTATATTAAATTATTATATAATCTATACCGTCTTATTAACTCATTGTCATCCATTGTCTGCAACACATTTCTTCTGCCTCTTCATCTTTCTGCCATTTTCTCCTCTGCTAAAGAAACTCTTAAGCCTCTTAAAAGTCCTCGTCTGTGCTCATAACAAATTTTACCTTAAGACCTCTTTTAAGGGATAAGATGCTTTCTGAGTTACTTTTTTCTTTACTAGGATTTTTTTCTTTAATTTTAAAAGTAAACGCCCACATTTCTAAGAATTTTCTTAGAATTTTGTCACTAGGAACTACTTTTTGCATTAAGATTCTTTATGAATACGGGCCCAGATCTTTTAGAACAAAGCATGAAAGATTGCTCCTTTGCCTCTTCCCTGACATCTTTGAAATAGACGAATGCAATAATCAATATTATACATTGGATAAAATATAATGAAATAGCCTAGGCAAAACGTTTTGAAAATGGGGACCAGGATGAGGTGCAGTAAAAATAAAAGGAAATAAATTTTTTTTTTTTTTTAAACTATTATGGATACTGCCATACAAGTATTATGGATAGGCCTATTATAGAAGTCTCTTATATAAAACTGTCAGAGTAGCCCCGCATCCTCTTCAACGTGTAACTTTGGCAATAAAAAAATAATAGTGGGCTAATAATAGGCACAAAAGCTACGGCCGACCACGTATAATGGCCAAAATTGCGTGCGTGTCGGGGTCATAATAACCATCAGACCAAAACATATCTTAGACTGTTTTTAAAAAATGTTAAATTAATATATTGATAAAAAAAAACATATAGTGAAAATCTGTGTCATTGTCTTGACAAGTCTGTAACCGTAACGTTACCTACTTCAGCGAGCGTCTGGATCTGTGTTGCACACGAGCCTGTAAAAATCTTACCCGGATACAGCAATGCTATTTTCTGATTGGCTGATCGGTAGCTATATTTTTTTTATTCGATTAGCAGGTGCGTGTCAGGGCCTTCGGGGAACTCACTTGATTCCTCTACGTTACCTGTTTCACTGTTTAAAAAAATAGCGCCGCAACTTGGTGGGCGTTGTCCTCGTAATGTCTCTGCGTGAGAAATACAAGGTGTGGCGTGTGAGCGTGTGAACGGGTTGAAATGCGTGAGTCTCACGCCCAATGCGTGAGACTTGAGAGCCCTGATATCCAGTGATGGGAATAACGGCGTTATAAATAACGGCGTTACTAACGGCATTACTTTTTCCAGTAACGAGTAATCTAATTGATTACTCTTCTCATCTTAATAACGCCGTTACCGTTACTGCCAAAAAAATGCGGCGCGTTACTATAACAGATGATGAAGCTGTTCTTTTTTTTCATCAGACCAACTAGATCTCTGAGCGAGAGGCAAATATTTTTTTTTTACTGTTCTTCCTTGGTTAGTGGGCAGAGCACGAGACAAGCCCATAAATGCTGACGATTGGCTGAGGTAGAGTAAAATTTCATTGTAAGCCAATCAGAGGTAGAGTTGGGCGGGTGTTCGAAAGCACGCATAGTAGTGATGGGAATTCGGCTCTTTTGACTCAGCTCACTGAAAAGAGCCGGCTCTTTGGCTCACAAACGGCTCTTTAAATGACTTTGACTATAATATTTCAATTTTTATTACATAATTATTTAATTTCTATAGGCTAAATTTGAAAAAATAGAGTTCGGCTCTTCAGATATGCGAGCCAGCTCCCGAAGTTCAACTAAAAGAGCCGGCTCTTAGAGTCGGCTCATTCGCGAATCGCGAACGACTCATCAAAAGCTCATTCGCGAACGAGTCGATCCATCATCACTAACGCTCATTCGCGAACGACCCATCATCGGACAGGACAGGACACACAAGGAACAACACAAGCCAGTCAGTCAACGAGAGACAGGTATGGCGACGAGCCCAAATAATCCAACAGTAGCCTTCTCTAAATAGAAGTATACATTACTTTTTCCTTCAAGAAATTAAAGAAACAATAAAAGGAAATATCAAAAGTTCCCAAAAATCTATCGTGTTATTTGCATTGATCCACTATATAAACATAATATCTACATACATGGAATTTGATTGGAGGCTAGTCTCACTTCAGATGTGTGTACAATGTTTCATGTTTCTGTTAATAATGTATTGTATTAAGTGTCCATTTCATTATACTATTCAGATTTATCATAAATAATTGAACATGCACATGTATTTTAAGTTCCTTTAAAGAGGGGTAGAGGTGGGGTCACATTTGAGCATTTAAAATTTAATTTTACTTGAAAGTAACGCAATAGTTACTTTCTTAAGTAACTAGTTACTTTTAAAATTTGTAACTGAGTAACTAATTTAGTTACTTTTTGGAAGAAGTAACTAGTAACTGTAACTAATTACGTTTTAAAAGTAACTTGCCCAACACTGATAATATCATAAAAAACCTCCTGATGATTCTTTGCCTTGAGGCTCTGTAATACAGAGACAGATACGAGTCGCTGCAAATTAAAGTTCTGTTTGACTTAGTGTATTCTATCCATTCCGATCTGATGTTCTTTTGCTCATCTCACTCTTCTGGCTGGGAATTACAATCGCAGCACCTGTAACTCCTGTTATCGGGGAGTTACCGGGTCTTTAGGTCCATCTGTAAAAACTTGCTTAAAATTAACGGATTTTTGGTTCCCATGTCTATAAAATTCACTCACCAAATCAACTTGATTATTTACTATTTTGGATTTTAATACCTCCAAATCCACTTTTGGAGGCAATGCAATGTCCTCCTCACAACGATAAGATGTATGGTGTGTGTGTGTATGTGTGCAAGCGTGAACTATTTTGTTGATGACTTTTATTTTGAAAACCACCGGACCTGATGTTTAATAATTTTTTAAATATTTTTTTAAATCGCCGAGTTCAGCAACTAAACGTTTCACGTTAACTACCGCCTCTTGTTTGACGAATGCTTCCGTTCAAATAAAAACAAACAGCGTTAATGCATTGTCGACGAATTTAACACACATAATTTTTAAGGATGCCCAAAAATGGTTAGAGTCAAGTCGTTCTTCCGGTTCACTTCCGGTTTCCACGTCTCGCTTCTGGAACGAGCACGTTTGCAGCTGCAGCCATTTCTGCTCAATTTCACACACTTTTATAACTTCTCGAGTATCCGCGAATGTCCGCGATCTTAGCTGATGATTTAGTTACCTAGTTAACCAGGTACTTCACGTCTTGTTTGAATCGAGTGCGGTGCTGGTGTAGTATCGTCCTGCACGCGTCGAGTGTGAGTATGTGTTGTTGGAGACACTGATGATGGAGAGAGATCTTCTCCGACAGTCTGTGTCCTATCATGGGGACAGTCTGCTCTCACTGTTAAAGTGCGAGCAAAGCGAGAACCCAGACTTTAAAAATGTGGCTGCTGATCTCTCCAAAACTACCAGTCAAAGGTAAGAGACGATCTGGTAATAGTTTCACGCACACGATTGTTTGTATCCGTCATGTCATGTTTGTGTTGACAGATATCCTTTAAATAGCCAGCAACACTCATTTGATTAGTTTTTGCTTGAATTACTCGCCTGCAAGTGGCTAGAGACTGACTTTGTCTGTGGAGATATTTAACAGAATGTTTGCGCTGTTCTTTTCCACACCGGTTCTTCTCAGAAGTGTTTATAGAGTGCATTTCTTGCAATACACTGTTTATAAATGAGAACTGAGAGAAAAGAGTCTGAATTGTGAGATAAAAAGTTATTTTTAGTTATTTTCTTAATCCCGGAGTGGTAAAAGGCTTCCATAGACCATTTTGTCAAGTGAGAATATTATTCATATCATATTTTGATAATATATTGATTAGGGATGCACCGATATGACCATTTCGGGCCGATACGATAATTCTTTAAATATGAAAGCCGATAACCGATATGTTGGCCGATAAATCTAAGTCCACATTTTTACATAATTTTTGAGAGCCCAATTACCTAAAAAGTCTCATCATTAAAAGGCATTAAACACTTCAGCATAAATCAAACATAAAGCAGCCTTACAAATAAATACAATAATACTTTTGATGGAAACAAGTTACTGCACAACATTACTATACTTATTTATTTAAAAAATTTAAGGCGATTAAGACGATGGTGTTGGAAGAGGACCAGCATGTATGGACTTCAGCCAGATATTGCCTAAATCATTAAATATTTTATTATTAAGAGTATAAATTAATCCAATGAATACTTGTTTTTTAGGCTATTATTATTAGGTTACTTTTATTATTAAATTTATATTACAATTAATTTGCTTCGCACCAATTTCATAGCGCATCACCACGTAACAGACATGATAAAATAAAAAATCAGGCTATTAGCTTAGGATACTCCTCAATGAAAATGTATTAAAAATGTCTTTGAAAACAGGTTTATTATAGGCTACAATGAATTATAGGCCTTTAGCTTTATTTTATGCACTGACTTTCAAAAACAACCTTTTCAACTCAAATAATGTTTCTTCTCATTGTTTTCAGTATGTTCGGGCTCTGAGCGTGCTGTAACATGGCAAATAAACCCAAATAATTCACAACTTTTTTATTACGGGAATATTCTCTTTATGATATTATGTTTATGACATTCCCAATTATAGTTATTAATGTTGTGCATTGCTGTTCAAGCTGCGTGAGCTGAAGCTGAAGAGCCAATTGAACACCGGTAAACTGAAGTGCTGCCAGCTTATTTAACACAGGAAAATGCATCATATATTCAGATATTTATACAAAATAAATATGTAATATCACAACTTGTATGTACAAAAAGACCAAATGCACACCTGAACTCAAACTAAGTTACATGCTAACCAGAATGTTTAACTTCTGTTGTTGATCGTGCGCTGAAACACGGACACCAAACCAAAGGGAATGCATAACGTTTTATTATAATAGTGTTCTCATTAGGGATGTCAAATTTCGATTATTTCCATGATCGATCGTCGTTTAAATTAACGATCAATTAATCGATTAATCGTTAACCATAATACTGCAAAATGCATCTATTGCAGGCACGCAGTCAGCGGTATGACAGGATGTGCAAAAGCCACACACACACACAAAACGCTTTCTCACTTGAATTAAAGAGGTTTTAGTCTGAATAAAATGCTAGTAGCAGGATTATAAAATGAATAGATGCGATTTTGATCATTTGATAAAATGAAGAGAGCGCGCCATTCTTTTGAGGTCATTTTACTTTGTTGACAGTTTCCAATCCCGCACGGAGAACGCTGAACGAGCCTCTTTAAATGGTTTTGTGGTGCTCGTTGTTGTATTTTAAAGCACAATTGCAATGTTTTCAACTGACATTATTGTATAAAATTATCCGAAATGTGGAGCGCGTGTGACTGCGCTGCACATTAAGTGAACTACATCGGCGCTGCTGCACCAAAACACAGTTGCTCACATTAATTTGATCCTGCCGGATTCTGTCCTAGAAAATGTCAGATTTTTAAAAATCCGGCATACAGCGCATTAGATCGTGACAGTGCATGCGTGCACACGAGGATGAGCGAGCGCGGCTTTGGCTAGATTTATTTGGAGGTTATTGCTCATGTCTCATTCGGCACAAATCGAAATGTTTCCATATTCGCAATGTATTTGAATGTTAAACTATTATTTATAATGTAAACTAGGCTTGTACTTAACACGCATTCGCATATAGACGGAAAAGATGATCCTCTTCATATGAGCAAAAACGTCCTTGGCATAACAGCAGAGTGGACCGGTATACTACGGTCTATTTAAACTGACCAGTGTAACCTTTTAATGTTTAGTTGACATTTAATTTTGATAATGAACAGACTGCGATGTAGGCTAAGTTTGAATCGCTAGAATATACGTGTGCAGCAGGCTCCGGGGCGATCGAAACAGCTGAGACATTAAAAATATATATATATTTTCCGCAAAAGTGTTTACTTTCATTTGTGCACACTCACAATAAAAACAGAAGATTTGTGCTCTTGTAAAATAAAGCAAACAAACAGAATGCGTTGTCATCCTTTTTTTTTTTTTTTTTTTTTTGTGAACTTATGGAGCGCCCACACTTCTGTTTTAAATCCGTTAATCTTAATTAGCCTATTTAAGTCGGATATATTTCGCATAGCCTATTAAAAAAAAAAAAAAAAAAAAAAAACATGAAAACAAATTGTTATTTTTATGTTGGGCCTATTACTTAGTAGGCTATAAATTTTCCTTAAAGCATCCCATTTTGTCCCAGGGCTTAGAACCTGTGCCATAGTCAGGTCCATGCAGAAACTTGTGAACGATGCTCGGCGTCACCGGTTACAGCAGTGAATGCTCCAGGAATGTGTCGGTCACAGCGCCTATTAATCGCTGTTTTGAATCCAGCAATTATTTATTTAGAAATGATAAGATCTGATTATGACAAGTGTGGTATAAAAGCTTTGTTTATTAGAGGAATAATAGGTTAACTGGAAAATGTTAGATCGCGACCATGCTTTTGGACCCCATAGTCTTCATTTACGCGGCTTTGTTCTGGTTTGCCGGTTGGTCACGAATTTCCACAAATTCAGTATATTTAGGCATCGTTTCTTTTCCTAAATCTTCATAGTCTAACCCTCTAATTTCCCAGGTTTATTTTATTATCTTTCGCTTTTAATAACTGTTTTCGCATCTCTTACTGTGGTAAACATGGGAAGGGAAATTAAAGATTTCATGAATTAAGAATTCGTTCGATTTATTAATTTGTTCCCTTATTTCACTTAAATCATGGGTTATTTAGGGAACACAATTAATGAAACATGGACAATTGCCACATTAATAATTCGTAGGAATGAATTAACAAGTTGTAGGAATGAATAGACTACCTGTCCTGTCACTGTGACCCGCAGCCCTGCAAAGCGCACGATATAAAACAGTTATCTGATGAAATGATTAGTAACTACATTTCTATTGCATTTAATGTTGAAGAACTTTTATGTTGTTTCTATTTTAATGTACTTTGAAGTTTAAATCACATTAAAAGCTTAATTTGTACATTGTGAATGAATGATGATGCTTTTATATATCGTCACCGTCACTCACAGCCGCTCGCACGTGTTGAGTGCGCATGAGCCGCACGCAGCCCAACATTGAATCGGTTAACCGACCATCGATAGCCTTAATCGATTGCATCTCTTATCGACAATTAATCGATCATCGATTAATCGTTGACATCCCTAGTTCTCATTATAATGTTATATATATGACAATCTCAATCATAGTTATTAATGTTGTAAGCAGCTGTTTGAGCTGCGTGCGCTGAGCTAAAGATGATCACCAGCAAACTGAAGTGCTCTATAGGCTATAGCTTAACCAAACGCATTGTATATGAGAAAAACCTGATTTATATGCATACAATAAACAAAATATTTCAATGTACAATCGCTCAAAAGATTGTAAATGCACAAGCGGACTTAACTGTGCTAATCGTGAGGATCTGTTGTGGATGCACACTAAAACACGGGCGAACAGAGATTACATTACATTATTTTACAGTAGCTAATAATCTCATTATAATATTACAGACTTGCCCTGCACATGTTGCAGTTCCCCCTTTTTTCATTTTTGAAGTGTTTCCAATGATATTTCAAGCAATTAAAAACCATCATGGTGAACCGTGAGCATCTGAAGTGTCTCTGCGGGAAATAATGCATTATTTATCGGCTCTAAGATATCGGCCAAATTCTCTTATCGGTTTGATAATGGTAAAAGGAAAATGTACATTTATCGGCCGATATTGATATGGTGGCCGATATATGGTGCATCGCTAGTATGGACAGTAAATGAGTGTTATGACATTGGTTTGAAACAGGGATAAAGAAGAAGTGAGTCCTGTTCTGGAGCAGTTCATAGCAAGGAAAGCTGATCTTCTGTTTGCAGCGTCATGGAAAACCTCTACACCAGCAGATGAATGGCAGGAGGACCCTGGAGGTGAACTGCCTCATTAGTTTCTCATGAAATTCAAAGTCTTATGGTGTTATGCAATCATGTTGCTCCAAACCCATCACAAAAGGTTTTTTTGAAGAACATCTTGTTTCCTGAAAGTGAATGGGAATGGCATGCGGGCGATCAGACGATGAACTCTTCTTCTAATAATGCATGTGTGGTTTCAGAGGCGTACGCCGTCATGCCTCCGCTGGAGCAGTTCATGGAGGTGTGTTTTGAGGAGAGACGTGAGCTCTTCTACAGGGATGTGGAGCGAGGAGACATGCTTATCGGAAGAATCAATTCAGTGCGAGACTTCGGCTTGTTCGTAACTCTTCTCTGCACAGCTGGAGGACTGGAGCGAGATATCGAGGATCTGGAGATAAAGGTGGCATCCAAGTTATTGATTTCCCTCCGAAGTGTGTATTTCTAGACCAGTCATGGCACCAACAACAGAATTGTAATTATGTGTGTCGTCTAATGGTTCTTGATCTAAATATGCCTGAAAAGATTTATTGTTATATGAAATATTGCTATTGTTTTGAAGCCTGAAAACCATTTTCATCTTTGACCTTTATCATAATTATTTTATTGTTTGTATTTTAATTGTGCGTTCAGTCATATGATAACGATAAACGATCGTTTAAAGAAATGTTAAACTCTATTTTTCAAATGCTTTTCATTTTCGTTAAGATTATAAAAATAAATGTTGTCCATTTAAAGGCCCTCTGTCCATTAAGAGAAGTTCCTTCCACTGGAAATCACGATGATCCTCTGTCTTACTACCAAATTGGGGATTTGATTCGAGGTATGAGCCGCCTTTTAGCTCTATATATTGATCCTAAAGTGATTAGATTTGATAAAGGGATGTTTTGTGGCACAGCTGGGCTGAAGGACATTGACCGCTATCACGAGAAGCTGACTTTATCACTGTATCCATCCTCACTGGCTCCTCACTTGGATAAAGTTAAGCTGGGAGTCATAAGCAAAGAAGATCTTCCTCTTCATTATATGTACGTAAAGACGAGAAAATGAATATTGACTGGTTCGTCTCAGACTTCCTGTTGTTGATCATTTCCTCCGCTCGTTCAGCCATGGGGAAAAGGTGGTCGCAGACAGCAGCCAGACGTATGAGAAGCTCTTGGAGAGCTCTCTTGGTCTGTCCAACCCTTTAAATGTGCACTTCCTCCTGGGGAAGCTGGGAATAAGTGATACACAAACTCCTTCACTCATGAGGGGCTTGCAGAGGTACTGTGGCTTTTATGTCCTTCCCAGTTTTCATGGTGGTGCTTTATTATTATTATTTTTTTTTTTTTATTGCATTTTTTTTGTGTGTATACACAGTAAACGCTTCAAGGAAGATGATTTTGCAACAGCTATTCGGAAGAAACAGTCTGTGTCCTGGGCCTTGAAATGGTTTGTATTTAGCAAATGTTCCCTTGTGTTTTATTAAATCAACACACTTTTTAATGATTGTTTTATTAAAAAATGCATTCAGATGTTTTTAATGTCATGTTTTTCATTTCTGAATTACATAGTCAAATTTGTCAGGAGGATAAATATTAATAATTTGAATGATTAAGATGTGTGCACTCATGCTTTTTAGCTGCTAGGAAGTTATTTGACATTTAAGAGTTATTCAAATTAAATGTTTCTTGAAAATGCTTTTGAAAAACCAACAACTACATTTCTTCACATTTTTTACATTGTTCCTTTTCTTTTTTGTGGATGTTCTGGATGTTCTAACTCATTTTATAAATATTTCTGCTACATATACACTAAATGACTATCAAACTATCATAAACTAGCACTTTTATAAGATAACATGTTGGGGAAAGTTACTTTTAAAAGTAGTGCATTACAATATTGTACAAAGTGTTTTTTTGAATGTGTTTAATGCGTTACTTGAAAAAGTAATCTGATTACATAACTTGCATTACTTGTAATGCATTGCTCCCAGCACTATTAAACTAATAGGGACTTCATGAATTCTTCATATTTCATTACAGTGTTAAAGCTGGTGTTGACCATTTCAAATCGGGTCGTCATGTAGATGCAATGAATGAGTACAACAAGGCCTTAGAGATCGACACAAACAATGTGGAGGCTCTTGTGGCACGTGGAGCTCTGTGAGTCATGATAAAAACGTGTTCATATATATTATACACGAGTAATATTTACATGTTTATTGTTCTAGCTTGTTACATAATTACTGAAGCGGTTTAATTATTTATTTTTTTTGTAGATATGCAACCAAAGGAAGCTTGATAAAAGCTATCGATGACTTTGAACTGGCGTTGGAGAACTGCCCCACACACAGGAATGCTAAGAAATACCTCTGCCAGACACTGGTGGAAAGAGGGGGACAGTAAGTTATCTAGAAATAGTTTTGCTTCTTCTGGTTCTCCGGTAGAAATTAATTTAATGCTTACATGTGCCAAAAAGTAGGGCTGTTCGATTCCACAATTCTTGGAATCGATTCCTCACTGTTGTTTTCGATTCTTTTCCAATTCTTTTTATTTATTAATTTTTTTAGATTAAAAGGAACCTAATCTCACCATGATGACTGCAGGATAAGTCGTATAATGCATCCTTCCTATAATATGAAGCTGAAATTTTTTTAAAAAAAATTTTTTTTTCAGCTTTGCCCGTGAAATTAGTCATAGCCCAGCTCAGCAGGAGAAATAGATAGATAGCAGGAGATAGAAATGTTAAAATATATATATATATATATATATATATATATATATATATATATATATATATATATATATATATATATATTAGATGGTAATAAGAGCAAGAACCTCAGTGACGTCATGATCTATTCGTTCATGCAGCGCTCAAAATTGTAGACAAGCCAGTTCCACCGTAAAATAACCTCTGAAAGATTATTTTCAATTATATATATATGATTTTTAATAATCTTTTCTCACAACTGTTGTAATTATGGCTTAGGTGAATTGTGGTCCTAAAATTCAAATGATCAGTGCCGGCTTGTTTTCGTGAATTTAAATGTGTGCAGCCTTTGTCGGATGTAGCCTTCCGTTAGAGAGACTCCCATAGATAAGCTTTGCTGAACTGAAAAATACTCTGAATGAGGAGTCGATTGCCCTTGATGGAACAGATTCCAACCTTTGGAAGCGACTCTCGATTCCCAACGCCTCGCAATCGATTCTTTTTGGAATTGATTCCCAGCCCTACAAAAAAGTAAATTCCACTAAAAGGCAACAAGAAATTATGCATTGCAGTGACTTTCCCCCGATTTACACTGCATTTACAATTTACAATTAACCCACCAAAACCCACCCATCTCCACCCATAAACCCACCCGTCTCAATCCCTAAACCCACCTGTGTCCAACCCTAAACCCACCCTTCTCCCCCTCAATCACCCATCTCCACCCCTAAACCTAGCCTTGTAATACCAGACTCTGCTACTTCACTTTGCTTCGTAGACAGAGTCTGGAATGGCATAATAGAGAAGTGTTTTCTCTCTCGCTAGGGGGCGCTTGTCTGAAGTTTAAAATCATTGGTTACCCGTAAGCCAATCAGATGCGTTTAGTTATGACGCATGTTATGCGCCTGTACAGCCGCATCAAAGCACAGACATCATGCATCGAACTCAAATCTATGATTGAACTGTAAACCTGTTGTAAACACAATCCAGGATTCGGGGCTACCAAAAATAAGGCTGTAATACCCCGCCATTATATCTTGATCATTGTGCATGGCAAGCTGTGCAGCACACAGACCAAGTTTTTCTGCCTCCTTGATCTGATCCTCCATGAGTGCAACCAAGGGGGACACAATTACAGCTATAGCCTTGCCGGCCTTTGGCCTCCCCAGTTTCTCGCTAACTAACGGTAACAATTGATAAATTAAACTTTTCCCAAAACCAGTCGGGAGTAGGGCCACAACATCACCTCCATTTAAAATGTTTATCAAACACTCTTCTTGTTCTGGCTTCAGTTTGAAAAAGAGTTGAATGTTCTCCATAACAGAGCGAATTGCATCCCGTGTCTCGTTTCCCATTTCCACGGTCATTTCGGTTTTCGATTTCTCTAACCTACAATGTAAAACTCGGCGCTTAGCATCTACGTCACGGCTCTCAGCCCGCCCTCTGTTCGTTGATTGGCCCGGCTGTTTCCAGACCGGTGGCAGACTGAAAGCTCTGACGCTGTATCAGACTGAGTACAGAAGCAAAATGAAATTGAGCGGAAGTAGGAAGTCTGACGTAGTCAGGCTACCCTAAACCAGCCTTCTCCCCCTAAACCCACCCGTCTCCACCTGTAAACCCACATGTCTCAACCCCTTAACCCACCTAATCCCACCCTTGTCCCCCTCAACCACCCATCTCCACCCCTAAGTATGTGGAAAATAATGTTCTTTTTTTAACCTTAAACCACATAAACACATTTCATTACACCAAAAACACAACATATGACCCCTTTAAACATTACAATGTAAGTGCAGCTTTAGAGCCCAGCACATCATAGAAACTTGAACCTATTTGACTTAAGCAACTGCCCAAAGCACCCTTGAAATCACCTATACATATCCAAAATTAATGCTACTAAAAGACCATACCAGCCATTTAGCATTGTCGTAACAACAGGAACACGTGTAATGCATGAACCTTCAAGAATATCAATACAATATAATAGATCTTATTGATAGGAAGTCATTAATGTCAAATTCAGCTCTTGTGCAGAGGTGATTTGGCCGTTTTATAATAGTTTGGTATGCCTGTAACTCAGTTTTTTTTTTTTTTTCTGCTTAGACTTGAAGAGGAAGAAAAGTTGGTGACTGCTGAGGGTCTCTATAAAAGAGCCACCGTGTTAGACGACACGTTTCAAGAGGCTTCCGAAGCCTTGGCGAAACTTCAGTTACGTATCCAGGTGAGCTGGATAAACCTGCCTGTCATGAATACATGGTTGGCTGCTACTGCGAATTTAGTCAGAATAGTAGCCTCAGTGTTTCATGTACACAGATGTGTCATGTTTTAAAGGAACAATTTAGCTCAAAATGAGTCCTTCCTCACCCTCAAGTTGTCCAAGATGACTTTTGTTTCTTCATCAGATTTGGGGAAATGTAGCATTGCATATTTTGTTCACCAATGGATCCACTGCAGTGAATGGGTGCCGTCAGAATGATATAAAAACATCAATCAACAAGGAATCCACACCACTCCAGTCCATCAATTAACAGGAGAAAAATCAAGCAATGTTTACAATCCAAAACCTCTCTGAACAAATATGATGTTTGGATTTTGATGCGAGACACAACAGGAGATTTTTCACTAGAGGAAGCTTTATTATGGATTATGGACTTAATGAAGGACTTGATTTCTACAAACACGCAGCTATTGTCTTCAGAAGACATCAGCCTATGGACTGGAGTGGTGTGGATCACTTTTGGATTATTGTGGTGTTTTTATCCGCTGTTTGGACTCTCATTCTGACGGCACCCATTGGTGAGCCAGTGATATAATGCTACATTTCTCCAAATCTGATGAAGAAACAAACTCCTCTACATCTTGGAAGACCTGAGGGTGAGTTAATATTCAGCAGTGATTCATTTTTGGTGCACGGTTCATAAATCAAGTCTGCAGTTTTAACTCAAGTTTTTGGAGTACTGATGAAGTGTTTTTGTTATTTATGTGTCGATCTGATCTTGGATCTGTGAAACCTGACTGATGGGACCTTTAACCCTCATTGCACTGGGTTGACAAAAATGCCCCATGTGGAAATAAAACCCCTCCACCTTTGGTTTGTATTCTGTTCCTGGCACAACGGTAATTTTATCTCATGATCATTGCTAAATATAACATGTTGTCTCACATTTTTTTCCATTGCTTTAACATCCTGATGCCTGGGGTGTGAAAACGGCAACACAATTGCTTATGCCTTGCACGCGTGCATGCTTGCTCGATTTTCCTGAAAATTATTCAAATTTTACCCTGTCAATGAACTGCTTTAAAGAAATCGCTTAAACTGAAAGAACTGGAAGCTGCCAAAGAGCAGGAAAAAGCTAAGACTGTGGAAACAAGCGCAGAGAAATTGCGTAAGATCCTAAAAGAAGAGAGAAGGTAACGTCAACCGCACCAGATTTCTTCACATGTTTTTATTCCTGTTAAGCACATCTGTGGTCCCACACACACTGCAGCTAAATACAGTTGTTCTGTAATGTGTTTCAAGTGTGTCAACACTTGAATATGGGTACAACTTTCATGAAAAAAAGAAAAGAAAAAAATCATATATGGCTGCCTTCTACATAAAAGAAAAGAGCACAGAAAGTGTTAAACTATATTGCCTAGCCCTGATTTATAAATCAGTCACACAAACGTTGCAGTGTGTATGTGACCACTGAAATCTAGAGTATTTCTTCCATCAAAACAAGGTAAGAACTCTTCTATTTTACGGTTTTATCCTGCCCCATTTTCTGATGGGTGCTAACAATGTCCTGCTCGTTTCAATGTGATGTTTGCTTCCATCTAGAATGAAGAAGAAAAGGAAGCGGTCGACCTCTTCCTCTACATCCTCTGATACGTCCTCAACTACGAGCGAAGACTCGCACGCATCGAGTCGCAAAAAATCGAAGAAACGGAAACACAAACGCCGGCGCTCATCTCACAGCAGTAAGAAACACAAGAGGAGAGTGTCGTCATGTAGCGATAAAACAGTGGAAGATGATTGGTTTCCAGCTCCTGCTAACACGTCCGCTTCATACATCAACCAGAAGCAATCCATCAGCAAACTCATCAGCGAAGGAGAACCGTCTTGGGGCAAAAGCCGAAACGAAGACGGCAGAGGTAGGTTAGATGATGCTATGGACCGAAGCCTGGAGAACGTCAAGTATGGAGCCCAGCCGGAAGCGTCTAGACTGGGACGTCCCGAAGCGAACGGCCAAGCTACAGATCAACACCGAAGCCGGAGGGATTCCTCCTCCTCAACCCAGTCCGAATACTCCCTCAAATCCGATCGACACTCCAAGGAATTTTCCTTGCAAGGCAGAAAACGTTGTGAATCGGAACGAGGCGGGAATGACAAGACGGGTCGAGATCAAGAAGACCAAGGGAAGTCTTCAGGTGCAACCCTGAAAAAAGATGTCCCTTCCGGCTTGTTTAACATTTTCAGTCAAATTGCTGAATTTGAGAAGGAAAAAAAGCTGAAGAAGTAAGAGTCGCTCTTCGTGGCTGTGAGGAGTAACACTAGTAGTGCTTTCATTACTAGAACTAGCAGGTTTAGCCCTCAAGTATAGTGATTGAAATATATATGATAGTGAATGATGACGTTGATCAGAACGGTTTATTTTCATAATTTGGGAGAGAGCCTGCCTTTAAAAACTGCCAAGCAAAGCCAAAATCTGTGAGGTGGATGATGCCTCGGTGTTATAATCTGCATTCAGTATAATGTCAGTGTTCAAATAAATGAATGTAATGGTCATGGTTTGCTCTTTGTCTGTTGAAACCCTGTGTATTAAAGGTTATGAATGCAAAGTGGTCTTCCAGCAGGGTTTCAGAAAGCCAAACCATCAAAATATGCTCTGGTCAAGCTGGACAACTTAAAGTTCAGTTTAATGCTCTTTTTGATGGTATATGGATTATAAAAATTTGAAAATACAGTATGATTAAAAACAAATAACTCAAAGTAAAATCCATGCTTGTGAGTGAAAAAAAAAAAACACGTACAAACATCTAAAAACATTTAAGATGGAGAGTTTGAAGTACTATGAATATTCATATAGTTGATGTAGTTATTGAATTGTTTTAGGTTGATATTGCTACTGTACATAAGGAATATTAATAGGAAAGTCACTTTTTTTTTTCAAATTGAGTGCAGTCCATCAGAGGGCAGTACAACACTGGGCTTCCTCTGTAATGGACTTTTAATGTCCTTTTGCCTCATAATATTATAATAATTCAATACATTATCTGAAACACAGTCCATTAAGGTCAAGATACAACACATGCAGGTCATTTTCAATGAAGCGAAAAACAAAGAAAAAGACTATCAAGAAAGTTTGATTTTATTCATTGACAAAATAAAATACTTATAATCATATCATAATCATGTTATCAAAAGTAACCAATTAATCTAACCTATCAAGTCTCTGTCTTTGAAAGGCTTTTGTCTCTGAAACACATTAAATGCACGACTATTTCTTATTTCCATAAAGCAGGGAATTCCAAACTCTGTCGGTCGAACCTAGCACCCAATATATTTACTTGAAGTACTGAGATTTTAAGGGAATAAATTAATAACATATCTGTGTTCACGCTTCTCTGGTGTTGGTTAATGGTCATATGACCTGCAGATAAACAACTAAAATATTTCATCTTTTTAGTAAGTGTTTTGTTTTGATTGTTATTTTAAAATGATTTCGTTGAATTTTAAATTATTTTTTAGCTAATTGTTAGATTTCCATTAAACTCACAAACTCCCTGCAGTTCCTTCATGAACCGTTTGGGAAGCCTTTATGTTTAATGCACTTCATGTTGTCACTAACATCAAATTGAATATTTTCATTCTAATTGTATTTTTATATCAGTATGGTACATGATATGGTATCCTTTTCAAATGTATGTAGTAAATGAGTTAGGTGAAAAGTAATCTAAAAATAGTCTGATTACATAACCTGAAATTTGTAATGGATTATGTTACTCACTACAATTTGTTATCATGTAATTTGGAATCAGTAATGGACTACAATTTTAAAGTAGCCTAATCTACCCATGCTAGCAGTTTGATGGGCTTTAGAGCGTGTTTTACCCACTTTAGTAAATCTTTATATGTAATTACATGATTTTGTTGTTTTTAAAATATGGTTAAAGTTTATAGAGATATATATATATTTTTTTTCAATTATACATGATATATAATGAATACAAGCACACATGTATGAAGATGTGTGGCACTGAAGGTCCACTAGTCCTTGAGTAGGCTAAGTGGTAATAATGTCTGTGGGCTTAGGACAGACATGACTGCGTTTGATGAAATGGCAGATTTTCCAGCCAGGAATTACCCATCATCCCTCTGTGCCACTCAGTGATGGAAAACTGGCCAGGCTCTTTCAGGGGAGAAATTTGGTTTGTACGAAGCTATTCTCTGAAGGGATAATCAGACTGAGGAACATGCTGACTACGAAGAGGCTTTCAATTCAAGCCGAAACAGGAAAAATACATCTTTTGGTTGAGCTAAAGGAAGTATTGAGTTCTTGGAGCATGACTTCATGTTCGAAAGGAAAATGAACATAAAGTCCTACCAGTGCCTTAAGTTTTTGAATAATTAGAAAGTAATACCCTTTAAACTTCTTGGACAAAGGAATATACCTTCATTAGAATAGCTATAAATAATATTAATCTTCCAGCCCATCCAATCCTTGTGTGTTTGTATTTTTGTTTAATCATTTATTTTCATAAGAACATGTGGCTGTGACCTAGGTGCAATCACACATAGGCCTACCAACGCGAAAACGCAAAAAATAAATTAATAAATAACCTGTCCAAATTCTACTGTCATTAGTGTAGCGATGAATGAAGCATATCGCACAGAAGTAACTTTTAGAACAAAGAAACAGCTTTCAATTGGTCAGAGCCCGGATTTGCGTGACCAATAACATGAATGAAATCACGCGAAACTCCCATTCAAAATGATAAATGGAATTCAAATCGCCCGCGAAATTTCGAACAGCAACGGTAACTGCCGCCCCACCTTACAAAAACTATTTAGGCTATTTACAGAAATGTTCTGGGTTGAATACAATGTAAGCTTAATGTTCCAGTGATGCAAAGACTGCAGAATAAAAAATAAAATACATATTTACAGTAATGTAGGCCTAAATGTAAACCTGTGAGGCGAGGCATTGCGGCGGGAATAAATGTTTCAACACATAACTATGAAACTAGTAAATTCTGTCTATCCACAACATCTCAAGCGATGTAGGACTGTTGTATTTAATAAAATGATGTGGTGGAAGTGACTTTGGTGCTCATTTTGGAAATGAAATGGCCAATTTTGTTTTCATAAAGATAATGTTGTTAGCACTTCGTAAATCCAAAATACACGCAATTACATAATGTTTTCATATATTCTGAAATAATTCAACAAATTATACCTTTATCTTTTCAACACCTTTATTGATCTTACTGATACCTTTATTTCTTTTTATTTTCTTAACACATCATAGGGCTAGTATTTATATTACCAAAGTCATGCTCCACAACAAAGTACATTATCATTTGAAGACAAATATATATATAAATACATACAGTACAAACCAAAAGTTTAGACACACCTTCTCATTCAGAGTTTTCTTTATTTTCATGACTATGAAAATTGTAGATTCACACTGAAGGCATCAAATATGAGTTAACACATCTGGAATTATATACATAACAAAAAAGTGTGAAACAACTGAAAATTTGTCATATTCTGGGTTCTTCAAAGTAGCCACCTTTTGCTTTGATTACTGCTTTGCACACTCTTGGCATTCTCTTGATGAGCTTCAAGAGGTAGTCACCTGAAACGGTCTTCCAACAGTCTTGAAGGAGTTCCCAGAGAGATGCTTAGCACTTGTTGGCCCTTTTGCCTTCTGTCTGCGGTCCAGCTCACCCCTAAACCATCTGGATTGGGTTCAGGTCCGGTGACTGTGGAGGCCAGGTCATCTGCAGCACCCCATCACTCTCCTTCTTGCTCAAATAGCCCTTGATGCCTTCAGTGTGACTCTACAATTTTCATAGTCATGAAAATAAAGAAAACTCTTTGAATGAGAAGGTGTGTCCAAACTTTTGGTCTGTACTCTCTCTCTCTCTCTCTCTCTCTCTCTCTCTCTCTCTCTCTCTATATATATATATAATGTTTCAATTTCAATATTTGATTAATTAAAAAAATAACTTTCCAGTTTGGTTAAATCGTTTTCATAGTTTAAGATAATAATACGCACGCACACACACACACACACACACACACACACACACACACACATAAGCTGTTTGCCATTCAAAAACCATTTGAAAAGTAGCAACACTTAACAATACAGTTGTGATTTAAAAGTCTCCAAATAACAAAATTAAATGAAAAAAAAAAAAAAAATGAAATCTGTTTACAGACTGTTTTATCGAACTCTGCACATTCTTTTTAAGAATGTCATGTTCATTCACTTTAGTCTGGCTGTTTTTTAATCAGATCAAGAACAAAAATATATATGTGAGAATCACATTCACAGGATGTCTATAGCCTGCTTTTTGCTCAAATGTTTTTCTTCTTATCAGCAAAACACTATTTTACTCTGCACTTTCAAAGGTAGGCTACGTTCAGACATTTTAGTTTAAACAATGCAAAAAAAAAACAAAAACAAACATCCAATCAAACTTAAGAAAAATTACAGTAAGCAAATTCACTTGCAACAAATCACTATTGAAATGAGTGGATATTGTGCCATCCTTGTGCGCCATGTCTTCAGGCTTGTTGTGGCAATAACTGATGATACAACACGATTAGCGCCGAACACGCTTTTCTGAGAGGTGCTGCGCCTTCCCATGTATTCAAACGCATTTGAATATACAGGCTTAGAAAAGCCTGTGAATTGCATTACACTCATACCCTAGAAAAGATTTGGGTTAATTTGGCAAACACAGAGTCTCTGAGTGTACAACAGCACTATAGAAATACTCAAACACGCGGATGGGAATTTCAAGAGAGCAGAATTCTCGAGACAGGATAGAGAAAAAGTGCTGACTCTGGTTGCTGCGACCGGCCTTGGTTAAATCCAGTGAAGAGATATGAACACTTTCTAATTTGCTTTCCCCTTTTTAATAATAGATGTGCATAAGTAATTTATGAAAGGCCAGCCAGGCACTGGGCATGGGAAAATTAAACTAATTTTATCGTAAAGTAGGTGGATTTCTATTTTTCATTAGCATGCATACAATTTTCACAATGTTATTCCTCATACTGATGGAATGTAACCAAAGAAAGTTTTTTTTTTTTTTTTTTTGGCTTGTGCACAAGTGAAATTCAAAGATAAAAGTGCCAGGCACTTGCAATTTTCTGCCCCCCCAACATAATTCTGAAAGCTTCTTATTACAGCACAGAATCATTTGCTCCGAGTTAAAGCCACATTAGGATTCACATCTGATGAAATGCAGGATGTCCTTTGTATCATTATTTGAACGCCGCCTCCAAATGACATGCAAATTTGAACCTCGGCCAACAGAAACACTCCTATTACATTATGCATTATCTCATCTGTGTCAACACTGAAACTGTGCCATCTAAAAACTTGTTTTTATATCAAATGCGAATGTTTCCGTCTGTTGATGTTGTGCGGGAACATGTGTGGGATGGAGAAAAGTGTTCATTCGGAATATATATATATATATATATATATATATATATATATATATATATATATATATATATATATATATATATATATATATGAACCTGGGACATAAGCAGATTATGGGTATTTAGAATGGTTTGTTATCATAATATTCTGTGCAGCATATTGCAAACTTGTGTTGGCCAGGTTGAAACATGCTGTTGAAGATCATAGTTTAATTCTGCTGATTTATGGTAATTCTGTGGCGCTATCACACGTGGCATCAGAAACACTAACAAGCTTAGCATAAGCTCCTGCTGAAACCTTATGAGGTTTGAATTCCTGCAACGACTGCGGACGGTGGCACAAAATCTCACTTCAGCAGAAATGGGCTGATTCCGGCTCTAAAAATTAGTGCTACTGCATATTTTTTTTGCAAGGAAAGGTAGTCTGGACCTTGCTGAAACTGCCATGCTTATACATTTGGGGAAAGTCCACTCTTTTAATCATTACTTTGATGAATTTAGCATGAGTTAGTAAATTTTTATTCCACAAAAATAGCAAATTAATCAATTAGATCAATGTAGATTATGTTATCAATATTTAGTGCTGGTACTGTAAGTTAGAAAGTAGTATTTTTATGTATTAGGTGTTTTATCTGATCAAACACTTAATAGGATACTCCACCCCCCTCCAAAAAAACAAGTAACCATCCAGCACTGCCCTAGCAATCAGAACAACTTGACCAGTAACAAAGCACTAGCAGCCAAAAATGCCATATCAACCTCTTATCAAACATAGCAACTACTTAGCCACATTATAGGACCTAACCTACACCCCTTTAGCAAATGCATTGCAAAACACCCTAGACACCACCCTGCATATCTTGATAACTACCTTAGCAACCAACCAGGATGCCTTAGCAACCACCTCAAACACCATAACTTACACTTAGCGACTTCCTAGCAACCACGCAGAAAACCTTAGTAATCACGCAGCAGCAGTGTTGGGAGAAATCAGAAGTACAGAGGTGTTGTGTGTGTTGTGTGAACACGATGTAGTTCTAGACTAAATGTTAATGTGCATTAATTCAACCCACTCACAAAAATAAATAAATAATAAAATAAACAGATTTAGAATTCATTAAAATGAATTAAAACAATGAAGTGAAAACTCTGAATATGACACAGACCTGCAATAAATAAATATGTTAAATAACACAAGTATCTAATCCCATTTTATTAACTAATGTCTTTGCGGCTGACCTTTGATGATCCAGTTCAACCATACTAATAAGCAAAAACAACTTTTGTGTGTGTGTGTGTGTGTGTGTGTGTGTGTGTGTGTGTGTGTGTGTGTGTATTTGTGTTTTGAGTGTTTTTATGGCTGAAGAGTGTTGAACCTTCTTCTCATGTGTTTTACTCTACAGATGTGAATTTACTTTTCCTTCAGCCTGAGGTTTATTCATTACACTTTTTGGCATGACAGGGCTTTTACATTTACTATAAATAGAAATTCTTATATTAAAAACAATCAAGCCCTGCTCGTATTTAATAAAGGAACTTGGAAGTAGCATAATGCATTTCTTTCCATAAAAAGTAAATAAAGGGTTAGTTCACCCAAAAATGAAAATTATGTTATTAATAACTCACCCTCATGTCGTTCCAAACCCGTGAGACCTCCATTTATTTTCAGAACACAGTTTAACCCTCTGGGGACGGATTAGGCGGTACCGCCCAAAATGGCATACTTTTACAAATGTGTAGTTATCTCAAAAACTATTAATGCTAGAGAGATGCGGTTATTTTGCCGTCTTCCTCAGATTCCGCTGAAAACAGCGGTGTCCAGTATATTGTATATTAAACACTTCCCTTATTGCGCAATACCACTGCGTAAACAGGCCAATGAAAACGATTGTGTTAGGCAGATTCAACACGCAACAGCCAATGGAAAAATCGCCGCTGGGAGTAGTCTTTTTCTAACCCAATCAGAGGAAGGTTATGTCTTCTAGCCTTTCAGAGGACTGTGTAGCTCTGCTGTAGCCTTGTAAAAGCTGGCTGGACTATAGTAAAAGACATGTAATCAATAAGCGTTCAGAGAATCAGCATCTGGGTGGAGAAAGCAGAAAGCGATCGGAGTGTTACAGAGAGCGATCGGAGTATTAGCGAGCACAAAGAGCTAAATTCGAGCGATCGGAGAATCCGCATCACGTGGAGAAAGCAGAAAGCGATCGGAGTGTTAGCGAGCACAAAGAGATACATTCGAGAGAGATACAGCATTATTACAGAATTGTTTTATCAAAATGGCAAGCAGTAATGATTTACGGCAGAACAAGCTGGAACAATTACTGGAAAGGCCTGGAGAGGCCTTTCTTTGCTCACTGGCATGCCTAGGACTGTTTTTAAAAAAAGTCAATTATTTAATTGTTCTTTACACATTTGATTAAACAATAACACATTTCTGTCAAGCAAAGAGTTTGACAAAATACATTTTCTTTGTTCAAAAACTGTTCTATATTGTGTGTTTTTCAGTAATAAGTGACAAAAATCTAATTTTCGTTTTTGAAATTCTCTAGTTTATTGTAAAATTTTTCACTCATACTTCCTTTATATAAACATATTGCATGCATGCTTATGGTAGCTTAGGGTCTTCTGAATCCATAGATACCAAACACAGGGTGTTCCATCTCCTTTAAATATGATTTATAAGCCCAAATTTAAAAATAGAGAAAACAGACCAAAAAGGGATTAGTCCCAAAAATAAAAAAAACGCCTAGGACTGTTTGTAAATACAGTTAATTATTTAATTGTTCTTTACACATTTGATTGAACATTAACCCATTTCTGTCAAGCACAGAGTTTGAAAAATATATTTTTGGGTCAAAAACTTTTAACTATTGTTGTGTGAGGTAGGATTTTCAGTAATAAATGACAAAAATCTCATTTTCGTTTTTGAAATTCTCTAGTTTATTGTACAATTTTTCACTCATACTTCCTTTATAGACATATTGCATGCATGCTTATGGTAGCTTAGGTTCTTATGAATCCATTGATACCAAATACATGGCGGTCCATCCTCATTACATTATAAGCCGAAATGTAAAAATAGAGAAAACGGACCAAAAAGGGCTTAGTCCCCTAAGGGTTAAGATATTTTAGATTTAGTCGGAGAGCTCTCAGTCCCTCCATTGAAGCTGTGTGTACGGTATACTGTCCATGTCCAGAAAGGTTAGAAAAACATCATCAAAGTAGTCCATGTGACATCAGAGGGTCCGTTAGAATTGTTTGAAGCATCAAAAATACATTTTGGTCCAAAAATAGCAGAAACTACGACTTTATTCAGCATTGTCTTCTCTTCCAACTCCGCAGTGATGCTGCTGATGTGTTTTCTGGTGCGCCCAATAACAGAGGTAACACGCCAGCAGCGTCACTGCAGTGTTGTGAACTTTAGCACAGCTTTAGCCTAGCAACCACTCTGAACACCATAACAACCATCTACTAATATCCTAGCAACCACTTATCATTGCTAGAAAAGTGACCCACACACACCACACAGCAAAGCCTAACAACCACCTGGAACACCCTAACAACTTAGCTACTCCCTAGCAACCACACAGACCACCTTGGCAACTGTTGTATATAGGAAAGTCCTAGCAACCACCCTGAACAGAATAACAACCACTTAGCAACACCCTAAAATATCACGCAGAACACCTTAGTAACCACTCAAAAACACTTGAGCATAACAACAGCCTAGCAACCACCCGGAACACCATACAAACTTAGCAACACCCTAGCAACCACAAAGAACACCTTAGTAACCACGCAGCAACGCATGAGCATAGCAAAGGCCTAGCAACCACTCTGAACACCTTATCAACCAATATCAGTGCCCTAGCACCACCCAAGTGCATCATAACAAGCACATATCACGACTCCATACAAACTGATGAAGACTGATGAAGACTGGCACTCAGAAATCGTTCTTTTCAGACATCAGTTCACCACCTCTAAACTGTCCCTCCTCGTTTTCCTTGTATAATAATTTAATACAGGATGGAACAGTCACTTGTAGCAGGTTACTTGGAAATTTCATTATTATAAACTCTCTGTATTATCGAAATTATACATTTGGAGCCATTATAGTGCCGGTTGACAAGAATGAGGGGAAAGATGAGGACAGGCTCATCTCATTAAAAGAGATGAAATAGTGGAATTAGCTTCAATCTAATTACAAACCACACTATCTAATGTAAAAACATGCCTGTTTTTTTTTTCTCTCATAGTAATTAGTTTTGGCCTATAAAATGCCACCCTTTAATCATCCAAAGGCAGATGTGATTTGCAGTGCAATTTAATCTTGCTTTAATGAAGAACTAATGGATGCATTGCAAATTACATTTTTTTCCTGTACAGGAGGGAAAAAAATCTATTTCCTGCTTTTGAAAAGATCAAGAGTATCTGTGATAATAGCCAGAGAGGACCAGAGAGCTCCACTGCATCGAGCCAACAAGCTCTTTTACTCGACTCACCATTCAATAGAAAGGAGGCCACAATTAGCAACAAAGCAGTGAAAATGCATCCGTACAGCAGAATCGCTCGTCTCCCGAAGCCTTGTTAGTGGCAGGGCGTAAGTGTCATGGAGGAACAATGGGCCGTGATAAATTACCCTTCTCCAAAAAAAAAAGATGTATGGCTAATTTTCAATTATAGCTTTAAAAAGCAACACAGAATGAAGAGAAATTGGACATATGCGGGGCGCAAACTAATAGATACACTCGCTCCTGTGTCAGCCTCTTCAGTTTTGTCTGATTATGAGAAAATAGTTATCATTTTTCATTCAGGAGGGTTTTAGAAGAGTTACGTGCACTATATGGGTCTAGCTCAAAACACTGATCTTTACAAACTTCATGACACCATACCAGAGTGCCACAGAATGGAAATCTGAGAAAATATAAACTGAGATTATTTCATAATGATAGGACATTTTTTTATTTGTATTAAACAGTCTCCAACTTTCTGACAGATAGTGAGCAGATGAACCCTTTAACGTGCACTTGTGATGTACTTGAAATCTTAAAAGTATATCTACACTCACCTAAAGGATTATTGGGAACACCATACTAATACTGTGTTTGACCCCCTGTCACCTTCAGAACTGCTTTAATTCTACGTGGCATTGATTCAACAAGGTGCTGAAAGCATTCTTTAGAAATGTTGGCCCATATTGATAGGATCGCATCTTGCAGTTGATGGAGATTTGTGGGATGCACATCCAGGACATGAAGCTCCCGTTCCACCACATCCCAAAGATGCTCTATTGGGTTGAGATCTGGTGACTGTGGGGGACGTAAGAGTAAAGTCATCTCATCTTCATATTCAAGAAACCAATCTGAAATTATTCAAGCTTTGTGACATGGTGCATTATCCTGCTGGAAGTATGCATGGTGGTCATAAAGGGATGGACATGGTCAGAGACAATGCTCAGGTAGGTCGTGGCATTTAAACAATGCCCAATTGGCGCTAAGGGGCCTAAAGTGTGCCAAGAAAACATCCCTCACACCATTACACCACCAGCAGCAGCCTGCACAGTGGTAAGGCATGATGGATCCACGTTCTCATTCTGTTTACTCCATATTCTGAATCTGACTCATGTGAATTTCTCAACAGAAATCATCAGAGACTCATCAGACCAGGCAACATTTTTCCAGTCTTCCACTGTCCAATTTTGGTGAGCTCGTGCAAATTGTAGCCTCTTTTTTTCTATTTGTAATGGAGATGAGTGGTATCCGGTGGGGCCAAAAAAGAACTCTTAAGTTGCATTTTATATAAACTGATATTTAATTGCAATAACCATATATATATATATATATATATATATATATATATATATATATACACACACACACACACACACACACACATATATATATATATATATATATATATATATATATATATATATATATATATATATATATATATATATATATATATATATATATATATATTATTACATTAAGGTCTCATTTGTTAATGTATTAACCTTTATTGATGTTAGTTAAGAAAAAATGTTCATGTTCACTGTGCATTGCTGTTATTAATATTAACAGTTAAAATGTTAATATGAACATTATCTAAGATTTATGAATGCTTGTTCATTCTTAGTTCATAGTTAACTAATGTTAATGAAACCTTCTTTTGAAATATGCGCAATTCTGTCAACTATAAAGTAATAAAAACATTGAAACTAAGGAAGGGGCCTGTCCAAATGAGCCCTGGAGTATCTCGTTGTGTACGCGTTTGCTAAAAATGAGAGAAGACGAAATCCTAATAGAAGTTGGGCTTAACTCCAGAAACAGCCCGCCTGTATATCTGATTACTGGGGGCCAGTAATTTCTTTTTTAAATAAGGGAAAAATGGGATAGAATGAATGAAATTTCCCTGTCGTAGTGCAATGATGGTACCTCTGGAGATTATGTATTTTTATAATCATTCATCAGCGGTGAGAGTGCTCGGGCTTAGCATAATGGAATTGGTAAACTGGTTTAAGTCTGAACACGGGCTATACTATCAGTCAGACCATAAACGCTTATAGCCGGTCAGACATTTGCTGCGCCACACACTGTGGGTTATATTGCCTGCAGATTTACACATGTGGGGTGAGAGCGATTGCAGGAACCCTTGCCCCAAATATTTATTCCCAGAGAAACATGAAGTGCTCATGATGAATAACATTTGCTGAAGAAATTTGCCTGAGCTTTTGGGCACCCTAACATGTTAATGCATGTAAATGCTTAAAGCATATTAAATATGAATATCAATCTATAACGGACGAGTGTTGTTTAAATAAAACATGCGGCTAACTTTAGTTTAATATGACTTTGCCATTTCAAGTGCTTGAACAGACTACATTTTATTAATTTTTATTAATGTTAAATGAATAACTATGATTTATGTTATTTTTATATTTATGATAATTATTTAAATATATTTTATAGAAAATATACAGTAAGAATAAGTATAAATGTATATATGTATGTAAATGTATATATGTATGTAATATGTATACATAATAAATGTATGTAACTACATATTATTAAACAACTAATATAGTATTATATTAAGAGGCCATTGTTTTGCTTGAAAAGGTTTTATTTATTTATTTATTTAATTTTTATCTAATATTAGTGGCTGAAATCAGTGTACAGTGAGAGAATATCTAAATTAAATTATTGGTATTTTACCACTAGATGTCAGTATCAGATTTGCCTCATTTTTTCAACTTCTTGCATTTAATTTGTGATCTCATTCTGTTAGTGAAAGACAGTTATTTTATTTTATTTTAAATTAACAAACAAGTCAACATGAATTTCTGAAATTTTGAATGCATGGTTTGCAATTTGTATAGCTTTTTATTGGTGTTTTTGTCATAGCATAGCAGTTTTGTTCCAGCCACAATTTAAAATACATAAATTAAAGAAATAATAAAGCAAAATAAAAAGTAGAAAGAAGGGATGGTGTTTATTTTTTTGATATAATAATGTGCCATTCAAAGTTATGTTTAATAACTTTAAATGTGTCATATTCAGGAAACTGAATATTTGGTTGAAGCATTTGGTTGCTTTACTGGTATTCTCTTTATTATACAATTTGATCATTAAAATACCAATATTAAGAAAATTTGTATGTAAATATATAATGCATGATGTAAATGTGTGAAAAAGTGTATATAATAGACTTTTAATTACTCATATGTTCCAGTAAATGTAATGATACAGTAATGGGAATATATTTAAAGTAGCCCATGGAAAAAAAAAAAAAAAAATTGGCTAAAAATAATAAATTATATTAAATGTACCAAGTATCAAAGGTACAAGTGAATGACATAAACAATAGAATATACACAATATCTCTCCAACTGATTCAGTAAGTAAATAAAATATGGTAGCATGCCTCTGCTTCATTTTATATGTAAAGTCCAGAAGGATGCATGTTTTCCCAGTTTGCATTGCAGTTGCTGGATTTATAATTAGGAGTGCTTGATAAGGTAAGCAACGCTATTACTAATGCAGATAGCTGAGGTTAGTGATCTGAACAAATGCCTGACCATAAGTGTTAAACTCCAGCATGTGAGTCATCACATTAATGCAACCACATAACAATGAACTAAAAACACTGAGAACACCTTAACACACGTTTAGTAATACCATAGCAGCCACCCAGAACACCATGAAAACACTAAACAATGCTAAATATTACAAATATGAACAGTTTTCAAAGGTTCAATGAAAACTTTTTCATAATGTATAATGCTTAAGCTTTTAAAAAATAAATAATTATATAATCAATAAATATTATAATTTATAAACACACACACACACACACACACACACACACATATACAAAACACAGGCTAAAGTTTAAGTATATTTTGTTTTGGATTCTCCTTAACTCTGTTGTCTTGGATTCGGATTTGCGATTCACAAAACAAATCACATAAAGCTGTTTGTGTAGTGAAAGTAAAAGTAAAAGTCAACAGAAACATTTATATTTGAGTTAAGTAAAGAAGAAAATACATTTATATAGTAAAAGTTTGTTTATAGTTCTTTGCAATACATCATCTCAGGTTAAAGTACTGTATTTAGTATGAAGGAGTTCCGCAGGGTTCACTGTTAAACCCAGTAGAGTTCTAGAACTTTACCCAGCATTCTTTTCGCGATAAACATGGAGGAACTGACGGTGGAGGTCCGTGGCTCCAATGGAGCTTATTATAAGGTAAATACTTTACTCCATTCTCTTTTACAGTGCACACGCATTCATCTCTTAAGACAGCGAGGATGATAAAACCTTGCAGAAAATATTGGAAATCGAGCTACATCTTTGCGTTACTTTCGACGCATATAAACAGTACTCGACTCGGTGGCTGTTAGCCGTTAGCCGGTTAGCAGCTGCGCGAGGATGGTATTTAAATAACAAAAACAGTACACAAGACTAATGCTAACGTTTGTTTACCTTCGACTTCAAACACAGAAGTGGTTTGCATTAGGAGAAACTGAGTTTCAAGGTTAGAGTAACTGACTTTTGGTTTCAGTTTGGTTATCTGCTAACAAAGTGTTGAATATTATTCAGTCGGGCGCTCGGTTATAATCGTCTTTCAGCGATTTATATGAACAAAACCATAATGAATGCTTAGGTAAAAGACAATACTACTTAAACACTAATATAAAAATCAGTAATTAGGCGTTGTTGTTCATTTCAATGATGCTCTCGGTGGTTTCACTATCATTATAGTGAAGCACATTATGCTCTATTAACTATGCAGAGCCATTTATAATGAACATAATCTGTTTATCTGAACAAATGAGATGGATGTGTGGGTTCAGCTGAAAGAAAAGATGCCAATTTAAGGTGTGGTCAGAAATGATCAGATCGTGTATTCCCAGTTTCTCTCAAGAAACATCCAAGCAGTGTGTCTCTAGTGTAGTTTACTGTATACATGAGTCTATAGCTTTCTGTCTTGAGTATATCTCTATATTAATAAACACTAGTGGCTCTGGAGAGTCTAACTGAAGTTGTTATTCCCTCTCCATCTCATCCTTCAATTATTCGCTCAGGTTTATCTCCGCTCATGTCAGCTGTTCTCTGTCCATCAGCAGATATTTTAACACCGCTCTATTTTGAGAGGAGGTTTAGGGAGACCAGCTGTGATTCTGGAGTCAGTTGGCATTGAAAGGCTGCTGGGATTGAAGTATCCGTTTATTTGTATATCATACACTAAGTTTATATTTGATCGATACCACCGAACAAAACAACACTCCTCTTGAAACATTGTTTTAATGTTTTATTCATCAGAATACTATTATGCGATACTATTGCTATTATGACAAAATGAGTTGTATGTTTAACCACACTTCAAATAATTTGATTCATTGAAAAGTTATTGTGTGATTTCAGCTGGGAAAACACAATTAGATTTTTTTTAATATATATATATATATATATATATGTGTGTGTGTTGGAAAAGTTTACAGTGTTTGTTCGTTTTATACATTTTAGCTATTTGTATTATAAATTTGTTAAACATTTAAAATGTGTTTAGTCTTTTGAATCGCTTAACTTTTGGACAAGTGCTATTTTAGTATTTTTCAAATATAGTTTTTATTGTTATTTTGAATTAGTTTGAAAACTTGATTTTTAATTTTTAATTAAACATAATTGCAGTTAGCTGCCATGTCAACATTTATTTGTTTATTTTGTGAAAGAATAATATTTATTCCAGCTTTATTAACAGTATTTTGAAGTTTTAGTTAAAACGCAATTTCATAATATAATAGTATTAGCAAATTCTATTCAATAGAGCTTAGTCTTTTGCTGTTATTTTATTATTATTTAAATGCCATTATAGTTTTTATTGATGTTTTTAATTTATTTTTATTTTAGATTTTTAGATACATTTTATTTTAAATACATTTTATATTTACACTTTTTTTCAGTTAGGTACCAGGTCATTTCTTTATTTATTTTCTTCTGACAAATTTGTATACTTTATTTGAATTGAGCTTTAATTCAAATAACGCTTTTTTTCAGTTAACGATTTTAACCCTGTTTTGCACTGCAAAATTCACAACTTTTATAATAGCATTAGTAGATCCACTTTTTAATAAAACAAAAAACATAAGTTATTAATATATATAAATATATTATTATAAATTTCTATAAATCTCATTATTCCAGGGCTTTGTCAAAGACGTTCACGATGACTCGCTCTCCGTTTCGTTTGAGAATAAGTGAGTAGAAGCTAATTGTTTCCAATCATGACGTAGCTTTCGTAATGTGCTTTGGTAGACGAGCATCATTATATCAATGTTTTTCTCAGCTGGCAGCCTGAAAGACAAGTTCCCTTCAGCGATGTGCGGTTACCTCCTCCTGGTGACGGCAAGAAGGAGATCAGCGAAGGAGAGGAAGTGGAGGTGAAGTCAGACGTGCTTCTGTAAGAGCCCCGTACAGCCTCGAAGCTCTTAACACGTGTTGTTCTGCGTTCAGATCCTGTCGCGAGCGAACGAGCAGGAGCCCTGCGGCTGGTGGCTGGCCAAAGTGCGCATGATGAAAGGAGCCGTGAGTGTCTCTCGCTAAACTCTCCGTCTCCTCTGAAGGGCTCCGAGTTCACTTTCGCTTCTGCTTCCTGCAGTTCTACGTTATCGAGTACGCGGCGTGTGACGCGACCTACAACGAGATTGTGACGTTCGAGCGCCTGCGCCCGGTCAACCGCAGTAAAGCTGTGACGGAGAACACGTTCTTCAAGTGCAGCGTCCCCGTCCCGGATGACCTCAGAGCAGCGTGAGTACAGCCTCAGGACGGACACATCACTGCAATCATTCACACAACCATATCATACCTACTGAGGTGCATCCTGGGATACTGGCATCTACCTAATATCTAAACAAAAACTCTTGTATTATACCAATTCGGTTTTTGTCATGAAGATAGCGTTAGATGCTGACATGTCATTACAAGTAAATAATACATAACTACTAATACTACTATTACTATCTAAACAAAATAGAAGCTGGCATTTGTATTTGGTGTGTTTTTTTGTTTTGTTTTGTTTTTAATCGCATAGCTTTTGGATTATTATTTTTTGTTGTTATTCAAATGTTGTTATTTTTTTTTACTTAAAGTTTTGAATTGGCTTTAATTTCCGTAAAAAAAAAATTCATGTCCATTTATTTTCCAGTTTTATTTTTAAAAAGTTAATAATGTATTTAAAAATTATAAAACTATAATAATCTATAATAATATAATAATAAGATAATAATAATAATAATAAATATTTTCAAATAAAAATGAAATGTAACATAAATATTTAAAAACAAATTATTTGAATTTGTCAAGAAATTTGTAAATGTTCGAATTAGATTTGTTTTAAATTTCCAGTTGTTCAAGTTTTCCTAAAAAGAAAGTTAATAAAATATATATATATAAATATTAAAAAGTTAATAAAATATATAACAAATTATATATATATATATATATATATATATGTGTGTGTGTGTACACATGCATAATTTTACCACAATTTCACACATTTAATCATAAGAATTGATTGGATTTTAAATGCATTTGATCATAAATTATAAATATAATAATAATAAGAATAATAAATTCACAAAAAAAAGACTATTTCAGTAATGAGGGTCACCACTGTATATCAAAGACAATTTGGGTGTGAGATGTGCTTAATTATCTTTTGTGTAAACATTTTTTCAAATTAAATGTTGGTGTTTATCGTAACACATGTATAATGGGGAGAGTGTTGATTAAAACCATGAGCTGGTTTCTTCTTGGCTCGTGTTAGATGTGAGAACGAACAAGCCCACAAGGACTTCAAAAAGGCGGTCGGAGCCATTCGGATCGTCTACAGCCCGGAGCAGAGTGAACTGGTTGTGTTGGTGAGTCCCAGTTAACCTCGGCACTTCTGAGAGCAGGTGTAAACCTCACTAAAGCTTAACCAACACTGTTCCCCAAACACCTGTAGTCCTTGAGCGAAGCCACCGTCAAGCGCGTCTCTCTGCTGAGTGACATGCACTTACGCAGCATCCGCACCAAACTCCTGCTCATGTCCCGCAACCAGGAGGCCACCAAACATCTGGAGGTACGTGGATACTGTTCGGTTATTTATTTGGTCAGTTAATGTTACTTAGATTTACTCTCTCAAACGTGAACACCTCTGTGTTTGTAGAGTACGAAGCAGCTGGCGTCGGCGTTTCAGGAGGAGTTCACTGTGAGAGAGGACCTCATGGGTCTGGCCATCGGGAGCCACGGCAGTAACATTCAGCAGGCCAGAAAGGTGCCGGGAGTGACCGCCATCGAGCTGGACGAGGACACGCGCACCTTCAGGGTGTACGGAGAGGTGCGTCCGCCCCCGGCACACACACGCATCACGCTAGACAGACGCTGTGTGACGGATACCATGCATTCTTGAATGTCTCGTTGCAGACGGCTGAGGCGGTACAGAAAGCAAGGAATTATCTGGAGTTTCTGGAAGATTCAGTGCAGATTCCTCGCAATCTTGTTGGTATGCACTTATTTTATTTTTATCAAATTGTACAAAGTTTAAAATGAATGTAAAATAATTTAGACTGCACTTCCCTTGTTTTAGAATTATTTATATATAGTACGTAGTATTTATTAATGCTTTTAATTAGCTTTATTTTGTATATTTTTCCGTTTTTGGTTTAATTCTAGTTTTAAGTTTTAGATATTTTATGTGATTTTTGGCATTAATTTATTTTTATTTCAGGGTTAGTAATTTTAAAATTTCAATCAACTTTTTTCAGATAGTTTCTTATTTATGAATTTTTTTATTTATTTATTTTTTTTATTTTTTTTTCACATGAAATTTATACTTTACTTAACTCTATTGTACTTTAGTTATATGACAGAATATGTTTTGAAAGTTGTTTTTTATTTACCAGTAACAACATTTTAGTGCAACGGGAAATTGTTCGCAACCTAATTCTTTTATTTTAATATTATATATGTATTTCAACAAATTTATTTTGGTTAGTTTTCAAGGTAAAAATTCTTATTTAAGTTTCATTTAAAGTTTAAATTTCTAAAATAAGTTTAATTTCTGCACAGGAGTTCACTCGCAAATCGTAACTTTTTTTAATATGAGGTGGGAACGTGATCATCTTAAAAAAGATAATGTAAATGATTAGTGAGGAAGCACAAAGTTTCTCAAGGTTTGTGAGAGAACACAAAAGCATTGAAATAGAGTCAGTTTATTTTTTTATCATGTTAACTTTAACTTTCAAAATTATGCTGACAAATCACTTCTCTTTGTAGGGAAGGTTATTGGAAAAAGTGGCAAGGTTATCCAGGAGATTGTGGATAAATCTGGTGTAGTGAGAGTACGCATCGAAGGAGACAACGACAACAAACTCCCCCGACAGGAAGTAAGACCTCTGACAGTAGCACGAAGAAGAAGCCAGATCTATATATAAATACATTCAATAATGTGTTTTTTTTCTTAGGGAATGGTGCCATTTACATTTGTTGGAACGAAGGAGAGCATCAGCAACGTTCAGGTCCTGCTGGAGTACCATATATCTTATCTGAAGGTGAGTATGAGAAGGCTGTCGGCGCGGTGCTGAAAGTGTTGGAGGAGCTGAAGCTGAAGCTTGTCTGTGGTGCAGGAGGTGGAGCAGCTGCGGCTGGAGCGGCTGCAGATCGACGAGCAGCTGCGTCAGATCGGGATGGGCTACAGGCCTGTCCCAAACCGCCCCGCGACTGAGGAGAGCCGCTCGTACTCCAGCAGGGGCCGTGGCCGCCGGGGGCCCGCACACACGTCCGGCTACGGTACGGGGAACCTCTCGAAATATACACGTCCAGGTCATGCTTCAGCACACATTCAGAGGAAATCATAGATTCAGTGAAAGCTGTTTTGCAGGCACTAACTCCGAGCATTCGTACCCCTCGGAGACGGACTCTGAGCGCAGGGAGGAGATGAGAGACTGGTCCATGGCAGGAGAGGAGGCCGAGCACATCCCCAGACAGCAGAGGGACAGCCGGAGGAGACCAGGCGAGGGACGGGGACGCGGAGGACCCGGGGGCAGGGGACGCGGATCAGGAAGAGGGCCGTCCAACTCCATCAGCTCAGGTATACTGGCCCCTTTCTGACCAGCACAGATTCTAGAGCTTTGTTTTGTCCGATATTCCATGTTTCCCCAAATTCTGCATTCTCATTTCATTTTTTATTTTTTCTGGAATCTATTTATCTGTCTAATCGAATATTCATTCAACTTTAACATTTAAGAATTTACCGAAGTTCGCATGTGAAATTTTCACACGTCAAAAAATAATTTCGACCTCACTTTATGTCAATCACGTTTGGACACTGCCTCCGAAACTTTCGTCCGTCAAAAAAATATACATTTGGAACGGGTTCGATTTACTACGTTTTCCGCATCCATAAAAACCATGGACTGTATAAAAATGCATTGTGAGAGAGACGTTTGACAACTCGGAGCCACTGTAAAACTGCTGGCAATGGTGGTGAATCGCCAGTGCTCAGATTCCTACAATTCGTACCTTAGACAAACTGCCAGTCTCTGTTTAGGATCAATTGATTGACAGAAATTGGTGGTCGTCTTTTTAACATGTGGTTCCAGTATCGCTAGCAAAACATAAAACTGAGCCACTGACATTGGAAAGTAAGCTTTAATCGGTCTGGATAATCCCACTCTTCTAAACAATCGCAGGAGTGGATGCTCTTTCTTTTCTCTTTTTAAGAAGAGAGAGGACAAAAAAACTCATCCTCAATACTTAAAGACGACATTTTTTATTGTTTTGCGTTTTTTTTTTTTTGGAACGTGTTCATTAATACGCATCGCACTCAGTGTACAAGGTCTCTTTGCATGACAAATTTTTCGGATCACGAATACGAAAAAAACGCATGGATAATCTGAGCGAGAGGACATGTAAACTCTTGATCGGATTGAAAACCGAAACTGGAAAGTACTGCGTATGCACAGTGACGTATGATGCACGGAACGAGGTGTTCTTCCTAGTGAATAAAAGTCATAAATAAGTGTCCTGTCATTATAAATCTCCCCTTTCACTCGGCGTATGTGAAGTGGAGCACGACCACGTCCCACCACTCCTCGTTTAAGACTCTCATCAACAGACGACTAGTTTTAGGCGCGATATGTGAACGGCCCCTTAAAGAGCACCAAAACTGTATTTATTGTTTGAATTTTGTTATGAATTTGGAATAATTTTAAAGTTGATACTTTGTAAATTAAAAAGTAACAAAGCACAAAGCTTTTTGCGATTACTGGATGGCAAGTGCACTTCAAATAATGAAGTTCATGCATTAACAGAACACAGCATGGACTAAGACCTTGTTAAGAAGAAGCCTTATGATTATAAACGAGAACTGTTATTGCCAATATCCACACAGATGACAGCTTTACTTGTTGTAGTTTGTTCAAGTTATGAACGAAATAGACGCTGTTTCTCTTCAAGTCTCCATCATTTCTCTCTCTCGCGTGTTTATCAGGTGTGTGTCAGCGCTGCTGCGTGGCAGATAAGGACTGTTTAAAACTCTAAAACTTCGATGTGCATTCTCTCAATGCGCGGACATAACAAAAGATGTGAATGCAAAACAATCAGGAAAAAAGGCATTACATGCAATTTTTTAAGAGATAACATGTAAATACATAGGCCTAGTCGCCTGTGGCGACCTCAGCAAAAACTTCACTCGCATTTTAATATTTATGGTTGCAGTTTGGAGCCCTGCAGAGCCACATATATCACATGGAAGAAGAAAAAAAAAAGGTTTGTGTCCTTGCATGTTGCATTGCACAGTAAGTATTAATTGTAGTTGTTGTGTTTCTGGTCAGTCCTGAAGGATCCAGATGGAAACCCGTACAGTCTGCTGGACAACACGGAGACGGATCAGACGGCAGACACAGATGGCAGTGAGTCGCAGGTGAACCCCAGCCGTCGCAGGCGCTCGCGTCGCCGCCGCACAGATGAAGACAGCACAGTCATGGACGGCATGAGCGAGTCTGACAGCGCCTCCCTCAGCGAGGACGGCCTCGGTAGGACCAGCTTCACTGCAGCTTACCGTCTCAAAGTCATTTCACAGTTTAATACGTGAAGATAGACATTTTCCTACCCTGTTAATATAGTATTGATTTCATCTTAAAAACTCTTAAATTTGAGCTTAAAAATCCTGCAGTGATACACCATGAATCTCTTATTTACACATTTAGCTCCTTAACACTTTCTCATATGACTTTATAGTTGGAGTTGATAACATGACCAATTCCACAAATTGCAATTAACTCTAGGCTTTTTCCAAAACGACTGTGTATTTAAGGTCAGGCTTTTCACTGGTCTCTTGTTAGATGATGCTGAAGCTAAACCCCAGCGGCGCAATCGTAGCCGCCGCCGCCGCCATCTCCAGCCTCCTGAGGAGAGACAGCCGAGCTCCGGTAGGAATTAACACAGTCTGTTCCTCACGCAAAGCTATTTCATTATAGAACTATAAAGCTCGTTGGTTAATGAAATTATTGATGTCTTTTGCAGTTACTGTGGCTGACTACATATCACGAGCCGAATCTGAGAGCAGACGGAGAAACGCGAGAGATCTGAGGAAGAACAAATACGACATGGTGACTCTAGATTTCTTCTTTTATGCATCTCAAGTGACTAGTTTTCAAATGAAGAACATGTTGAGATGTTTTGTGTGGTCCACAGGGTCAAGTGGAGCTCATATCGGAGCACGGCCCCGCTGAAGCCGTGAGCAATGGCCCAACCAAAGCAGACGATCAGAGCAAAATGCCACGAGCTTCTGCTGAGAAGACACCCAAAGCCAAGCCAGCTGTCGTCAACGGAGTCTCCTAATCCGTCCGCTTCTTTTCTCCAAACTCATAACCTCTGCAGTTTTACAATAGTGCTTGTACAAGCTTGCCAAAGATAGACGTACGGACTTCCACATTCTCGATTGCACTCTTCAGTTCCTTCACTATGGAACCGATAATTACAATGAAAAAAATAAACCTGTATTCCTGATCGTATGTTGTGCCTTCAGAGCATAGTTTCAACATTTTGTTGGCTGGCTATAGAGCAAACAAACAAACAAACAAAAAAAACACTTGTCTGAATACAGAAAGATTTGCAGACATTCTTAGCTGCTTTTTGTTACGTTTTTAATATGCAACCACTTCTTCAAGAGGGGTTATGGGGGAAAAAGGAGGTTTTGCACTGAAGTAATTTCTTGACCTTTTAGAATAATGTTAGTCTGGAAACTGGTCTGCCAACTGTCCATTTTAAATGCTGTATGTACAACACTTCCTGAATGATTGCATTGGGTTCATCTTTTGCCTGTTGGGTTGTTGTAATGGTGGCAACCAATTATTTGGTTTATTTATTTTAAAATGTACAGTATTTAAAGTTAACAACGCAGTGGTTTTTAACACTAAACTGCCTGTTTAAACTTCTTAGCGCACAGATTACAAATCTGGGCTACTGAAAGATCAATTTCCAGATGTTTTGTTCTGTAAACTACTTTCTTTGGTCCTTGTTTTTTTCTTTTTAAGATCATTCTGGTTGTTTGATGTGCAATATGTTTTTTTTTGTATGCAGGTAATTCATAAATAAACATTTGATCTTCCAGCCAAATTTTCAAAGTTGGTGTATCAGTTGTTTTTGTCTTTCTTGGTCAAACAAGGCTCCTGAATATTTCAGCTTTGTGTAAAGGTGTGGTAACTTTTGAAATTATTTAGGGAATCTGAATGGGGTTGAGAATTTTGCATGAGGGCAAGACATTCCCAATGCAGATTTTTCAACAATAAAAAGGTAATAAATCAGTTTTTGCCACATTCAGCATCGATTCATTTTCAAACTAAGGAGATCAGATCTAGAGGACAACATGGTGTTTAATGATCATGTAAGAATTCAAGTGCATCAGACAGGGCTCGTTCAAACATGTGACGAAGATCTATTTCTTCATCTGTCCGTCAAGTAAATCTTTAGCCTCATTGATTTTTGCCGCCAGATATGGGGCTCCGCCTGCCGAAGAAACACAGATACACCGACAGCTCAGAGGAACTCAGATCCTGAAGAGTTTTGTATGTAATGCCTTTTACGAAACATGAGGTCTCACCTCGGTCCGGATGGTTTAATATCATCAGTTGTCTGTGTGCGTCTCTGATCTTGTTTTTGTTAGCGGTAGGACTAAACGAAAGAGAATGAAAACTGTTCAGAAATACACATGGGTCAAACTTTGTACATTCCCTTTAATCTTATGATACTTAATCTGATTTAGATTACCATTGACGTAAACATTTTACTAACTCAGAAAGCAGATTAAAGGCTCATTCACACCAAAGATGTTAACTATAATAATACATGTAAAGTTCTAATAATCCTAGAAGTACTGTGAAATTGTGATGAAATGAGTGTTATGAGAATAGTGGGGTCCTCACTACTGCCATAACATACAGACCTGTTCATACAAAGAAAGATTACGGTAACTATTAGCATCCACACCAATGGATTTTTAACATTCTCTTTATTATAAAAATGTGATGCATTGATGTTGTTTGCCGCTTTAAATGTTTGAGCGCTTTAAATCAGGATGGATTCTAATTGGCTGTCGGTGTTTTTAAGTGTTCAGCACTTGGTGAAAAATGTAGTTCTGAAAATGATTCCATTGATATCATTCCTTTGTTTCATTTTCATTATAGTTACGGTGTGGACTTCACTATTCTCAAAGAATAAGAATGATTAAAACATTATAGACTAAATTATTAATTAAATGATTAAAACTTTATCATTATTGCCATAGTTATTAGGGCAGACCACCATTGCAACATGATCTTATAGTAAACAGAAAAAAAAAATTAATTGCATTGTGCGAACGGCTCCTAAACAGATTTTAGAAAAGTCTAAAATGTGGCACAAAAGGATTTAATAAATACTCAAATTGTCAGATGTACATATTATCCGATTTTAAATTACATATATGTGTAACAGGAGGGAACTTAAAATGGAACTTAAGTGCATACAATATGTGGTGTAACAGGGCTGAATACTCAAGTTGATACCCCGTCAGTTTTACATATCTGATTTTAAATTGATAACCATTATTAAGAGCAACTACTCTGTAATATATTCTACCCTGTCATGTAACTGGTGCGTAATGTAAAATAAGCAGATTTGAAAAATAAATCATACAAAGTGGAATAACAGAGTTGAAGAAACATTTGCATTTCTTCTTCAACAGCTGTACGTATTCCTTGAACACAAATTAATGACTGCTATTAAAAACAACGATATTACAATATATACACTGTTGTGAGACAGGATGGAACCTGAAATTAAATGAAAATGATGTAAAGATTAAGCAGAGTTTAGATATTAATTATGAAATGTAGAATAACAGGGTTGAAACAAGACCCAAGTTTGTACTTTGACATTTTGACATATTCCTTGAATACAAACGAATGACTGTTAAAATCAACTACATCATAATATACTGTACACTATTATATAACAGGGTGGAGCATAACATGGTAGAAATGTAAATGCTTTTTTGAAAATAAATGATGAAATGTGACATAACAGAGTTGAATACTCAGATTCTACTTTATCAGTTGTGCATTATTCCCTGATTACAATTACTGTCGTTAAAAACAACCGCAATGTAATATATTTTAGTGTTGTGTAACAGGATGGAACCCAACATGGTGGAAATGTAAATGATGTAAAGTAAGAGTAAGCATGTTTTAGATATAAATTATGAAATGCGGAATAACAGGGCTGAACAAAAAACAACCACACTATAATATATTTTAGATATTCAGTGTTGTGTAAAAGGGTTGAACATAACATTTTGGTAATTAAGAAGTTGTAAAATAATATTAACGGGGTGGAAAGCAGTACTAGGGATACACATGTATCCTCTGATAACATAGTGATTATAATGTATTAAATAAGTGCATTATTTAGTGTAAATAAAGGCTATATGTACACTTGAAATAAGCAGTTTTAGTGTATAACATGATATTTATTTTTCATTGACAAAGACATAATTTGTGAAAACAGACTACCTGACACCAAGAATAAGAGAAGCTTCTCTCCTGGTCATCTTTGGTTCAAAACCACCTCTGTAGTATCCGCTACCAAATGCCTGTCACACACATGTAAACTGTTAAAATAAAATCGTCTTGAGTTTATTAAGATAAAGTATGGATTATATGATAGGAAGAATATAACTTGCAGATTTGGATGCCTCCAGAGCTTGTTTCACTTGCGGCTCCATATGTTTCATCGCTTGCATTGCATAGCGACCTGTAAAAAAATGGGCCATTAGAAAACAATCAGGCATAATTAATCAGCAGATGTGGAATGTGTCATGTTCCTGTGCAGATTTATCGTAATGTACTGGATTCTTACCTGCAAACCCTGCTGCTGCTAGGGTAATGCCCACGGCCACCATGGTACTGGCCTAAAATACACAAAACAATAACCCTTGATTGTGCAATTTGCATTAATTGAGAGGCAATTTGCATTATTTAACGCAACCACACATCATACACGTCAATCATAACACATCGCTTATATACAGACTATTTCTCATCAACAGCATTGATTACAAAAGAAGTTGGGACACTGTACAAATTGTGAATAAAAACAGAATGCAATGATGCGGACGTTTCAAATGTCAATATTTTATTCAGAATACAACATAGATGACATATCAAATGTTTAAACTGAGAAAATGTATCATTTTAAGGGAAAAATAAGTTGATTTTAAATTTCATGGCATCATCACATCTCAAAAAAGTTGGGACAAGGCCATGTTTACCACTGTGTGGCATCCGCTCTTCTTTTTATAACAGTCTGCAAACGTCTGGGGACTGAGGAGACAAGTTGCTCAAGTTTAGGAATAGGAATGTTGTCCCATTCTTGTCTAAAACCGGCTTCTAGTTGCTCAACTGTCTTAGGTCTTTGTCACATCTTCCTCTTTATGATGTGACAAATGTTTTCTATGGGTCTGGACTGCAGGCTGGCCATTTCAGTACTGGATCCTCCTTCTACGCAGCCATGGTGCTGTAATTGATGCAGTATGTGGCCTGGCATTGTCATGTTGGAAAATGCAAGGTCTTCCCTGAAAGAGACGACGTCTGGATGGGAGCATAAGTTGTTCTAGAACTTGGATATATCTTTCAGCATTGATGGTGCTCATCTTTCCAGATGTGTAAGCTGCCCATGCCACACACACTCATGAAACCCCATACCATCAGAGATGCAGGCTTCTGAACTGAGCAACGATAACAACTTGGGTTGTCCTTGTCCTCTTTAGTCCGGATGACATGGCATCCCAGTTTTCCAAAAATAACTTAATTTTGTTTCGTCTGAGCACAGAACACTTTTCCACTTTGCCACAGACCATTTTAAAAGAGCCTTGGTCCAGATAAAACACCTGTGCTTCTGGATCATGTTTAGATATGGCTTCTTTTTTTTACCTATAGAGTTTTAGCCGGCAAAGGCGAATGGCACGGTGGATTGTGTTCACCGACAATGTTTTCTGGAAGTATCCCTGAGCCCTTGTTGTGATTTCCATTACAGTAGCATTCCTGTATGTGATGCAGTGCCGTCTAAGGGCCTGTAGATCACAGGCATCCAGTATGGTTTTCCGGCCTTGACCCTTACGCACAGAGATTGTTCCAGATTCTCTGAATCTTTGGATGATATTATGCACTGTAGATGATGATAACTTCAAACAATTGTTCTCTGAGAAACGTCTTTCTGATATTGCTCCACTATTTTTCGCCGCAGCATTGGGGGAATTGGTGATCCTCTGCCCATCTTGACTTCTGAGAAACACTGAGAGGCTCTTTTTATACCCAATCATGTTGCCAATTGACCTAATAAGTTGCAAATTGGTCCTCCAGCTATTCCTTATATGTACATTTAACTTTTCCGGCCTCTTATTGCTACCTGTCCCAACTTTTTTGTAATGTGTAGCTCTCATGAGATCCAAAATGAGCCAATATTTGGCATGACATTTCAAAATGTTTCACTTTTAACATTTGATATGTTATCTATATTATATTGTGAATAAAATATAAGTTTAAGAGATAAGTAAATTATTCCATTCCTTTTTTACTCACAATTTGTACAGTGTCCCAACTTTTTTGGAATCGGGTTTGTATATATATATATATATATATATCATAATCATATCTCACAGTAGCATACAATATTAACCCATTTAAGATTGCACAAGTTTCACTTGAAGATTTATGTTCTATAGTGTAAAAATATACTATGTTTAATAAACAGATGTGGAATATATTCATACGTCAAATATCTATAAACATGGATGATTTGCTCAGGGTGTCAATCTAAAACAGCACTGAATGTCACTATCAGTTAGCAATATGCTAATGCTATGTCCCTTTTGCTTTTAAACTGCTTGATAAAAGCATTAAAAAATCGCGTCACATTAAAGTGCTAAAGTGAAAAGAGGAAACACTTACCATTATCTCTGCTTTCCTCTGCTAAGATCCTGTGTTGTAATCGTCTATAATCATAACTTTATTCATATCTGAATGCTAAATGTCAGGCTCACGTGTTGTTGTTGTTATGGTGACTTCTGAACTTCAGAGAGCGACCTGCTGCCGCAAAACGAGCCAGTACGTCGCAAAGCCCGAACTGACGTCTAATCGTCAGGCGCAAAAGCATGGCTGTGGGCTGTGTATGAAATGCCATACTTACTTTCTACCAAGTACACAGTGCACTGCCCTACTATTTTTTAAGGAAGCGTGTCAAACAGTATACAATAAGCAGCAGATGTTTCAGAGTAGTATGTTTAAGTGTTGTCACATGAAATATTATCTTAAAAACAAATTTGCCGACCCTTCTTTTCACAAAGGCTTGATAAGGCTTCATAGTACCAAATAATGCCACATTGCCCAACTTAACTCATTTCATAATTGATTAAATTTGCATATTGGACAGAACTGAGCTCTCTTTAACAGAACAATGATATTTTTGGCAGTGGAAAAAGTAATATATTCTACACTAACTGCAAATCTTGATACATTCTGTTATAGCAGCATTTTCTAGAGCAACAGGCAGATATTTATACTTCAGTACTGTAGTAGGCCTGCATTATAAAACAGTAGGCTACGCAATAACATACTGAAATCAAACATTTTATTAGATAAATGCCACGTTAATTGGACAAAAACCTAACTACAGCTAAGCATACATAATGCTGTATTATTAATGAGGCATTTTATCGCCACTTTTGAAATATTTACTTAATTTTTATTGAAAATAAATGCCTTTCTGATCTGCTAAGTGATGGGAAAAGAAGACGAATGAGTCTTTTACCTTAAAGTAAATACACGCCGTTTCTTTTTAGAGCTGCTTGACAGTGTAATCGATTTCTGTTTTTATATATTATATTTATATATTATATTGCTGCAATATTATTATTTCAAGTCTTTGAAACAATCTGTACGGTATAAAACGCTATGATAAAGGAAACGTCAATCTGACTTGATCGGAAACGTGCCGCAGAGATTAAAGTACAATTAATCTCCTCAAACGTCAATTGAGGAGCGCATTGCATTCTGGGAAGCAGTATTCCATGCAGTGTCAGATGCCTACTTTACATCTAATTTCAGGAAATTTAGGTAATCCGGGCATTACATGCATACAGAACATTCACTTACTATTCACAGTGTACTTCAGTATAGTAGGAGTTGTGTGGTAGTATGCCATTATGAACACAGAAGATTTCAGTGTACTTGAGTTATATCTAGCAGGTAACCATAGTAACAGTCAAGTCACCTTTATTTATATAGCGCTTTAAACAAAATACATTGCGTCAAAGCAACTGAACAACATTCATTAGGAAAACAGTGTCTCAATAATGCAAAATGATAGTTAAAAGCAGTTCATCATTGAATTCACTTATGTCATCTCTGTTCAGTTAAATAGTGTCTGTGCATTTATTTGCAATCAAGTCAATGATATCGCTGTAGATGAAGTGACCCCAACTAAGCAAGCCAGAGGCGACAGCGGCAAGGAACCGAAACTCAATCGGTGACAGAATGGAGAAAAAAAACCTTGGGAGAAACCAGGCTCAGTTGGGGGGCCAGTTCTCCTCTGACCAGACGAAACCAGTAGTTCAATTCCAGGCTGCAGCAAAGTCAGATTGTGCAGAAGAATCATCTGTTTCCTGTGGTCTTGTCCTGGTGGTCCTCTGAGACAAGGTCTTTACAGGGGATCTGTATCTGGAGCTCTAGTTGTCCTGGTCTCCACTATCTTTCAGGGCAGTAGAGGTCCTTTCTAGGTGCTGATCCACCATCTGGTCTGGATACGTACTGGATCCGGGTGTCTGCAGTGATCCTCTGATCTGGATACAGACTGGATCTGGTGGCTACGGTGACCTTGGAATAAGAGAGAAACAGACAAATATTAGCGTAGATGCCATTCTTCTAATGATGTAGCAAGTACATAAGGTGTTATGGGAAGTGTTTCCGGTTCCGGTTTACCTAATTAATGCAGCCTAAAAATCCTTTAATGGATTTGGATATTAAAAGCATATTAGTATGTTATGTGTAAGCCAGGTTAAAGAGATGGGTCTTTAATCTAGATTTAAACTGCAAGAGTGTGTCTGCCTCCCGAACAATGTTAGGTAGGTTATTCCAGAGTTTAGGCGCCAAATAAGAAGAGGATCTGCCGCACGCAGTTGATTTTGATATTCTAGGTATTATCAAATTGCCTGAGTTTTGAGAAAGTAGCAGTCGTAGAGGATTATAATGTAAAAGGAGCTCATTCAAATACTGAGGTGTTAAACCATTCAGGGCTTTATAAGTAATAAGCAATATTTTAAAATCTATAAAATGTTTGATACGGAGCCAGTGCAGTGTTGACAGGACCGGGCTAATATGGTCATACTTCCTGGTTCTAGTAAGAACTCTTGCTGCTGCATTTTGGACTAGCTGTAGTTTGTTTACTAAGCGTGCAGAACAACCACCTAATAAAGCATTAACAGTGTCAACAGTGTGTAACGATTCGACGACCAGTGAAAACACAGGGAGAGATCCAATCGCAGGTATGCTTTAATAGGAATATCCAAATTCGTTGTCAGACAAGGCAGGGTCAAAACCAGAAATGCAGTCCAAACAAACAAAATAACAAAACAGATAAGGGAACAGGAAAAGGGACGGAACGGGAACTCAGAATGTGAGGAATGGAGAATCTCGGGGAACGAGAAGACTGGAACATCGAAGGGTAAGGACTCCATACAAACAACAGGGAAAGACAGGTATTCATAAGGAGACTAATGACAATAGATCACCTGCACCTGGTGCAATTAACTGGAGTGCAATTACTGTGAAGACAGGACCAGACTAGAGGGATAATAGTGCCTATGGTGAAGTGCCTAAGAAGAAGTGAGCTCACTAGTGGACACCCAGGGAAACAGAGACTGACAGCGTGACATTACCCCTTCCTCCAATGAGCAGCTGCCAGATGCTCCACCTGAAACCAAGGGAAAGCAACAGACAAAGAAACTAGGAGGGAGGTGGAGTGGCGGAGGACTATGGGGAGGGACGGAGGGACAGATAACATGGTACACAGAGATAGGAGGACCAGGTAAAATGGGGAAACAGACACAAGAGAAGGACAACACAAAACAAGGAGTCCAGGAGGGAGGTGAACTGGCGGAGGATAAGGGGGAGGGATGGAGGGCCAGGTCCTAGAGGGAAACGGAATGACAGACATAGACTAGAAACCCAGGAGGGAGGTGGACCGGCGGAGGATCAGGGGGAGGAACGGAGGGCCAGGTCCAAAGGAGGAAACAGACAAAAAAAAAAACAAAAGAAAACAAAAACACAAAAATATAAGTCCATGAAGGACATCACGTGATGCCCACCAGGGCGGAGCAGAAAACCACCACAACCGTGTGGTCAGGGCTGAAGCCCCCCAGGGCAGAGCAGAAGACCACCACTTCCTCGTGGTCGAGGCCGGAGTCCCCCAGGACGGAGCAGAAGACGACCACCACCATGTGGTCAAGGAGGAAGCTACCCAGGGTGGAGCAGAAGACCACCATAACCGTGTGGTCAGGGTGGAAGTCCCCCAGGGCAGAGCAGAAGACCACCAAAGCCGTGTGGTCGGGAAGGATGCCCCCCAGGGTGGAACAGAAGACCCCCACCTCCTTGTGGTCGAGGCCAGAGTCCCCCAGGGCGGAGCAGAAGACAACCACATACTTGTGGTTAAGGCAGAAGCCCCCTAAGGCAGAGCAGAAGACCACCACACCCGTATGGTGAGGGCGGAAGCACCCCAGGGTGGAGCAGAAGACCACCACATCTGTGCGGCCATACCAATGGGAGGACGAAACTGTGGTAATGCCATGGTGTTTATACTGGATTCCAGAGGATCGGTGCTGACTTGACTCTGCTCATGAAGATTATTGATGACTTGATTTGTTCATGAAGATCCCCGTTGACTTGACTCAATCCTTGAAGATCACCGGTGACTTGAATCAGTCCTTGAAGATCACCGTGACTCAGTCCTTGAAGATCACCGGTGCCTTGACTCAGTCCTTGAAGATCACCGGTGACTTGAATCAGTCCTTGAAGATCACCGTGACTCAGTCCTTGAAGATCACCGGTGCCTTGACTCAGTCCTTGAAGATCACCGTTGACTTGACTCAGCACTTGAAGATCACCAGTGACTTGACTCTGTCCTTGAAGATCACCAGTGACTTGACTCTGTCCTTGAAGATCACCAGTGACTTGACTCTGTCCTTGAAGATCACCAGTGACTTGACTCTGTCCTTGACGAGTCAACGGTGACTAGCCTTGTCTCTGGAAAGTCCATTGTGACTAGTCCTGTCTCTGGAAGGTCAAAGGTGACTAACCCTGACTCCGGAAGGTCAACGCTGACTAACCCTGACTCCGGAAGGTCAACAGTGACTAACCCTGACTCTAGAGGGTCCATGAGCACCTGACTAGACTCTGGAGGGTCAACCGGAACCTGACTCAACTCTGAAAATTCAACGGTCACCTGACTCGATTCTGGAAGGTCAACAGGAACGAACCCTGACTCTGGAAGGTCAACAATGAATAAACCTGACTCTGGAAGGTTGATAGTGACTAACCCTGACTCTGGAAGGTCGACGGTGACTAACCCTGACTCTGGAGGGTCCATGAGCAGCTGACTCGACTTTGGAGGGTCCACGAGCACCTGACTCGACTCTGGAGGGTCAACCGGAACCTGACTCAACTCTGGAAAGTCAATGGGCACCTGACTCGACTCTGGAAGGTCAACAGGAATCTGCCTTGACTCTGGGGAATCAACTGGAACGTGATTTGACTCTGGATGGTCAATAGGTGCCTGACTTGACTCTGGACAGTCAACTGGAATTTGACTTGACTCTGGAAGGTCGACAGGAACTAGCCCTAACTCTGGAAGGTCAACGGTAACTAACCCTGACTCTGGAAGGTCGACGGTGACTAACCCTGACTCTGGAGGGTCCATGAACACCTGACTCAACTCTGGAGGGTCAACCGGAACCTGACTCAACTCTGGAAAGTCAACGGGCACCTGACTCGATTCAGGAAAACCCACTGTAACTGCCATCCTCTGCAGTGGCTCCGGAATGACGCCCATGTTGCGCAGCGGCGCTGGGTTGGTGGCCATCTTATATCAATCAATCAATCAATCACCTTTATTTATATAGTGCTTTAAACAAAATACATTGCGCCAAAGCACTGAACAACATTCATTTGGAAAACAGTGTCTCAATAATGCAAAATGATAGTTAAAGGCAGTTCATCATTGAATTCATTGATGTCATCTCTGTTCTTTTGAAATAGTGTCTGTTTTAATTTGCAATCAAGTCAACGATATCGCTGTAGATGAAGTGACCCCAACTAAGCAAGCCAGAGGCGACAGCGGCAAGGAACCGAAACTCCATCGGTGACAGAATGGAGAAAAAAACCTTGGGAGAAACCAGGCTCAGTTGGGGGGCCAGTTCTCCTCTGACCAGACGAAACCAGTAGTTCAATTCCAGGCTGCAGCAAAGTCAGATTGTGCAGAAGAATCATCTGTTTCCTGTGGTCTTGTCCTGGTGCTCCTCTGAGACAAGGTCTTTACAGGGGATCTGTATCTGGGGCTCTAGTTGTCCTGGTCTCCGCTGTCTTTCAGGGCAGTAGAGGTCCTTTCTAGGTGCTGATCCACCATCTGGTCTGGATACGTACTGGATCCGGGTGACTGCAGTGACCCTCTGATCTGGACACAGACTGGATCTGGTGGCCACGGTGACCTCGGAACAAGAGAGAAACAGACAAATATTAGCGTAGATGCCATTCTTCTAATGATGTAGAAAGTACGGTGTTATGTGAAGTGTTCCGGTTCCAGTTTACCTAATTAATGCAGCCTAAAAATCCTTTAACGGATTTGGATATTAAAAGCATATTAGTATGTTATGTGTATGCCAGGTTAAAGAGATGGGTCTTTAATCTAGATTTAAACTGCAAGAGTGTGTCTGCCTCCCGAACAATGTTAGGTAGGTTATTCCAGAGTTTAGGCGCCAAATAGGAAAAGGATCTGCCGCCTGCAGTTGATTTTGATATTCTAGGTATTATCAAATTGCCTGAGTTTTGAGAACGTAGCGGACGTAGGGGAGTATAATGTAAAAGGAGCTCATTCAAATACTGAGGTGCTAAACCATTCAGGGCTTTATAAGTAATAAGCAATATTTTAAAATCTATACGATGTTTGATAGGGAGCCAGTGCAGTGTGGACAGGACCGGGCTAATATGGTCATACTTCCTGGTTCTAGTAAGAACTCTTGCTGCTGCATTTTGGACTAGCTGTAGTTTGTTTACCAAGCGTGCAGAACAACCACCCAATAAAGCATTACAATAATCTAACCTTGAAGTCATAAATGCATGGATTAACATTTCTGCATTTGACATTGAGAGCATAGGCCGTAATTTAGATATATTTTTGAGATGGAAAAATGCAGTTTTACAAATGCTAGAAACGTGGCTTTCTAAGGAAAGATTGCGATCAAGTAGCACACCAAGGTTCCTAACTGATGACGAAGAATTGACAGAGCAACCATCAAGTCTTAGACAGTGTTCTAGGTTATTACAAGTAGAGTTTTTAGGCCCTATGATTAACACCTCTGTTTTTTCTGAATTTAGCAGTAAGAAATTACTCGTCATCCAATTTTTTATATCGACTATGCATTCCATTAGTTTTTCAAATTGGTGTGTTTCACCGGGCTGCGAGGAAATATAGAGCTGAGTATCATCAGCATAACAGTGAAAGCTAACACCATGTTTCCTGATGATATCTCCCAAGGGTAACATATAAAGCGTGAAGAGTAGCGGCCCTAGAACTGAGCCTTGAGGTACTCCATACTGCACTTGTGATCAATATGATACATCTTCATTCACTGCTACGAACTGATGGCGGTCATATAAGTACGATTTAAACCATGCTAATGCACTTCCACTGATGCCAACAAAGTGTTCAAGTCTATGCAAAAGAATGTTGTGGTCAATTGTGTCAAACGCAGCACTAAGATCCAATAAAACTAATAGAGAGATACACCCACGATCAGATGATAAGAGCAGATCATTTGTAACTCTAAGGAGAGCAGTTTCAGTACTATGATACGGTCTAAATCCTGACTGGAAATCCTCACATATACCATTTTTCTCTAAGAAGGAATATAATTGTGAGGATACCACCTTTTCAAGTATCTTGGACAGAAAAGGGAGATTCGAGATTGGTCTATAATTAACTAGTTCTCTGGGGTCAAGTTGTGGCTTTTTTATGAGAGGCTTAATAACAGCCAGTTTGAAGGTTTTGGGGACATGTCCTAATAACAATGAGGAATTAATAATAGTCAGAAGAGGACCTATGACTTCTGGAAGCACCTCTTTTAAGAGCTTAGATGGTATAGGGTCTAACATACATGTTGTAAGTTTAGATGATTTAACAAGTTTATACAATTCTTCCTCTCCTATAGTAGAGAATGAGTGGAACTGTTCCTCAGGGGGTCTATAGTGCACTGTCTGATGCGAAACTGTAGCTGACGGCTGAATGGTTGCAATCTTATACTGTGGTGCTGGCTCAGCAGACATGACGTGAACAGTTTTGGGAATCTCTAGGATCTTTGACAGCATGGAGAAATAATCCAAAAATGTCTCTGCGGCCATCTTGGGCGTTAGCGCTGAGCTGGCGGCCATCTTGCACCCTTGCGCTGGACAGGTGCCCACTTTGTGCTGTGGCACTGTGCTGGCGTTTATCCTGCCTCGTGAAGCTGGTTTGGCAGCCATCTTGTGCTTTGGCGCTGGGCTGGCGGGTCAACGGGAGGGCACAGTGGAGATCGCTGCCTCACCTCCTCTCGACTACTCCCTCCTGAGCGACCTCCCCTGGTTCCACGGAACACTACCAGGTGGGTACCCTCAAACCCATTCCTCAGACAAGTGACAACCCATTCCTTGTTGTCATAATTTAGACTTTTTTGCCATATTTATGGCTTAGTGTGTCATAGTGTTCACTTTTTATCTCATAATCATGGCTCATAACTTTACCAAACTTTACCAAATTTACCAAACCATTTATTACCCCCTTTAATGTGGTTGGAACGTGCTTCCACAGAAAATATCATTTCATTTAAAATTGTTCCTAGAAATGATCAACTGTAGGTTTATCCAGGAAACTCGCAGTAAACACAAGACAAAACTCAGAGGGTTCTTCCCATCGAGATGGATTTCACTCCAGCAATAAATAAACGGTTGGAGGTCTTAATTATTTCCCCCATCATTTGCATAATTACAGTGCTTATTCTCCAGCAAAGGACAGTATAGAAATTGTAAATTGTAGTGGATGGGGCGAAAGTCACATCTAATGACAAACGCGTCCCCTGCAAACTCCTGGCACGCCGGCTGGAGCTTCAAAGGGATCGCAAAAGCCAACGGCGGGCGAAAAATGAGAGTTTTGCCCCCAAATCACACGGAATTACAGTGGAGGGTGCATGCACTGCATCTCCACACAAAAAGCCCAGAGGAAGCAGCCATTTCTGTTGGTTTTATCAAACCAACCAAGCAATTTAAATCTTTTGTTCAGGAGAGTTCTACTTCATTGATTAACAAAAGCAGGGATATAATTTTTTTTTGTTCAGCCTTTTTCAAAAGCCTGAAATGTCAAGCCTTTTAAAGCAGATTATTCTGCCTGTGTGCAGTGAATGCAGCCTGAGTAACCTTTTGTCTACAATTAAATATTCCAGCATAAATATAAAAGAAAATCAGAGATGGGGAAGATTGACTCGGGAGAGATTGGCGAGGTAGATCCTCACACTGATAGTGCCTCTAATTAAATATGCCACCGAGTCTCAAAGCATTTGCTTTCTGCCGCAGAGAGAGGAAGCTGCTGAGAATGAGAGGAAGAAATGTATCGCCCCATCTCTCTCCGGCCGCAGGCTTCCTTTAGGCATCTCAAGGTATTTGGGGATCTTTTTTTTTTTTTGTATGTGTGTTGTTTGTTTGGATAATTATTTGCTTTAATATCAAAGGCTATTCCTGCCGGGAGCCACCTGAATGGAGTGCAAATCAAAAGTTCTGGGCTTGTTTATGATGCACACTTTGATAACTGGGCTTGAGGATGTGACTATGGGGACGCGAGGTGTTTATTCGCCGTTTGCTCAAGGCTCTTGCTGTGGGGAGTTTTTCTGCAAATGCTTTTCGCTTCGGAGGACATCTTTAAGGGCTTGCTGTTTGCACGCGTGTTTACTTGTGGAAGTTTGGCGACGGGGCTTATTAACCCTCAAATCACAGACAGTTATTCAGATCAGAATTTAGATCTGGTTTGGAGTAAAGTGAGGGTTAGGTATCAGTATATTTGGTTCTGTAATTTGACTAAAAAGGACAGAATGGCAGTTTTGGGTGCACAGTTAGGAATATATATATATATATATATATATATATATATATATATATATATATATATATATATATATATATATATTTCAGCTTCACAAGGAATGCAAAAGACTAAACTTGATTTAGTTTAAAGGGTTATGTCTAATGCTCAACTCTATCTATCTAAACATTTTTATTTCTCTTGTCTCTATATGCATGTGGATATATATATATATATATATATATATATATATATGTATGTAATTTGATATTTTTATAAATATTTTGACAATATATATTAGTATGGAGCTATGAATATATGAGTTTATATATGAGTATATGTGACTTTTACAAGTGGTTTTATTATTATTATTGATTGCATCTTTAAAAAAGTTGGGTGTAATATATTGTTTTATCTACATTAAATAATAAAAAATAAATAAATAAACTGATTGCACATTTTGGCAATGCCACAGAACATCACATTAAGTAGTGAAGTGTAGGTCATCTTTTTTTAATCCTAAGTGACTTCCGTGATTGTTCTGAAGCCGGTCTGAGGAGGACGGAGTCCAGCACGTCACCGTCTGCTGTCTGTGTTTGTGAGAGTTATAGATCGGAGAGTCTCTCTTTACACAGATAATGGCTGAACCTCAGGTCATGAGAAACTCTCACACACACATCAGGCTCACATTCTGCTCAATTTTACTGCCACGTGCGCCAAAAGGAAACAGGAAATCTTGAATCAAATTTGCTGATTTCTCTGCAGAAGCGTAATGTGCTTTAATAATCCCTTTATCTAACACTACGATTAAGTGCCTTTACTGGAAGCTGGCAGAACAAAAAAAAAAAAAATAAAAAATGACTTGACAGGATATGTAATTATATTTAAAGTCGCTCTATCACCTAGTCAAATTTATATTAGAAGTGCAGCTTTTTTAATCTAAAGAGACAAAATGGCTGAGATTTCAAACATGTGACACTTAATTCACATATTGATGTAGTTTTTCAAGATTTTGTGAGGGTCTCTCTTCAAAATGAGAGTTTCAGCTTGTCAGTTTCAGAACTGCTAAATCATGCACGTTATTATAATGAGATGTATGCTGTTTGTGTTAAATAAAAACAAAATAAAATAAAAATTATAAATTAAGTTTATAAATTAACTTCATATCCTCATATCAGACTTATAAAATAGACAGTTTGTCAGTAGATAGGACATTTATCAAATAATTTAACATATAACAAGATAAATACATATAACCATACATACATACATATACAGTATTGTTCAAAATAATAGCAGTACAATGTGACTAACCAGAATAATCAAGGTTTTTAGTATATTTTTTATTGCTACGTGGCAAACAAGTTACCAGTAGGTTCAGTAGATTGTCAGAAAACAAACAAGACCCAGCATTCATGATATGCACGCTCTTAAGGCTGTGCAATTGGGCAATTAGTTGAAAGGGGTGTGTTCAAAAAAATAGCAGTGTCTACCTTTGACTGTACAAACTCAAAACTATTTTGTACAAACATTTTTTTTTTCTGGGATTTAGCAATCCTGTGAATCACTAAACTAATATTTAGTTGTATGACCACAGTTTTTTAAAACTGCTTGACATCTGTGTGGCATGGAGTCAACCAACTTGTGGCACCTCTCAGCTGTTATTCCACTCCATGATTCTTTAACAACATTCCACAATTCATTCACATTTCTTGGTTTTGCTTCAGAAACAGCATTTTTGATATCACCCCACAAGTTCTCAATTGGATTAAGGTCTGGAGATTGGGCTGGCCACTCCATAACATTAATTTTGTTGGTTTGGAACCAAGACTTTGCCCGTTTACTAGTGTGTTTTGGGTCATTGTCTTGTTGAAACAACCATTTCAAGGGCATGTCCTCTTCAGCATAGGGCAACATGACCTCTTCAAGTATTTTAACATATGCAAACTGATCCATGATCCCTGGTATGCGATAAATAGGCCCAACACCATAGTAGGAGAAACATCATGATGCTTGCACCTCCATGCTTCACTGTCTTCACTGTGTACTGTGGCTTGAATTCAGAGTTTGGGGGTCGTCTCACAAACTGCCTGTGGCCCTTGGACCCAAAAAGAACAATTTTACTCTCATCAGTCCACAAAATGTTCCTCCATTTCTCTTTAGGCCAGTTGATGTGTTCTTTTGCAAATTGTAACCTCTTCTGCACATGCCTTTTTTTTAACAGAGGGACTTTGCGGGGGATTCTTGAAAATAGATTAGCTTCATACAGACGTCTTCTAACTGTCACAGTACTTACAGGTAACTCCAGACTGTCTTTGATCATCCTGGAGGTGATCATTGGCTGAGCCTTTGCCATTCTGGTTATTCTTCTATCCATTTTGATGGTTGTCTTCCGTTTTCTTCCACGTCTCTCTGGTTTTGCTCTCCATTTTAAGGCATTGGAGATCATTTTAGCTGAACAGCCTATCATTTTTTGCACCTCTTTATAGGTTTTCCCCTCTCTAATCAACTTTTTAATCAAAGTACGCTGTTCTTCTGAACAATGTCTTGAACGACCCATTTTCCTCAGCTTTCAAATGCATGTTCAAAAAGTGTTGGCTTCATCCTTAAATAGGGGCCACCTGATTCACACCTGTTTCTTCACAAAATTGATGACCTCAGTGATTGAATGCCACACTGCTATTTTTTTGAACACACCCCTTTCAACTAATTCAACTAATTGCCCAATTGCACAGCCTTAAGAGCGTGCATATCATGAATGCTGGGTCTCATTTGTTTTCTGAGAATCTACTGAACCTACTGGTAACTTGTTTGCCACGTAGCAATAAAAAAATATACGAAAAACCTTGATTATTCTGGTTAGTCACATTGTACTGCTATTATTTTGAACAATACTGTACATACATATATATATATATATATATATATATATATATATATATATATATATATATATATATATATATATATATATTTTTTTTTTTTTTTTGGTCTTTTTAATATGTATGTATGTATGTATATATATATATATATATATATATATATATATATATATATGAGACCATTTGATTTTTTAAACTGTTTAACATTTTTGGTTTAAAATTAAATTAAATTAAATTATATTAAATTATTGCAACTTTTTATATTATTATAATTTTTATTTGTATTTTATCTTCAGATAAAAGCATTGCTAAATGCATACCTGTAAATGTAAGTACCGTCAGAATGTAGTTGAGAACCTGAGATAAGAAAATATATTAATATGTATAGGTCATATGTTCATGACCCTAAAGGAGAAAATTGTCTCAAAAGTATAAATAAATAATTTCTAGGTTAACCAGTATTTCTGACGACTGAATTTTGTGTTAATGGCTCAAAATGAGAAAGGTTAAACAAGCGTTAAATTATTATTATGTTTTTTTTTTTTTTTTTTTTTTTTTTTTTTTTTTTTTTAAGTTGTAATACAGCCAAGTTAGTATATGCAATCCTACAACAGATTGCTAAATAATGACAGTACATATGTTTAGAAAATACAGCTAGATACTGATAACGTAATGGAAACGGTACTGTTTAGTGGCTACTTCCATTAACAACAGCAGCATTTGTAAAACATGTGCAACGAATGACTAGTAAAACATGTCATAAACATAGTGAAACGTGTATGTGTTGTGTAGAATTAAAACTGTTTAATAAGTACCTCTCAAACTTTAATTTTGACTTATATTGGGGAAGTTTAAGCCTCAGACCCCCTATAGTTCACACAATGACATCATGATCAAGTTAGTGAGACTTTTAAGAAACTATCTACGTCAGTCTAGAGGTTGGAACACATTTATGAATTTTCGCCAAAATTTAGCTGGCAAAAAAGGCCTTTATCCAAAAAGTCCCAAACGTGTACATTTTCCCGACTGGAATTTGCCAGTAAAAATTTCCCAAACAGAATGGGTCGGTGAGTGGGTCCACACCTCAGAGGGGCGTTCATACAGGACGCGAACCTCCAAAACAATTAGATGGAGCTCAACAGAGCATAAGGCAGATAAACATTCAAACCATTTATCCATGTGCAATTATGTTTGCCCCGCCCCCAGACTCATCTGATTGGTTCATTGTTTTGAAACTGACATTGTTCCACTCCACTGAAAAAGATGAACTGTATCAGTTTTCAAACGGAGCCACTCTTTCCAAGTCCTTATACATGAGTCGTATCAGTCACAGTCTCCGTCAGTGCTTTCCCTAGTGTGTGAGAACGTGCTAGAACATGTCTGAATGACATCCAAACAGCTGTTCCTTAGAATGACACATTTGTGGCTCGTACGATTTGAAAAGAATCCAAATGTGAATGCCTGCCAATGAAATTGGACCTTTTTCCATTCAGCTTATCAAAAGCTCATGCGAATGGCGACGAAGGCAAAAGTCTGTAATTATACAGAAATTATACAGTCACATGAAATTAAACACTTGTTAAAACAAGTGAAATGCTCACATCTTTGAAGCATTAATGTAACATACTCCCATGCTTTGGAAGACTAGCCGCTGCAGTTTTATTTTTTTTATTTATATGAGCACTTTTCACTCAAATGAATAGATCAAATGAATTTCGATCGTAAAATCAGATGCAAGATATTTTCACTCACAGATGTCATATTGTTTACCACATAGGAGGTGGCATATTTTCAAAATCTCACAGCATATTGTCAAATATTCATTATGTAAGACTAATCCTTTAGTTAAAATAATGATATACAATAGGAGTTGTCATTGTCAAGTAAGTTTCATTCATTTCCCCCCTTAAACCGGTGTGAAATTTCCAACCCAGGCTTATTGGAAATATGTACCTTTACCTAGATTTCTGCAGAACTCCAAAATGTATACTGTATTCGTATAAATCATTGCAGTTAGTTGAAATGAACACTAGAGGCATTAAAACAAACAACTTTAATTCCTTTTCACAAAGGAACATATGCACATATATCCAATGAGCCTGGGTTGGAAATTTCACACCGTATTCTGTTGCAATTATCCTCCCCCATAATCAGTATTACCCCACCCCACCAAAAGCCTAATATGTGCCATGATCTCATTTGCTTTTTGCATTACCCATTTAATTTTTATTGTTGTTACTTCAGAACATCATGTAACCATGTATATTCCTGCTATAAAGCCACCAAAACTACTATATCAGAAACATCAATAGCATTCCAGCTGGTTTCTGCAAAACATGCTGCAAGTAAAACTTACTTGGAAACTCTTAGGGTGCTTTAACACCTGCCTCATTTAGTTCGGTTGAATCATACCAGAGTTCGTTTCCCCCTTTGGTTCGGTTCGTTTGGGCAGGTGTGAAAGCAGCAATTGCACTTGGGTGCGCACAAAAAGTGGACCAAACAAGCGTACCGAGACCTGCTTGAAGAGGTGGTCTCGGTACGCTTTCAAACGAACTCTGGAGCGGATAGACCCAACTGCAAAAAGTACAGATAATTTTTGGACTAAACCAGTTGCCGTAGTCAGTTGAGTTGTGCATTATGTGACGAGGAAGTGTTTGTTGACAGTTTGCACTTTAGCATGGCAGCTCGTGGACAAACTTGGAGTAGTGAGGAGGTGCGGAGCCTCATAGAAATTTGGTCAGATGACCATGAGCATGTCAGGGTTAAGCAGAATTAATGCACGCCTCCGCTTGAAGTTACGAGCGATGGCCGCTCACCGTTTGCATTAGAACATTGTTTTCAAGCCGCATCCATGCTTCATTATAGAAATGTATTGTTTGCAATATATGTATTGTTTGGAGGGACAAAACCAGCCCGCGCAATCATCTCTCCATAGTTGTGTTGTCTCCGTGTTGTTTGCTGGCTTTTCCTCTTATGTTAGAATTATCCCGCACATAAATTCTGACCAATCGAACAGTAGTGACTGCATTTTGGTAAGTTTCAACTGGTTCGGTCCAAAGCAATCAATGTGGCGTGAAGTGAAAAGGAACCAAAAAAGCTGAAAAATGCTTCAATATATAATTGTTTGCCCTTGTTTCGGACCAAATGAACTGAACTAGAGATGTGAAAGCACCCTTTGTTTTCCCATTGGTTGTGAGTACAGATGAACAAACTCTTGGTAAAGATTGAATGTTTTAGATGATTTGCAACGAAATTACTCTTGAAGTAACCAAATAACTGTTTCCTTGGTGCTTGCAACTGCAAGATCTTGGGTTTGATTTCCAGGGGATTCCACACATATTGATAAGATAAAAGCACCTGTCAAATATGGTTTTGAACATTCCTGTTATCAGTGGTGCGTTTCATCGGTCTTGCAGCCACCAGCCCTCCGTATTCAAGTGTGCAACCATCCTCTGCTCAACACAAATGCAGAATAACAGCCCAGCGCTCTGTTTGTTCCCACTTCTTTTCCCGTCTGCCACAGCCTGTAATTATCTACAGCTGAAAACAAGTGCATGCTCAAATGCCCGTTGGGCCATAGAAATGGAATTATAGCCCGCGACGCTTTCCTTTCTCTGCAGAAAGAATGCTTCTATTTGTGGCGGAGAATGTGTGTTTAGTTTAGTTTGAACTATTTTGGCAAGGAGGGGGCTCTCGATGGGCCAGCCGCATGCGACGTCTTTGTTAAACGTCTTGATGATGGAAAATTGATCAGGCTTGAATCAGAGGTTCAATATATGGTCTCCCTCAGTCTATTGTCTAGGTGAATTGCACATGGTGAAGGGCCACAGGCAGGTTGCTATTAATATGACAGCCTACTCCATATCCAGCTATAATTTCTAATGAAACACCTAATCTCCATTATTTTGATCCAGCCGGGCTGTAGTGTAGAAGAAAAGGAGGGAAGAGGGAGAAAAGGCTTTTCTTTGCACTTTTCCTTACGAGAAATGGCAAACCGATCATTTTTGTCAAGATCTTTTCTGAAGCCGACCGAAATGCTTGTGGATTGCCACAGTTTAAAAAGGCACCCAGATAAAGCCATTCAAGGCGCTGAATGCAGATGCCATCTGTTTTTTCTTTTCTTTCTATTTCCTCTTTTTTCTTCTCTACGTTTTCAATCCTTGTAATCAAATTTGAGCAAAATCAAATGGAGGGGGGAGTTTCAATGAAAGTACCTTTTGTTGGGCTGAAACGAGCAAGTAATTTACAAACTGCCCTTCCTTTGTGTGGGAGGCTAAAGGAAAAAAGAAATCAGTAGCTTTTAAAGCTAGGCCTCGCTGCGACTCGGCAGATAATGAAAGCCGTCTGTGTTGTGGGCTAGAGAGCATTTCAAAGGCAGGCCTGACTCAGGGTTACACTGCTAAAAAACCTGCGTGTGTTTGTTTTGTGGGGAGAGCAGATCCAGTCTTCAACGCGGTACGGATGCAGGGCGAGTCGGCGAAGGAGGACGCACGCTTTCAGCTGGAAACCGCTATTAAACATGTGGGAATCTAAGAGAAGAGGACTTGAGCCTTACGGAGGGAGCTGTACTTCTTTTTTTTGCTCCTGCTGCTTCATGGTGGAATATTCCCGGAAGGTGAGTCCCTCGGGATTTCTTCTCCTGATGATTCCTGTCAGTTCGCGCCAACATGTAAATGAGTTTTTTATGGCTGTAGAGGGCAGAGCGGGTAACCTCTTATTTCAAGGGCTTTTACCACAATCTGTCAAATTACAAATCAATATGTTGATTGTTTCACTGAAGTTAACATACCGGTCTTCTTCACTGAGATTAGTCACTAAATACTTAACAATTAGTATTGGAAAGTTCACACAGGTTGTTGGGAAATCAAACATTTCTTGTTTAGTTATTAAGTAGGACTATTGTTTTCGGTTTAGCGGTTTCATTTGGAGAATGAATTCCCAAATAACCCTGAATTCTAACTATAAAGTTTTTTGTTGTTGTTGCAATGAGCAAGTCATCTTTGGGAGTTTGTGATTGACAGAGCTTATTACATATTTATAACATTAAATGGCACTGAACAATGCTTAATGCATATGCACACCATGCATCATTCACCTTTTCATTGGCAAAAGTTTTCACTTATACTTACTTTTATTTTTATTAGCTAAGTTTCATAGCAGTAGTTTCGTTCTGGCGCCTCTGTTAACAATAGACAAACTGCGGCATATTTAAATGAGACTGTATATTGAAATGTCAGAATTTGCACTGGAACAAAAACTGGGCAAAATTCAATCTGAGTCTGAATAGACTATATTAAATAAGTCGACTCTCTACCGCCACCCAAGCATGAGCGTCTCCGCGTCGGGCCGCCCATGGGAGACTCAGTCAGTCAGGCGGAGTGCATCATTTACTGCTCATTCTGTACAGAATGCATTCTGGGATCATTCATGTGTGCATTATAGCAGGAATTATGCAACCCGCATTGATACAGGGTTACAATGCCTTTACTCTTCATTTCATGCTTAAAACATTTCAAAACAAACATGTGCATTGAAATACACTTGCAATGGAAGTCAATGTATTTAACTGGAATATTCCTTTTGTACAATGTTTCAAATATCTGTTTAAAAAATGAATCATATTTGTTAAATGTTGTGTTTTTTTTTTTTTTTTTTACATACTGAGTTATGGGTTAAAATTACTGTATATGGTGACTGACAGACTTATATTTAACTGGGATATTATTTTTTGTACGTATAAATTACATTTCAGCTGAACACACTTCTCGACATAAAAGCTTTTCATTCATTTCCAGCTGCTGAGAAGGCATTCCCCCTATGTGATTCATCAGTACACTAATACAATCTGATGAATGAGTGCTGCATGCCTTAACGTGTGTAATCATGTGTCACCCGGTGGAGGTTCATCGGATAAATCTGTCTCAATCATGTGTCATGAACGCATCCCCCTCAGGGGCGTCATTGCCAATGCCTTAATGGGCTGCTAAAGGAGGGAGTGGGCGGCGCTGACCACCAATTACAGCCCAATGAGCCACGGCCAGTCAACTGCTGCTGATCACAGTCTATTTACACAGGAGCCAGCGCCTCGCAGTCCATATTGGGTTCAACCGTCTGACCCCAGGCCACTTTATTCTGATTCTCCTATGAAGTATGTTAATCTAATATTGGGTTAACTATATCAAATATAGTAGATTGAAAGGGTGGTTTGGGTCAGTTTTGCATTGTAGCAGTGATTTAAAGTTTAGAATGTTCATGTAGTGCAAAGTAATACATTTGGTATGGCGTTTGAAAGAAAAGAAAGAAAGACAGAAAGGCAAACAATTTTATTTTATTTCAACAGCATGAAACAAAAGGTTGATGCTTTCAGGATTTAAAATAAAATTGTAATAAAAATGAAATTTCTACTGTAATCAATCAATTGGGGAAGTATGGTTATTTATATATATATATAGTTACATTATAACAATGTCACAATGCAAAAATGTTACTGATCCTAAAAGCAGGCTTAGTTTTTGGAAAGCACGATATAATTTTGGCATAAAAACATGTATGCTAGCGTTCTTCAGTTCATCAAACACAGACCTAATGGACCGAAACGATTGGTGTGGGTTAGCAGGAGCAATCAGAGGAGCCTGTGCGATTAGACTTAAATACAGCAACACTGATGGAGGACTAATCTGAGAGCACTCTGTCTCTCTCAGAGCTCTCCGGCCACGGCGTCTCGAGCACCTACTTGCCTTAAAACCAGAAATTAAAATGATTTATAGACAAACCCCGGCAAAGAGGGCCCTAACCCTACATTTAAGCCCAGAAGTAGTGCTTCCACCGGGAAAGCTGTAATTAATAGGGCCAAAGACCCACTGAAGTCTCACCTCTCGTTATCTTCAAATGTAAATGAGGGCTTTAGCGCTGATATTACCAGACGTCCAGGAGACACTGCAGAATTAGGAGCTCAGTCTTGGTTTTTTCAGGTTCACCTGATTCGGGAAATACAGGACCGGTGATAGCGAGCAGTTAGCAGGCTAATGTGTAGGCTAATACACGTTTGCTACGGCAGCTTAATATTAAATTTACTGGTGCTAGCAGTTCAAATGTATCTTCCTCGACACAAAAAAAACGGTCTATTTCAATTCTTCAGCTGTGATGTTTCATTAGTGAAATAAGATTTTAACCAAGTTTGCTGCGACTAAGTGACTAAAATTGCAAACAGAACCATAAGACATGCTAACTGACCCTAACATGTGCTAAAGTCTCAGCTGCGTGACTGCAAATGGACTTTCAAGGCCGCTCTTGTCAGGAAATATGAGTACTAGAACATGCTAGTAAAGCTGGTCGGGTTTTATTTCTGCAACGTTGTGAGATTGGTGGTGAAACTGACCTTGTTTATGCTCTTCCTGTATGTGCCTGGTCTTATTTTCAATGATATTTCAGTGTGCATTAAAAAAAAGACTTTCTCTGGCTCTGAAGGAATCTCTGACAACACAAATCTCTTTTATTTTCCAACCCCTCCAATTCAACTCCAGTAATTTGATATGTAATGATTCAGTCGATGACTAAACGTTTTTTTATTTTATTTATTATTATTTAAGGTTTCAGTCCCTCACTGAATTATTAACATTATGTCTTATTAAGTAAACAGACTTGTGAAAGTCTCACACTGAAAACTCACAAACCTTAATTTGTAGTTGTTTTAGTGGGGGGGGAAATGTTATGTTATGCAGTAATGACACACAAAACATTTTTATTTCTTTCTTTTTCCTTGCAACATTTATTTATTTTTTTTAAATTTTATTGATTGCACTTTGCTCCCATTAAACGGAAGCATGCAGAGCCTAGATGACACGAGACAACATGTCTAAAAGCAAAATATCTGATCAACAGAAGTGCATTTATTGTGGCAGTTGTTAAATAATAATGCTGATTATAGGTTGGCTCAGTACAGATGTGGTAATTGTCTGTCGTAGACATGCTCTTTGGATGACAGCCACAAAATAAGAGCCAGAAATATGCAATAAACATCGGCTCAAGGGAACATTTTCAGGGAATGTTGTTTTTAGTGAGATAATAATTGATTTTCCAACCTTTATGGTTAGACTTATAGATGAGATATAACTGCAGTAGTTGTAAAATGTTTATACAACATTTTTAAACTGACATTTTAAAGAAGCATTGCAATGTGATCACACTAACATTTTGTGTACACTCAGATTTAGTGTGCACATATACATTCACAATTCAATTGAAAGATTCATGACATATTTAACAAATATGTATGTATTTATATTTAGCAGGTAATGATCAGGTAATGGATCATAAATGAGACCACATAAAAAAAAAAGAAGATACAATTAAACAAGCATAACAGATACATATAAACAAAACATCTAAAAATAATAATAGGTATAACCAAAAAAACATTACTGGATTATTGTTTATAAAATATATTTTACAATTGTAGTAAACATATTTTATATTATTTATGTCATATAAATAAAATAGCATTTTTCAAATGTATACATGTATATGTTGGAGTTGTGCATTAATTATAATTTTTTTGACAGTGTACTGTATGTGTAAAATTACACACATGCACTGCTTCATATAGAATATTAAAAATAGTGATTGCAATATTGGTAGCATTTATTTACAGTCTGCATGTACTGCATGTACTGTCTGCATGTACTGTATACAGGGCCATCACAAGGGGGGTGTGAGGCTCTGTGCAAAGTTGACGTGCGAGGCCCTTCGATTTTGTGTGTGTAATAATAATAACAACAATAAAGCAATTAATTAAGTAAATAAGAATGCTAAAAGTTCTAGGTTTGTAGTTATATATGAAGAGTTCCATCCAAAATTTAATTCCAAAATGATTATTTTTTCATGCTCTTATGCTTAGTTTCAGTTATTTTACTGCAGTGTGAAATACAATAAACTTTCTCTGACATAGGGATGTTCTGTGGAGACCAGAGGTTAACCCCCCCCCCCCCAGCCCCCAATGGCAATGGCCAAGTCAATCACCTGACCTGAATCCGATTGAGCATGCATTTCACTTGCTGAAGACAAAACTGAAGGGAAAATGCCCCAAGAACAAGCAGGAACTCAAGACCTTTGCAGTAGAGGCCTGGCAGAGCATCACCAGGGATGAAACCCAACGACTGGTGATGTCTATGCGCTCCAGACTTATACAAACTGTTGTAATTCTTACACTGTTCACCTGATTTGGATGTAAATACCCTCAAATTAAAGCTGAAAGTCTGCAGTTAATGCACATCTTGTTCGTTTAATTTCAAGTCCATTGTGGTGGTGTATAGAGCCAAAAAGATTAGAATTGTGCCGATGTCCCAATATTTATGGACCTGACTGTACTTGCCTTGTAAGCACCCCTTGAGACGGTTCAAGGCAAGGCGTAATGCTTACAACTCTAGGCAATTGACATGACAGTGCAGATGGAGCCCGTCCACACCCCTGACACTGCATGCCAATTGTACATCCCCCTCCAGCAGGTGGAGGAGGAGTGCAAGCTAATGCGCGCTTTACAGGACATGGAGGCACCAGCGCAATCACTAGCATTTTTTTTTTTCAGTGGATATGCCATTATTTTTGCTCATAATGGTAATAGCAATGCATCATTCATAACTGTAAAGCATCTACTTTTATTTTTGGGCACTCACAATATCAACAAAATGTTGCGCTTTTATAAAATAAAGAAAACAAACATGCGCTTTCTGCCGTCTCGTCTTTAGCAGGAGCGATTCCCATAAATTAACAGAAACTCAGTGAATACATGTCCCGAAGACATGATAAATATATCTATAGAAAACTTTAAATGACTATTTAATGAAATAAAACAGATCAAAAACAAAACCTCTTTCATTATAATCATAATCCGTAAAGATGAACTTCTCTCTAAAGGCGTGTCTAATGAAGAGATGGACAGTCAGGATCAGCAACTTCATTGTTGCAACACAGACTCAGAAAACACTATTTATCAGTAAATAATTTAAATATTACCTTCCTCTTTTCCCCTGACACATTTATGGTAATTACTTTTGCAAATGCTTTGCGGCAAGCTTAAGTCTAGTGCTTGTATTAGAACGTAGAACTGTTCAGCTGCACAATAAACAATAAACGGAGTCCAGCCACTCTTGACAGTTGCAGTAGCACGGTCTTGTGTTTCCACCAGTGCGGCAATTGTTTTCATTTCTAACTGATGGATGTCTAAAATATAAAATAAGGAAAAGCCTAAAACAGGCCTGAGTCCCGGCGTGAACTTTGGCGTGAAAATTAGGCCAAAGCTCGGCCCCAACGGCGTAAAAAAGTCTTATACTGTCTATGAGCTATAACTATTTAAGTCTTTCAAAGAAGAAAATGGGTGGAAAAACAGTACAAAAAAATTGACATAAACAACATAAAATAAACCAGGAGCAAGGCCCCATAGAGGCGCGAGACCCTGTGAAGTTGCACAATTGGCTCAGCTCTTGCAATGGTACTGACTGTGTACATACTTATATTGCAATTAATAGTAAATAGTGGGTAATAACTAGGTAACCTTGAACCTGCACCTATCTTGTATTACTCAAGTAGTTACAAATTAAAATAAAGTGCCACTGCTGTATTTGACTGCTCTTTTACAGTTTTAAATTGCACCAGTGTTGTTATCATTTTGATGCACACGTGATGATGGATTTCTCTCTGAAGTCATTTGCCAGTGTTCTGAAATTCCGCTTGCCCATCAGATTAACGTTTCTTACATAATGGTCTTGGAATAATCTACAGTATTTTCCGGACTATAAGTCACACTTTTTTTCATAGTTTGGCTGGTCCTGCGACTTATAGTCAGGTGCGACTTATTTATCAAAATTAATTTGACATGAACCGAGAGAAAACATTACCGTCTAGAGGGTGCTCTATACTCCTCAGTGCTCCTGTAGTCTACACTGAAAACATACAGCGCCCTCTCGCAGCTGTAGATGGTAATGTTTTTCTCTTGGTTCTAAATAAATGCGACTTATAGTCCAGTGCAACTTATATATGTTTTTTTCCTCATCATGACTGATTTTTGGACTGATGCAACTTATACTCAGGTGCGACTTATAGTCCGAAAAGTGCATCATTCTGCAGTCTGGTATATATTTGTATCAAACACATATTTGTCATAGTGGTCCAGTTTTATTCATTTATTTATTTTTGGTCGTGTTTCAGTCATCCACAGATAATCAGAAATCAAAGAAAAATCAAAGCTAGAATATAAATACACTTATCAAAAATGTAACCTAAGGTTACAAATATATATATTATATAGAGGATAAGATTTCATTTTCATGACATTTAGTGTATTTTACATCCCAGCTACTTAGTACTGTAATGTGAAATGTCATTCAAATGCATATGCACCTCAGGTTTGGGGTCAGTGTTTTTTTGTAATGTTTACCAAAACAGCATGTATTTGATGATTCCTCCTCCTTCACCACCCTCAACGATGGTGCAGCTAGGGGGTATATGGGGTTCCTCCTGGTGGAGCGGTCGGTTGCAATGCAGTTTTGGAGAGGCCCAGGGATGGGCAACTGAGAGAGGGAGGTAGCTGTTTTTGGGGGATGGTGAAGGCACCTTTCCCTCCCCTGGAGAAGGGCCGGGTGGAGAATCTGGAAAATCTTGATGAGAGAAAAGTTTTCTCTGTCCCTGGGTCCCGGTTGTGTACAGACCAACACCGGACTACACTTATCTTCATCCATCACCAGCAGGCAGTAGCGGATGGTTTGAGAGCGCCAACAAAGGCCCTACTTATGCACCCTCTGCCAACCTATGGAAGCAGGTAAGCATTGCACTACACACTCAGAGCCCTCTTCGGTCTGCTCACAAGCCGTCCAAGTTGGGTCCCTGTGTTCCACCTCGCTGCCCCACTATGGGTACGTCATTGGTCCTGCTGGTCCCGCTGGCACGGTATATGGGTGCCTTGGCTAGCGCTACCCAGCCTGTCTCAATGGCTTCTGTGGATCATCTTGGACCTGCATGTCTTGAACCGGGCCCTTCGCTGGTAAGTGTTCAAGATGTCAACAGAGATATTGGTTTGCAGTGATCGATTTGAAGGACACTTATATTCATGTGTCAATCCTTCCGCGCCACAAACCATTTCTGCTTTTCGCGTTCAACGGACGTGCATATCAGTACAAGGTCCTTCTCTTCGGGCTGTCCCTGTCTCCCCCTGTCTTCAAAAAAGTCACAGAGGGGGCTCTTGTTCCCCTAAAAGAGCAGGGTGTTCGTATCCTCAACTATCTCAAGGATTGGCTTATACTAGCTCAATCTCTGGTTCAGTTGTGTGAGCACAGGGACCTGGTGCTGTGGCACATCAGACAATTTGGTCTTCGGGTAAACTGGGAAAAGAGCAAATTGTCCCTGATGCAGAGGATCTCTCTTCTCGGTTTGGAGTTTGATTCCGTCGAACAGACAGCATGCCTCCCAGAGGAACATGCACAGTTCTTATTGAACTGCTTGAATTCATTGAACGGCAAGACAGCTGTCACACTGAAACAGTTTCAGATGCTTCTGGTGCAAATGGCAGTTGCAGCGGCATATGAGACCAATTCAGCACTGGCTTCATGGCCGAGTCCCGGGTTGGGCTATGTAGCGCTGCACTTACCAGGTAACCAAGTTACATCAGCCTGTCACCAAACCTTCACCCTGTGGTCAGACCTTACGTTCCTCTGGGCTGAAGTGCCCCTAGAACAGGTCTCCAGGCATGTTGTGGTTTACATGGATGCCTCCACCACCAGGGGCATGTACAATGGGCATGCAGTGTCAGGGGTGTGGACAGGCCCCCAACTGCACTGTCATGTCAATTCCTTATAGTTGTAAGCAGTACACCTTTCCTTGAATCGTCTCAAAGGGTACTTACAAGACAAGTACCTGATGGTTGTGAACTGACAACACGGCGACCATTGTTTACATCAACCAACAAGGTGGTCTACATTCCCGTCACATATCACAACTCGTCCTCAACCTCCTCCTTTGGAGTCAGAAGAATGTGAGGTCACTTCGTGCCATTCACATTCCAGAACTGCTCAACAGACGATCTGTCACAAGCCCAAGAGAAGGGAGACTCCATCCCAAGATGCTCCAGCTGATTTGGAGATGTTTCAGAGCCGCTCCAGAAACCTCTCACTGACAGTTGTTGAACTATTCATGTTTTTCATCTATCTCATGCTGTCTGTGAGTGTAATAATATACCTATAATACAGCTGTAGTAAAGTAGCCATCAATATAGAGTCCACTCAGAGTGTCCTCTTGTTTCTCTTCATGGGTAATTTGGTGTCTATGTGTCCGGCCTCTTTCAGAGCCATTTTCCCTGCTGTAAGGACTCTTCAGCCAGAACTGCCCTCCCCAAACACATAGATAATTGCACATCTTTCACCAATTAATGTCAGGCCTCTATCAGCGTGTGATTGAAATAAAAGGCCGCTGGGAGAGGGATTGATCTGGGCGGCCCGTTGTGCCTTTAAATGGACTGCACCAATCACACGCCAGTCAATTTACAAATCAAGCCACTGGCCACTCGGATGAGAGGAAGTGTCAGGTTGTGATATCTCTCTCTCCGGCTGCGAATCCTTTCTTACTACTGACTAAATACATTATTTCTGTGTGAAAAGATGCATCATGTAATGGTAAACATTCAAAAGTCTTCTTAAAAAGTTCTTTAAAAAAATACATAAATTTTAAGGAGATAGACTATAAGACTTTAATAAATAGATATCACTATACATTCTCCAGTTGATTAAAACAGTTAGACAATTGATTTGTTCTGTTGTTTCTGAAATATTTTCTTTAAATATGCAAATGAGGAAGTATCTCATTAAATATGCACTAATTTGCATAAACATTCAGAACAGTAATCTGACAATTTAAATTAAAACAGGTTAAAAATGTGTGTGTAGACTTAAAGGCATTCACAGAGGGATTTTTTTTCTTATTTACTCCATGCATCAGAAGATAATTTTCACCTTTTTTTTTTTTTTTTTTTAGAAACAAAATGTTATATGAAAACAGGCAAAGATCACATGAACAAACCCCTCTGTGAAAACCTTCAGAATATAGATAGGATAAGATATAGTTAGCAATAAAACTGTGAAGTATGTAAGTTCTGCTAAAATAGAGAAAAACTCATTTTAAGAAAACAGCCTTTATATATATATATTCTGTTTTGCTTTAACTATTATATAGCTTATAATTGTTATATGAGTAAATATTTATTTCTGATTAAACAATTAGCACAGGTGAGAAGTTACACATCATTGATATATGATATTACTTATCATTCATTCATCACATTGGAAATGGAAGGAACCCATAATATTGTGGGTTGAAATGAAATACAGTTTCTACATACATTAATCATCTTATTGTTTTTCCCCTCTACCATCTTATGATTGTACATTTTTTGATTGTGATATTTTGTCAGACAGTCAAATACAGTAAGCGATACGCAGTACAGACACAGACACATGACTGTTGTCTGACAGCTCTTGCCAGCTTCAGTCTAATTAATGAAGGGAGGTAATTAGTCATGATGCGTATTAGTATGGAGGCAGTGCCCCCTACCGTATAGACTAGATGAAGAAAGTTGCTGTTTGCTTATTGTGTGCCATATACATGTAAACAATATAAATCTGACACCATAGAGAATACGTTCAGATTTTATTATCATTTATTTAGAATACACAAGCCATATGTTTAAAGATAACTATTTCTGAAATTAATGATGCTCAGTTAATTGTTATTTACTGTATTTAAAATGTAGTATTATTATTATTTAATTATATTTTTTGTTATGTTTTTGATGGTTGAGGTGCTTAAATATACTCCAGTGACATATTTTTATATTTAGATTTATGTCAATAAGTCTAAATCTACATTATAGCATACTTTATAACATATATAATAGCTGTTAAATGTTTTATCATTAAATTCCAATCCTTAAAAAGTATCTGTCGAAAAACTGAATTTGCTAATGTAGCGTTTTACAAATACATTTTCTTAGACAACTCTTAATTATAAACTACTTATCCAAAAAGATCAACTCATTTCTATTTCTAAACAGCTGTTTCCCTCACAATCGCATCACATCAGTGACTCTTCTGCTGCAGATAAGATGTGCTTTTACTCCAATAGATGGCAACACAACACTAGCCTGCACTCCAACTCAACCTAAAGCTCTCTGCACAACACATCAGAAGCTGATATATCATACATGTCTTACCTACAGTAATTACATCAGAAGCGATCATATATGTCTTACCTACAGTAATCACATCCGACAGAATCCCCTCAGCGTAAGCGCCTCATTAGAGGAACGCTGCTGAAACTGATCTTGTGATAATCCTTACCTGAGAAAAACCTGAAGTATTAGCAATCAACGAATAAGAAAAAGTGCTTAGTGCTTAAAAAACCCTGTGTTATGAAAATGCTGGCTCATATTTGACTGTTATACTAAAGTTTTGTCACAGATTATGGTCTTATCTTGATGTTTGATTTGATTGCTAATTGTTTGCTTTTATTAATAAATAATAATACATTTGATTTATCATGCACTTTGTAAATTGGCTACAAATAGTAAAAACATACAGTAAAACAACAAAAAAGTAATATAATTAATAATTATTTAGAGTGATTACAAATAGAGTTCAATAAATTTTTAAGAACTATTAGTTAATTAAAAATGCTAATAATATTTTATTATAACCGATGCACAATTAAGCAGATCATTTTGTTTTTTGAATGGGGAAACGCTCAAAATGGCCTGCATTTATCTTCCCAAATGTTTTCTTTTCTAAAGCTCCTTTTGTCTTTAATCTGTCTCTTTTCTCTCGTTTGCAGAAGTGTGTAATGTTATTGAACTCTAATGCATTAGGGCTGGTGATTGAAATGCCAAGGACACGTATAATTCCCCTCTTTGTGCTCTCGGCCCCTGCGAGCGCTCTCTCTTGCTCTTCTGCCTCGTCACAATCAGCCCTCGTCACTGTAATTAAATGATGGTTTATAAAGTGTGAGAAGCACTATGACCAAAAGCAAATAGGTGCTTATCGGCGAGCTGCTGAACAACCCTAATTTTCTCCAGTGGCAATTTCCATCTGTTATCTGGGCTGGGGATCGGCCCCTTTTCGCCCTGAACTCTGTTTCTCGATAGCGAGCGCTCGCTCCCCGCTGCTGTGTGTGTGTGCTGTTTTCTGAAATACACACACATTTTGCCTTTGACAGAATGACATTTTAACAGCAACGCACACTTGTCTTCACTTCCCTCGGCGCAGTGACATTTCAAAGACGTGGAAGATGAAATATTTCGAGGATGGTTCAGTTATGTGTCTTATTTTTATGGGATTTGTTTGTTTGTTGTCATGCAAGAATCGCATGGCGTGAATTGTTTTAGTTTCTGACATTTTTAGTCATCTGCTGTAAGGATGATGACCGTAGAATGATAGTAGATTTTGGTAAATCCCTAAATTGATTACAAATTGAAGTACTAAAATAGCAATTTAATAGTTAAATGTTGTTATTTTAATATAGAATATTTTGATTAAATTTGGTATAATGTTTTAGAATGATATAAAGATACCAAATAAACGGTGTATCAAAATGTATTAAAAATTTAAATATCAAAATATGCAATTTATTTATTAAATGTGGATGCATTAATATATGACATATTTGGATTAATTTTATACCTAATAATACATGCAATAATTGCATGGCATAAATTATTTTTTGTTTTTGACATCCTCTGCTATAAAGATAATGGATGTAGAATGATACTAGATTCTGATAAAAAAAACAGAAATGTTTTTTTTTTTTAAATTATAATACAAAACATTTTGTATTTATTTGTTAAATGTTTATACATAAAAATATAAAATGTTTAAACATTTAGATTTATTTTACACATAATAATACACAACATACCAACATCTATGTAAAATATGAATGGAAAATGTGTTATTTATTTGTTAAATGTTGACACATAAATATAAAAATACTTTATTTATTAATTTTTTTCAAATTTGGTATTTTCTTTATAACAACTTACCAATATTTAATAAAAAATTATAATACCACATTTTTTTTTTATTCTAATATCTAAATATTGAATTAATAATAAATGCAAGAATCACATTTTATTCTATTTTTATATCTATTTTATTATTGACATCATCTGTTTTTTAAGATAATGATCGTAGAAGGCTGGTATATTTTGGTGAAATATAGTAAATTGTAATTTATTTGTGACATTTTCAATATTAGATTTAATTTTGCATCTTCCTGTCATCTAATTTTCATCAACTAAAGCTAGATATTTTTGTGCATTTTCTTCTGCAGAATTTTTCTTACTGCTATAATATCTGTAACTTATTACGGTAAGCTTTTAATAGATTTACCGAGCTGCTCAATGGCTAAAAACAGTAATATTGTAAGAATATTAGCGCTCACAGTCTGGGTTTCATTACAGCTGCTTTTGAAATGGCTAACTTTTCCTCTGTAATCTTCAGATGTTTTATGGAGTAACAGGAGACATGAATTCAACCTCTCAAGTTTAGCACTTTGAAAAGAATCAGCCGTCTCGTAGTACTGTAACACAAAAGCCTAACCGCATTACCTATCTATATAATTTAATATAAGTTTGAGTTTGGAATTACTCAATGAATTCTGGTAGATTTATAAACAATGTTGCATTGCTTTTAGCATAAACTGTACAATACACTAGATTGATAATTTTACATTTTATATACGTTATCTTTTGTGTTTTTTGTATATTAGTAAGCACATTGTTTGCTTCAAAGTTATTGATATGAATGATATATACTGTTAAGACAACGGGTGTAGAACAGTAGGTTTATTTGTAAAAATTTGATAAAATAAACAATGTATTTGTAAAATTAGCAATATATAAATATATAATATAATATAATATACTATATTAAACCAATATATAAAATGTTTGTATGATTGATTTTTTTAATCACTTGGCACTTTTCATCAAGTAAAGTCAGTTGCCATTTTAGTATAACTGACTTGAATGAATATGACGTAACAAGACATTTACACAATAATTTAGACAATTTTATAATTTTCTTCAAAAGACAAAAACGATGACTAAACATAATTGAAAAATCAAACACATTTTTCCATGTTTCAATCCATCCCACATATTTTACCCTAATATACTATGGAAAATGTTAATCATAAATGGTGACTTTATTAAGTCAAAGGTAGCCATTAAATCACATTTTAGTGTTTTTAGCAAGAATGATCATTTTCTTACATAGATATAGGCATAATTTCATAAATTTGGTAAATTGTTAGTAAATTAAACCAAGTATCTGTCAGTTTTGCATTGAATTCAGTGCAGTAATATAAACAAGAATAAAAAATGAAAGGTTAAGAAAAGGTTTTTCAAATCATCTCTATATTATACCTCATGCCGTGTGTGTGTGTGTGTGATCCGTTCATTTTCATAAACCAGTTGGAGATAAGGTTAGCCCCTTCCTCCACATTTACACCCCCGCCCCGTTAGGCTGGATCTGAGAGGGGTAATTTCCTCCCATTATTGGGACATCATGGGGGCTGAGCCACTCCTTTCCCCGCTGGAGCAGAAAAGGGCTCGATCGACCGCTTACCTCCATTTGTTTTTGGCACAGGAGGTTAGTCCAACACTTGACTGCTGTCCCAGAGTTACTTTCAACTTAACGGGAGAGTATCTGTTTCCCCGGATCACTCGACGTCCTCCTCCATCTGCTCAGGCTTTAACACTCAACTAGCATCAAATCCCGATGTTTGCACAGATCCTCAGAGGACCGCGATCCTATAGTCCTCTCCTCTCAGATCCAATCTGCTGATTAATCACCTAATCTGTGTTGCAAACACAGGAGCTCCCAGAACACCACAACACATGGGTGAAGCCTTCAATGGCTCGGCAGTATCATGACAATACACCGTCTCCAGCTTCTTTCTTGCGTGCTTCATTGTTCACTTCTGCATCTCTTTCTTTTTTGGCTTGCTAATTACATTACAAGTTTTGCTGAAAAAATCCAGTAGGCATAACATTTTCGGCTTTTTCCTCTCACTAAGCACAAGCCGCTTCCAGTAATCTGTATTTCATGGAGAAAGGAGGCTTGAAAACAAACTGACGCTCAGATTTCAGGCCGTGGAGTCAAATTCCGCCGCACATTTTCGCCTGCTACGTGCCATTAGCTTTGCTAGCATCAGACGGACCGAGGCTTTTAAGCTCTCACCTCATCGTTTGAGACTTAGTGACCTTAAAAGGCTTAACATCCTTCAAAGCAATTAAAAAGTCAAAAAGTGGAGGCGGCATTGGGAAGCACAAGTGCTCCTGTGTGTTTAGCATCTCTAAGTGCTTCCCGATCGCGCACCACTTGCTGCTCATGTACCGTATTATCTTGGACGATTGTTTCTGCAGTGTGCCTGAGAATAAACCATCCGAATCACAGATGCCATGCACTGATGCCAGACATCTTGATTAAGGTCACTCACCTCCTCCTGATCGCCTCCACCTTTTTGGACATTTAGCTACAGCTTGAACATTCGAAGAAGGCGTTGCGTTGAGGTGCATGCACCTCGAGAGGACCGGAAAAAGTAAATCGGCTACACGGCGAGCGAGAGGCTAATAGGGTTAATTGTTATGTAAAAAGTGCCACGGTCAACTGCAGGCCGGGGCGGCCCCCCTTCTCCCTTCCTGTCCCAAAGGGGAATTCAAGCCCAGATGGCATTTTCCTGGAGGCTGTGACCCACAAGAGGCTGGCGCCCACAAAGAACAAGGTGCATCGCTTCCGTCTAATTAATTTACTATTATAGCACCTGTTTCCGAATAGATAGGCCGGGGAAGAGAAGCGCTCCCCAGACGCAGCGGTGGGGCTCGTGGTAAATGGGGTTTGAGCTGATTATATTAAGCTGATGCTTTGATCATCTCAAGGCGTTAAAATGGAAATATGTTTTGGCTGGCATTGGGCCGCCGCGAGAGGGGAGCGGCATGGGGACGTGGCTGATTAGTTTTGACTCTCGCTCGAAATAAGAATATCCTGCTTTTAAGCCACGCAGCACCAGAGATCACTTTCCCAGCTCGGGTCGGTTTGTTTGAGCATTTCGGTCATCAGGAGACTCGTGTGAAATTAAACAAACACATATAAAGTGGGAAATAAGTCAAACACTGTTTAAAGTTATTTGATTAAATTGATTATGCTTTTAGCTACCAGTAAGAGTCAACTCTCCATTTGACCACAAAATTACTAATTAAATGTTTGATTCCGACAACGATAATGAAAACAATAAGAAAATGATTTGCATCATGGTGAAAATTCAACTATTTTAATGTAGCACTTTTTGCGTAATAAATTGTTTTAGTTAACTATGCATTTTTTTTTATTCATTTAAAAACGCTCCATTTATAAACAAAATAAATGACAAAATTTCTGATGGGTGTGTTGGACTTTGTAAATTGCATCGCAATCATGTTGAAAATTAAGCAATTTTATTTCTTATTTTTTCAGAGGCTCAAATTTTGAAAACAAGGACAGTTTTACCGCTTTTATTAAATGCCGATACGTTAAATTAATAAATTAAAAGGTAATCATATTGACTATTTGGTTTAATCTTCTTGTCAACTAAATTAGATGTCTTAATTTAGCCAATTGAGTAAACTTAAAGGGAATTTCTGTCAAAAGAAATAAAACTACGATATCTTTTTTATATTAATAAGCATATTGCTTGCTTCAAAATTACAGATATGTCACAGAATGTTTTATTATATCTAATTATTGATATGTCTTATCATATGTTTTTAATTCAATGGGGTGAAGAACAAAAGTGGATTTTGGTAACATCTGGTTAAATGTTCATAAACCCCGTATTTGTTAAATGTTGATACATGTTTAAATTAATATCTAAAATGTGTGTATATTTGGTTTGCACCTTTTCATCAACTAAAGTTGGCATTTTAGTAAAAGCGACTTGAATTAATATGGCATGATGGCGACTTTATTAAGCTATTATGCCAAGTCATCCATTCGATTAATCGGTGCTCACAAATACATATAGAACACGGCTTTAGTGTGATATGCGGTTTAGTTTTAATATGTTTTCACTTCAATTGTCATTTCATTTATGAGCATTGATGTGATGGCCAATTATGGCCCTCCTCAGGTTACACCCTAATCCAACTCAAATATTGGTCAAATAAGCACGAGGCTTTAAATGCGGTTTGGTGGGGCAGTTGGGAAAGGGGGGGGGGGGGGGGTGCTCAGTGGGTCCGAGGCAGGTGGGGGTTGGTGAAATGAAGCATCAATGATAGAATAATAGCTGATGAAATGGAAGCCCTGCTCCAAAACAGTGGCACTCTGAAAATGGATTTGGGGAATATGCTAATCTTGCCTTCACTCGCACTTTATTCATTTCCGCCCCAGTGCCGGAACATAATTTATCACCTGAGAAACACCAAAAAACAATTTTGCTTGTGTAAAAAAAAACACACCAACATCGACACGGTGAAAAGATACTATTAGTATAGTAAGTTTGGATCTCCTTCTTCCTCAAGAAGCGATATGGTTCAGGGATGCTGAAGTCATGATAGCGCTAATCTAATTTGACACTTATGAATAACGTTAGCAATTAATTGATGTAGGTCAAGGCCGTGAAGCACAGCGTGTTATTTATCCCTGACGTTTGCCTCAGGCTTTGCCGAAGCAGACAGGTTGGTCATATTAGCTGCTTATGGCTGTGAAACAGACCAGTGTAATTCAGACATTGCAAATGTTTGCGCATCCATCCTGAAAAGAGCTTCATACATATCACTATTTAAAAGAGTTCATCCTGACTGCCAGTAGGTTCACTCCTTTTTACAGGACATTTCCTATTTTCCTCCCACGTTTTTAATGCATAAATACATTCTTTAGGGTATTCTGCTGATTATGAAGTTTGCTTGTTGGTTATTCTCAGAAAACAGTGATATCTCTGACTGATATTTTCAGGATTTGGACATTTTCTTTAGAAAAGGTTGTTAAACAACAAAAAGTAATGTTTGCACCTCAGGCTTAAAATATCACATCCATAACCATCGTAAACACTGAGGGACAACCATAGGGGACATGTTCATCCAATATTCAGATTAATGGTCAGCAAATATGGATCTTTCAAAGGATGATTCTTAAACTCTTATCCTCATCCCTACATATAGTTGCCGTCTTGCAAAGTATTCACAGTAGTTTTTGATTGTAGATTTAAAGTGCTACATTGTGTCATACTGTCACAGTACATTTGGAATCATTGTAATAAATGAATCATAATTTTATTTTATTTTTTTAGTTTTGTAGGGTTGGGATCTGTTGAAGGTCAATAAAATAATTTATGGTTTTACTTTATTTCACAGTACATGCATTTACAGTGTATTTACACAAATAAGTGCTGAGTAATATAGAGTAACTACTTGGACTTAAATTAGGTTAAGGTTAGGTTTAGGGCTTGGGTTAGCATATAAAATACCAAAATTAAAGTGCTACAGAAATTACCAAAATTCTGCCAATAATAATATATTCTTAAAAAACATAAAAATATAATGCATTCTGCATTTGCATAATTTAGACTAAAAAGCTTATTGAAAGACCTATAATTTCAGTAACAGAAAAAAGTATAATATATTACATTAAATTATTCTATATAACAAATTAAAATGTTTCTGTCATGAATATAAACTGGCTTAAATTCAGATAAAGAAAAAAAAAGATGTTTTAATTTTAGGTGTCATTTTATTTTAATTAATATTTAGTTAATTTGCTTAAGTATTAAATAATTTACTTGAAACTTAGTTTACTAATTACTTAAACTCTAATTTACTAATTACTTAATTTTTGCATTGTACACTAAATCCCAATTTTTTTTGACAAAGTTCAGTAAGCCGTTCATCAAGTCATGGGGACACATGAACAGTACTGTTAACTTAACATTTTTATCTTTTAAATTTGAATATTATGTAACCTTTCTTCTTAGTAAAGATTATCATTATGCTTTAAAAAAAAAAAAAAAAAAGCCTGTAGAGCCTGTAGGTTTCATTGACTGGAGCAGGCATCTTAAATGGCGAATACCATATGTTGTGACTGCACACATACATCCTGAAACGGCAATAGCGTGCCATGTTTTTCTTGGCACGGTTCTCTAATTTAGCATCACAAGGAGGGCCAGAGAATTAGACTTGCTCCTCTGCACACCCTATCTGACAAGCCACGGGAGCTGAGTACCTCAACATTCGCTTTTCCAATTTCTGCGTTTGGAAATCAGCTCCGGTGGTGATTAGAGTTGAAAGGTTTCCTCACTTACCTTGCTGTGAACAATGAGTTTGCGGTGAATAGGGGGTGTTCACGTGGTTAGGCTTTAATGGTCTTCCAGGTTGATATGTCGGGGTGGGGGGCGAGCAGGAATATCTCTGGCACATCCACACTCCGAAATGCACACATTGGTGCTGGAGGCTCGATAATGACAGGTTTCGTAGCGTTAATCTGCCACAGCAGACAGTTACTGTAACCCGCATTGGTGAGACAGTGCTTATGAATAATGAAAATATGGAGTTCCTGCTCCAAAGAAAGTATTTAGTGCTGGATTTGAAGAAAATGAGTGGGGGAAAAGATTGCAGGATAAATAAGCACAAACCACATGACTGAACCGGCCATTGTTAGACCTTGAGTGTTATTAAATATAATAAATACTTTAATAATATGATGCATTACCATATTAGCTACACATATATCGTAACTTGCTCGTACAGTCCTTCAGATATTTTACTCTGGAGTTCGAGAGAGCTGCTTCGTGGTCATTTGTAATTGTTGATAATATGGTCATGTGGGCTGTGTAAGACTGCAGTTTGGTTGCTGTCCAGCGCGTCTGTCGTCTATGATATGTCTACACTTATCTTATTGACTGTGATTAGGCATCTCGGCGTTGTCATTCGAACTCTTGAAAGTGGTTAATGCTCATTAACGGCCTCACTTTGGCTTTACTAAAAGTCGCTTAGACCGATTTCTCCTCTTCTGGCGTTTTTGTCCGAAGAAGATTAGAACCAAAAATCTTGACTGCTGTTCATAAGGTTATTAATGTGCTCTGGGTAATTGAACAAGTCCAGAGATGTTTTATGTGGGATGTGTTTTACCACAATATCATCAGCTTGGCAGTGTTTACATTCAGTAATAACAAGTTCGATCATTCAGGGAGCCGCAAATTCACAAGCAATTCAGATTTCCCCTAATCTGCTCCCCCCCGGTACATATTCGTATTGAAAACACAAGATTTCGTCTCTCTGTAATTGCCTTTTTTAATTCCGTGCAGCCCATCAAGCCAAGATTGGAAATATCCTGTTTTTTTCTTTTTTGGTTGTGGTTTGGGGGGTTGTTGCGGGGGGGGGGGGGGGCATCTTGGGACAGTGAAAGCTAAGATTTGTGGAAGCTTGAGATTGTCTGCAGGACTTGCCTGAAAGAAATGGTGCTGGCTGGTCTGCAGAGCCGTGATAAAATATAAAAAACTGAAACATCTCAGTTTCAACCAGCTTGTTTGTCTCATAGCTGAGACAGTGCTCAGATGCTAAGCCTATCTTCTGCTGGTTATCTATTGGCACCATTGGGACCGTGCTTTAGCAGACTAGTTGACTTTAAAAGCAAACTTTGACTTTCCTTTTAGTTTCTCTGTTCTCACAATCTCTGACAGCCTAAGATGCTGGAAAGCATAGCGTAATTTCCACGGCATAAAGTAATTTTCCACTGCTAGCAGTCTAAAACAACAAAACAAAACAAGAAGTCACACATTAAATGCAAACTTTTGAAACAGAAAGACACGAATAAAAATCTTATGAAACAAACTCCAAAACATTTTTTACAGCTAAAAAAATTAAATTAAATAAATTAATAATAATAATAATAATAATAATAATAATAACTATAGTAACCTGTTTTATTTGCAACTTACAAAATATTTTGCAGTGTATATTAATTTATAAAGATAACATTAAAAATGTACTTTGTATATTGACTTGAATATACCTAGCATATGATGTTTGGAATATCTAAAGCAAAATCTATTTAAGGTTATTTTTATTTTTTATTTTATTTTTTTCAAAATATATTAATTTTTTTGCAAAAAAAAAAAAAAAAAAAAAATATATATATATATATATATGTATATATATATATATATATATATATATATATATATATATATATATATATATATATATATATATATATATATATATATATATATATATATTAACATAAAAAAGGTTAATGTGGTGAAACTACCAAAAAATATTATATTTATACATTAACAATTAAAAATATTAGTAATAAATAAATAAATAAATAAACTTTTTACCTTGACAAATGCATTTTTTTATAATTATTAATATTTGTCATGATTTATGAATAGTGTGTTATTACTTTCATAATTATCATATGACGTTATTAAATTTAAACGTTTCTTTAAAAAAATATATATAAAAGTTTTCCAAAACCATGTAAAAAAAAAAGTTTATTATGGACACTCTTGTGTGTCATTGAATGATAAAGGACTGCCACTGTATCCAAATTCTGAAAGTACTGGCAGTACAGAACTTTTACAAGTGTCTGAGAATATGATGATGGCATTGGCACACTGCTTAGGAGACAGAAGCCTCAACTAAAGAATAATCTCCTCCTCGAGTGGACACAGAATGCTGCCATTTTCTTTTTTTTATTCGCTCAATGGCCAGCTTTGTAGTCCGGGTTCCAATCCTCCCTTATTATGTCTCTATTTTACATCACACCTGTTAGTATCACACAGATGTGGATCTAGCAGGATGCAAAAAACAAGAATGAAACAAAGCAATCTGAGAGAGAATTGAAACCATTACAGACAATTTTGCTACAAAAAGGCCATCTGGTGAATGCATTACCTCTATTGAGGAAAGTCCTTTTGTGGCTTTCCAGCTTCTTTTTAGAGATTCTCATGAAATATGTATGTTTCCATAAAGTGTCAAACATTTTCCCTTTTCGCTCTTCTTAAGGGTATATTGGAAGTGGCCGATTCTGCATGAAGTTAGCGAACTTATGCAAAAGCAGCAAATGAGCTATAATTACTTCATACTCTCACAAGTAATGATGTAAAGTCAAAAGTAATCTTGCTGTATAAAGAAATTTTAAGCTTTTGCGGAAAGTTGATTGCATGTTTCATTGGTTCTTTATTTATTTTGCTTGCAGGAAAACAACACTGATTAGAATGATACTCTCTGGTTAGAGCGATGCCTCGAATAAAACATCCGAATTTTATGATTAAATCAATATTGTCATTGGAAACCAAATCATTACTATTTGTTGAGTTGGTAAAGTTATAGATATTATGCTGTTTGCTTTCACACTACATCTTTTGGTTCAGTCTATTCGGCATCAGAATTTTGTTTATGTGAAATTGTTTTTCTGAACTCGGATTTGCAGCAAAGTCCTTTTGAAAATGTGGTCTGGGTTCATGTGGACTTCGATATGGTCGAATTTGTCTAAAACTAACTTGTGGATAATGTACAATTTAACACACTCTCATGTAAATTAGTAAGGGCCCTGTCATACACCCGCCTCAATGGGACGCAAGGCGCAGCACAAGTGTGTTTGCTTGTGTCAGACTGGCGTAGTTCGCATTTTCCCGTCCAGCGCCACGTCATTTAATTTGCAAATGCATTTGTACCTATCTGTGCCCCCATGGACTAAAAAAAAAAGGTGTGTTCAGGCGCATTGCTCTTTTAAGGAGCTGAAAATAGACTGCGCCATAGACCAACTCAAACCTGGTCTAAAGTCCGGTGCAATGTTTTTTCTTTGTTATATAAAGAGCATTCACGCTGCTTATTAAACACAGGGACGCACAGCAGCACACAAACATGCCAAATATTACAGATTAAAGGATTGCAATGCATAAGATTTTTTTTTATAGGCTAATTTAATATATATAAATATAAATGCCTACATGTCATAATTGCTCTTAAAGGGAATGGAAGATGAGACTCTGATTGGTTTATTGCACGTTACACCCAAAAAACACCCATTACTCATTAAGAGTATAGGCACAACCCATTTAGACCATTGCGCCCAGGCGTACCAACCGTTTTTCCGACCTTTTTAAAGGTTGTAACCTTTAGGCCATGTGTCCACCAAAGCATTTATAGCCAGCTGAAAACACCAGGTGCTCTTCTGAAAATTTCTTGCTGTGAGTGTTTGCGAGTGCTTTGGAGGCATAATGCTTTTTCAGTTGAGATGCTTTGGTTGCTATGATAAAAAATATGCACGAAAGTGATGTGGCAGGTAGAGGTCTTCACAGTGCACCCGAGACCCGTCGACCCCGGACCCGACCCGGGACCCGTACGGGTTCGGGTCTATATTTTAAATCATCAGCCGGGTCCGGGTCGGGTCCGAATCTATTACCTCGGGTCCCGGGTCTGTTTAACATTGTGTGTAATACCCGTGCGATCGCCGATCGGAGTCATCGGACTCGAAGAACACCCGGGCGTGATCAAAGACTGCTTGTGTTTTTTGTAACTTGCAACTTGTAAAATCGCTCTCTCGCTCGCACACATTTAATATATTTCAAATCAGCAACACAATCTGAGGTGAACTGTCACATTAATGTTTTCTATTACGCTCAAATTGCGTTAAGCATTTTAGGTTGATACAGCTAGCACGCATGTGCAGTCTCAAGCGCATTTCATGTTTCTATGGCAATCAGTGAGGGACACTTCGACCGCCAAACCGCGTTTTACATTTTCTCCCATTTATAATATTATAAATGAACCGTTTAATCTTAAAGTTTTAGTGGTTCAGATTCAGACTCGATGCAGAGCAGAGAGCACAGACAGAGATCAGATGATAGTAAATAAATAACGTCAGCGACCATGGCATTGCACAAGCGATCGTTATTATAGTTCAAAAAGGGCAAACAGTCTAAGTTATTAAGCGAATTAACTCGAGTCAGAATGTACATGTGCACAGTAGCATTTGTTATCCTTCACCGTGACATCAAGTGGACTTCTGAAGCTGAAATAATGAGTGGATTCAGCTTGGACTTGGAATAACGAGAGGAATAACATGAATAACTTTCTTGACGGAGGATTGTAATGCATCACAGGCAGTCAGGTACAAGGAAGAGAGACCACGGCTCTTTAAATTAGGTAAGACAAAAAGCTGTATTCTTCGCAACAGGTTTATTTACTTGTAATAGCAATTTAAGGTGGAATATGTGAACGTCGGGTCCAGTCGGGTCCAGTCGGGTCTGTGTCGTCCCGGCGGGTTCGGGTCCAGATTTCAAATAATATACGGGTCCGGGTCGGGTCCGGGTAGACATTTCCCGGATCTACACGGGTCCGGGTCCAGCTTTTGAAATATTAGACGGGTTCGGGTCGGTTCGGTGTAGTACATTACGGGTCTCTGTCGGGTTCGGGCAAGAATTTTTGGACCCGTGAAGACCTCTAGTGGCAGGCACATCGCAAATAAAATGCTGAAGCATTATTTTAATTTCAATAGTAGTAGTAGTCCTGGAATCCCATTTTGTGGTATTTGCCCCACCCCCTCCACTGTGATTGGACGGCTGACTGAAAAGTGATACTGATGAGTGCTGTGTTTCATAAAAAAAGTGGAAATGATAATGATTCAATCAAAAAAACAACAACAAACAAACAAACAAAAAACTGTACTGTAGGCCCTACTGTATTATAGGGGTGGCCAGTGTTGGTGCTGAAGAGACAAAGTCCTTCAGAGTTCAGATCTAGCCCTAACCAAATACACCTGAACAAGCTTTTCAAAGTCTAAGGGTTACTGGAAAGCTACAGGCAAGTGAGTATTAATCAAGGTTGGAGCAAAACTCTGCAGGACTGTGACTTTCCTGGACCGACATTGGCCACCCTTGCTGTAGTATAAGCATTTCTCAAACCTACTTGCCTCCAAGTAAATGGCATCTTGTATTTTGACAACTCAAGTCAAATAAAGTTTGGGTGGTAAATAATAAGTTCTGCTGCTAGTATTTCCATCAGAATGAGAAGGGTCCCAAATGGTGGAATTCAGCTGTTTGGACCATAAATTTAACCAAGTTTGAAAGCCCTGCATTAAAGATCTCTAAATTCATCATCTGAGAAAGAAATGTATGTCATAGAACACAACCAATGTCATAACAGAGGCGTCTAAGCTGTGCTAAAATCAACCTCTTTTCCCTGGGACTGTTGGAGGATATGGTAGAGTGGGTCTTATTTAAAGGAATCTGGTTTTGTGGTGTGTCCAAATCCCAACACAGCCCACAGCCCACTCCCTATGGGAAATCGCCTAGCTGTGAAGCCTTGTGCATGACTTTCTCCATCACTGCCCCTATGTTAGGTGCGTCCAGGTGCCCCCAGATCAGTCCTAACATCCTACACCTTAATCAAGCCAATAATTAATTTCATATCTCCAGCCTAGAAATAAGAAAGGGTATTTGGTGTTTCCCCAAACTGACTGGTTCATATAATTTAGATGGTGACACTATCTGCAGAGTAGGGCACCTTTGGTAAATTGAAGGCAGTGGAGTGGAAGCACTGACTAGCTTCTATTCTCGAAGGACACCATTCAGGGTTTTAACTTTTCACAGCGAATTGTGTGGGCTTGGAGGTGGAAGCGGATACAGTTGAAGGTCAAGCATGCAGTAAGTTTGAAGTGTTGATTAGCTCTTCATGCCCAAACTGATGCACTGCCTCTGTCCTCTCTGACCAAATGGCCCTATTCAGTGCTACACGTCTTTTGAATTTAGTTTTGATCAGTACAAACCTAAATAAGATGCCTTTCCTATTAACTTGGAGATGAAGTGTTTAACTTCATTTGATGTGACTTGACTAGTTATTACAAGGAGGGGGTCTATTAAATATTTACAGTCAATTTGTGTGTTTGTGTGTGTGTGTGTGTGTGTGTGTGCATCCAGCAGTAAGTTTCAAAGCTGCAATCACTACTCAATGAGGCCTTTTGGTGTAGCATTTTAGAAAACCATCTCTGGTGCGTTCAGGAAGCCAAAAAGCTATATGTTAACCCGAATAAACCATAATGTAAACCATGACTGTTTTAAGTAACATTACATTACATTTACCTCTAATACTAATAAAATAAACCTGGAAAAATAGTTTTCAGGAATCACTTGAAATTTACATACAGTAGTTTTTGATTAGGGTTAAATGCTGCAGGATTGTCATTTTGTAGGACCAGCGATGAAGAGTCTTACTCTGAAGAACCACATAGCAACTCTAAATGTTTTGTGTTTTGTTATGTATGAGTATTGAACTTGTTCATCAGTGGCTGTGTGATTAATTTTTAAACTTTTAAATTTTTATTTTTTTAGCATTGATTATGTTAATCCCAGTCCCAGACAGCTTTTAGAAGGTTTTATTTAAAAGTGTGAGGTTAGCTGCTTTTACTGCACAATCAATTAGCATTTTGCTAAGCTTACACATGATGTTCTAATAAAAAAATACATTAATAAATAAATAAATAAACAAATGAAAGCGATTTTGTCTGCACTTATATGTGGCTGAGTTACAATCTTGGTATTAAACTTGGTCCCCTGTGATTTTGGTGTGTTTTGGAAAGGTTTTGACAATTACAGTCCCAGCCTTTAGAACATTAAGGATATATTAGCATGTTGCTAAGCTAACAACACGATATTAGAAAAATTTGATAAAACTACACATGACACAAATATTGGGTTACTTAGGAGATTTCGATTGTATTAAACTATTTTAAAACTATTAGATAAATCATATGAGTACTACTTTTCATTTCATCCTGCAATTTGCATTCATTTTTTCACTGGTTAAAAAAGATTCCTTGTCTTTGGGAACGACATAAAAAACAATTACAAAATGGATTTGTGTGTAATATATATGTATTTAATTCAACTGCAAAACATATTGTTATTACGATAAACTGTATTGATTTTTCATCTGATGACAATAAAATCACTTTTTAATGCAAAAGCATCTAACATGTTACATTCATCAGAAATAACAATGCCACGTAAATTAGTTACATTGCATTATGGTAACACATTCATCATGTGTTTATCTGCTATCAGTAAGTTTCTCATTAAGAAAGTAATTCCCAGGGTCTGATTTCAGCCTCAACAGGGATGTGTGTGTGTGTGTGTGTGTATGTGTGTGTGTGTGTGTGTGTGAGTTTGAGTGTGGTCCACAGGATTCTCTATTCACATTTCCACCAGAAGTGGAGGCTTATTTTCTACAGAGCAGCTCAGCCTTTTTTTTTTTATGATGGATGAACTCTATTGAAGTGCCGAGTGTAAAATGGATTTTGTTCAGGTAGTCACTTTGTTTTCATGCTGATAATATTCATTTAAGCCCAGTTTTTTCTCTGACACTTTTCTCTTCAGATCCTCAAGCAGGGAAAAATGCCAGAGAAAATGAGTTCCCTCCCTCGCTTCAGAGTATTCGCCTGCTGATTCGATTCTGTTCATAGAATGACTCGCATAATGTACTTAATTCCCAGGAAGGCATCTTCGAGCCTATTACTGTTTATTTGGAGACCCTTGGAGGACCGCTCCGAGAGACCAGCCTAATAGCTTAACCTTCGGGAAACCTGGAAACTTAGTAGCCATCTAAAAGAGCTGGTGGATACTGGATGCTGCAGTGTTGAATACACTGTAATTAGTCTTGATTTTATTCATGATGTCATTTTTGCAAGGATAGAATTACAGTCCATTGAGAAGGTTGTACTGCATTAATTAATTTGAGCATTTTATGTCCGAAGAAGCAGTAAACAACACAATTAGCATTAAAATTAATATGCATTATAACTGGTTCATTCCTTTAACCAGTTAAGTTTAAACTTCATTGTCAGTTTAAACTTTGTTTATTAAGATATTTTGCTAAGTTTAACCATATTTCGATGTAGCTTTCTACAGTTTTATCGAAGAGATTGGAATACTTTAGAACAAGAAAAAACAAGCACCACAAAACTTCCAATGCTTATTAATGTTTCTTGCTATTGTTTTCCCACCAAAATGATGTCACTTCCTGGAAGATGATGTCACAAAGGAAATGGCTTTTGTTAGTTAAGGTGGAAACTATATTGAAAAATCTGGCGATTGGTTCCCAATCAAAACAATATGTACTAGAAAATTTGCGTGGATTGAAATAATTTGATTAGAGAAAGAAAGAAAATACTATGATAAAAGAAAACTAAGATGATTTTTATCATCAACATTTTTTTATCAAATATTTGAAGCCTTATACGATGGAGACTATTTTTCATAATCTTGTCTCTTTGCCTGATTTGAGGAGCTGTATTGAAAAGTCAAGGCCTCTCAAGGAACACAGTGTCCATACAAGTCAAATATGAGTGCGATCTCAAGGATTTTCTTTCAGACAGGCTTTAGGAGGTTGTGTCAGCTTGTCGAGGCTCACCTATCTCTTCTAGCACATTACCAAATGCTCTAATTTCCTTGGCGAAGCTGATGTTTATTGTGAGGTTGAAATTGAAAATGGTTGGTAATGGAGAGAGCTGCACAGCCCCGAGACCAATTCTGAATCTAAATTAGTTGCTTCTTTTCAATGGCATCGACTGAGGAGAGCTTTGTGCTCCTCGTACCTAATCAACCCCCAGCGTGACCCCGAATCCGCCAGCCCTTCTGGATTAATGATAAAATCCTTGGTTCAAACAATTATTCAACCTGAAATGGCTGTCCATTTTACTCAGAAAATTAAAGAATGTGAAATTATCACGCCCCCCCCCAAAAAAAAAGAAACTCGCCGTGGCGCGGAGCATCACTTATTTTTGATCTCTGCCCCATAAACTCTTGAATTTCTTTTATTGTGAGGGTGTTTTTTGTAAAGGTGGGCGCCGGAGACCTCTTGGTTGTCTTTGACAGAGTGTGACGGGAGGTTGTGCAGGAGACGCTCTCATGGGAGACAGTATTTGCTTCCATTATGAAGTCTCATAATCTATAGATGCAGAGAGAGAAAGAATCATAAGGTTAGAACAAGGCCATGCTCAAATGACACTAATTAGTCAATGCTCGTAAAAGCATTATAAACGTCCCACACCTTCCCCCCACCCACTGCTCTCTGAGGGACACGCTCCTTCCTCAGTGCAGGCGAGAAGTGTTTTAATTCCTCTCTCAGGCAACATTGGCTTCTTATAAGCTGATTATCAGAAATCCTCCTCCTTTGTGAGTTTAACAACTTGATTTCATGCCATGAACTACAGCTGATGCTTTCTGATAATGCTGTAGTTTAGTATTACAATCTATTACAGTCTAGATTTATTGATAAATTATTGTGATGGTGAATCTCACCAAAAAATATAAGCAGTAAAAATAATAAATTATATTTTGGATAAAATTTAGTTTACATTGCAGCATTATTTGCATGTATATTAAGCACATTTCTCCCTCTCATTTTCATTAACACGGTGCATCCAAATGTTTTAATAATTCTGTTTGTTCCAAAAGATGATTGTCTTTACTATAATGCAATATTTACTGTAATATTTTACTGTTTTATAGTAAAAAATAATGCAAATACTGATTCAGCACATTTCTCCCTCACATTCTAATTACATTACTTCCATATGTTTTTTTTTTTGTAATTCTATTTATTCAAAAGACGATTGTCATTACTGTAATTTAATATTTTAACTGTATTACTGTAAAATGTCAAACACATTTCTCCCTCACATTTGAACTACTGTGATGCATCGCAATGTTTTACTTATATTTTTAAGTATTCCAAAGCATTCCGTAAGTATTCCAAAAATAGTTGTCATTATTATAATGCAATATTTATTTACTGTTCAAATTATAATACAAATGATGTATATCAAGCACATTGCACCCTTATGTTTTCATTATGACAGTGCATCCAGATGCTTACTTGTAAGTATTTCCAAAGATGACTGTCATTACTCTAATGCAAAACATTTACTGTAGCATTTATTCTCATATTACAATAATGAGAAATTGTGCTTAAATGTTATGAACATAATGTGTAACAATGAAAAAAAATAAATGCTAAAGCTTCTAAAAACGGCTTCATTTTCTCTCAGAATAACCCTTTAGTTTCTATTTTCTTTATTCTTTGATTTGAGTTATTGTGGTAAACATGACCAAAGACGGTTCTTGACAGGTTTCAACTGTTGCTTTCTATCTTTGAACCAGATGGGGGCGTATGCTGCTCCCGGACTTCCAGTCAGCTGGATTTCTCCCAGAGAGCATTGTTAATGACAACACAGATGTCATTGTAATGGTGGATATACAGATCTCATTGACCCGTTGACTACAGTCCTTCTCCTCTGAGACCCGGCACGAGTTCATAATGAAGAGAGAAGGAGACAGCATGTGACTTCTGAAAATTTCTCATATACAATTTGGCCAGCAGCTCCTGTAATAAAATGACAGTTGAAATGATGTAAGTTACGATTCACCACTGATTTTTCATTAGAAAATAACGCTATGATTAAAAAGCGTGTGTCAATCTAATAATCCATACACACAGCTATATGTTTGTGAAAACCAATCCGTTACTTTTACCTTGAAGAAAATACACATTTCTAAAGGACGCTCTTGAGATTGATTTGATTTTACTCCCTTTTGTGTGTCTTGAAATACAAAGCATGATGGGAAATGTGCTCAGGGTTCAAGAACTCCAGGCGTCTCAAAGAAAGAAAGAATAGGAAGTGCATTACCATGGAAACGATGTGGGTGTCTGTCTTTGGGGAAGGGATGAGTGCGGATACATGTCTCTTACAGCTGTTGTCTTCAGTTATCCATTAGGAAGCCAAACACATTTCAGTAGTGGATGATCGCTGGATATCTGTGTCAGTTCAAACCGCTCAGGGATTATTTGTTTCCTGCTTTGATTTTGAGTAAAAGAGCTCAACAGGAATCACTGCACATTTTGTTGTTATCATTGGTTTATGTGGATATTTAATGTGGTTAAGAGTATTAAAATGTTAATTTGATCTGTTCACCAAATGAAATATGTTTTATACAGCGGGTAACAATCAGTAATTCTCATTCTTATAGATAATTTAGTTTCATATTTGATGTGCAGCTACTAGAACATTCTGTGTATTAATAATACAGAAACTCGTCTTGTTGAAAGACAGTGTTGTCAAACACAAAATATTAATGTGGTTTTGAAGGTTGTCATTCTTGTTGTGCAACTAGATGCATTGAATTGTCACATAAAGCATCATATTTCCTCATGGATGCTAAATATTATGTTTATGGGAGCACAATTGATCATTTTTTCATGTGACAATAGAATTCAAGAAACATATGGTAAGGCAAGGCAAGTTTATTTATATAGCACATTTCGTACATAATGGTAGTTCAAAGTGCTTTACATAAAAGAAAGTTAAATAATCACAAAAAATAAAACAAGGAATTAAAAAACTTAGAAAATTATTTAAAAATTGATTTAAAATTTATTTAAACAGTGCAATCATTTCGAGTTGCATAAAATACAGTGACATTCATAAAACACATTGCAATCAGTTCAGAAAGTGTACAGTGCTCATTCAATAAACAGATGAGTTTTGAGTCTAGATTTAAATGTGACTAGTGTTTTAGCACATCTGATCTCTTCTGGAAGCTGATTCCAATTGCGGGCGGCATAGAAACTAAAGGATGACTCCCCTTGTTTTGTGTGAACCCTTGGTACTTCTAACTGACTTGATCCTAATGATCTGAGTGCTCTGTTAGGCTTATATTCAGTGAGCATAGCTGCAATATATTTCAGTCTTAGGTCATTGAGTGATTTATAAACAAGTAAAAGTACTTTAAAATCAATCCTAAATGTAACTGTGAAATGTTTTTTAAATGATAGTATGCTGATTAAGTTACTGCTTTGACATGACTACTGAAACTAAGGTCTGTCTCCAGAATTACACGTTTTCTGAATTGATTTTTAGTTGTTTGTCCCCTAGAGTCAATGTATGCGTTCACCTAGAGAACTTCAACAGTGTTTCCAAATGCAATTACTTCAGTTTTTCCTTGTTTAACTGAAGAAAGTTCTGTCATGTAAAAGTGTTAATTTCATAGCTGTTATAGGCAATTTGGTTCTTTCTCATTATCTGACTTAGTGGAAGCATATACAGGCTAAACAAGAGCGGTGCAAGAATTGAGCCTTGTGGTACTCCACATGTCATGGACGTCCACTTAGACTTATGCTCTCCTAGACTCCCATAATAGCATCTCCCTTCTAAGTATGACCTGAACCATTTGAGTACCATCCCAGAAAGCCTGACCCAGTTTTCCAGTCTCTGTAGAAGTATGCTATGATCCACAGGGTCAAATGCTCAAATGCTTCAGATGTTGGGAAATAAATAAATGAACTTCTAAATGACATTCACAGATTTTCACAAAAATGAAAGGCCTGTATTTCGATTTCTTAAACATCATCTTTCCCTTGTTACCATTCGCTTTATTTATTCATTTATTTATATTTGAACCACAACTGTATTATTATTATATTGTATCATATTAGTATCATATTGTATGATCATATGATACAATATAATACTGATATATCATATGTTCATATAATACCATAATATTATAATATCATATGATATTAAAGTACTTGTATAGTATTATAGTATTACCACGACGATATGGTTATTGTTAGCGAAAACGATAAAAAAACTGAAATTTAAATAAACAAATAAATAAATTATTTATTCAATTAAAACAAAAAAAGACACAATTACTATAAGCACATAAACTTAACATAAACTAAAATGAAAAATAAAAGTTAATTCAAAATATTAACAAAGACTGTAGTAACATATAAATTATATAAATAAAAAATATTAAAACTTACACGAAAAATTTGAAATATTGCCTTTGCACTTAATGAAATCTATAACTGAAATAAACATTAATTAATTAATGTTTATTTCAGTTATAGATTTCATTATTAATTAATTAATTAATTAATTAATTAATTAAGATAATACATTTATATAAACATCTATAAAAAAACTAATAAAAATGACAAAAGCACTTAACGAAATTATATTATTGCATTATATCATGCTGTATGGCAACATAGAGAAAGGTATTGTATCGTAAGTTAATACATTAAATAATGTTGTATGGCAGTGGTTCCAAAAATTTGCTTCAGAACCCAGAATTTACACTTGATCAAGCATCAGCGAGTGAAAGATGAATTTCTACTAAAATCCCATTTGATTGGGCATGCAACATTTGAGGTCTTATCCTTCCTCTTAAAAACTTTAACTCATTTTTTTAATTAATTAATTTTTACAGAATTTAAGTGTAAAAGCAGCAAGATTGAACAAATTTCACCGTCACACGAATCTGTGTGTTGCAATGTAATTGTACATTGACCATACTAAAACTAGACCTACTTCCTGACCTGTTATTGTAGCTGAATTTCAGTTTTTCTAACCGCCAGTCTCTTTTTTCAGTTAAGGCAAGGCAAGAGCCAGTCATCGCGTGCTCAGAAGGCAGTTCCTTCATTATGCAGTGGAAAACAATAGTATGTTCATGGCTGCACTAATTATTATTCTGAGAATGTACCAATTTGTTTGGTCCAAAGTGACTGTCAGCTCAGGCTCTGAAAGGGGCAGCATGCCAGCCATTGCAGTCAAGTGAAAGGAGTCCTTTCATTCAGACTAGTGGGACAGGAATGACCCTCTCGCATATGTGGGCAGGAGACGGGCACAATGCCAGCCTCGATAGTCTACGACCAACTCACATCCCTCAGTCCCATCATGACTTCGGTTAATGTCAAACCGTGGCCGCCTGAATAACAGTCGCTGTTGCTAGGTTCTCCAAATGCGCCATCGGATGAGGTCCTGAAACCTCCGGCTCTGGAGTTTACGCACTCATTTGAAATATGAATTTAGGTAGCAGTGTTGGGAGTTCTGCTGAGCATAAGGCCTTGTATTGTTGTATTGGGGACTGTTCAGTGGGCTGTAAACTAAACCTGTTGTTGTTGTTGCAGATCTGTTATTTTTTGTCCATTTTATAGATAGCTCAGGCAAGAACCTCGCACAATGCCACTCTTCTCATGAGACATACGTTGGGAATAACATCCATGTAGGTGTTCATAATTATCCTTCAGGCATGTGGCTAGGAACAATGACAGGAGCTTTTACTGACGGTTTCCTCACCGATGTGCAGATGTTTGCGTGGCTGCATTGTGTTACAGTACAAACTTGTGTGTGATTAGCATTTGCAACATTCTTAAAATGTATTTATTTTTAAAAAACTGTAAAAGCGCTGATATAGTTGCTATGATCTCACATAATTTGCAGGACTGCTCGACAGCTGTCAATGATACAGATGTAAACTAAACTTCCATTAGCGTTGTACTAATAAAACCCCTCTAATCCTCTATGAAGTCACCTGACGAGTGTAGTTTTCTTTCAGTGCTGACGTGTTTCCTGTTGAAACAGGAAGTTTGGGTGGGGCATATTGAATAGAAAGCTGGTTCAGTCTATGCTAGTCTATTCTACAGAGCATTTGAATGGACAATAATCTTTTTTTTTCGTAGTCCAAACTTTCATAGTTGTTTCTTTGGGACACATCCCGCTCAGCTGTTTCTTCAGTCAGGATGTACTTTAGACAATATACATTGGGTTCCTGCGGTCATAGTGGCTGGAAACAGAGGTCCGTTTGTTGATGTGGCCCACTAGCGAGACAAACATTTCTCTAATGAGGCCACAGAGGGCAGTATGCAGCAGCTCAGATAATCATCTGAAACACTACTGTGACCTATGACACAGTTCAGCCCTCATTAATATTCATAGAGGGTCCCGTTTGAGAGGACCCGCTCTTTGAGTTCTCACTGGCAGACATTGTTAGCGTTGGTTTGAGGAAAGTGTTGTGGTGCTGAAGCAGCTCGAGCTCAAGTCATTCCTGAGACCAGACTCATGATGACATAATCTCACATTAATCCCGCCCACTGTTAATAGTCTGTGACAACGGCTGCGATTCAGTCAGTGACCCACTAAAGGTTAAACTGCTCAGAGTAACCAGCTAGTTTGTTTGTGGTTTCAAGATGAGATTACATCAATTTTTGTGAATACACAACAGCTTATTTGCTGAGCACTTCTCTTTTATACTTCAATACAAAAAAATAAATAAATAACAGAGAGAGAACTTTGAATGAAAATTGTTTGGAATAGATGGATGGATGGATGGAGGGATAGATAGATAGATAGATAGATAGATAGATAGATAGATAGATAGATAGATAGATAGATAGATAGATAGATAGATAGATAGATAGATAGATAGATAGATAGAAAAATAAAAATCTACTTTTTATTAATAATGATGATGATACACAAAATTGTGTTTTAATTAATTCATTAATTGTTTTCTTGAAAATGGTTCATCTAATGTCATTAATTAAATGCAATTTTTTCCTTTTATGAAGGCATATTATTTTTTATCACTTTCACATCCTTGAGCACTGATTTATTTGGGACCCTTGACCCATGCCATATCTAGAGATCACAATGTGGGGTTTGAGTCAGAAATCGACCAGAACATACAGCAAACACCTAGAAATAGCCTCATAACCACAAAAATCAAGGTGGCAAGTTTACCCGTTAAAAAAAACAAAAAAAAAAAACAAGTAAAAGTAAAGTTGGAAAGGCGCTCATATAGAGCACTGGCCGTGAATCTCAGTGGTGAGTAACTGCTGTCATGTGGGTAGAGTTGTAAGGTCAGTGAATTGGCACTAGAGCACATCCCTGATTCACCGTTTCCAGTAAGTTCCACTTGTCTCCTTCCCATCAACACATCCGATTCAGTTTCTAGTGACCTCACTGCCATCAGCGGCCAAAAAAAGGGAAAACATGCCAGAAGCCTCAAGCAGAGAAGAGTTGTTAGTGAGTGACTGGCCCGAATGCCCCGTCATCCTTCACGTTCCTCATCATACGCTCGGCAGATCCAGATCATTCCTGACCGCTGAGGTTTTGAGCGGATCCGCCGGACGCTGGTGAAGCAGGGCTTTTGTTCAGCGCCCGGCGGGTGTGAGTCAGAGGCAGACAGAGGACCCTTTTACAGCGTCCCCTCGTGATGAGGAGAGTTACCACTGCATTGATATCAGAGCACAAAAGTCTTACTTCATCCGCCAGACTCGACTCAGAGTCTAGAGTTACACAGGGTCAGCTCAGACTCAGTGCTACAGCTAGTACTGTGCTAGTTACTGTAAAACTGAAGTCCTGTTTGGAGCACTAAATATTGATTTTATTTTGTGAAGAAAGAAAACCGTGTTGTATAACCTGAAATCTGAGTATGAATCCTGAACACTTGAGCATCCTTTGAATTATGAATAAAAATCAGCATTAGAGTGTTTTTGACTAACTTAAATAGTTTTTGAAATGTGTTAAAACTGTACTGCTGCATTTATGGTAAACTAAAACATACTTAAATGCCATTTCTCTGCAAACTTGAATGTAATGTATTGAAATATATTTGTAGCTACACGTGTAATATTGAGGAAGTTACATTTTAGTACATTTGAAAATGTATTAACTTTAAACGTAATAACAATTTAAATTGTAATCAAATAGACATCTCTGAGTATGTTCAATACATCAAAATAAGAGTACTTCTTTAAAGCATGGAAAAATATAATTTAAACAATGATTTAAAATGTACTTTGAAGTAAAACTTTTTTTTTTTAATAATTTGAAATTATTACAATGTGCAAGAAAACAGTCATGAAAGTGTCTCTCTGAGTCACTTCATTAACATTATATCATCTGCTTGTACATTTAAAAAACAAAAACAAAATAAACACTACTTTAAAGAAAATTAGTAAGTAAAATAGTTTATGAAGCATTTGAAGTACAGTTTGACAGATAAACTCACATCTTTGTTATAACATTAAAAGTGAAATATGTGCATTCTGGTAAAATAACTGCAAAAACACTCACCCAGTTTTTCATTGTTTGGACAAACAGCTACTCCAAGCTACTTGAGTCATTATGTTATGGTTTGGCGAGTCAAGCCACTCTGATGGAAAATCTGGTTCACCTAGTGTTATATACCTCACTAAAGTGCTATATTACCTGGTATCAGGGATGCTACCACAGCATTGGGCTACTTTTACTCTGTTCCCATGGGTTGTTTTTGAATGATCACTCTGAAATGCTATTCTGATATAAGGGACCCCCAACTAAGTCTGTGAGGACAGTAAAGGGCATTGGATTTGATGACCTGTCCATAAAGCCAGTAACTGTGCCTGTACATATAAGACCATTTAAATTAATTAAGATATTTTTGATGGGGTGTAAAGTAAAAAATGTCAGGGTGAAACAACTGTCCAGATATCACAACGAAGACAACGAAGATAGCCTCATTAAATGAATTTTTGAAATTTTTACTATTTTTGAAAAGAAAACCATGTTACATATTATAGTTTTGCTATTATCTTTTATTTTATTTTATTTCTTGTGAGTGGGGGGGGGGGGGGGGGGTCTTATGTCATATGGTGCGACCAACATGTAAAACAGGAAATGATACTATAGGGGAAACCTGAAGACCCTCAAGTGTGTTTAGGTAAATCATTTCACTTTTTCCACTTTCACTTTCTTTTTTAAACAAGGAGAAATGTCATGTGGTGCAACTCCCTAAAGTGTAATGCAATTTATTAATTAATAATAAGAATAATCTTTGTAAAAAAAAAAATCTGTCTTTAAAATATATTAAACAAATATTTTTGAAAGTAATGATAATTCAAAGTATTCAATGTTTAAAATGTAATTACTTTTTATGGTTGTACTTTTGTTAAAGTGTTATTAAATTTCAACTTTTAATACAATAACCCAGCATAATTTGTGCATTTGTAAAAACTTGGCAGATGTTTTAAAGTAGATTTGTAAAATATTTTTTCTCCCTTACTTTATACTGGACACTCTTTTACATCATTGACCACAATCATTCAAACTATCAAAATAAAATGGCTTGTGAATGCCATTTCATTAATTCATTGAAGTTACCTGTTAACTACAAACCTGTATTGATCATGGCTGAACTCTTCTGCCATTTTTCTTGCACGAAAGGCCAAAAAATAAAAAATAAAGTGCTTATAAGACTGTTGCGTTTATCGTTCCCAATCTCCTGTTTGATTTGACGGCCGAGCTTAAATCTTATCGTGCCTCATTTGGGGATGCATTTAAATGCAAGAATTATCCAGGCAAAATGTTGACTGATTATTAGCATGCCGCTAAATCTGTGTGTGCTCTACTGTCAGCTTCTATCAGAGCAGTCACACAATGGCTACAGAGGGGAGCATCTGTCTGTAACGCGGGCCACGCGAGAGTAATTTCACCAGTGGGCCGCTTTTGTGTGCGTGGATGAAGCTTCTGCTGTGGCGAGAGAGAGAGAGAGAGAGAGACAGTGCCATATCGGCAGGTGCATGCCACCAAATTACCGCCTGCAATTTGCATTTCCCTTCGCTAAGAAGCATGCCATTATCATATCAAAGGAAACTCACTGCAACGTCTAGTTTGGAGAGATGTGGCACTACTTCAATTTGAGCAATTAATGCAGGATGAAGACACTTGTCATGCGTCCCAGAGTCCCGCTGCATCCATCTGCATTGTTCCCGGCCGTGGAAGACGAGGCATTCTCTGAGGATACGCGTGCACTCACACACCTTCATGAACACAGTGTAGTCTTTTACTCAACCAGGCATCAGAAACAAATGCATTTGCATGATCTTTACCCAGACCCCTTTTCTCCACTCTGAGGTCTTGATATCTTTATACGCGACCGTCTTCCGATGGTCTTTATTTCATGAATAATGAAGCCATTGAGTATTGCATTAATGGCCTTGCGTGATCTAAAATATCACTTTGTGCATTCAGCATTGTATGAGCCTAATGAAGACTAGTTCCTATTTGATACGTCGGTAATTACAAGCACGCTGTTATCTGGCATTTCCAACATCCGTCACCTAATGGCGACTGTCCTTCATTTGTTCTGCGTCACACAGTTTATTTGCCGTTAAATTCCAAGTTCGCCTCAATCAGGCCTATTATCGTAAAACCTCCTACCATGAAGACACAGTCCATCATTTCGCTTTTGAGGAAAATCTCCTTTTCCCCCCGTGTCCCCCTCCCACCTCTCGGCGAATTGTTCTGAAGCACTCTACATGTTCTTTGGGGTCTAGCACTTACAAGATGGTATTAGTCACAGCTGTTCACTGTGATTTCCATTCCTTCTCCGGCGCAGGAGGGCTTGCCAAGTGTCTTCGAGAGCCTCTTCCCATTCATCCAACCTCCTGTCGGATCATTGCCTTATTTCTATGATAGTCAGCTGTTCCTAACCAGCACTAAATTCAATTTGATGAAGCCTTTTTGTGGATTGCCTTCTAAATCTGCCTGGATGGAATGATAATTCTCAATAATGCATCAAACCAGGATGTGGCATATTAAGTACAGGTGTGCGATGGTGTTTAAGGGTTACTGAGGCAGAAATAATTGTGGGAAATCCAATGAGAACTATTACTTGCAGTCTAACAAATGTATTTAGGGTTTCATGATGTCACAACAAATATATCTTGAGCTGGATGGACCATCTTTGCTCCTGTTCACTTGGTCATCTTCCATCATCAGAAAGCATTGGTACTGGCCCTAAACTAGATGTAAGATGGCTGGAAGAATAGTTTATTTGTCGCTCCGTGGGTCTCCATGATTGCTTGTCAAAAAAATTTGAATTTTCTGAACTTAACTACGCGGGGAACCCCCAACTTTTCCATAAGATACCCGTCTTCCCCCTGGTCTTATCTTCCTTCCTTCTTTTCCTGTGGGTTCACAACGATGCTTGATGTTTGTGACAGGCCACGATAGGTGGAAACCCTTATCGCCGTTAGGCCTCGCTAAATTGAAAATTGCAAATGAAATCCGTGGGGTTTAAATTCATCAGCTATTATGCCAGATGACCTTTGCTGATAAAAATGAATGAATGTTAGCTGTGATCCAATTTTCGACACTATCCACTCCTTTGACTTCATTCACAGTCAGACAGCCGACTCACAGGAAGTGAAAATGATAGGGTTTCAAGAGCGCGCCATTGTGTGGCAGATTAAGATTTTTTCGTCCTATTTGCTGGGGTTGGCCTTGGGCTACGCCCGTCTGGTATTCCACCATTGTCCAATCAGTTTCAATATCTGCTCCGGGGGAAATGTAAGTATCTCTCCTCAGATGAACACTTACAGGGGGATGTTGGACTTAATAGTTTCGCCTTAGAGGTGATGGTGGTCACTGTGTAGCGAGATCGACTAGCACATGTTTGCTTAATCTGACAGTCTTATGGCATGTGGAAGTCTCTTCTCCCCTGAATCTGGGATGTTCTTTCTACTTCCAACATGTCATCTCTGGGATATTAATTTTCCACGGGTTTGACAGAAAACATGTTACTAGGAGGTATCGAAAATAAATCCCAGGTACAAAAGGATGACTACAACAGAATAGAATAGAAAAGAACAGAATACAGCACAACATGAATATAATGATACACTCAAACATATAGATCAGCATAGAACATGATAATGGAAGTGGAACTGAATAGAATAATACACTAAATAATATAGTAGATAAGCGTAGAATAGTTTAATGCACAGTAGAAAGATGTAATGCATAGCAGAATAGAATAAACCACAGCAAAATAGAACTCAACAGAATATAAATTAGCCCAGAAAAACAAAACTGAATGAAGTGCTATGAAGGTAGAATGGAATATGAAAGTATTGAACATAACAAAAGCAGTGTAGAACAAAATAGATTAGAATAGCATAAAATAGCAGCGCCGAATAATGCACAGCAGAAAATAAAGCACATGATAGAACATAACAGAATAAAATAAAGCACAACAGAATGAAATTTAGATTCAATAAAATAATACACTGAAGAATGTGATAGATCACAACAAAATAGAACACAATAGAAGAACTAGAGAATAGAGGTAGAATAGAATATAGTATCAAAGGAGAATAAAATAATAGTATAAAACATAATAATGTGCAGCAGAAAATAAAATCACAGCAGAATAGAAATAAAAGTGCAGTAGACTAGAGTGGAACTGTATAAAAATATTCACAGAAGAGTAGGTCACAATAGAATAAAATATACTAGTGCATAGAAGAAAATTATTAAATAAAGCACAGCAAAATACACAAAGCAGAATAAAGTATTATAGTAGAACAAACCATAGAAGTATCAAAAGAGAATTGAACAAATGCACAGCAGTACAGATTAGAATAAAAATCAATAGAATAGAATAGAATAGAATAGAATAGAATAGGACAAAATATACAATTAATAAAATACAGCATGGTAAAATATAATAAAATATAATAGAATAGAACATAGTAGAATAGAATAGAATAGAACATAATAGAACAGAATAGAATAGAATAGAATAAAACAGAACAGAACAGAACATAATAGAATAGAATAGAACAGAATAGAACAGGAGAAAAATATAGAATTAATAAAATACAGCATGGTAGAATAGAATAGAATAGAACAGAACATAATAGAATAGAATAGAACAGGACAAAATATAGAATTAATAAAATACAGCATGGTAGAACAGAATAGAATATAATAGAATAGAATAGAATAGAATAGAATAGAATAGAATAGAATAGAACAGGATATACAATTAATAAAATACAGCAGGGTAGAATAGAATAGAATAGAATGTGGTAGAACAGAATAAAGCAAAATAAAGCATAATAGAAATAGGCGCTAAAGAATATAATGCAAAAGTGTAACGAAGCATGGTAAGAGAACAGAATTAAACACAACAGAATAGACTTTAATGTTATGCAACAACTGTATATTTGACCTTGTTTGTATTTATGAGAAGTGTATATTTTGACAATAGAAATTTAAAATGGGTTTTTAAAGTTTGTTTCCATGTTGCCAGATTGTTGTTGTGGACATAGTTTAATAGTTTCGTGGTTATGTTTGATAACAGGTCAGTGTTTATGTTGTTTTACAGGTTCTTATGGCTATAATCATTTATCATTCCTTGAACTGCAGTAGGGATCTGTGCCATTTGCCCTAAAGCCAACATATCCATTCTCATTTGTGTATAGTGTATTATATACAGTATTTCCTCATCTGGTTATCTGATATGGGGATGGTTAATACCTCTATCCGTGCCGTTACCTTCCCTGAAAGCCTCCATCCTTTCAGGACAGATAGAGTAGCCGTCAGCAGGTCAGGTTTGACCTCAAGAGTAAACACAGATCCATGAGAGACGTCCCAGGACGACACTGTGTGATGTGATTAAATGTGTCATGTGTAATTGTAGCACGGTGAGAAGCCTTGCAGGAAAGGTGCAGATGGGATTTGGAAGAAGGACAATGCCAGGTCCCTGTAGGGCCCACACACACACACACACATCTCAGTGTCACCAAATCAGAGGAGACACTCCGTTACTAGAGCTTGTCACGTAAAATATGTTTGGGAACAAGTAAACGGACTGGAATGGTTTTGCGTGTCATTCTGTTTTGAGCCCAGTCCTGTTTTGGAGGACACTGGGGCTAGTTGTCACACGTTTTTCCTCCAGTGAACATTTGATTTGTGAAACGTGTAATCCTACGAAGCGCTAATTCAAGTAAAGCATCTTTTTTAGGGATGTTTGTGGGTTGTTTCCGTCGTGGCAGGTCTCCCTAAGCGCACCTGTCACAGGTGCGGCTCATTAATCAGTTATTACGCAGGTTATTCGGCGGCTGACAAGTTGCAATTTCCCCCCGATTCTCAAACATTTGTCAGGTGGGAATTACGGCGAGGCGCACATGACAAAACACATTGCCTCCCCAATCCTGACCCCCCCTTGCCATGCATCTTGGCTTCCCCTGCTTTCTCCTCTCTCTCCCTCTCCAGCTTTTCCACAAACAATATCTGGGACTCAGAAGTAATAAGGCAGAATGCATAATTAATTACCCAGCTTGCTCTAATTAGGGCTGAATAAGTTGTGTCCCTCTCATCATCACAAATGTGGTGATGGGTACCAGTTTATGCTATATTAACTGCAAATATGCAATCCTTCTGAGAGCACTTTCCTTGATGAATTTGATGAATGTGACAATAATTAGCAGAGACAGATGAGAGCTAAATTACTACTGACAATGTAATGCTATCCTGCTTGAGGGCTTGGGAACATGGCAGAGACCAGGGCCCGTTTCTAATTAATAGTCTTTCTGCCAGCGAGAAGAGAAAAAAACATAAAGAATGGTAATTGTTTTCGTCAAAGGCTGTAGGGAGCTATCAGGGTAATAAAGTTAATTAGCAGAACAAACAAGCGTTCGCCGCCTTACCAGAGTGGAAGGAGTGTAATTCAGACCGCGGCGAAGATATGAGATTAGATAATAGCCGAAGGAGATTTCACATTGGAGAAAAACGAGGAAATGAAATCAATTATTCGTCGGGAAGCGCATTATTTGGCGCTGAATGCGGGATATGTCGCTTTGTTGGCGTTTCCCGCGCCTGACTCGTTCGAAAGATTGTTTAATGTTCATCTGTTCCTCGAGAGCGTGCGGGTTCTGGATGGCTGCGTCCATGAGTGCAATCAACTCTGTAATGATCAGAAACTGGTACAATACCGAAACTGTGGAAATGAATTAGAAAACCTGGATGACAATACGTGGAATACTTGGTGGAACTGAGACCATCTGACATTTGTGCTGCGTTGGGCGGCTCAGGTAATGAAACGGTGTACTCTGCCAACCTTCGGATTATTAGTGTGTCAGGAAAGCAGTGCTTGGTTTGACACAGAAGCCTGACGTCGCGCTCTGAATGAGGTAAACTCACCTCAGCCGTCTGCTAACGCTGTTAGCCGTCATGTTTCTCTCCCGGATGATGCTCTGCAGGGAGATGTTTGTACACAAGGTGGTGTAGTTACACTCATTTTACTGGATTGAGGGCCGTGAATACAACTAATTAAAATCAAATGAAATGTTTTTTTGTTTGTTTTTTGTTTTGTTTTCAGGCAGCCACATGTTAGTGAATGACAGTCAGTCACTCCCTGTCAGATCTGCACTGGGAGGAAGTGAGAGAGGAATCATTATAGAGTGCGCTGATCTCATTCACATGTTCACAAGAGATTCCAATGAACAGTTCAGACAAAGGCTACTCTACTCTCTCTCACACACACACACACACACACAAACATACTTACATACGCACAGGGAGAGAGAGAGAGAGGGAGAGTGAGACAGATGAGATTAAATGTAAAAAAATATATACATAAATAAATAATACGCAATATATAATTTATTCCTGTGATGTGCAGTTGTATTTTCAGCATCGTTCCTCCAGTCTTCAGTGTCATATGATCTTCAGAAATTATTATGATATGATGATCTACTGCTCAAGAAACATGTCTGATTATTATCAGTGTTGAAAACAGTTGTGCAGTTAAATTTCATGAATTTAAATTTAGGTTTCATGATTTTTTTCCCCAGAATTCTTAGATGAAAAAAAAAAAATGTAAATGTTATAAATGTTATAAAACATAACTAATTTATATTAATTAATATATATATATATATATATATATATATATATATATATATATATATATATATATATATATATATATATATAATATTTATTAATATTCACACACATAATATATAATGAAAATTATGCTGAATAAACATATTACTTTCTTTACAAAATAACATATTATAAAAATGTATTACAACTAAATACAAGATATTAAATAAATGTATTTTAATGTGTGTGTATGTTTTTAGATTCATACTATTAGATTAAATTAATAAATAGTACAGTATGTATAGAATGTATATAAAAGAGGATATATATATATATATATATTTTTATATATATATTATCAATAAATGAATACATGTGTTGGTGTAGAATTGGGAAAAAGCTAGCTCTGTTTAAAAGTAAACACTGAAAAATAAACCGAACATGTGTCTGAATAATCTGAAATTAGATTTTTTTTTTTTTGGATTTCCAATAAATGATCTTTTTAGATTATCCGCATATATAAATGTGTTAAGAGCACCTGCATGAACCAGAGTGGCTCAGAGCGCCGCTGGCTGATAAAGACGGCCTATTTCATCACCAGGCGTTGTTTTGTCCTGATGTGCTGTTAGCCGGCTCTCACCTGGGACCGGTGATAACTTATCAAAGCCCGAGCAGCTCCTCTCCAGCTCCGCCAGATAATAGAGGCTTTCAGCGCTGGTGAGGGGCAGCGGGGGGACCATGGGAACCAGCGGTCAGCTGACTGATAGATGGACAGCTTGACTGATCCTGCTGCATCATGGGAAATAGCTGTCACCTGGGCTGCCATCGGCCGCAGAGATAACCTTCATTGTGACAGCATATACAAAGACTGTGTTTGTCTCTGGTTCTGTGGAAGTTTTTGACTGGGAAACTAACGCAATTGATCTTTCATTAGAGATGATCAATGCTTTAATTGATTATTGAGCCTTATTTGACATGGAACCAGGAGTGCAACAGCATTGTGGATTGTGACGCTAGGTGCCAATTTAGCAGCGCTTTTGCATGACTGGGCTTTAAAAAAAAAACAAAACAAAAAAAAAAAAAAAAAGAAGAGATAATGGGAATGATCAATTAAGTTTATAAAATTGATATTTTTGCTCCTTGAAGCTGAATATCAGCTCCGCTAAAATACACCAGACAGCAATAATATAAAAGTAGTTCCAGTGGCTCAGTGGTAGAGCATTGCGTTAGCAGCACAAAAGGTCATGGGTTCAATTCCCAGGGGACACACATAGTGGTAAAAAAATGTATAGTCTGAATGTACTGAACTGTAAGTGGCTTTGGATAAAAGTGTCTGCTAAATGCATAACATAGCAATGAGGCCTTGTGAATATAGAGTGACTTTGTTATTTTAGTATTTATAAACTATCATTGCATTTATCATATATATATATATTGAAAAATCCAATAATGTGCATCCCTAGTATTTATCTTCTATTATGGATTTTATTCATATTTTGTAAGATATTATTATTATTATTATTAACTTATTAGAAAGTTATTATTATTTAATTATGTAATGATTATTTAATAATTAAACTCAAACATATGTATTTCAGTTGGCAACATTTCCTATTTTTGTTAAAGTTATTAAGTGCAAGTTATTCCTAATATTATTTCAATGAATGAAAATAATTTTTAACAAATAAAAAAGAGTGTAATGCCTAATCAAAAGCTTTAATATAGACATTAAATAAAATTATGGAATGAAATATTAAATGATTAATATTGAATAAATGAAATAAATTATATTTGTAATAACAATAATAATAACCATAATAATAATAATCATTAAAATGTTTAATTAGAGTATAGACTGGATAAACTCATCAAATGATGGAACTGGAAGGTTCCAGCAGTAAAACACAGATTGTTTTCTGAAAGGCTCTTCCTCTCATCAGTGCCCTCATGTTTAGCACTGGCTCATTCACTCTTTGTGGCAATATTAGGATTCAGGCTTGATTTTGTTACAGCTGAGATGTGTGTGTCATAGGGGCCGTGCGACCCAGCTGTGGTTTTAGTTCAGATTCCTGGCCTGTTTTCACTCGATTGTGCTGCAGTAACCGTTTGTCTTTGATCAGATCTGTCAGCTGTAATCAGTGGCATTGTACATCCATGACCTGTCACCAGCGGCATCTGATCTCTGTGTGGAAGTGTAGGGATGTAGTCAAAATAGCATGCTTTGTTTTATTGGAACTCTTTGATACTGTATTTTTGTAAGTATTTTGTGTAAGCAGGGGTATTTCCTACATGCCTGTACTTCAGTTCACAGCAGCCGCCGACAGTGAGGAGTTTGATCCGTCATTTGAAGTCATTCTTTGAAGTAGTAATGGGCGATATTACACAGTAAAAGCCAGAGTGTTAAATTAACACTGCTCGGAGCATATATGGTCCCACTCTAAAAGAGTGTTAAAGTAACAGTGAAGCAGTGTCAATATTCATGAGATAATTATGTGATTAATTAAGTGCTGATTGATCATAAGTGATGAACACTGGATGTTAACAAGCATAATCACTGAAGAAAAAAGAGAAACACAAGAACTACTGACTTTAGCCACAGCCTTAGATATATTAAATATATATCATCAATATATATATATATATATATATATATATATATATATAAATATTAAAATATATTAAATCGCTCAAGATCTCAGCAGCATGATAAATCATCTCCACAAACAGCATCACCAATTTTGAGCAAATACTAACCAGTTAGAATTTCATGTGTCTAAAAAAATATTATTATGAATTAATAGAGGTTTAGATGTTACACAGCAAAATCCCCAGTGTTAATTTAACACTCTGAGTGTGGACTCATATAAACTCTGAAGCAGTGTTAAAAGCAACACTGAAGCAGAGTTGAAGTTAATGAGATAATTAAGAAGTTAATTGAGATATAATTGACCATTATTGAAGACACCTGATGTTAACAAGGAGAATCAGCAAACGAGAAAATCACCATTGGTGTGTCACCATCATAGTCATCAGTGTTTGCTTTAGTTGGGATCTTGATCCTTCAGTCATTAACTTTGGATTTTGTGAGGGTGTGGTAACTGAGTTGTAACATACAGAGAGACCAGAGCTAAGCCAATCATGTGGTATTGATAATTGGTTTGAACTAATTGTCACGGAGTGACCTGAATGCCTGAGTTCAGGTTTCTTTACTGCGTATATAAATTAGGTGAGAAAACGTAAGAGATCCAGCATTTTTAGCATAATAAAACATGTTTTTAAAAGTTAGTTCTACATAAAGAAAGAGTTCTTTAGTTTAGACAAACAGAGATCAATAATCAGCATGAGGATCACAACAACGTTTTACCATCAACAACAAAAAAAAACTTATCCATGGTTCCCATCATGCATTGCGGCATGAATAAATTATGAGCTGAACTGTCTTTTAAACTTTTTATTCTAACTATATTTTATTTTTGCTGTTTTTTATGTGAATTTTTAGTATCTAGATTTGTGATGTTCAGAGTAGATCTGTTTATCTGAATATGCTTTGTCACCGTTGTTGAGATTCATACCCTGATTCTTGTTATCTTTGTGTGCCTAAAATCAAGACTCCTTAATAAAAAAGAAAATAAAAAAAATCAGAATCACTTGCAAGAGATACCTACAAAATGTATAGAAAACACAGAATCTTTCATTGTGGAATCAAAGCTGTTACAATCAATAATGGAAGTTTTACTTAGAGAAAAGACTGTAAATGAGTTCAGTGAATCAGGTCAAACAATGATTACATTAAAACATAATCATTATAACCTGATGGTTTTTGCTCTAGGCTTGCCAAACAAATTTTACATTTAAAAAGTCACAAGTCAAGATCACAACTAAAGCAAACACTGACCACTATAATGGTGACACACAAATTGTGATTTTCTCGTTTGGTGATTCTGCTTGTTAACATCCAGTATTCATCACTTATGATCAATCAGCACTTTAATCACAATAATTAATCACATAATTATGCCATAAATATTGACACTGCTTCAGTGTTACTTCAACACTCTTTTAGAGTGGGACCATATATGCTCTGAGCAGTGTTAAAGTGTTATTTCACCCAAAAATGAAAATTATGTCATTAATAATTCACCCTCAAGTCGTTCCAAACCAGTAAGATCTCCGTTTATCTTCAGAACACAGTTTAAGATACTTTAGCCGACACACAGAGCGTCTGAACTGATTCTTTTGGTGATTGATTCTGAACTGATTCTGTGCTAGTTTTATGTGCGCGGGTGAACAGAAGGCTTGAAACAAGGGCAATCATTGCAAATGACGCCATTACGTTGAGCGCAAAAGAACCGGTGAACTGTTTTCTTCAACCTGTTTATTGAATTGAACTGTCCGAAAGAACTACTGGGGATCCGAACAACGATGCAACCGGTTCTTCACTCGTGAACGAGTCAGTCTATTGTTCGTTATCTGGCTCGGCTCGGTGTTCATCTTCAGTTCTCTCTTCACAGCAGTTCAGTCAATGTACTGTTTGAGTAAATGAATTACTCCGGGATATCGGTTTGTTTGAACTCAGAGGGAGTGTCAGCCACATTAAAAAGTTAACAGCTTAAGTCATTTGTGGATTAATGCGTATTAGAGACGCAAACCGTTAAAAATGATTCAGTTCGATTTGGTGAACTGAATGATTCGTTCGCGAACCGGAAATCCAGCTGCTTTTATTTGAACTCTCTCTCACAACAGACATGGAAGAGAAGACAATGCTGAATGAAGTCGTCGTTTTTGCCATTTTTGGACCAAAATGTATTTTCGATGCTTCAAAAAATTCCAACTGAGCCTCTGATGTCACATGGACTACTTTGATGATGTTTTTCTTACCTTTCTGGACATGGACAGTAGACCGTACACACAGCTTCAATGGAGGGACTGAGAGCTCTCGGACTAAATCTAAAATATCTTAAACTGTGTTCCAAAGATAAACGGAGGTCTTACTGGTTTGGAACGACTTGAGGGTGGGTTATTAATGACATAATTTTTATTTTAGGGTGAACCAACCCTTTAATTTAACACACTGGCTTTTACTGTGTACCAAAATACTATATGATGCTATATGACGAATTGTAATTATGACCAAATATATATATATTATTTATTTATTTTTTCTTTTAATGAGGCTTCTTTCTTTATTATGATATTCAGACAGTTGTACCACTCTGACATTTTTGACCTCATGTCCTCCAGAATATGAATTATTTAAAATAATATAATAGTTTCAGACAAAAAATTAGCATCATATCACATTGACCCACACTATCTTTACACAAGACTCAAGCAGCATGTAGCAATGTGTGAAACTTAATCATTCCCATCATACAGGGAAAGTAAATTCACAAAAGTAGGCCGTATTTGACTGCTTGGTGTCGAATTCTTTATTTTTAACATCTGAAAGATTCCAAAAATACTATTTAACAGCATCTGTTGTCCATATTGCTATCAGCTTACACCATTTATGACCTTAGTTCTTTTGTAAAACCTTATTAGTTCTTCCCGAAATATTAAGGCCTTTCTATCTGCTCGCAGTCTGATTTTCAAGGCGTTGATGTCACCAGGAGTGCCATTGTTAGGAAGCAGGCTCTTTAAATGTGCTAAATTCTTTAGCCCCCGAAGGTAAAACACACACCTCTCTTTGTGATGCAGCAATGCTGAGGAATATTGAGCCGAGGTGCCAACCATTCCACAACGCTCCTCTCACAGTGTGACCCAAAAATGGCTGTAATGGACCTTTTTGCTGTGCTAATGTGGGCCGAACTGTCATGCAGATTTACGTACAACTGCTACTCTCCGCCCTGCAGCAAAAACTGCTTTTGTTTTAAACTTGTAGCTTTGGGGGTAATTCAGCTAATCGCTTGACAGGTTCTCCCTCCGAAGGAGATTAGGAAGTCTTTGGCGGTTTCTGCTGTGATTTAGCGCTGCAACAATTTGTACTAATTAGGATCCATAGAAAAAAAATAAAATAATCTAAAATGGGATTGGCTAAGCATCTTAACTTTATTATTGATTTGGGCTATGCTGATGAAATTAACAATGAAACAATGGTGTACGCAAAAGAAAGGGATGGTAGAGAGGAATAGTGCTTTGTTAGTTGCATAGATTTTCTTAGAGATAACCTCAATTTTTTTTTTTTTTCTTTTTTTTTTTTACACCTTAAATACTACATACATAAAAAGAAAAGAAGAAGGAAAAAAAAAAGCTAAATATTATGAAAAACAAAATTGCAGTTTTGGTGAGTCACACCAAACGACAAGTTAAGTTAAGTTTAAAGTATGAACATTGTTTAAATAGTGTTGTAGAACAAGCAAGATTCAATTAGTTTAAATGCCAGATTGCTTTAATAGATTGAATGTCATATAAATAAACCTGGTTATTGTGTATTTAAAACAAATTCAGTTTATTAGTGCTATTACATACAATTCTTGTTTAATTTGTATATGACTGACAGATATTCATTGCATTATATTTATTAGTTAAAGGTTAAAACAGCGTAATCCAGATTTTAATGGCAAATATATGCAAATCTGTGTGTAGAAGTGGTGTGAACTATTTTACATATAAATGTATATATTATGTGACATAAGTGATGAAAACTATGAACGTTTAATCCTTTCCCGTGTTATTTTAGTATTTATATACAATCATATCTTTTAATTAACATGAATTAGCTTTGATTTTTACATTTTCAGTTTTCACTTTCAATTTAGGTAATTTCTTTAGTAATTTTCTGTGTGCTTTTGTAAATTTTATTCTTGTTTTATATTAATATATTTAGGCCTACATTATTATTATTTTTATATTTTGTTATTTTATTTATTACCATTTTCCAGTTCAGCAATTTCGGTTCTTCAACTTATTTCAACATTTTCATTTTCAATTTTCATTTACATAGTATTTCCACGTTATCTCAGCTTTATTTCAATTAACGTAAATGTTTTTAATAGTTTTATTTATAGCTAACAAATGCTTTTCACTCAGATATACTGTTCAAGAAAAAGAAGATAACAAGTTTAAGCTATTAAAATGATTGCACACATAGATTTCAGCGTTTTTAAGATTGACCTCAGTCAATCTAATGGTTGTGTACTTAGCCGGATGACCGCCGGGTCATGCACTCACCCCGGGGGCGTGAGTATTAGCACCTCATTAAAGTTACACCTTCCTCCAAGCGCTGCTGAGGCCGGAGAGAGATCTCACACCTCCCCAGGGAAGGCTTTATGATGCTGTTCACTCACCAGGGTGTGAAGAGACACTCGCAGAGCTACACGGTACAGCTACTGTTTCACAGCAGGACTCTCTGTTTACTGAGAGAGAGATACAGAGAGAGAGAGAGAGTATAATGACGTTACAGTTGCTGTAGATGTAGATGATTAATAATATAGTGTTTGAAATCAGGATCCCTTCACTATAAGTTCATCTCAAAAATATAAAACAGCATGACTGTTTTTAACATTGATAAAAATAAATGTTCTTGAGCGCTAAAATTGAAAAGCTGAAAAATTAAATGTTGCCGGCACAGGTATGAGTTACATTTTAAAATATATTAAAAGAGAAAACATATATAAAACTATTGTTTTAAATGCAGTCTTGGTGAGCATAAGATACTTCAAATAAAAACTTTTGAATGCTATTGTATGTATATTTATAATTTTATTTTCGGTCTTTTCATAGTTACACCAGCAAGACAGTTGTGTAAAGTACATTTTTTTAAATAAAATAAAAAATCACCACCTTACTGTTTACAAATAATAATAATAATAATAATAATAATAATAATAATAATAATAATAATAATAATGATAATAATAATAATTCAATTTGCCACTTGCAGAAGCCTCCATGTTAGTTGGCTGAAAAGTATATCTTGCATCATAATTTACTATTGGCATTTATTTTGATTGTCTACAAAGATAAAGTTTCGATAAAGTTTTGATTAATTGATTAGTCCGAGCACCTACCGGCTGCCTGACCACACCATGTTATGAGAGATAATGATCTCCACATGCCAATCACACAACGCTTCTGTGCTGTAAGTCTTGACGTAAGTGATGAATGATGTTCAGATTCCTGCTGGGTGAAACACAAGCAGAACCCCTGCCTCACCTTGTCGAGCAGCTTGTTTGGACCAGTGGTGTCAAAGTGTGTCTCTCAACTGTAAGGAGCTTTCCTCTGGAGCAGCAGGGCCTCGTTCACACACAGATAATCACATCCCCCTGTCCTGGACCTGTGGAGCTCCCACACACTACAAACAGAGAACAAACCTGTCCAGCTAACCTGTTCATCATGCACAGATACACTTACAGCTATATTGAGTTTGCAGATATTTTTATGTCTATGTCAAGTCAAGTCACCTCTATTTATTTAGTGATTTTAACAATACAGATTGTAACAAAGTAACTGAACAGCACTAAATAGGAAAATAGTGTGTCAATTAGTGTTGTCACGGTACAAAAATTTCACTATTCGGTACCGATACCCAAATTTAATTAGTCTTTTCATTAGTGAAATTTAAACACATTTTATTTTTTGGTAAATAAAAGGGATTTGCTTTTAAAATTTAAACATGAAATAAATATTGTGTGGTTGTGTAAAGTTTTATTAATTTTTTCAACAGTAGTAGCAGTATCACATACATTCTACTAAATAATAGTAATCAATCAATCAATCAATCAATCACCTTTATTTATATAGTGCTTTAAACAAAATACATTGCGTCAAAGCACTGAACAACATTCATTAGGAAAACAGTGTGTCAATAATGCAAAATGATAGTTAAAGGCAGTTCATCATTGAATTCAGTTATGTCATCTCTGTTCAGTTGAAATAGTGTCTGTTTTAATTTGCAATCAAGTCAATGATATCGCTGTAGATGAAGTGACCCCAACTAAGCAAGCCAGAGGCGACAGCGGGAAGGAACCGAAACTCCATCGGTGACAGAATGGAGAAAAAAACCTTGGGAGAAACCAGGCTCAGTTGGGGGCCAGTTCTCCTCTGACCAGACGAAACCAGTAGTTCAATTCCAGGCTGCAGCAAAGTCAGATTGTGCAGAAGAATCATCTGTTTCCTGTGGTCTTGTCCTGGTGCTCCTCTGAGACAAGGTCTTTACAGGGGATCTGTATCTGGGGCTCTAGTTGTCCTGGTCTCCGCTGTCTTTCTGGGCAGTAGAGGTCCTTTCTAGGTGCTGATCCACCATCTGGTCTGGATACGTACTGGATCCGGGTGACTGCAGTGACCCTCTGATCTGGACACAGACTGGATCTGGTGGCCACGGTGACCTCGGAACAAGAGAGAAACAGACAAATATTAGCGTAGATGCCATTCTTCTAATGATGTAGAAAGTACGGTGTTATGTGAAGTGTTTCCTGTTCCGGTTTACCTAATTAATGCAGCCTAAAAATCCTCTAACGGATTTGGATATTAAAAGCATATTAGTATGTTATGTGTATGCCAGGTTAAAGAGATGGGTCTTTAATCTAGATTCAAACTGCAAGAGTGTGTCTGCCTCCCGAACAATGTTAGGTAGGTTATTCCAGAGTTAGGCGCCAAATAGGAAAAGGATCTGCCGCCCGCAGTTGATTTTGATATTCTAGGTATTATCAAATTGCCTGAGGTTTGAGAACTTAGCGGACATAGAGGCAGGGGCGTCGCACCCGTGGGGGATGTGGGGGTTTTAACACCCACACTTTTCCCGGTGAGAGGGTTCGACACCCGCACATTTTCTGCAGTTTTTCCGCAGTTTTGCACAAACGCCTTACTACAGTCATTCCTCCGTTTCTCTGGCCACTCTGTGTCTGCGCTCGCCGCGGCTGCCTCCCCCCTCTCAAACTTGACACCGGCTTTGAGTGTGATCGGCTGATGATTGGCTGTTCTGCCTTAAGTCCCGCCTCTCTTGGCGTGTTATCGGTCAGCTCGTGCTGAGGAGGCGGGAACTTATGGTTATTTACATCTCCCTTTTCCAGGTACTTTGAATGAGTGTTTATGCTTTAGATGTATTTAAATAAGCTTGATATGTGTTTGGGAAGATGTTCTGTTAATCGTTTTGTTGACATGTCGAGTGTTTTTGGTATTATATTTCGTTTTTTAGACTAATGCTAATTGCTATTATTGGGATATTGTTTGCATACCTGTTGAAGAACTATGAAATTAAAGTGTATATTATTTTAATGTTTAAAAACAGTAAATTGTTACATGATTTATACCACCAGAGAAAAAGCTTTGTGTGGGCGTTTTTTCTCTCCTTTTCTGATTTTGCGTTTTTTTTCTCCCCTTTTCTGATTTTGCGTTTTTTTCTCCCCTTTTCTGATTTTTTTTTTTTTAATGTAGGATTATTTTTTCCCAGCCAAACGCTGCAAGCCAGAAATCCCGCACAGTGCCAGAGAACTTTAAGCCCTGCATTTTGTACCCCTCTGTCAATGTGTTCATCATTTTTATTGTTTATAAACAAACCGCATCCATCCCCCACACTTTTGAAAAGCTTGCTACGCCCCTGCATAGAGGAGTATAATGTAAAAGGAGGTCTTTCAAATACTGAAGTGCTAAACCATTCAGGGCTTTATAAGTAATAAGCAATATTTTAAAATCTATTCGATGTTTGATAGGGAGCCAGTGCAGTGTTGACAGGACCGGGCTAATATGGTCATACTTCCTGGTTCTAGTAAGAACTCTTGCTGCTGCATTTTGGACTAGCTGTAGTTTGTTTACCAAGCGTGCAGAACAACCACCCAATAAAGCATTACAATAGTCTAACCTTGAAGTCATAAATGCATGGATTAACATTTCTGCATTTGACATTGAGAGCATAGGCCATAATTTAGATATATTTTTGAGATGGAAAAATGCAGTTTTACAAATGCTAGAAATGTGGCTTTCTAAGGAAAGATTGCGATCAAGTAGCACACCTAGGTTCCTAACTGATTGAACGAAGAATTGACAGAGCAACCATCAAGTCTTAGACAGTGTTCTAGGTTATTACAAGCAGAGTTTTTAGGCCCTATAATTAACACCTCTGTTTTTTTCTGAATTTAGCAGTAAGAAATTACTCGTCATCCAATTTTTTATATTGACTATGCATTCCATTAGTTTTTCAAATTGGTGTGTTTCACCGGGCTGCGAGGAAATATAGAGCTGAGTATCATCAGCATAACAGTGAAAGGTAACACCATGTTTCCTGATGATATCTCCCAAGGGTAACATCAGTGGTGTCAAAAGTACTGGCATTCATTACTCAAGTAGAAGTATACATACTAGGGTTTAAAAAGACTTTTGTAGAAGTTGAAGTATCAACTCAAGATTTTTACTAAAGTAAAAGTGTAAAAGTACTGGTTTAAAAAACTACTTAAAGTATAAAAGTAAAAGTAATGTAAGGGGAAAAAAATGCCATTAAGAACAAAAGCTTAGGCCGCACCACAGGGGCCTATTGTGTACTACCCCACCGCCTCAAAAAACATTTTTCTAAAGGCCATAGGCCATAATGACTATAATGTTATATTAAAATGTTCATGTTGAAAAATTTGGGATGCACTAGGCTTCCTGTTTCAACCGCATATATGAAAATACAAAAATGGTGTGCACATCCCAAACATCCGATTAGGACGCAGGTGCGAGACAACTGAATGATATAGACAAATAAAGAAGTGAAGTCTGAACACTGAAAACTACTGCTCCAGAGGAATTTAATCAAGCAACGTTTCGACCTTCAGGTCTTCCTCAGCCGCATATATGCCCATTTAAAATGAACGCACTTTAGTACAATGCAAATACATTAAAGGACTAGAGATATGATGACTAGTTGCCAATAAGTATTGTTATGGTGCAAAAAGTCAAACTTCAGAGGCTTGTCATCAATAACTTTTAATGGAATGTTTATGTACATCCATGATTAGCTGCAGGAATCTGCAAGGGCAATGGACAAGAACATTGGTGCAGGCTTAGTAACAATTACACTTGTATGGTTGTCTATTTACAGTAAACATTATAGTGCTGTCAAAATGAATGATTAATCCAAGTGATTAATCAAAAACTAAAACTGAAAAAGAAATCATAATCCTGATACTTTCTTGATTGATAGCTTCTTGTATTTGGTACATACGTCTGCTATGTCCAGTGTTTGGGGGGTAACGAGTTACAAAGTTGGTATAGCCTACTTATCACAACATTGTCAATCACATCGTCAATCGAAAACGCTAATTTATTAAAACGTCTCGCTACCGAACTACGTACATTAGCTTAATTTGTGGAGGACGAAGAAAAAGCACTCATTTGGTAAATGAGCCAGTGAGAAATAATAACTTTTAAGTAGGGTCCAGTGCCTTTTCAATACTTTTAAAACGGTACCGGCTCCCAAACGGTGCCTGAACCGATACTTTAAAAAAAAGAACCACAAAAAACTATGGATAACTTTAAAGAACATTACAAATATTTAAAATAAATCCATAGCTTGTTGTGCAAGTTGTGCTTCCCTTAATCTAAGGCTAATAAATGTATTTCACAATCTGGGTCATTATTTAATACAAAACCACACATAATGTTTCTACTGTATCTCTGTCACTCACTCTGATATTTAGTTAACAGCACTGTCTGGCACTGTCTTAAATCAGTTCTGTGAATTACTGTATGGTCATTAATGCATTCTTTATAAAGTAGCAACAATGTCGTTTTTAAAATACAGTACTGTGCAAAAGTCTTATGGAAAAAATAGTATTTTCTCCCCAAAAAGGGTTTTAAGCCAGTTATTTATATCTGTAGTGTGTCAGTAGGAAATATCAGTTTGCCATTAATTTTTATAATAATCTAGTGCGATTTTGAATGCACAAGCAGTTTGACAACATCAAAATGAATGTTTGGAAATGTAAACTGATATTTTATACTGACACACTACAGCAAAATATATAAATAACTGTCCGAACACCATTCTTTTAAGTGAAAATACTAACGTGTCTAAGACTTTTGCACAGTAGTATAAGTATAAAGTACGTATGATTAAATTAAGTATATTTAAATAAGTTTAATTAAAGTATGTGTTCGTTCATATGTGTTAAGGGCTAGATTTTCGCTGGAGGAAACCGGCTGTGGTGTGATGAGCGAAAACTTTACAGATGAGAAACCGACTGCTACCTCGTGACCTTTTGTAAACTGTATTTATGACAAAGAACTGCACAGATATGGATATTCTAACAATCTATCGATAAACAAATACCTTGTGTCCTCTGTTTGTTTAAGTGCGCATGCGCTGCTCCGTTCGCGGTCTGCGCCTCTGCGGATTGAAGAGCGCGCTCAAAGACGGGAGGAGACGGTCTGACGCTGGTTTCATGTGAAATTTAAGGGGACTGACTCTGAGGCGATCGGATACCGGTTCCATACCCAACCCTACTTTTAAGATATATATTTTTTGATAAACGAACCCAAAACTGTCTATGTCCTGGCTGGACTGTGATGTGATTTGTGTCACGTGCAGGTGCGATGGATCGCGTACAGACCAATAGGGTGTCGGAATGGTATATGTTTATACTTATCATCCAACCACAATCAAATTCACACCATCCGGATTGCGCGATTTATCTGGATAGGTTTTTTTTTTTTTTTTTTTTTTTTTTTGAATGATGACAAGCCGGAATGAAAACAAGCCGAAATGAAATATCAGTAACGAAGCTATTTTTAAAATGTAAGGAGTAGAAAGTACAGATACTTGCCTGAAAATGTAAGGAGTAGAAGTAAAAAGTCGGCTGAAAAATAATCACTCAAGTAAAGTATAGATACCCCAAATTTCTACTTAAGTACAGTAACGAAGTATTTGTACTTCGTTACTTGACACCTCTGGGTAACATATAAAGCGTGAAGAGTAGCGGCCCTAGTACTGAGCCTTGAGGTTCTCCATACTGCACTTGTGATCGATATTATACCTCTTCCTTCACTGCTACGAACTGATGGCGGTCATATAAGTATGATTTAAACCATGCTAATGCACTTCCACTGATACACACAAAGTGTTCAAGTCTATGCAAAAGAATGTTGTGGTCAATTGTGTCAAACGCAGCATTAAGATCCAATAAAACTAATAGTGAGATACACCCACGATCAGATGATAAGAGCAGATCATTTGTAACTCTAAGGAGAGCAGTCTCAGTACTATGGTACGGTCTAAATCCTGACTGGAAATCCTCACATATACCATTTTTCTCTAAGAAGGAATATAATTGTGAGGATACCACCTTTTCTAGTATCTTGGACAGAAAAGGGAGATTCGAGATTGGTCTATAATTAACAAGTTCTTTGGGGTCAAGTTGTGTTTTTTTATGAGAGGCTTAATAACAGCCAGTTTGAAGGTTTTGGGGACATATCCTAATGACAATGAGGAATTAATAATAGTCAGAAGAGGACCTATGACTTCTGGAAACACCTCTTTTAAGAGCTTAGATGGTATAGGGTCTAACATACATGTTGTTGGTTTAGATGATTTAACAAGTTTATACAATTCTACACACTGCAATATAAACAACATATCTGCATGTTCTCACATCACGTCGTTCTTGTAAAATAATAATAAGTAAATAAAAATAAAAATCACTTCGCTGAGAATGAAACACCACTTACCAGCTTCCGCGGTGTTGAAAATATCCTCTGGCAATTAAAAAATGCGCGCGCGGCGTGACAAATCTTCCCGGTCGTCGTCAGGTGAAAGGTCATCATGTGGGTCATCTTATTGTCGGCTAAATTATTATTCAGAAATTTTACTAATATTTAGATTGGGCATAGGCAGGCATTCACAAAAGGGTACATTATGACAAAAAAAATAATAACAATTAGAGAAAATTTTGATTTGACAAAAGGGCACTTTGGGTACCAAGGGGCAAAGGGGCAGGTGCTCAAGCACCCAATAAATGTGTGTTTTCAGATATACAAGATTGATTGCATATGTATGTAAAAAGAGGAAGGTGTAAGATTTCCATGGAAATGTGAAGCAGCTATTTGAGTCTAAAAATAGCTTCATTAACATGACCAGATCCTGAGACCTATTTATGTATTCATTAATCGAATGAACAATTAAAGTGCACATATTGGCACATTAGAGGTGGGAGCCAGCATGAGGTTTGTGTCAACACTGCTGACGTCTCCTCTGCTCTTATCCAGTTGTTGATATCCATTTTGAGTGCTCCCCCACTGAGATCAATTAATAAAACATAGGGAAAAATGTCTCATCCTTTGGCAAAAAAGATAAAAAAATATCAAAGATGTTTTGGAGGAAGAGTACATTATCTAATCTTTAATCATGTTCAGTGTGTTTTTGCCTTTTGTCAGCTCTTTTAAAATTCAAATCTGAAATTTTGGCAAATTATTTGATTTGGAAGTTGACTTTATAAGAATAATGATAAAATTGTAATAAAATCCTAAAGCAATTTCTTTGAAATTATGTACTCTTAACTTTTTATATATCCGCATTATTTATACCCTCCAATTCAATGCCAAACCATATTTTGTTACCACTGACATTTGCAATGTAGCTTTTGTTGGTTTTGGAGGGAGGTAGAAGGGATGGGACAGTTCTACAAGACTTCAGAAAGTCTTCTTTTTGAGCCATAGTCTGTTCTGCTGTCCGTCAAGACGTGTAGGTCACTTTGAAAGGCTTTAAATATGTTGGCCACATTGGCTTCTCTGTTTCAGTAATGCGCTTAAATGCTGGATGGCGAGAATAGTATCCCCCTTACACTCCCGTTAGTGAATAGACTACTCTTTTCCAAAGTTGATGCCTTCTTGGTTGGGTCCCATCTGCTGTGATTGAAAGGCCTTGAAAAGGGTTTTCTGTTTGGATTGTTCCCATATCCAAAGAAAGCCCTGGCTCTTGTTGGCAGCTGAGTTCTCTGGGCAGACACACAGGCCCTAGACATCCCCTCCCATTCCATTCTTACTTTCTCAGGCCTTTTAGGGAGGCAGGCTTAGGAAAAAGGAGGAATAAAAAATGTTTTCGATGTCTACAAGTAAGGCCTCAACTGAGCTTTTTGTGTGATTGGTAATTTTTGAGTGTGAAGATTCATATGGATGGCCATAGAGTTTGTGTGAATCTCAAACCCTCGAGTCCTTGAAATCAGAAAACCGATCTATTCACAAAGCGCTGTCACATAAACACCATTGGGATACAACATGTAAGCCAGTGGCTAGTTCTTCCTCTTGCTTCTTTACTGCTTATTTGTAATCAATTTCATTGAGAAGCTCGACTAGAGGAACCCCCACCAAGGCTAGTTGGAGTGTCCCAGCTCACATGTCTTATCTGTTCTTCTCAAGCCTCTCTGTTTTCAATGCAAATAATGGTCATGGCAGAATGGCAGTCCTGCCTGGGTACCATCCCTCATTCAAGAGCTTTTGTGCCGCACTATTTAAAGAAGCTGTCAAGTTCTTTCTGCACTTGGCAGGGAAGGCCAAATCTACAGTGCCACAGAACTGGCAAAAAGGACTTCTTTTTGTTTTGTTTGCTTGCTATTGTATAGAACTGAGTGAAGGGGAATTTTAGCAACATGTAATTTACTCTTGAAGCTTTTACAGTACGTCGATTTAGTGATGGTAATTTCTGCCTTTGTAGGTATGAAAGGATAACCATCAATCAGTTGTCAATTGGTCAATTGCTGAAGTGATGAAAAGGAAGGGCTTGAACAATTCCCCCTCTTTGGCTACCTAGAGGACTCGGAGTCTGGGGGGAAATATGGCAGCTGGATGTGGTGGAACAGGATCACAGGTACAGACCTGGTAAGACTGTAAACGTAGTGATATTATTGATTAATTTGTTGAAACATTTAAACCGATGGATCTTTTTAACTGTATTTCAGTCGACCACCTTTGGCCTTAAATGTGTTGTTTATTAATTTCACAGTTTACAGCATTCTTTACTTGACATTTCTTGAATTGTAATTAGTGTGGTTTTACCTTTGAATAGTCTCTTCGGGATGTTTGAAACAGGACTAGATTTTTATGTTCATGCTGAGGTAGTCTAGAGATTGTTCAGTGGCATACTTTTAAAGGAGATCTGAGGGAACTATTGAACTCTTATACATCTATTCAGGAATTAGTTGCAGAGCCATGAATTTGTGGTGTCTATTTGAATTTCTTCCTTCAAAGAAGACCGTGCAGAATAAAGAATATTTATTGTGTAGTCTGCTACAATGTGAAAACAACCTGCCCCCGGCTAAACTACCGTTCACCACTACACACTTCTCATCCACTTACACTTCCACTGATAGTGATCTTGCTTTACATCTAGCATCTCCCACAAACTGAATGAACAGTATTACAGGCCACGGAAAATCATGCGATTTCATCAGTTTGTGATCCATCCCATGGTTTCCTAGCTACCGTATTGTCTATTCTGTTCCGCTATGTGAAAAATGTTGAATATCAACAATGGGTTTCAGTGCTGTATTGTTGAGTTTTGTATGAACTAATCTTGCTTCACTAAAAAAGACCTACAGCTTGGACAAAAGTCTATAGCCAGTGCATTCCTAGCTCCTCTTACACAGAGACAGACACAGTCAGAGAGAAGACATGCTGGGTCTCGGATCGGCTCTCCTCTGCGAGCAGCTGGGACGCTGGATATCTGTGGGTCTTGGGCCTGCAGCAAAAGTCAGACAGGGAAAAGCTGAAAGGCAAGGTAAGCTGACTCTCAAAAATTACTGTCAGTCTTTTTAACTTATGGAATATGTTTGGCCTTGTTCAGAAACGTTGTGATCAGTTGGGATTGGGTATATTAATGTGCTGTGTGTGTGCCAGCTGGTACATGTTGGGCGGCTGGTGAAAGCTGCCAAAAAGAGTATGCTGGTTGTTTTGAGTTGGAGACTGATCGCGTATAACCTGTGATGTGGTGAGTCTAGTCGCCATTAGGAATGCGTGACCCTTGCGAATGGCTCTTAGAAAGTATCTGTGAATCCACGGCGGTGTGCGAGGTGTGAACACCTGTAAACACACAGATCCATGCTGGTACCTTTATCCCTACTTGATGTGCAGGTGCTTCGGGTCGAAGACTATGGCACGTTATATCTCCCATGCGTTAATTAAAAGGAATGCTCCATATGTTTCTCTTGGCTGGATCATGTGTGCTTTCCATCATCCCTTAAGGATTAATGAATGCAGCACGAGAAAGTTGCCTGATGGGGGCGGGCTGTGTTGGATTTAGGAATGTGTTATCTTGAGTTATGTTACAGATGCTGCAATTTTGCACACTGACCTTTGTGATGCAACTCATTGTGAATATATTTTTTTTGTGTGTTTGACTGCATTTGATTAGGCGAAGTGGGTAGAGGCAACTAACCATTCTGAATACAATGGAGTTTCCTCAATGGATTTTAAAGATTGTGTTGAGCAGCAAAACTTGTTGTAGAGAAGATCTGAATTGCTGATGGATTTTGTTGGTCACACTGGAAGAATAAATCATTGCAGGGGTTGGAAAACTTTTGTGTTTGCAGTCAACATGAGAGCATTAACCACCCCCTTTACTACCCCACTACTGTCCTCTCTCTTTCCCTTCGATACCTACTCACCCTAACGTCTGAGCTCCCTTTCCGTGCCTTCAAGTCTGAAATCCCACCCCCCCATTCCCATCATTGTCAGTCAATTATAGGCTGGAACTGAACTAGAAAATCAGCTACAATCTAGCAATTAGTACAAAGGGTTTCCACTGTAGTGTAAAGGCAGGGATGCCGGACCCCAGCGGCTAAAAAAAATGGCCTTAATTGCCCACGGACATTGGAGTTTAGTGCTGCTTGGGTACACCCTAAAGATGCTGCCTCCTGCCCCACATCTCTGAACGCAGAGTAGCGCATGGTGGGGTTGCTTTTCTGAGATCTCCTTTTGTGTGTGTGTTTTCGCCTCCCTTGCCTCTTCGTTACCCATTTCTGCCATTACATGCACTCTAAGTGAGTGAACGCAACAAAAGAGCAAGTTGTCGGCTGTGCAAGGAAGCAACATCTCTGAAAAGGGAAGAGATGTTAATGTAGTACAGTGATGGTAAGCCTGGCGGACAGTAAATGCACCATCTTTTATGTTTTTGCGAGTGTTGCGGTCTATAAAGCATCATTGCGCTCTGTTTGGATGCCTGGTTTTAAAGGTAGACATTAAGTCAGGCTAAGAGCACATGTGGCCTTGAGCTTACAAGAGGAAAAAATACAGCTCCAAGCAGCTAGGTGGTCTGAGAGACACCCACTAAATGAAATTGAATATCTGAGTGTGGTTTTGAGTACATTGTGTTTGAGACAATCATGATTTATTTAAAAGGCAATAATGCCTGAAATAACATGAAGCATTGTAAAGAATCTGATTATGTTTTGTTATTATAGAAGTGATTGATGATTAGAAAAGCCAAAATGACGATGTTTTAAGTCGCATGCACTTTCAAAATATAATTCACAACATAAATTGAACCATTTGCTGTAATGCAATATTAAGCTCCTCTCTGTTTACTTTTGTTTGTTGTTTTATTTTATGCCTAATCTCATTGAGGTTTCTGATCAGCTTAATTTTGTAATTCACTTTGATCACAGGAATTACATTTATGTTGTAAGGCAACTTCAAAATGGTTGTTTTGACATGAACACTTTATTACTTGGCTTCAGAAAACATATTAATTATTTTAAAGCTAGTGAAATCAAACACTTTCTTGAATATCGTGTTCATCAGTTTTACAAGAAAAATTGTGTTTTTCCATTTAAGCTTCGCTTTGGCTTTTTTTATCTAGACTTTACATGCTAGATTTCAAAATATAACAACACATATCATACACATAGAATATATATATATATATATATATATATATATATATATATATATATATATATATATATATATATATTTTTTTTTTTTTTTTTTTTTTTTTTTATAGGCCTTAAATGGGTGTCAGAAACATATGCGCCTCTTCTCTGACATCTGCTTGACTTCCCATTACCCTTTCACAGTTTATGCAGACAAACACCCTAATACTATTATTGAGAATAATGTTTTGTTTTCAATTTCTTTACTTTATAAAAAAATGTGCGTATATATATATATATATATATATATATATTTGCACATTATACTGCTTACATGTTACCTGTGGACATTTATTTTCAATATTACAAAAATGTGTTAGTGTTAGTAGTAAAACTTTCAAAATCTGAACAAAACTGAAACTTTTTTTTCTGTACTTACGGGCTGTTACCCTGTTTGGACTGCGTTCAGCGCTTTGCTGTGAATCATGGGAAGGCACTGCTGTTGATATAATAGAGCAGATCTGCTTCAACTGAACACAATGCAGTGTTAAGACCTGATCTGAGCTTGAATGTCACAGCCAAATGCTGCATATCAGAGAGCGCCACAGGAGTACAGGCCATCCAGCACTTCAGACCATCCCTCATGAACAGAGGATAGAGAGAAATAGGATTAGAGTGAAAATCATATAAGCAGTTAATTGAACAACAATATCTTTATTCAGAGAATGTTGGATCAGAAACTGAGAGCTGCACACTCCAGAAGTGAAATCCTGGGATGCAGGGTTTTTGTCTTCTATCTTTGAATCAAATCCCTTTAGAGTGCTTGACATTTTATGTTAATGTTACACATATTGTATTTAAAATCTGATTACATTCATAATAGCACTAACATAGTGTATTTATGTGTACAATAAAATATTTACAACATATAATATTTATTCATTGGGTATCATGCAAAAGTTTCATGATTTTGATGTAAGTGTGCATTCAATTTTATAATAACACTAACAAAAGCTATTTAGAAGTTGCTGATCATAATTATATATAAGTACATGATGTTCATTAGTTACACAATACTTACATATGTTATTACATTGTAATAATCACTAATCTAAGGATTGAATTTTCTTTAAAACGATGATACTTCATCTCACATCTGAAAGCATGATATTCCTACATAGAACATAATTTTATATGTAATATGCTGTTCATTAGTTATAACACAGTAGTTATATATGCAATTACAATGTTATGAACACTCAATCGGGAATTAAAAAACAAAATCAGTAATTTTCTTGTTTCATGTATTTAAAGTAAAATAAGTATAATAATACTAACAAAAAACTATTAAGAAGTTGCTGGATATAATTATATTTAAGATACTTTGTTTTTTCAGTTACTAATCAGAATGTAGAAAAAGTACAAAAGCAATAAATGATCAATATCAATTAACCAGATATGTATTGCAATGCTTTCTTTGTACATCTATAGTCTGATTTTATGACATGCTATGTCACTCTGATATGCTTAAATGGAAATGGAATAGTTTCATTGAGCAGTGGTAATCGATACGTGTTTGTTTTCATGCAGACTTTAGGTGAGGTTTGTAAGTGTGTGAGTGTGTGTGTGTGTTGTATGTGTTGTGGGATTACAAGGATTCCTGGCGCTCTCTCTGGGGAGACCAGTCAGGATGGTGTGTCCCCAGGGAACGGCCGCAGCTCACTGGCTGCGTGTTCCCATAAAATGAGGATCAACAACAGTTGTTTAATTTAGCTTCCACAAAAGGCAAAAGAAACCACTGCAAATTTCAAATCACAAAGGCCTGTCACCCAAATCAAGATGTATAGATTTGATTCATGTCATGTTGGCATTCTGGGGAATATCCAGAGGGTCAAGCTTTTCCCAGAGTCGGAACCAGTAAATCGGACTTTTATAAAATGCAAGAAATCACATTTTCAACAAGTAGTCAAAAAAATAAAAAATAAAAAATAAATAAAATTGTGTGTGGAAATTTTGTTCAGGAAAATACCTAGTCTAGTCTTTTACTGCTTTTATGTTGGATATAATTGATTTGATATGCAATTTTAATGTTATGATAAGATAATTTAATAGGATTTATAGCATTCGTTTTTTGCGATATTACACCTATTTGCATGGAATTGCACAGAAACTACAAACTTAAATGTCTTTCATATACATCTCACTCATTGTCACTCAAATCTAATATATATATATATATATATATATATATATATATATATATATATATATATATATATATATATATATATATAATAACAAAAAGGTTTTAAGAATCCATCTGATCTGGGCTGGATATTAACATATTATTACTAGTATATTATTATTATTATTACTATTACTATTACTATTACTATTACTATTACTATTATTATTATTAAATCAGTAACGGGTTGCAATGTGTATCCTGGGGTGAAGAGTTGAATTATTTATTTAAACAGTAAAGTGAACAGATTATTCACTGTAAAAAAATAAATATATATATATAGAGAGAGAGAGAGAGAGAGAGAGATATATAGATATAGATATATAGATATATATCAATAATGATAATCTACTTATTTGAAATTGTTACACATGAATTTATTGATTATTTATTTATGTATTTTCATAAAAGATTAAATGTGAGAAGTGTTTCTTGTCCCACACGGGTGTCAGTGTCGTCAGTCCTGCGGTTGAGTCTGTGTCTATATGCTGGTGAGATGATTGTGATGGAGATGATGTATTTGTTTGTCGGGGGCTCTTTAGTGCTCGACTGAGAGTTAGACCTGCTGTAGTGATCCAGCTTGATGAAAAGTGAGGATACCGCTGAGCGCTGAGAAAATGAGAGCCATTACTGGGCCAAAAACACTGTCATTTGGATAAAGAATGAGCCAGCGAGAGCTGCAGACGGGCTGGGATACAGAGCTGGATGTTACAAGAGGGGGTCAAGGGGGAGAGGGCAATTTACCTGGCAGGACTTTAAGGTGCAGGTGAAGCTCAGATGTGAATGTAATCAGAAGGCAAAGGCCTTCTCACGCTTTGTCCCGAGGTGCTCAGGGCTGGTAGAGCAGCGTATACAGTAAAAGAGTCGTTTGATTTGATGCAATCTTTGAAAATGTGTGATGAAAACTCATTGAGATTAAATTGGCAAACTAATCTAGATTAGTGATATTAAACTCATTCTTACAGTATTGACATTCTAATAATTATAATCTTTATTGTTGTTGTTTTATTAGTATTATAGATTATTTTTATAAATAATAATTTTAATAACTTAGAATCTTTATTATTGTTATTTTTATTGCATTATAATTCTTACACTTGTGAAATATCAGTTATTGTTGTTGTGGTGAATAATTTTTAAAGAATTATAAATTTTAATAATTATTATTACAATTGTTATCATTGTTAATAATAACAAGAACAAGGTATAACACTGATGATGATGGTGCTGGTAGTTGTTATTATTATCATTATTGTATCATTACAGGTCATTTATATATATATATATATATATATATATATATATATATATAAATAGTGTGTTGCTAGGGCATGGCCACGCGGTTGCTAGGGTGTTCTGAGTGTTTAAGTGTGTTGCTAGGGCATGGCCATTCTGTTGCTAGGGTGTTCTGAGTGTTTAAGTGTGTTGCTAGGGCGTGGCCATGCGGTTGCTAGGGTGTTCTGAGTTTTTAAGTGTGTTGCTATGGCATGGCCATGCGGTTGCTAGGGTGATCTAGGTTGGTATTTCCTGGCTTTACGGGATGTCTTTACCCATTATACTGTCCACCAACAGAAAACTCATATTTGATTAATTTGTGTTAGTATAAGCAACATCATTAGTGGCTTTATTAAACATTATAAAAAAAAAAGAAAAGAAAAAAATAATAGCAATATAGTTTACGTTAAATATTATAAACATGTCTGAAAGTGAGTGAATCTGTATATTGTAGTTTCCTGTGAAATTCTAATCAAAGGTCGCCTGTCATTTGTTACCCTCAAGTTTCAATTTCATGTCTTGTGCATTGAGAAGAGAAAGGGGTTTAATTTGAGCACTTTTCTAATTGATGGCGCTCATTTAGGCTTGTTGTGAATGACAGGAAACGCTCGCGAGTCGCAGCACTTCTCGTTTATGAAGCTGAATCTCAAATCACTCTGTGCCTCCACATCTGTCATCTTTAGGGTTAAAGGACACAGATGGCAGCCTCGCTGGCATTCAACCAGAGCGCCGCGTGCCAACTGGATGCCAGGCTGTGAAGAGGGAAGGGAAACCGTCTCAGGTCTCTGTGTCACCAGATGTCCCTCCAATCTTCTTGAGCTACAACTTATGTTGTTGCAATCTTGGTTTTAATCACTCTCATTTATACAAACGGGTCTCCATTAGCTTTGAATAGAAAATTAAGCATCTCAGCATAAGGCTTGAATCAGGATAAATCATTTAAGGATTTGACACGGCGCACATAAACATGTCTGGAATCACTGGGTGGAAGTGGAGCGAGCGTTTGATCGTTGCTGATACGAGGGCGTTCGACACTAATCGCGTGGCTAAGGCTGTTTGTTTTGCTGACTGGCCGGGCATTAGGCCTCTTCTGGACTTCAGTCAAATCGACACTCGTGGGTTTTTATCTTCAATATTACGTCTATTTAAGCGATAATTGAAGTTTTGGGAGCAGACGCTAAACCGCACGGCCCTTCGTGTTCATCCAACACGCCGCAGTAAATGATATACCTCGCGGTGTAAATACTGCGCAGAAATTTGAAAGCATATTAGTGTTATCCCTTCCCCTCAGGCAATTGGTCTTTTATGGCGTCAGATTTTGGCTTCTGATAATATTAAGTGGAATTTGCCTCTCATATCTGCAAAAATAGCTTTAACCGCTAACACATATGAATATGTTAATATTGCATGGGGAAATCTGCCATTTTACTGAAAGAATGACTGATCCTTCCCAAAGATCTTTAAGGTAAAATTAAAGCAGCCCTCATATTTAGCATCTATTTTGTCCTTTAGATGGAGGAATTTGAATATGACTAAATTGCATTTTCTTTAATATCTCCTCTCGAAATTAGACCATCTGGCTCGGAGTCATATTGGTTTTTGATCATATTTTGAAATGGATTCATTTTAGACACATTCCTTTTTAATGCAGTGCTTAATCTAAAATATTATTTTACATGGCCTCTTTTCTGTGATTTGTTTCCTGCTTCTTTTTCTTTTATTGTTCACTCTTGAAAATAAATGAATAAATAAAATTAATAAAAAAAAAAATTGGCATTGATGGTACCATGAAGAACCTTTCAAATCCATGGAACCTTTCAATGCACAAAATGCTATTTAAAGTGGAAATAGTTTCTTTAGTGGTTTAAAATGTATTTCCATGTCCCTTTCTGCAAGTCTCAATTTTTGGCAAACGCTGTCTGTGCTGTTTTACAGATTTGAAAATGCCTCAGCAAATGATCGAAATTTAATTAGCAATATAAATGCCAGAAAGAGCACATTATGTACAATTGTCTTGCTATCTTTCCAGAAATTAGTCTTTTAAAATGAATTTGCTGTATTAATCATCCTCAAAATATTTTTGATCACTGAATTAATAGTTTTCCATCCTGTTTTTAGGTATTCATTGACATAGGTGATTGCCTCTTAATTACTACAACGGCCTCCTCCTATTCAGTCTTATTAATTCATGTTTCCTGGCACAGTCCCAAAAGGCAGTCTCGCCCTATATCTTCTAATTACTTCTGTAATTGAATTTGCTCACTGTTCCTGGGCAATTTTTTCAAGGAAGTGTTTGTTCGGCGGTTTATTGTGTCTTTATGCGCCGGTCCTCAGCAGACAGAACATGCAGGGCCTTTTTTCTCTTTTCTCATTAATTTTCCAGAGCCTGCCTTCAGTTATTTATTTATTATTACCTGCCGAGGCGGCATGTGAACGCCGGCGCAAACAGGGTGGAGGAAATTAATTAATTAGGATTGGTGAAACAATCCTCAGGCCCCAGTCAGTCAGTCATTTGCTGAAGCCTTCGCCGATTTGAGAAGTACTTTGAAGTGCCATTACAGATACGCCACGCAGGGAGACCGCGGCTGTCACGACTTTCAGAACAAGTGTGAAAGATTTGGAGTGAGTTGTACACTGGCGTCGAGCATAAAGGATATAATTCAATCCATATGATATTGGCGTAAAAGTCACTCAAGGCAGTGGCTCCTAATGCAGAGATTAATGGTGTAATTGAATGTGGCACAAGCTCGTCCTGGCCCTTATCGGAGCCCATCGCGGCCGCTCGACTGACCGCCGATGGACCCTCAGGGCTCTTTGTCCTCGTGTCAGAGGCCATTATCCGTTGGCAGTGGTGGAAAATTCGTCCCACAGCTCTGACGGCGCATGTGTGTCTTTAAAAAAAACTTTCCCCCACTCGGCCATTGATTTATTTTTCCTTTCCGCTGCTCCTATCTCTCCTCCTTTTGTTTCCTTATCGTGGCTCCAGGTTATTATGTGCAGAGTATTGACAGCACTTGAAGGCCCGTGGTCGATGGTGGGCTAATGCATCCGTAATCCCGCCTTTGTTATGGCGGGAATGTTTTGCACGGGTCTCCGATGAGGAGAGAGGTGCAAAGCTGTTGATCCAGGTTTTATTTGTCACGAAGCCCATCCATCAATCAAACCCGAGACCATCTGACTGACTGAATGACACGCCGACTGGGCTGAGGAAATTTGATAACGCCGTATTGTCAGGCAGCTTCACAGACTTTTTCCCCCCTCTCGATAAGAAATACATTTGACTGGAGCAGATAAGCGCACAAGGGGTAAAGCCTTAAAGAGAGAGGGTGACACATATGCCATAAGAGGGGGGCTTTTCTTCTTTTAAGAGCCCTGGTGTAAATGATAGGTCTGGCAAACAGGACAAACATAGATTCAAATGTGGCAACATCCAAGTGCAATGGATATACCTAGATTATTTAAAAAGATGCCAGATAGTAACAATTCCCCATCTGTTTGTGCCATTTTGGAAACGCCGGGAGAAGCGTAATGCCATGTTTTGCACCCTGTTTAGGGTCTCGCTGCATCATCACGCTCTTAAGAGATGCATTTAATGCACTGCTGATCGGTATCGCCACATTAGGTGCTTAGCCAAGACAGGTGAAGCATGTTTTTAGCCATCACACAAGGCCCTTTCTTAATAACACCATTTTTAAAATACAACAGAGGTACTTACAATAGAAGTGGATGAAGTCAATCGTAGGCGTTAAATTACTCACTGTTATAGGATAGAATTTTCAAAACTCGCTTTTTAAAATCTTGTCTAATGGAATTTTTTAAATTATGTTTTCACAGTGCAACCTAAATATTCGCTTAATTTAGAGTCAGAGTTATCCATTTTTTTATAATTTTTTAAGTAGCATTAACTTAGATGTTCATAAAGTTGTCATTCATTAAATTAATTTCCTTCACATACAATCTTTACGTAAATTGTCGAATGCAATTTAATGTAGCACATCGGCATGTGTTCACTAACAGAAATTCCACCCAATATATAATCAAAATATGTGTATTTTATTCCATTTATTATCTTTATTTTATTATTAAATAGACTACAAATATTAGCATAAAGACTGAGATGTTCCTATGCACACTCAAATTTTTGTTCCAAACTGGGCCGCTCGGCCCGTCCCGAGCATCTTCCTAACATTAGCTGCAGAGGGACGCTGACCCATGAAAAGATTCTTGAGCAAAGGTGATGAAAGACGAGAAATTACCAGAGGGCAATAAAATGGACGTTATTGTGACCTGTACATTAACACACTGTATGATTAAGTAAGTTTTTGTGCTGTAATGACCAGAGGCTAAGGAGTCCGAAAAGAAAGGGGGAAAAAAATCAATGTAAGACTGCAGCAGATTAGCTTGACAAATTACATGCGCTCGACTGGCCCATTGTACAGTGTGTCTCCTATATTCTTTAAGAAGACATCACAAAATGGAGCTGCCAAATGGTGTATGGACTCCCGAGATCATTTTTATTGATTTTGCACAAACATCAATGCAGGACTGGGGTGGTCGAGCACTCCTCGTGTCTTGGATGTGTGTCAGGAATGCCGCTGCATCAATACTGGGTCAGATGCAGACAGCTGTCATTGTTCCTGCCAATGGACGTTCTCATTCTTGAGATCTCCTCATCTGGACAACAACAACAGCTCTTTGGTTACTGAGTTTCGGCAAGACAAATAGTTCTGTTGTTGAGTGAGCTGCCAAAACAGACTTGAGAGTCATGGCTTGGCTGCAATAATATACAAATAATGTTTCTTTACGCTGTGTAGAAAATGTCTCACATTTGGTTCGAAAGTCTTTTTTAATATCACCATTACTTCTCATAGACCACAATAGGTTTAAATAAAGAAAATGGAGACGTTTAGATAGTTTCCTGAGAATTTAAAACTTGAGATTCTAAAGAGAGCTTGACAATGTCTAAAACTGCACTCTTGTTAAAGACGTCAACCAGGACATTTCATCGCTCAGAATTCTTGATTCCTGAGTTCTCAGTAGATTTAAGTGCGTTTGTGTCAGATTTATATGTCTAAAACTAGAGATCTATCTTTAGAAAGTCATACTATCTTAAAAGTTTGTTTACTGGTATTGATGGTTCTATTAAAGAAACTTTAAGATCCATGGAATCTTTCCATAGCACAAATGTTCTATAAAGTGGAAAAATAGAAGAATTATTGGATTTACAGTGGATTCTTTACACTTTATTTTAAGACATGTTCAGTGAAAGGTTCTTTATGTAACCCAAAAAGGTTTTCCTACACTCTTAAAAATAAAGTATTTTTATTGCCATCTATGATTCCACGAAGAACCCTTAACATTCATGGAAACTTTTTATTTCACAAAATGTTCTTTATGTTGGAAAAATATTCTTTAGATTATTAAAATGTTCTTCAAATGGATTAAAAAAAAAATCTAATATTTTTGGAGAACCCAAAATGGTTCTTTCTATGGCGTTGCTCTAAAAGCCCCCTTTTGGAACCATTCTTTTTTAGCTATAAATGTATAAAGATGGATTGGATTAACAATTTGGAAGAATTTAGTAAGAAATGTTGGTTGCACTTTATTTTACGGTACGTTTACTAACATGCACTTATAGTGTACTTACAGTGTATTTTAAAGTTCTGGTAATACAAGGTAACTACATGGGGTAGGGTTAGGTTTAGGGGTAGGTTCAGGGTTAGTACCTAGTTATTACATAGTTATTGTAATTACTTTAATAAGTACATAGTATGTACATGAGGAACAGGAGAAAATGGTGATACTTAACTGTCTTGGTTTTTGAGCAATAAAATTGTCTGTCATAGAAGCAGAGTATGTTAAAATTACATCACTAAAGACATGGTAAGTAACATCATCATTTGACTATCTTACAGAGAAAAATAAATACATCTTTTTTTATACTAAAACTAGATTTTGTGAGTAAACTCTTGATGTCAGCGCTCTCCCTCTCTGCTGGAGCTGTATTAATGCCATCTATCAGCACATGAGCAGAGCATGTAACATGATAAGAGCTGGCAGCATGATTCATTTGATTCTATTAGCAGAGTGGCAGAGTTACATGGCAGCGTTAAACGGAGCAGATGTTAACAGTGGGAGGTGATGGAACAGCACACACACACACACACACACAGATGCTGCAAACTGTTGCGTGCACTTGTCAGCAAGTGTAAACGTGTGTGCTTTATGATGCCATTTAAAGGAGAGTGTCTTAACATAGGCCATTTCCCACCGCGCAAGGGACATTTCTACGCCTCCTTAACTCATGTTTTCTTTGCTTTTCACACACAGGCAAACACTTGTGATTTATCTTCCCGTGAACTGGTGGCATTTATGGGCTAGTTGTGAAATTCTATAACTACAGTATAAACAAGGGAGGAGAAAAGCGCAGGATGGAGAAAAGTGCAGGACGGAGAAATGCACACGGAGTCCTTCTGAGCATGAGACCTCCCTGCAGTTCTGTCATGAAGTGTGTGTACATGAGTGAATCTTACTCGCAGGAGGTGCTCAAGCCTGACTCCATGCTCAGAGTTAATTGTGTTTTTTTTTTCTTCTGTATGAAACTTTTAAAAATCCAATTAGGAGCTTGAGTTCATTAGGAAAGACTATTTTGAGTTTAAGCAACTATATTTTGAATGTGTTTAAAAACGGGTGAAGCTTTGAAGTAATTTTATTTTATGATAATAATTACAGACTTCATGTGAGCTTAGTGTCTGTAACTAAATACACACCTCCCCAGAGGAGCATTTATTGCTCAAAGGTTGCCCACAAGCCTCTTAGTTCTTAGTGTCTTAGATGATTTTTTTCTCCCTCAAATTCCTTAGGAATAAAATAAAACTACAGAGAGGAGACCTGAATTTTTTTTTTCATAAAAATACAATTCCTCTTGGACATCTCAATTGTTTCTCCAAGAAGGCAATGGGATTACTGTAGACTTTTGCTTTTAAATCTCCTGCTATTTTCCAGTAATATCACATGTATCTCCCTTAGTTTCAAGATATGTCTCTATAATATCTCTAAGTATGCTCAGGTTAGAATTTTTTATTTCTAATTGGTCGCTATTTATAACTTATGAGGTTTTAACAAAAAAATGTTGATGTAACATTCAATCCAGTCTTTATTACAATATCTGGTGTTTTGTTGCAAACTTGATAAATCAAAGCACAGTTGGAGATACTGTTCTAAAATATAGATTGTGCTTTAATTATTATTATTATTTTTAAATCCTATGGGTCCTCTATTCCATTTTCAATGAAAATATATAAGTAAATTACTTGTAATATATACAGTTGACTGAAAGTATGAAAATTTTTCAAATGCTGATGTCATCTCATCTAACCACCCCAACAAAACTGAGTTTACAGTGTAATATAGAACCTCCTAATAGCATCTCCAAAAACTGGCCATTGTCTCTTTTTGTCTGTGATCTGGAAGGGGTGTGAACCACACTGATCTTCCTCTATTCATCCACAAGAGCCTGGTATTTATTTATTCCTGGATTTCCCTTGGCTTGAGAAAAAGTCCACAAGATAGCTATATTGATCTGAGCACTGGACAGCCATCACACCCAGTCCCCGCTCATCTCAGATGGTGGTCCAGAGCCAGTGTCTGTACAGATATCTCCACACAACCTGCCAGTGCTGGAACACTATGCGCTTCCTCTACTGGGAACAAGCGGCCCATTCAAACACATCAGTGAGGCCAGAGATTGACCTAATCACATGCTTCCCAAGTCCGTTATGATGTGTGGAAACTCTCCAACTAACAGTGTCAGTCTGAAGGGATGTAGGAGAATGCAATTTTAGTAAGGTAGTGGTTAGGTTTTAGTGAAGCATTGGTAAAAAATATATGTTCCAATTAGAAGTTCCACAAATAACTTTTGATTCACTAGTTCTTCAAAAAAAAAAAAATGTCTGGTGCATTTATGAATCAGAAAGGCATTACTCTAAATCTGAACAACTCATCATGTGCAGCAAGAGCTTTTTAAATCTTCAGATAACGATATTGGAATTCAAGAACCTTGAGCAACTCAAGAAACCAAGAAGCCAAATGTTTAGTTATTAATATACCATACGCTGAATAGTGAAGAATGAAATATTTACCTTTTTATTTCTGGAATCAAATTCACTGTTTGAAAATCTTTAATAGAAACATTACTGTTCAAAGAAACAAGATGATCAAAGACATAATCAAGGACTAAGAGAAGCCAAGGTGTTCTCGGCCATGATGTTGGATTTTGTGTTAAGGGTATGTTTTCTAAGCCTATATCTTATGACACTCATAAGCAGAAATGTGAGGGACACCTGCCGTCGCCCATGTCACCAAAGTTTAAGAGGTATCATCCTGTGGTGTGTCCAGTATCTCATCTGGATTTGAAACAACTCTTCACACTTAATTACGGAGGATGAGGAAAATGCCCTATTTCTCTTTGTTATAGGCTAAGCTTCCAGTAATCCCAAACAAAAGGTCTGGCTCTGGAAGCTGTAGGATTTGCTGGTGGGATTATAGTCTCATGGATAATGATGTGCAGTCAGCGAAAGCAAAGCTTTATTTGAATTCAAATTGGCCGGTAAACAAAACCCATCGGTATGTCTGCTGTTGGAGTATCTGTCTAGTAAGCACTGTGTCAATGCATCAGCAAACCCATGCAATTTATATGGATCTATTATTGCCGTTACAGTGAGCAAGTGTTCTGTTATCTATCTCTTCATTATATGAGGGTTGCTGGAGCTCTGTTTACGTACGATTCCTCTGCGCTACAGAGCCCATATCTGGCTTTTGATAGTACCTGTCTCTTGTGCTTGTTTTCAATGCACTTTGATTAATAGACACGTGGTTTCATAGAGACTTTTTAAGAAGCATTTGCCTTTTTTAGCAATTTTTATTTACTTGAAATGTATTTCTTACAGCTACTAAGTCAACAATATTCATTAGTGCTTGACACTAGCAAGCTAGCATTGCTACTAGTATTACTTACATTAAGGGTTAGGGATTCTCAAGAACTCAATATTAAACTTTAAGGAGTAACTTGCCCTTCAATTTGTGTGAAAGGCATAAATGATACCCTGATTTATGTGGCTTATTAAAAAAACATACTTATCTTGATTTAAAACACATCTGGCAGACACTGAAAGAGGACCTGCGATTAAGTGTAGGCTTTTTTGACTTAGAACAGCATGAAATCAACTATAGCAACAATCTAAAACACCCTGAAAATGTCTTAACAATCAACAAGAATACCCTAAACATAAATGACAACCACAAACTAAGCTTTATTGCAACTAGGATTAATTTATTCTTAGTCCTGTGTCAAGTGTACTATTATTTTGATCAATTTTATTTGCAGTTATTGTTATCATTTGGGAATTTTTTTTTTTTTTTTTTACATTTCAAAAGTTGCTCTTTCACCAATAAACACAAATCAATAGAATATCGACTCTTCTCTGTAGTCTGAAATGTTTTGGCTCTTTTTTTAAAACTACATTTTAGTCTCATAATTTATTCTCAGTTGTCGTTTAATTACCTTATTATAGTCTTGTCATCTTCTTGTTTTCATCAGGGGAAAAACTTTGTTGATGAACATTTTTCGTCATAGATTTCATTAATGAAATTAACACTTACTGCAACAAGTTCAGTTGGTTTCCATTGTGTTAGTTGTACGCACCTTGATGTGGCTCTCTTGATGTAGACCAATAGGTAGCTAATTAGCAACCACCCAGAAATCTCTGAAAATGCCCCAGGAACTATCAAGATCACTCTAGCAACCACATAACAATACCCTGGGTACCATTTACACACATCCTAGCATCATTGCAACAACTTCCATTGGTTTCTGTTGGGGAAGTTTTTCACACATTAATGTGGCTCTTTTGGTGTACACCAATATGTAACTGACTACAAACCACCCAGAAGACCATGAAAATGCCCAAGCAACCATCTAGATGCCCTTGCAATGGTATAGTAATGCCTCGTCAAGCATCCAGAACATCTTAACATTATTGTGGCAAGTTCCATGGATAGCAATTGGGACAGTTATTCACACCTTAATGTTTCTCTTTTGATGTAGACCAGTATGAAACCAACTAGCAAACACCCAGTTAATGCCCTAGCAACTAACAAGAGTTGGGTTGTTGATGCCACTCAAAGAAGTCTTTGGTTGTGTATCAGTGGCCTAATCAATAATGGATTGGATTGGTTGGTGTATTTTAAGGCACCAGAGTGTGTCAGCTTAGTGCCACTGCACTTTATATTTCCAAGTCAGACACCTTTTAATTTAATTCAACTAGAGCGAGACAACATGGGAGTCAAATATAAGCCACATGTCCTTTGCACCTTATTTACTGTAGGTGGTGATTTCGAATAATGTATTTTGTGTTGTTCTGGAGGTTGGGCTCCAACTGTTTTCCCTCTTTCATTTCATGTTCCTGATGATGAGGCAAAGTCATTTAATTCAATATTTTCACAAGTAGAAAGACCTTGAGGTCCTAAGACACCTCAGAATACCTAGACAATTAATATGCACACACAGACCTGCAATTCACTTCTCTGGAAATGTCTTTCCAGTGGTGTTGTGAATCTGACCTTTGAGATCTTCTTTAATAAAGGTGTTATAGATTTTTTTTTCACTTAGAGCACACACATATAATAAAATTAAGAAGAACTTATAGCTTAAAAGCATTTCTCTGTACTCTAATAGCCTGAACGCATAGCCTGTGATGTAACTCTGAAGATAACTGCGCCTGTATTTCCTCCTGACCGTATATGAATCGCAAGGCTTTCATCACTTGGTCCTGGCTCGTGCCTTTAAAGAAAGGCAGTGTTGGAATGGTTTTGATCCTGTGTTCTGGCTCTGTTAAAATTGTTTTCAGGATGTTTAGTCTAAGTGGCAGGTAGATCAGACACAGGGAAGGGATAATTTTAGGACATGACCTATATTTTCTGTCATATTAATGTTAAAAACAACCCACACGAAACATTTCAAGTGTTTCAACTAACTAATCTGGAAAAGTTTTTATCACCAAGCACACTATGAATGAATGATCACTTTTATGCCTCGATGAACGATACATGGGAATATAACTTGGGTCTTCTCTCGGTTTTCACATTAAGCAATTTACGTAACATGGCCACAACACTGAGCTGATTTAATAACATACATGTTATTATGGCACATTAATAACACATGGGGGGTGTCTCGTCGTCTTGTCCCACTGGAGCTCTGTTCATTCAGCCATTGAAGAAGTTCACACAGAGGTTCACTCAGGCTGTGACTGACAGGTCTCGAACCCTGGAACGCTTCCCCTTGATTACAGATTCAGCGGGGTCTAAAGTGTCATACTCCCATTAAGCTGGGGTTGTGTCACCATAATGCACACAAAATAGCAGCCAGAACACACTCTCATGCATATGGAAATGAATGGCCATTCATTCATATATCAGCGATGCAGGCCGACTCCATCAGAAGCACATTAGTATCTGACGCATTGCAACGCAGAAGTGAACCGCAGCCGATCTGACTGCAGTTCTGTCATTTTCACCGATTGTTTTGTCACCGTTTAATGGTTGTTGAAGCATCAGCCCATCATCACTTTGATTGGAGCTGTAAGAGCAGTTATTCTGCAGCAAAACACAACACTAACAGTAAATCTATTACTCCTGTTAACAATAATAAATTATGTTTTTTTATTGTAAAATTTACTTTTTGACAAATCATTAATTAATATTTTTGACTTCACTTTTTGATGGTTATTATTATTATTAGCCTACGTACTACACACGGTGTGTTCTATTTGCCTGCATCTTTGCGAGCTCATTAGTCAGGGTAGTATTTTGATTGAAGTCATTATTGCTTTTCTTTTGTAGCAGCACCGTTGAGATTAACACTGAACCATGTTGTATGAGTAGACAAAGCCTTCACAGTCAGTGCAGTGGATTACTGTCAGTACGAAGGTATAGGGAGGACGAGGCGGCCCATAATTCCCATAGAAAGGTAGACAAACACACAACTTTTCCCTCTGAGGCCTTTTGTCTCCCCCTGCTCCTATCACCCCCAGTGCCCTGTCAGAACCCATAAGAGCGCTGACCCAACCAGAGCCAAAGCCTGAAACCCACACCGAATAAGACCGGGTCCTAGCTTCAAAGCATCTTATTCAACTCAAGCTTCTGTTGTTAGATATTTTAGAGCTTATTAATTAGACAGATCAGTTGAAAATTCAGCTATGCATTTAAATACATGCAAACTGTACTGACAAACAGGAGGAAATGTGTGATCACAGTAATGAAACTTGTCACTATGTACAAATCAAATCAAACTTGATTTTCTACTAGTATTAATTCTACTAGGACTAAATATATACATAAAATGTAAGAATTTAAGGAGCCATGCAATGACATGCAAGAAAATAATAAAAATAAATCGTGCACACGATTTATAAATAAACTTATTAGTAAATCGTGTGCATGATATAGCAAATTGAGAGCAATGAATAGTAATCGTGTGCACCTTTTACATCGAGGGAACGAATAAGTAAAACGTGCATTTATTTTTATTTTTTTCATGCACGTCATGTGCAGAGCTCCTGACAAACTGGTGAATGTCATTGTTTTACAACTGGCATTGCTTTTTTTATTTTATTTGTATTCATTTTGTGTGTGTGATTATATCATGACATAACTTTTATTATTATTATTATTATTATTATTATTATTATTATTATTATTATTATTACTACTACTACTACTACTACTACTACTTCTACTACTACTACTACTATACCTTTATTTAAATGCATATTATATAGTGGTTTCTTTTTGCTGTTGTTGTTCACATTATTCTGATAAATGTATGGAAGCACTGAATGCTCCCCGGCTGTACATGCCATGGCAGTGTATTTTCTGAAGTAAAATCTTTATCAAATAGCCATTCTTTTCGTTTGAAAAAGCCAGCCCATTACCTCGCGAATGCTTTTGTTGGCCCTTTACAAGAGCGAACAAAAACTGTTATTCAGAAGAAGGCTTTAGATTTTTATTGTTGGTGGAGCTCACAGTGTTATTGTAATAAAAAGAGCCATCTGTGTCAGAGACAATGGCTTCAAATTATCTCTGAATACCCAGTGAAAAAAAATATAAAGCTTCCTCCTTTCTCATTATGTTTGGTGGGGGGTTTTGTAGACTTGCTATAAGTGACTTTTGTTGTTCTTGATGCATTCTTCTTTTTCAATCGGCCCCTTTTCAGATGGTTTGTAACTGTAGATGAGCTGAGGCGGGCGAACACAGCCGCGCAGCGAGCACTCTTGAGCGGGCACACGGAGCGAGTGGACGCTGCTGGATCATGAGAGCGGACGCCGGAGGAAAGCGCGGCCGGAAAGAGCGCCTGCTCGCCGGGCGCGCATGTGAGGATCCGCCCTAGAGGCAGACGGAACTCTTGATGTGTCAGTCAAACTGAGTGTAAGTAACTCTGGTTTGATGCTCGGCTTCTGCGCGCGTCTGTCTGCTGGGACAGGATATTAATTAGAGATTTAAAAAGCGTGTTACATGTTTGTTATTTTAAAATATGAATATGCGTTTTTAGGAGGCAGCATTTTTCCAAGCTATTTTGTTCGTTTTATATATATACGTGTACAGTAGATGTCTACTTTTTGACATTTCATGGCTGTCTGGAAAACTACAAAAATGTTACAAGTGTTTTTAATTGTTTTAATATTTAAAATGTATGTTAAATTAAAGTACAATTAACACATCAAAATTAGTTTGTAATCTTCAAAATTTCGTCTTTTTTTTTAAGAAAACTATCAAAATAATTCTAAAGATGACTGTGATAATCTGTCATGTCAGAATGAAACATTTAATGTCAAACTTTCTATCTGAAGATGTATTGCAAATTTTCAGCTTTTGTTTAAATGCTTCAGTTTGTTAATTTTGGTCGCTGATGTTTCTGAACTATTTTAAGCACCTATAGCTATAAATTGGATACCGTTATCATGTTTATAGATGTATAAAGCAGAGTTATTTGTCATATTTTGATCTGTAGTCAGCACGGCCCCTAGTGGACAAAATTCTCTCTCACACACACACACACACTCTCTCTCTCTCTCTCTCTCTCTCTCTCTCACACACACACACACACACACACACCTACCAAACTCTCACTCTCAAAGAATGTTTTCTGTAATTGTTGAATTCGTTTCTGTGTACATAGGCCCATATTTGTTAGCATGCACTGGATTAGTTGTGAGATATTGAGCGCAAACATTAAAAAAATAAACAAAATAAATAAAAATATCGACGAAAGTGTAGTTAGCCTGGTAGTTATTTCCGTTTATTTATTTATTTTTACGGTTTCAAACAGCTTAATGGTTCTCGTAGGAAATGTTACGTTTGTTTGATTGATTTACTTGTGTTTTCTATTTATCTCTTTTTTTTTTTAGTTTCTTTGTGTTTATTCATTTTCATCTGTCAGGCAATTCTTTATTTCTAACACATCAGTCTTCAGGACCATGGGATATCATTAAAATGTATTCATTCGCTTAATATTAAGAAACTTGTTTTTTTTTTTTTTTTTTTTTTTTCACAAGCTGCTAACTATTGTTTAGAACTGCGACAATTGCCAATTTAGCCGAAGCAGGATCCTCTCTGGGACGTTAGAGATTCCCTGCTGTTCTACACATTTCCATAAGCAGATTAAAGCAGTCAAATGCAGATCGAGAGAGCAGTTTAGAGCTGCATTAGAATAGCGCGTGCTGCACTGCCCTCGTGCTCAAATCCGCGGATTTGTCAGGCGCTTAATAGAAGTTTAAAGTGACATCACGACTATTTGTTTATTTATTCAGGTATCCATCCTTCAAAAATAAATCTAAAACATTTTCAAATATGCAGTGGGCTAGCTTTATTTTTTATTTGTGTTTGCTCTTTAGAATTGATTTTGTATATGGTAACAATGTATTACACATTATGGACTTTGATTTATAAATAAAACAAATGGATAAATCAATCGTGTTGGGAAATATTTTAAAGGGCCAGTCGTTGAGTTTTTCTTCTATTGTTATCACCACAAGAGGACGCTCTTGAAACATTAAAAGATCTGCTTTCGTGCATAGTCGAAATTTTTTTATTTTTTTTCTTCTTCTTCTTCTTCTTCCTGACATTAAGCCTGTTTGTATATTAGTTCCACTTCTGTCGTCTTGTCGTTTAATGTCTACTTCTGCAGAAGAATGATCAACTTTAAATCGTAACTCTTGGAGAACAGATCTTCTTACCAAAAATGACACCGCGTGTTTTAGTTATTATAAAACAGCGCAATGGTTGTTTTTGACAATTGGATTTGATCAGATTGCATGATTATAAAGCTGTTTTTCTGAAGGAGGCTGTGCGGAATAAACCGTCTTTCCTGTCAGTCTTCATGGAGGAAATCCTCAGATCTCAGATGGGCAGTGTAGTCAGCTTCTGTGGTGCTTTTGTTCAGAGTGATGTAATGACAAGAGCCGAGACAAAACTACCTATTTGTGATGATTGACGGGGCTCTGTTTTCTAATTCACATTCAGCCTGAGCCGTTGAAGTGTAGTGTATGAATACAGAAATCCTACCACACATTCTTCTTATTGTTTCCAGAAATAAGAATAAATAATATAACACTTTATGTATATATATATATATATATATATATATATATATACATAATAGCACACGAGCAGTGATTGTTTATTACATATGTTAACATTTGCTAATAATACAAATAACAACCGAGAGTAATCACAAAATTAATAATGACTTTAATAAGTAAAATAAATATTGTACATTTGTGTTTAACACACTTCCGTAGGCCTAAAGGTTTTATCCAAGAGCAATATTCAAACAGAAACTTACAGGCTAATACTATGAGACTTTTTCTAAAAAATTCGTTTTTAATTTTATTTTTCAATGTCCAATGTTTCAGTGTTCAACAGTCCATTTAAACTTGCAAATTAGACGTTAACATATACATGTAGCTACTAAAAAATAATAAATAAATAAATACAATTCCGGACGCTTTGTACAGCAAAGGCAGAACTGTATGTTTTAGTTTAGGATCTCAAAATCACATGTCCTTGTAATATAGTATGGTTTGAGAGTAATTTGTGTGAAATACTCTCACTTTAGTAAGTTATTGCTCTGATAACACACACACACACACACACACACACTCGCAGTGTTCATTGGTGGAGAAGTGCTGCCTGTGCCTCAGCGCTACACTGCTGACCGCCAGTAACCCCGCCCCTTTATGCAAATCCTAGAGACACACAGGCTTGGCTGAGAGAGCAGACGCGCTCTGATTGGTCAGCGACAAACCCATTTATATTCGCTGACAGTCGCTCTATGAATGGTTGTCTATTAACTTGTTCAAAAAGTATCAGGAGTTGACAAGGGCTCAGGCGAGGAGGGAAAGCGAGTTTGTGTTGATTCTTCAAGACTAAAAAAATAAGTTTGTGGGCTCAACAGGACCCGAGAGCGCGTACCTCCTCAGCAAAGTTCCCACAACTGCTAAGGTAACTTCAGCAGCCTGCACTTTGGACTTCTTTGCGTGTTTTTTTGTTTTTGTTTTTACTTCTGGTGGGGAAGACTTTCACGAAATCGTTTTAAATGTATAACATGATGGAGACCGAGCTGAAACCCCCGGTGTCTCAGCAGAACACGGGGGGCACGGGGAACACCAACTCTTCAGGAAACAACCAGAAAAACAGCCCGGACCGGGTCAAGAGACCCATGAACGCCTTCATGGTGTGGTCGCGGGGCCAGAGGAGGAAAATGGCACAGGAGAACCCCAAAATGCACAATTCGGAAATAAGCAAGCGCCTTGGGGCCGAGTGGAAACTTCTGTCCGAGAGCGAGAAGCGGCCGTTCATCGACGAAGCCAAGCGCCTTCGGGCTCTCCACATGAAGGAACACCCGGATTACAAATACAGACCCCGGAGGAAAACCAAGACCCTCATGAAGAAGGACAAGTACACCCTGCCGGGCGGGCTTCTGGCGCCGGGCGGCAACGGCATGGGCGCCGGTGTGGGTGTAGGGGCCGGTTTGGGCTCTGGGGTCAACCAGAGGATGGACAGTTATGCCCACATGAACGGCTGGACCAACGGAGGCTACGGCATGATGCAGGAGCAGCTGGGTTACCCGCAGCACCCGGGACTGAACGCGCACAACACGGCGCAGATGCAGCCCATGCACCGCTACGACATGAGCGCGCTCCAGTACAACTCCATGAGCAACTCGCAGACCTACATGAACGGATCGCCCACCTACAGCATGTCCTATTCGCAGCAAAGCACGCCGGGAATGACGCTGGGCTCCATGGGCTCGGTGGTCAAGTCCGAGTCCAGCTCGAGTCCGCCGGTGGTCACGTCGTCCTCTCACGGCCGGGCCGGACAGTGTCAAACGGGGGACCTGCGGGACATGATCAGTATGTACCTGCCTGGCGCGGAGGTGCAGGACCAGAGCGCGCAGAGCAGACTGCACATGTCCCAACACTACCAGAGCGCGCCTGTGCCCGGCACGACGATCAATGGCACCATGCCCTTATCACACATGTAAATGACTTTTCTACAATTTGGACTATTTTTGTACAGGACACTTTGGGGAGGGAAAAGTTGTATAGCTCTCAAGGAAAGAACACAAACGTTTGCTTTCTATTTAAAATGGAACGGTAGGAACTCCACACAGTTTTTCGTTCTGTCGTTCTTTTTTATTTTCTGTTCTGTTCTGTTCTCTCTTTTTTTTATTGCAGAAGGTGTATGAGATTTGGAAAACTTAAGCGATTGAGAGTGAATCAAATGTTTTATTATTGCAATTGACTTGTGTACAGTATTTATCAAAGACACATAATAACAACCAGATTTAATGTTTGTCAACAGCAGGAAGTTACGTTTTTTTATAAAAGGCAAACAAGATGGCACAACTGATTTACTTCAGTATATGCTTCAAAATTCTGCGAACGCTGGAAGAACGGGATAAAAAGAGTTTCTCGATGAAGTACATAGTAATAAACCGTTATTATTATTATTATTATTATTATGAGTTCTAAATGACAGAACAAACAGTGGCACTCTCGCAGGTTCGACCTTTATTTTATTTTATTTGATAATTTTCGTTCCCCCATTCTTCATCTATTAGGCATATGAAGTTTGTGTTCTTTATTTTCTCATGGTTTGTAAATTTTCTGTACATTTTCTGTGATATTTTAAGTTTTTATTTGAAAAACTTTCATTTTTCGTAGTTGTTAAATGTGGCCAACACTCCATGTATATATTTTATCTAATAACATCATTATAACAGTTACAATCTGAGTTTTTTTTTTTTTTTTTTTTTTTTTTCAATATGCAGTTTGAAATGAATAAATTTTTGAGATTTGGATATTTGAAATGGTTTCTGGTTTTGATTTGATTTGGATATTTAGGCTTTCTTGTCTAACTATCCTATTTATAGATTCCAAATTAATTGTCACTTATACTTAAGTATGCATTCAAAATCTCTAACTCAAAGCACAGATGTGACATAAAGAGTGCATTATTGCATGAATTGGTCTGAATAAGATGACACACAGACACAAGGGTCTTCTCTTCTAAAGTAAGTATAATTCAATCGCATGTGCAGAATTGTGAAGGTGTGCTTATTGGTGTTTGCTTCAAACAAATGAAATGTTAGATGTTACTTAAATTTAGTAAGCACTAAGTTAACACCGTTTCTATTTTTTAGTGGAAACGAGGACTGTGAGCGACAACCACAGCGTGTAAGTTTCTTGCCTGTAAATCTCTGCTCTGCTTGGGGAGATAAAAACGACCCAAATGAAATGAAGACGCACGTCAAGGTAGTCACTTGCTTCAACTTTATTTCTTATTAGCTGTCTTTATATGAGTGCATGCATTTATAATGCACATTCAGTTATTTATTTAGTTTGCTTGTGCGTGCAAGTTTTAAATGTCAGTTGTTTTGAAGATTCATTATTTAAAAATATATATTTATTTAGAGTTCTTTAAATTATCTGTAATTTTATATCATCTTATATTTTATTATAAAATAATAAATAACACTAACCTCGTTATATTTTAACCTGTAAAATATATATGATATTATAGCCTATATTTCTATAATATTGCATAATATATATATATATATATATATATATATATATATATATATATATATATATATATATATATATATATATGTATATATATATATGTATATATATATATATATATATATATATATATATATATATATATATATATATTCTTAAACATTAACAAACATTAAATGCATATTGATTTTAATAATAATAATAATAATAATAATAATGTACCGTTAATGCAATGTAATGTCACTCGCTAAAAAATAAATAAATAAATAATAATAATCACATTTGGAGTTCTGCAGAATGAAAAACAAATAACAGTAAACTATTAAGCGTTGCTCCAATCACTTATGCCCTTCCCAGGTTTTGCCTTTACATGAAGATGAACGCATTAAAGCACTGGTGTAGTGTTGGACACAGAGAACATGCTGCTGGGGTTTGTCCAGTGTCGCTTACCTGAAATCAAGCTGAAGATAAGATGATGAAGGTGAACTGTGGATGCATGGGGTTTAAAGTCTGAAGTGTGTTGGGATGTTCTGCTGCTCTGTGCTGGTAGATTAGTGCTGTTTCTTGCCAAGGAGCTGAGGCATCTATTACAGCGGGTCTCGGGGGAGAAGGGCTAAGCGCTAAATGAATATTTGACGAGGGCTCATTCCGACAAACGTGTCCCTGCCGGACTCTCGACGGGTCAGGGAGCACTGCTTCAATCCAGTATTGATACACGCGGAGGAATGGGGTGTGATGGCTGGATCTGTTTAATAAACTGGGAGTTTGAGTCTGGATGTGAGTGGACTGAGGCTGTAGCTACTAATAATTCAGGATCTAAAGAAATGTTTGCTGAAATGTTCGCTGTGTTCATGTTTAACGATCTTTACACCTGTAGCTACCAAAAAAAAAAAAAAAAAAAAAAAGAAGTATATTTTAATATTAACAAACCACAGTCTGCCGCTGTTTAGTCATTTTATTTAGAGTGATAGCTTAAAGATACTGCTTTACAAAAAGTTTCACCATGGACTTTTAATGCTATGTAGGTCTATTTAAAAATACAGTTTTGTAAAATAACATTTGCGCGATTAGAAAAAAAACACACACAATGTGTTTAATGTTAAGCGGTGTTTGGGATTATTTTGATATAATTAATAATATGGCACGAACTAATAATGACATCACTGGTTTGATCTGGTTTAAAGCATGTGCTTTAGCTGTCATGTGTGATATATAGGCCTATTGCTTGGTTATTATACGGACCATTTTTTTGTTGTTGTTGTTGTTGTTAGAAAGTCGTGTGTTTTTGTTGTTGAATTGTATTTTATTGTAATATACGGGATGGCCCGACTCGCTGAATCTGCTGTTGTAGAGCACAGATATCTGTGGAGCAACAGTTGGTAAACCCTCTTTTCCACAGAAAGCTGCTAAAATTAGATCTATGACTGAAATCTGAACATTTCATCATTTCATCCCTGATGACAGTAACATGGGCCATTTCTCTAAATACTCACGGAGTGCTTCTTTCATTTAGGCCTCAAAGAGCGCCAAAGCTCATTCTTCAATATGTAATTTATAATCATCTGGTTTGGGAAAGCAAGCCTCGACAATGGCAATTTCATTATAATATGAGCAAATATAAATTGAAATGAGGATTACAGATATGTGACTGTTTGAAACAACCAAAGAATAAACCTCAAACACAACAATTACAACTACTACTAACAAATAATTATACAAGAAAATAAATGTGGTTATACTATTGATTTGCTGTTGTTGTTGTTATTAGTAAAATATATCATAATTATTGATTTTATTAAAATGTAATCATCACTTAATATTCACGATATTATTATTAGGCCTATAATTATCATATTAGCAATAGCAAATACTTATAAGCATTACTAATTAATAGCGTCAGATTATTTTAATTTTACACGGAACATATATCACACACATGAAGTACTTAAACGGTAAACATCCACGCATAGCATGTGACTCCGTTTGTAATTTGCTGTTTGCTGGCTCTGGGAGTAAATGGGTGGAGAAAGGCGCAAACTATTTGGAGAAAGTAATAAGTTGTTTCTCGTGGCGGTTTTTTCGGGAGGGCGTCAGTGATGAGGGGGGACCGAGCATTGTGAGAGGGGCTGAATTGAGAACTGTCAGAGATGTCTCTCATTGGGTGAATGATCCAGTGCAGGTGCAGGGAAACAGGGGGATGGGGGTCTCAATAAGACCACACACTGTCAGCCAGCACCACATCAGTCTCGCGCCTCGGCCAGTCCGAACCGAGCCTGACAAAACACCGCTGGGTTTTTCTTTTTTTTTTTCTTCTTCTTTTTATTTACTTCGTTTTTTTTTTTTTTTTTTTTTTTAGATGAATGTTCTTTATTTTCTGGAAGCCAAAAAGTGCGTTTAAATGAAGCGTTAAAGCAGATGTTTTCATCTGACGTCATGGCTTGTTCGTGTTGATTTAATTGATTAGGTTGAATCGAGGCATTTTAACAACGCTAGATATAACGCAGCTATATTTGTGTGCGTGTGCGCGCGTCTGCATTTTTCTATTGTCTGGTAGTCGTTTTGAAAACGAAGGGATTAAAATAAAACTCTTATTTCAGATCACTATACAGCCTGTCATAATTCTAACCAAGATCCCGTTGAAGAATTTGGCACTCGACTCCAGTTCAGCCAGATTCTGACATCTGCTTCTTGTCATCATATTCACGCATGCCAGTGCTTTTTTTTTTTCTCTTCTTCTTCTTGTCAGTCTTTGTTGTGCAAAGTTACTTTTTAGTAAGATCCTTCTTGTTCGTAAATGTAAGATTGCTTTCTCTCAGTAATATCCATTAAACTCTTCTTTATCCCATAACATACTGTACAAAGATACTAGTGAAGGGCACACACGTTTTTATTGTTTGCATGCAATTATATGTTCATGTATTTGTTTGTATTGTCTGGTGCTTATTTACACACCAGCTGCTTTGCTTTGCTACGTTTATCAAACCTGAACGAAAAAAACACCGACTTTGACGGCGTCTGTTTTGTTATAAATTTGAGATAGCACACGCGATTAATGGCAGTATAGCCGTGGAGAATTTCATCTTTATTTTCTCGAAATATCTTTATTGATAACTCTGGATTGGATCCGACAGACATATGCAGAACAATGCAAGCCAGATATTTAGAGTAAGAACATACAGTTTGTATTATGATCAGTGTTCAGTTGTTCTGAGTTGACATGATTTTGCTCACTTGTGGATTTCAAATTAAATTCTACAAATATTCAAATTCAGCAATTCTGATCTGTTATAATTAAACAGTTTGCGCGCGCTTTTTTCTTATATTTTCTTTTCTATTCTAATTGTTCATAACGAATCGGACAATACAGATCAATCTATGCAAGAAGCTCACATCTGTCAGTCTGCAACAAATGGCACCCGTCCATCATGTGTGTCTGTCCTGTATCATTATGCGGAGCAACAAGATTGACCATATGCAAAGCTGAGGTGCAAGTATTTCGTTCCACGCGAGGAACAATCAGAGCAATGCGGATCCAGAGCGCTTTTAACGCCCCACTGAGTCTCAGACTGCGCTCTGTTGAAGATGGGAGGAGAGTGTTTGTTCAAAATAGATTTCAATAAAATACTGATTATCTACCATGCACGCCTTATTAAAATTGCATAGACTTCTAAATATAGCTTTCTAAAAATTCTAAATAGCGCTTTTCGTTCGATCGGATTTGAAATATTTAGAGCTGTTTATTTTATTTTATTCGGAGCGGCAAAAAAAAAAAACTATAAACATGCAACACATTTAATTTAAACAGGTACTTTACTTTTGGTTAAATGTTTTGGAAATTGAAAAAAAATCGAAGTTTTGCGAAAACAAAGATTGACTTTAAACTCTGGAACGCATGGTGTTTTTAATGTAAACGCAATGCGGATCGCGCTGAGACTTAAAGCGACGCAAGGAAGTGTAAAATGTGTAAAGAGTGTAAAATAAACTCTCAAGTTTTTATTCAGTCCTCATCAAACACATTAACATATTCAAAACCTATTTGTTATGTTTCCCTTTTCCTAGGAAATGCCATCAGGTAAATATATATGTGATGCAATTTTAGCATGTGAATTTTTTTTTTTTTTTTTTTTTTTTTTTTGGTTTCCCAGCATTAGGTTTGGGGGCTGCTAGGAGACTGAACCTCACAAACAGCAGGGCATTGTTCTCTTCATTTCGACAATTTCAAGCTTCACTTATACATATAGCATAGGCCTTTATGTTGATTAATGACACTGAAAGCAACTGGGCCATACTTAAAAACAACTCATATTCGTCGCCAGTCACACTGTTTAAATCTGGTATTTGTTGACCAAGACTTGATTCTGACAGAATTTCTAAGAAGCTGAAGATAATGAGGATCTAATGTGGACTGATGAAATGAATTAATGGATTGGGCAAGGGAAAGAAATGATTTGGGAATATTCCCAGGGCTCATTTCTCTTCTCAGTTTTGGATCAACCAGACGTATGTGTGCTTTCAGAAGAAAGGGTTTGTCTGGAAGTTGAATGGCCCCTCAACCGGCCCATTATGTTTCTCTGGTCACCCCCGTGTCATCTGAATGGAACGCGTGGGCTTGTTGACAACTAATTTTCTCAAAATCTCTGTGGCTCTTCCTGCCCTAAAGGTATCTACATGCCTTGGACTCCCCAAGACTTTCACTTTTATTTCGAGCCGTTGAATCGAACAGGGGTGCGTTTCCCAAAAGCATAGTTGCTAATCTGTTAGCAACTTGGTTGGCAATGAGAAATTGTATTGCAACCAACAAAGTTGCTTACTTAGTTAGTTAGCAACTATGCTTTTGGGAAATGCACCCCGGGCTGGATATTTTCTATTCGAATTCGTAATTAGGCCAATATCAAGAACACTTGGCAAAGGATGCCATTGTTTAAACGTAAAAAAAGAAAATAAAAGGAAAAAAAGAACGGATTTTAAACTTTATATTTTAATGATGATTAAAGTAGCAGTAGTAGTAGTTTGATAGCGATTACACCGTTTACTTTTAAATCAAATTATTATTAAGAAGAAACTGAAAAAATACGTTTTGCTATAATAGTATTCTTAATTTTTCGTTTTAATTGGTTGTTAGTTTTAATATGCATGACATTACAACGAGCCACAGTCCTCAAATGTGTATATGATGCCAATACAGACCTAAAAAAAAATAATAATAATGATAATAATCGAGCTTCGCATTTAGGTCACCACATGCCTGTCTTGCACTCATGAGTCTAATTAATTCTCAAGTGTAGTTAGTGGGTCTAAATCTTTGAATGGCCCCTATGCTGTCGTCAGAGACCCTGCTGGAACATAAAGGGCTTTTTTCTTTCTTTTTCTTACATTCAGACTCAAAGAGCTACTCGAGCGTTCCTTGGAAGTGACGGAATGTAGCCTAATGCTTTAAACCGGACACACGTTTTTAGCAAACTAAAGGACTGCGACCATAGGACACTTCCAGATTATGCTGATTATTATTATTATTATTATTTACATTCATTTCAAACTCCTTAAAACGAATACTCGTGATCAGAGCTGCCAGAAACACAGATATGAAATGTAATTTGTATATTGGTCAGGTTGTCCGAGATTTTAAAAAGGAGAAATCTTGCTTGCATTGTTGAAAAGGGTTTAAACGAAACACATTTGATTTGAATGACTAAAATTGTCAAGTGGTGTAACCGTCAATCAAAAGGTAGCTAAACTTTCTTTGCACTTTGAATAGCCTAAATAATACACGGACAGATAATTATTTTCAAATGATATTTAAAAATGCACTTGCAAGATAATTTTTGAAAAACACATTATAATTGTTCAATATCAAGTAATGCGTTTGTTTTACTCTGATAGCGATAATAAAATTGCTGCCTGTATGTTGGTTATGTCACATTAAATTAATAATTTTTTTTTATTTTATTTTTATTTTATATAATAAGTTACTTTGCGTGCTATCTCTCTCTCTCTCTCTCTCTCTCTCTCTCTCTCTCTCGGGATATATCAAGATTTTGAGAAGAAGCTTGACAATTAGAAATTAGTTTATAATATGGTTAGTCAATAGAGAACACGTGTATTTATTGTCATGTTTATTATTATTATTTTTTATTATTATATAATGCATTGTTGAAGAACTTGCAGACAAGAAAAAAGTCATGTCGTAACTATATTTAATGTTTCTAAAATATAAAATCAAACCTTTGAAACGGTTCTGACCGGTGGCCTACTGAACGTGTCTTGACTTTCAACATTTAAAATTCCACACAGTGGATTTCATCTAAAAATCCAACCAATCAGGTGGCGTGATGTAAAAAAGCGGGTGTTGTTGCTCATATGGGGTGATAGGGGAGCTGCTGAAGTGTGTGCTGCTCGGTCAGGCCGTTTGATTGTAAATGAGAGAGTTCACACGCCGATCGAGTGACTAGGGAGAACAGGCAAAGCATTTGAGTCAGGTGCCTATCTATCTCGCTATCTCGGAGATCAGAGCTCAGTCAGATGACATCTCCCTCTGAAAAGCCAGTCTAGTCTCAGGATGAGATTTCACTGTCTCTGATTAACATAAGAAACACAGCGAGTCCCGTTAAAACACGCAACAGTTGGTGGCCAGTTCTGGCATTATCCGGGTTCCCCTGACGATTGGATCCAATCAAAGCCTGGATTACCACTTTATTTGCGATTGATTTATTGGTAGCGCTTTGCATGTTATACTCAATTAATGTACTATGTATAATTCATTACTTTATCAATAAGTATAACAATGTGTAATAACAAGAAATAATTACATAAGAAGTTGTTTGCTTATTAGTATAATTTAGCCTAATACGCACTATTTATATCTATAATTACACCAGTATGAACATTGTAAGTTAACACTTCGTAAAAAGTGAAGAACTGAATTTGTTACCATAAAAAGATACTTCTACTTGATTTAACCCATGAAATTTCGATTTGTTGGTATACATTAATGTATTTAAGTTGATTTATTGATATTGAATCATATTTTTGACTTGCATAAAATCGGTTAACTTAGATGTTACCATTTTTCTTTCTTGGTGAAACTAGTTTTCTGTTTAGAATTTATTTAAAGCCTTTATTATAGAGGCATTTTTAATGTACATTGCAATATATTACAACTTCTCATACTTAATTGTAACCAAATAATATTTGAAGGTTAGTTTTTCATTTGTTGTAATGCATTACACTTTCTAAAGGTGTAACAATTTATAGGTAAGTGTTATGATTTACCATAACTGTGGTTATAATTATCCATTAGGTCATACAATGCATTATAAGGTAGTATTGATTTATGTGTCAGGGTCAGTCGTTCTGTTGCTTTCTTAACGGAAACTGAACCTGAGAAGACACAAATTAGCAGCTTTTGAAATTGCACCTGCCAACACATTATGAAGTTCATAACTTAAAGCTTCAGGTGTAATAACAGCTTGTGCTGTACACTTTTACTGTATCATATAGAGATAATGACTCCACATTTGTGAAATGACATGTCAGCTGTAAAATGCAAGATCAATAATTGTGTATTTTGAGTCGTTTCCTCTTTAACATGAAATCAGTGTAACTGTAGATTAGATTAATTCATGGTCCATTTCATGAGACCCACGTTCCGTTCATCTTAAGAGGCGAGACATTAATGAAGGCTTTGTTGCAGGGTTAATGAATGCCCATGCATGGGTTAGATTGCATGAAACAGGAAATGTACAAATGCTTTTCTTAATCTCACGTCTCAGTTCTCAATAAAAGTGCATGACCGAATAAAAGTTCTCAAGCTGGGAAAAGAGACCAGGGTTGAAATAAAGCTCACTGCGACAGCTGAAATATGATCTGATCATCTGAATAGTCCCAATATTTGGTGAATGTTTCATCAAGTTTGGAATAGCCAAACATGGAGAGGTTTGGAAAAACCTGATTTGTGTTGTTTAATAATTCGTTTCTCATTAATACAGTGTTTTTTAATCATTGTTGTTTTTAGTCTCTTTTTCTGTACTTTTGTATCATGGCTTGGCAGATTATAGTAAAGTTTGCGCCCCTTTTCAGCATAAGCAGGATCAGCTCACCGTGGAAACTGCCAGAACAATTCAGTTGAAGTTTGAAGAGGTCAGCTTGCAGGGTCAACAACCCCAGCCTCTGCCTGTGCCAGCTTCTGTTGAGCCTGGGACGTTTTGGGGGAGCGCTAGCTCAACCTAACCCTGGGTGGTAGGCAAATCTAAGACTGATATACATTTTTTGAGTCAGTTTGCGGCCTAGGCTCTCCAGGTGGCCCGTGAAATCGATTTTAACCCCGTGACCCTGTCTTGGAGAAGCACGGTTGACATCCTGGATGAGAATTTAGTTGGGCCTGACAGATTTGAGGCTCTGAGAGTAAAGAGAGAAGAGGCGGCTGGAGAGAGCATCTCTTCAGCGATGGGCTGCACTTTAGAAGTGGTCATTAAACCCTTATTAAACGTTGGAACGGTTCGGAGAAGAGCTGCTGAACATGTCTGCGGCCACACAAACTTCACTGACTCGGGAACAATGTCAGGAAACTTCAGTGTCTGGGTCTGAATAGCTCAACAACTACAACATATTTCATCTGTTACTTTGGGGTCTCTGTTTAGTCGTTGTTGTGAGAGGTGGTGAAACTGGTTTTACACCAATTAAAAATGCAGTACTTAAAGGAATAATCTGGGGTTCAATACAAGTTAAATGGCAGATAAAAAAATAAATAAATCTGGGTAGAGTGAGACACTTACAATCAAAGTCAAGGGGCCAGTTTGTTAATGTTAAAATACTCACTGTTTCAATATTATAAGCACAAGACATAAACAATATATGTGTTCACACAACCCGATCATTACATTTTTAACATTTAGAGGTGGCTTATTCGTACGAATTCGTACGACCACACTCATACAAATTCATACGATTGTTGCCAAATCGTATGTATTTTATGATTTGCACAATTTGTATGAATTTGTACGATTGACCTACACCTAACCCCGCCCCTAAACCTAACTGTCACTGGGGTCGTTAAAATTGTACGAGTGAGGTCGTACAAACTCGTATGAATAAGCCACCTCGTAAAATACGTACGAATTGGTCGTGAGATAGCGTTGGTTCACATGATTTTAGGGTGAAAAACTGCTTACTTACCTTTTATGTGTGACTTTATATCCAGTCCTACAACTTTGTTACCATTACAGCGTAACGCTGTATAAAACGACTGTAAAAAAAATAATCAAGAATGACTGCATAAGAGAAAAATGCATAAAAAGGTTTTCACATTTCAGCTTTTAAATCATTGAATATTTTGAACTTTCATTGTGACTGCTTCACAATGTGTTAACATTATTTTAATGTGAAAAAACCCACTTACTATCTACTTACTATCTACTTACTACCTTTATTTGTAACGTTATACATCCAGTTTAAAAACTTTACTGCCATGACAATGTAATGTCTAAAACTTTAAAAAGTATGTGAATGACTTGGAGAGGTTTGGAAAAACATGATGAGAGCGATTTGAACAGTAGAGCGATTGCAATGTTTAAGTTTTAGCACAGCGTAGTGTAACGCAATTTAACATGATGTTTGACCACTTTCAGTGGTTTTATGAAATGTGTAGAGTTTTTGCAATAGACCGTAGTCAGGATTTGATGCCATATTAAGTTTAAGGTGGATTAAAACTCGGCTGTGAGGGATAAACTTAGGGTATGTTTACTGGACAATGATGTAAAGTTTTCCTTACAGATGAAAATGTTATCAAAGCGATCACCATTAAATAACTAAGAACGCTGCATTAATCATGCCAGGCAGTAGGTGGCAATGTCACTTTGTAAAAAAACGCTAATAATACATAACACGCATGCAAATGGCGTCCCTGTTTTCACAAATTAATGTTTTGTTGTGAGCTGATAATGCTATGGCTTTCATAAACTTGCACTTTGTAACATGTTTTCAAAAGTTTGAGTTTTCAGGCCCCCAAAAAGCCATTGTCATGTAAATGAACGGCCAAAACAGATAAAAAGTCAATTTTTTGTTTTTTTGAAAATGGTCTTGTAAATGCCCCTTTACAATCTTTACAAAGGAATGAACTGTATAAAGATCCTAGATCCTGTCAATTTTACAACTCGCAACTTTCAAAACTAATTTGAGTTTTTATCATACTGAAGGTTTTTCACGTTTCGTCAGCTGAACAATCGATACATTATTAAACAGCCGTACTTCAAGCGCTCACAGCCTCGTTCTCATTCCCGCCAAAAATTAATAATGGCTGCCCTGACTAGCATCTATTATTATGTAAGAAGGTTCAAAACATCAGAGTTTGTAAAGTGACGACATACCATTGCGAAACATACCGAAACACAACGCAGCTCAACATAACATAACTAATATGATCTCACATTGAGATGGAGGACCCACGTCTACTCACTTTCAACAAGGCCAAACTACATGTGGCCTTGGCAGTCCGAGTCAACCTGTTGGGTGATTTGAAACGATTTGGGCCGGTCACAGGGGAGACGGTGTGATCAAAGGACTGACTCACCACGCAGATCAGAGACCGGGCTCTTCTCTCGGGGGCCGAATCCATCTGTCACGTTTAAGAGACTGAGGCTGTCTGCTGGCCACTCAGCGAGAGAGTGAGCAGTGCGGTAAACTCCTGCCAGATTGGTGCTGATTGTGTTTGATTGCATTTGAGTGCAGCTTCGATGATGGGTATAAGAGCTGGTATCATCCCACTCGTGTCACATCAACACTGGAAAAACACTGCTCTGAAATATTGCACCTCTTGGAAACTCTTGGGAAAAAGGCATTTCTGCTATTCTTCGGAGATAATACTCAAAGCCCAGAGTGTGTGATTGTTGGTGTGGTTATGACAGAAGTGAACGGTGATATACTCATGGTCTTTACTCCTGTTAGGAGTTCAAGCTGTTATTACATACGTTCTCGTGGCTGAAATGAGTGAAAGAAGGTTTGCTGTGTGTGAGAATATAGGATTGTTTACTTCAGCATAATGTCACCTTTGCCCCCATTTTTAGATTCATTAGCCGTGCCAATAGAGAAAAACCCAAGTTTCACTCCGTAGCCTTCGCCGGCACATTTCCAGCGTGAGAGTGTTTGTGTAAACATTTCTCCAAGGTTGAGAGTACATGGAAATGTGGCCTTCCATTTTCACACCTCAATGGCTATTGATGTTACAAACATTAATATCTCTAAGATTTCATTTTTACAGCTATAATGACTGATCTAAGTTCAGGTGAACGGCGATGGAAAAGTTTTCTGAAGTTCGGAAAGTAAGTCTGAAAAAGTGTGAAACTCTGGTGTAAGACAATATTAAGACTTGGCTTTATCCACTAGGAATTAAGTGGATGGTAAAATGTTGCAAAATGTATTTTTTTAAAGATTAAGATAGAGTTTTATAATTTGTTGCTTTATATATATATATATATATGGTAAGAATAAATGTAGATTAAAAAAAAAAGAGAGAAAAGTAACCATTTAACAATTAACTAAAAAAAATAATAACACAATAATTTTTTCACCAAATGAAAGTATATATAAAATATACAGCTGCCTCATAGGTGTATACTATTGGGTATTTTAGCATGTGTCTATTCATTTGATAATATTAAATCAGAGTGTTGTTAGTAAAGGCTATGGGTTTTGGATTTTTGGATTCGCTTTTGGCTGTATTGGGCTGTTTGTGTGTGTGTGTGTGTGTGTGTGTGTGTGTGTGCTAGTGTGATGATTAATGAGGTATTTTTGGCAAGTTGGCATTACTCATCAGTGCCATGGCAGTTTTGTTTCAAAAGTGCTGGTGCTGGAGAAAGAGGGATTTTAGCCCATCAGCAGTGTGTGATGTCAGCACACAGGACAACAAAAGACAAGTCCAAATCTGTGCTGTTTGCAGCATTACAGGGGCCCAGGCTGGGCTGAACACAGGCCCTCTTTTCACTGGGACAAACATACCAGAGCGCGCGCACACACACACACACACACACACTCTCAGCAACATCAACACACTTTCTCTTCTAAAGCCATGTGTATTTTCATGTGCAGGCAGCAGTTCAATGACTGTACATTGTGAGCTAAGTAATAATATGAGTAATAATTTATGACAGCAATAATTCATAGCAAATTAATTATGTGCAAAACATGCAAAATCACAACTTGATGGAACACTGTAAAATATACAATAACGCTTAGATGTTACTCTATATAATGTTGTTTATATCAATAAAGTAAAACAAAGTAAATAACCAACCCAAAAATTTTTTTTAGGTTAAGCTCTTTAACGGCAGGTTGTTGCAATTTTCCAAAAAATAAACAGAGATCAAATTAGGAAGAGGGAGAGGTGGGGGACCCCATGACCCTGTGATTCCCTGTTAATCACAAACTATTTTAATTCCTCTCAAAATACAATATAAAAACTAAATCAAAATCACAGGTGTCATGGTAGACAGGTATGCGTGCCTTTTATTAATTTCTCATCCGCAGATTGAAACGTTAACAGAATTTGTGAATTCAGATGTGACACACACCTTTGTTTGTCTAATACTGCCGCGCTGACACACCAAAGCCTCTCGTGTTTTTACTTGCAAATCAGGATTACAAACTGAATGGAGATTTCTAATGGTGAGAAGGCAAAATTACCGTTAATATGCCACCAGACTAGAGGCAGATTTAAAGGGACGTTTCCTCAGATCCATTAAGTTTGCTTTACAGGAATAGTTAAGCATGAAAAGGAAATTTACTCACCCTAACCTGTGCTTGGTTACTATTTGAAGCAAAAAAAATATATAATTTTTGAAGACTTATAATGCACATCTTTTCCATGCAAAAACAGTTCGTAGTGACTAAAAGTACACTGTAAAAAATATTTTTTGAAGATTATTGAAGTATGTTTAATTACAAAATACTAATTTTTGTTTCTTTGAATATGCTACACCAAAAATATAATCAGTACAAGTCTAACGTTTACTTTGAATGACAAAGATTTTTGTATTATGAATTATTATTATTATTATTATTATTATTATTATTATTATTATTATTATTATTTTCTTTTTTGTTGAACAATTGCTTTCCTTTCAGGCAAAGCTCTGACATTTCATTTCTTGTACTCTGTAAAAAATAGATAGATAGATAGATAAATACATACATAAATAAATAAATGATTAGTGGACTACATTTTACATGAAAATGTTGTTTCAGTCATTAGATAATCTAATTTAAAGTTTTATTCAATGTGCTTAGTTGCTGTTTCTTTGTATTTGTGAAATTTACTAGCAATTTCTAAGTGACTATTGTTACAAAGTGAAACCTAATGTTTGTGTGTGTGTGTGTGTGCGTGTGCCTCTGTGTGTGTGTGTGTAAATAAAAAAGTTAGTGAAGTACATTTTACAATAAAATACTATTCCAGTATTTCTACTTTAAAACCGTAAGTTTAATTCAATGTGTTACATGCTATTTTTGAGAAACTGTTTGTGATATTTGCTAGCAATATTGAATGAAACATTTACCAGATTTTCTCAATGTATGTTTAGATTAAAAGGTCTTTTATGCAGTTTTTGTGATTTTTTAAAATTATTTTTT